>NC_044396.1:66592644-67217644 GCF_006542625.1 Nomascus leucogenys
ATGGAAAAATATATAGTTTCTAAAGAGGTTTTGGCATGAATTAATGCATTCTATTTTAGTAAAGATTAATTGTTATGCCAACTTACTGAATTTTGGTTAAATTTCAGTTGAATTCATTGAAGAATGCTGAAAATGCCTTTGAATTTTTTTTATTAGTAAAGAAACCATGCTACATGAGTTATCATGTGGAAATTATAATCCAATTTTCTTTTACTCTGCAGGGTCCTATTTGAGATTTTCCTAACAGAATAAAAGGGAGATCACGTTATATTTTCTAAGTTTGCTTTTACTTCTCATACATCCTTAAGATTCTATTTATCTTACTTTAAAAATATGTATAGCATTAATGTTACCTTCATGATTTTTCTAATTTCTTAACTAAATTATATAAGAAAATTGTATGCATATCAAAAGTTTCTGCTAGTTTCCTATAAATGTAAGTTTCTGGTAACCATACAGTCATATAATGTTTATACAGTTAAATATGTTTTTTGTTGTCAAGGCAAACATTTAAAATATGTCACACATTTTAATTCCTTCTTCCAAATTCATTTTTATTACTATGTAGTTTAGTGTGGATATTAAGAATGGGAAGCCCAGAGTCAGATAGAAAGAATCAAGTTTTTCTTTTCTTTAATACGTATTTCAATATCCATTATGTCCCAGGCACTAGAGATCTAGCTACACACAGAAGTCTTCACCCCTAAGGAACTTACATTGTAGCAAGTACTGAAAGCAAAATTTAGAGTTCAGACGCTGTTTGAGATTACCCACTGCTCTAATTCTTATGACATGTGAGACCTTGGGTAATTAAGCTAATCAACTATTCTGAACATCAGTTCCCATCAACTAAAAACTGTGGATAAAATTAGTAGCTAACCCATAGTGTTATTGTGAGAATACATGAGCTAATGCGTGTAAAATGATTATCAGCTTAAAAATAGAAAAAAATCATATAATGGTGGTTATTAATGAAATGTTAGCTATTTTCCCTGCTATAGCTCATGTATTGCCTAATGGTTTTACATAAAACTTATTACCATAAGATTAGAAAAAACTATTTTAAAATTTTTGTACAGTTTGTAATGTGCAATTATTAAAAATGTTTTCAGCAGTGCAAATGAACTCCTTAGGGAATACTACTGTGTATTACAAATATATTAAAAATAAAATGATCCGTTTCACTTTCTAGAGCTAATTTTCCTGGATGCTATAGTGAGGTAATGATTAGTGTTTTTCTTCTTCAGAGGCATAGCATGCTCCAGGCTTTATCGATTATGATGGGTTTGAAAGGTATTTAACAGAGCTTGACTATCATCTTCACTGTATGACCCAAAGGACAACACAGTGTGTTCTTTCAGTAATTAAATCTGGAAGCCCTATTATTCAAATATGTATTATAAGAATTATTGGCTTTGCATTTGGCTTTGAAATAGTGCTTTATTAGAAAAACTTTAATGCTAAAAATCAATTTCAGTGATATGAATGATAAGCTAAATGCAGCCTACACATATGCTCTCTAAATTGACACAGCTTTTGCTCCATAAAAATTAATATTTGCATTATTTAGTATGATTACTTTAAAGTAATATTAGCATTTATGTTCAAGTAACATTATTTAGTGACCTGGGTTTAATTTTCAATGTCTTACATGTCACCTATAATAACAAGAATATATTATTTTTATAATGACTTTTAAAGACAGTGATCCACTCTGAGTCATCTTGATGAAAAATAACCACAGAAACAATTTATAATATAATAAAATTGAATACATAATTAATTATGAATGATGATTAATTTAGGAACCTCACTAGTAATACTGGAAGCAAAAAATATACTGATTTTATTTCATGTGTTGCTAATTCTCCATTTGCCACCACTGCCTGTCATTTCTCTTCTCTTCTCAGTGGTGTTATAGGCTGACTCTTTGAACTCAGTCAACCTGGCTTCCTTGCCTCTGTTTTTCAATAGCATTTGGAGTGGGGGACAAACTGTTAGGAGACTGATGAACAGAAGAAGAGAGAGGCCAGTGTGAAATCATCCCCAAGGAAATTTTATAAAATCAACTAAGGGAGAAATAATAATAAAATTTAAGTAGGCTTATAGCACATCAGCTTGCCCTTTGACCAACTTCCTTATAGCTAGTCACTGCTTACTACCCTAGCTAAGACGAGGTAGCTCTTGTCACAAGACTCATGGTTCCTTTCTGTTCTACAGGTAAAATCTAATACATTACAAAATAATAAGCTTTCCTTTTGAGTTTCTCCTTTAGTTTTCTCATACTGATAAAACTACCCATGCCAGCTGGTCTGAGGGCCCAGAAAGGAGCTGACTCATGAAAACATACAGTTTCTATTATCTGGTGATTTTATCCCCCTTATTACAAGCTATCAATGACCCCAATTTTCCAACTCCTTGCCCTCCATGATCCCCTTAAAAACTCTTGCCCAGAACCCCTTGAGGAGACAGATTTGAGTCTTGAGGATTCCTTGCATGTCCTCCCTCTGCAGCTTGTGATTATTAAATTCTTTCTCTGCTGCAAACCCTGCTGTTTCAGTGTATTGGTATGATGCCACACAGCAGGCAGGCAAATCCAGCAGTTCTGTAACAAGAATATATCTGTCCCTACTCCCTTTCTGTTGTATTACCATATCTCCTGAAGGTACTGAGTCCCTCTAGGAAGAAGGCTGTGGCTCTGGCTCTGACTCACTTCCTTATAACAATTTCCTATCTTTGCTCCTTCAGATTTAGTAGTGGCAATAGCTTTCTGCTTTTGGTTACTTCCAAGTCGCCTCGACATTCTTTTTCTAGTTTATTTAATTCTGTCTACATTTCTGTTACTACCTTCTTCATTAAACTGTCTTAAATTAGTCTTTTTGAGTAGAAATATATTTTTTGCTTGGCTTTCTATTTGTAAACACTGCAAGCTGATGTTGATATTGTTACTTTGGAAAATAATGAAACCTTACAGATAAGAGCAGGGAATCTGAAGTCATAATACCTGGATTTGAATCCCAGCTCTGTCATAGGAAAATTACTTAAACACATTGTATCTCATTTTCCCTGTCTATAAATGAGCATGTTAAGTTTGTGCTTGTCTGCTTTAGGTTCTCCAGAGACACAAAAGCAATAGGATGGTAGAATAGATAGATAGATAGATGATAGATAGATAGATAGATAGATAGATAGATAGATAGATAGATAGACAGACAGATTAGATAGATAGATAGATAGATAGATAGATAGATAGATAGATAGATAGATAAAAAAAGATAGAGAAAAATGTTTTAGGGGAATTATAGAGGCAAGTCCCATAATAGGCTGTCTGCAAGTTGGAGAGCCAGAGATGCTGGTAATGTGGCTCAGTCCAAGTCTGGAAGCCTCACAGCCAGGGAAGCAAATGATATGACTCTCTAACTCTCAGTCCAAGACCAAAGGCTTGAGAGCCCAGAAGTTTGCTGGTCCGAGTTCTGGAGTCCAAAGGCCAGAGAACCTGAAGTTCTGATGTCCAAGGCAGGAGAAGAAGGACATTCCAGCTTCAGGAGAGAAAGACAGAGAGAGAAATCACCCTTCTATTACCTTTTTCTTCCATCTGGGTCCCCAGACCATTTGATGGTGCCTGTCCACATTAAGGGCTAATCTGCCCACTCAGCCATCTGACACACTCACCAATGTCCTCTAGAAACACCCTCACTGACACACTTAGAAATAATGCTTTACCAGCTATTTAGGTATCCCTTAATCCACTCAGACTGATACCCAAAATTAACCAGCACACTGTCTCACAGAGTTGCTATGCAAAGATTAAACATGCTGTCTTACATAAATCACTTTAGTGCATACAGAATAATCACTAAACGTTAGCTGTTATTATTTGTAATAAAATGTAGTTAAATGAGGCAAAAGAAAATTAATGCATTCTAGACATGGCATAAAATGTTTTCTGAGAAGACGTAACACTACTGAAATGTTAGTGCAAATAATTGTTTTTCTACAAGGTGGTTCTATACCCATATAAGATAAGGTATAGTATGTTAAATGACTGCTTTCTTGGTGCATTTAAAATACCTTCTAAAACAAATGTTTTCTGTCTGTGATAATTTTTCATCACATAGAATGATTGTAGATTGTTTCCTTAATCCTCTACAAAAGTCTCTTAAAAAATATAACTTCTTGGCTGGATGTCGTGGTTCATGCCTGTGACTTCAGCACTCTGAGAGGCTAAAATGGGAGAATTGTTTGAGCCAGGGAGTTCCAGACAAGCCTGGGTAACATAGAGCAGTTCCGTATCTAAAAAGAAAAAAAATTAGCTGGGCATGGTGGTGTGTTCCTGTAGTCCCAGCTACACAGAAGGCTGAGGTGAGAGGATCACCTGAGCTCTGGAGGTTGAGGCTGCAGTTAACTGTGATTACGCCACTGCACTCTCATCTATAACACAGCAAGACCCTATCTCAAGGAAAACTGTGACCCTATCGCAAAAAAATATGTATATACATATATTTTAATAAAAATTATATATACACATATATTTTTAATAAAAGTTTTATATATATATATATGTTTTCAAATATACCATTTTTTTTGCAGATGCCAAGTAGATAATACTTTGGCCGTTAAACACTCTTTTGCTATGGTTTGATTTTCCTAAAGCTGATGAATGTGTATTTCTTCATAAGTATACTGAACCACTTCACATTTAACTACCTAAGCAGAGAGGCAGATACATGTATCTCAGAAGCCCCATCTGCCGTGTTTTCTTTAAATTTCAAGCTTCAAACACCAAATAGGAACACATTTAGACCTGACAATGGTGGGAGCAGAAGTAACATGGCTTATGGAAGGCAAAATCACAACAGAAATTGTAATATAATTGTACCCTCTTCTAAAAGATATAGTGCAATATTACTGCCAAGAAGCAATGCATCTTTATTAAAGGTGAAGAAGCAAAGTGTACCTTTCACATAATCAACATACGGTACACATTCACCTTAGAAGGAAACTATATATGCAAATACATAGCATATTTCATAATCATAGATAATCATTGTGGATTTGTAAAGGTTGTTGCCTTTAATTGATGCAACTTTAATGTAGCACTGATGTGTCTAGAAGGGCTAATAGAACATTTATATATATATATATATATATATATATATATATACACACACATATATATGTATTTCATATGTATATGAATACCCAGCACATACACACACACACATATAAAGGTATATATATGTACCTTCATATATTTATATGTGAATTTAATTGGTTTCACAAGTTTTCCCCATGTCATATTGGGCCAATTACATACATAATTGAGGCCTGATCTCCTCATTTATAAAGTGAAGATAAGGATCCCTTTTGTAATTACCAGAATGTTTTGTACAAAGAGCTAAGCATTCTATTCAAATATTCCAAGTAATATGGGCAGACTTTGAGGGAAGAGATTGCTGAAGAGTGTTTAGTTATTGAAACACAGTACGTTTTCCTGTTTTACAGTGAGGAAGCTGCACCTGGCCATGTCAAATTCATGCAAGTAGTTAGCACTATTTTACAAATGCTGTCTACTTTTAAAACATGAGACAAAATTCTTGACTAACAGCATCTACATGTTTGCCATAGAAAAAAAATGTCAGAAAAAAATAAAGTTTGTGCAATGAGAAAATTTTCCCAAAGTGGGGATGTAAGTTACATTTTCCAAAAACAATTCATTTGGCTATTTTATTATAACAATAATTTAGTTCTCACTGAACTGGCTCTGATGGAATAAATTTTGTTCTCGAGCCCACCATAACTTTGTCTAACTGAAGAATAATTTTGCCAAAATAAACATGTCAGTAAAATTTCAAATATTTCCCATTCACATGTAATAACCAACTATTAATCATTCATTAAAAATAATTCACAACTTATACATCAGACGAAAGTTGCAAAAGTTTCCACATGAGGTAAATTAGCTGACATTGTCTAATGATATCTGTTCTCAACAAAACTACAATCATTACGTAGATGTAAGCATTTTAATAGAAATTTAAGATACCTCTTAGGCAATAGCAAGACAGACATAGCGTTCTAAACTATTAAGAATTATAGTAAAATAGAATGCCTTTCTTAGCTAAGGCTCCAATATGGTGATATGATCCAATAGGTCTATTATGGAGCAAAACAATATTCTTCCTTGATAAGTCAACTGCAAAACTCTTGCCCTACATTGCCAGATAATAGTAAACATATGGTCAGAAGGAAGCTTAAAATTGTAGATGGTAAGAAAATATATTCATGTTCACCTATACCATTTATTAAAATCATTGGCATAGCTGCAATGGCAAGTTCAGGAAAGTGATAAAGATGATTTAAACTGCTTAACCTTGCATAGGTTAAATAATAACCTTTCTTTGTACATTTTCATCCTTTCTGAGATTCAATACACCTTGTAAAAACATATCAGTTTCTCAAGAGCCTTAAGTATATGCCAATCTCAGTGACAGAATGAGAAAAAAAAACCCATGTTTTCAAGTAACAATATATTAAAAAGAGATAAGTAAGTACATATGGAATATATTGCAGCCTAAAGAAAACAAAAACATTTTTGGAGCATAAAAACATATTGTAAAATGATTTTTTACTTCCTGTCAGAAAAGAGGAAAGCAAACGCAGGTGCTTTTTAAAAAATTTTTAATGTTGCAAGCTATTAAAAGTGTCACATATCTGTAGGAGAAATAGAAGATATTATAAAATAAACTTCCTAGCATTTATTAAATCATTGGGTTATCAAGAAAATATAAAAAATTTTTCAAACTGTTAGGTGCATTTATTGATTAGAAAGGGATAGACGGGACTTTTGCCATTTTCTCTGACATTTTAATTAATAAAAATGTATTTTATTGATTAATGCATTATTTTTAAAAGGCAAATATTGCGTTCATACTACATAAAAGTATTTTCTTTAAATATTTTTAGCATGGAGCAGAAGTGATTTTTACTTTGGTTCTCATATATCTTCTTTTCCCTTCATTGAATCATTTTTAATGAAATTCTAGGACATATTCGGGATAAAATTCTAGTCATATAATTTAGTCAATATAAACAGGAATCAAATTTGTTGCAAAAATATCTTCCAGGAATACATACATCAGTTTTTACTCTCCATTACAAAATCTTTTCTGAAATACATAGAATCAAATATATTAGGAAGTAATATTCTAGTTGAATGTAGAAGCTATATTACTCATATCATACATGAATATAAGAAACAAAAATATATGAGAAAAATCGTTTGAAAATGAACATTTTTGGAGGAACTTTTCACATTGATCAACATGAACAGAAATACAGTATTTAGTATTTAGATGTGTTCTAGATGCGCAGCACAAACGCTGACATAGACAGACATTCATATGTCCAAGAAGAGCTACAGGATGGGTAGGGGTTACCTACCTAGCATTGTGATAGAGGTAGATGGCTTCAAGAAAAGAAAGCTGCATGTACAAAGATTTTGTTATAGAAAAATTCTTGGAAAATTCAAGGAACTACAGAATGGCACTGAGGAAAATAGTATGCCTAGATTTTTCAAATTCATGAATAATACAGAAAAAGGCAGAATTCTACATCTATCTATAGCTGTGGAAAATGACATTAGACAAGTTTATGGAATATACCTATTGCCCAATACAGATTACATGCCCAATGCAGCCACTCTGTAAGAGGGACGTTTCTGAAACCTAGGTGGTTTCATTGTGGGTTTATTAGTTTTTAAGCCTTGATGCAGAATTTTGTGGAGTCACTTCAATACTGTAAATTACATTATCCAAGGAGATGAGTACCAATAATTTTTGTTCTAAATGTAAAATTCATTTAAGAATGAAAACACATGAAAAAATGCTCATCATCACTGGCCATCAGAGAAATGCAAATCAAAACCACAGTGAGATACCATCTCACACCAGTTAGAATGGCCATGTTCAAAAGTCAGGAAACAACAGGTGCTGGAGAGGATGTGGAGAAATAGGAACACTTTTACACTGTTGGTGGGACTGTAAACTAGTTCAACCACTGTGGAAGTCAGTGTGGTGATTCCTCAGGGATCTAGAACTAGAAATACCATTTGACCCAGCCATCCCATACTGGGTATATACCCAAAGGACTATAAATCATGCTGCTATAAAGACACATGCACACGTATGTTTATTGTGGCACTATTCACAATAGCAAAGACTTGGAACCAACCCAAATGTCCAATAATGATAGACTGGATTAAGAAAATATGGCACATATACACCATGGAATACTATGCAGCCATAAGAAATGATGAGTTCATGTCTTTTGTAGGGACATGGATGAAACTGGAAACCATCATTCTCAGTAAACTATCACAAGGACAAAAAACCAAACACCGCATGTGCTCACTCATAGGTGGGAATTGAACAATGAGAACTCATGGACACAGGAAGGGGAACATCACACGCTGGGGACTGTTGTGGGGTGGGGGGAGGGGAGAGGGACAGCATTAGGAGATATACCTAATGCTAAACGACAAGTTAATGTGTGCAGCACACCAACATGGCACATGGATACATATGTAACAAACCTGCACATTGTGCACATGTACCCTAAAACTTAAAGTATAATAATAATAAAAAAAACCTAATAAACATAGGGACTTGCAAATCCATTCTGAGTATATATGCATATATATGTGTGTGTATATACATATATATATGTATATATAATACGTACACATATACATACATATAATACATACAGTGCTAGTCTGTAAGGAGACTTTTCTGTTTCATATGCATCTGAATAACTGAAGGCAGTATATTAGTGTCAACTATGTGGTACAAAAGGTTAATTCTAAAACTATGTAGAAGCAGACAACTGTAAATAGAAGTGAAGCTCTTAAATAAAGAGCTTCTTTGTAATGGATGCAGAGAATTTGGACATGTAAAAATGGTAAAGTTATAGCTAGCTGGAAATAAGACCATAGAAATGCTTAAAGATAAGAATGATGTTATTGACTCAATTATGCCCCCAACTGCAACCCATTAGTGTATTGAATCTTTAACCTCCAATGTGACTATAATTGAAGAAGGTCATTAACATTAAATCTAGTTATAAAAGTGGGGCCCTAGTTCAACAGGACTGGTGTCCTTAAAAGAAGAAGAGACACAGGATCTCCCTCTCTCTTTGTCTCTCTCTCTCCCTGTCTCTCTCTCTCTCTGTCTCTCATTCTGTACACATAGAATAAAGGGTATGTGAAAACACCTGTGAGAAGGCAGCCACCTGCAAACCAAAAGGAGAGGCATCACCAGAAACCAACCCTGCAGTCATCTTGATCTTGGACTTCCATCTTCCAGAACTGTGAGAAAATAAATTTTGATTGTTTAAGCTATCCAGTCCTAGAGTATTTTTTTTTTATGAGCAGACAAATGTATAAGGCATGTTTCAAGATAGTGAATATGCAGTTTAAGTAAGATAGAAATTGGGTACAAGTGGCCTTTTGTAACATGACAGAAAATTAATGTATTTTCTAAATAAACAAATGTGCAAGCTGTTTATGTATTTGCACTTAGGAAACAGGCAGAATAAAAAAAATACTAAAATTTATAGTGTGATGGACACCTGCCTTAAGAGAAGAATAGAGACAGTAAAGAAGAAGGGAAGGATGGAAAGAAAATGAGAGAAGGCCAGGAGCGGTGGCTCACGCCTGTAATCTCAGCACTTTGGAAGGCCAAGGCAGGTGGATCACGAGGACAGGAGTTCAAGACCAGCCTGGCCAACATGGTGAAACCCTGTGTCTCTACTAAAAATACAAAAATTAGCTGAGCATGGTGCAGCGTGCCTGTAGTCCCAGCTACTCTGGAGACTGAGGCAGAATAATCACTTGAACCCGGAAGGCAGAGGTTTCAGTGAGCTGAGATCACACCACTGCACTCTATCCTGGGCGACAGAGAGAAAATCCGTCTCAAAAAAAAAGAAAAGAAAATGAGAGAAAACAGGAACTGATTTTTTTATGCAAGCAAGGAAGAAATCAAATGTAAATCTATGTTTTAAGTCCTAAGAGAACAGTGGATAGTGACACTAAATTCAAGTGTGGGAGTCTGTTATAGTGGATAGAAAATATTTGAGTTGGAAAGAAAGATTTGAGATGACAGTTGGATCTGTAAGGGAGAAAGACTGGGCGATTGTTACTGATGTGAACCTGGAAATAGAGGGAGATAGCAGAAAGAGAATGATTTAGTAATCATCTACATAGAGATGCTCATTGAAGCAATCAGATTTGATTTCCATATTGAAGGAAGATATTCTTGTTGAGTTAGAGAACACAAAGGTCCTTCATTACAGAGCAAGTAGCTAAAATTCATTTAACTGGATTAAATTATATATTTTAGCAGATTCTGTTGTGCTTATCCCTGCCCATCTAGTATAAAATACTATTCTTCAGCTCACCTTAAGCAAATCTAAGTGTAGCTTAGATCTATCAATTGACGGTATCCAGAATTTTTCAGTAGTTTAGGACAGAGTACTACATATTGACATATCTGTTAAATATCACTGTTTTCTTTAATATTTCCCTAGTTTGTATGATTGGATTTATGAATTAGTCCTTGGTTCAACTGCAAGCCACCAGACCTCAAGATCTGCTCTGAAACCAGGGATTTAAGACATTTAAGATAATAGATTGTCAAAATTGCAGGGCCGGGCACAGTGGCACATGCCTGTAATCCTAGCACTTTAAGAGGCCTAAGTGGGCAGATCACTTGAGGCCAAGAGTTCGAGACCAGCCTGGGCAATAAGGTGAAACCCCATCTCTACTAAAAAGAAAAACAAAATTCAAAAATTAGCCAGACATGTTGGTGGGTGCCTGTAATCCCAGCTACTCTGGAGGCTGAGGCAGGAGAATTGCTTGAACCCAGGAGGCAGAGAGCTGAGATCATGCCACTGCACGCTAGCCTAGGTGACAGAGCGAGACTCCATCTCAAAAAAAAAAAAAAAAGAAAGATCCAATAAATCAAAATAAAATTGCAATAGTATTTAAAGTCAGTAAATTAATGACTTTTATTTGTAACAAATATAAATTTTTAATTCAGAAACATATGCAAGACATTATTTTTAAGTTAAATGAAATAACATATATCTAAGTAGTAAAATGATTGGCATAAAATAGTAGCAGTAGTTGCAGGAGTAATTGTCAATGTTAATAGAGTGGTTGCTCTTCTAGATGCTTTAAGAATATAATTTTGTTAGTCCTCCAATCATTCATAATACATAATATTATTAATCTCATTTTACAGATGAGAACTTCAAGGGAATTTAGGTAACTTGAACAAAATCCAGATTTCGTGCCATCGTAGACTGGATCCAAGGGACATACACTAAACCACGAGACATATACAATGAAGTAGCATTTACACACTGATTTAAATATTTTCACAGCCTATAATTTTAAAGGGCCCCACAATTTACCTTTCTTATCTTAATAAGAACTAGAGTTATGTTACCTTTATGTGAGACATAATAGTAGAATCAGCAGTTAAAATGTATTTCGTGCACATAGTAATGAATTCCATGAATTTTTTAAATATTTTTGATCCTTTCAATGTTCTAAATTAGAAAAATCTTCCAGGCATTGTGACACATACAAATATGAGCCATTCATCCTTAAGGTATTCTTTGAGATTATAGAAACATGGGAGTTGGTGTAAAACAGGTAAAACATTGGGACTTCTGAAATTGATTGCTATAATTCTCCCATGAAAATGAACCAAAGGAAATCTTAAAATGTTAACTATATACTAGTTTTAGTTTCTAAAAAATTTACAAGGTCTTCCATAAAAACAAGTAATTGAGCTAATAAAAGTTATGTAGCTATTAATAATGAGCCAGTCAATGGAAGATAAGACCTTGGCTCTTATGAAACATCATGTCAATTGATAACTTGAGGCCCAAACTTACAACAGACTCTCCTAAGAGAAAGAACAGCGGCCTGCAAAGATGAAACATTAATAATGTTTAGTTAAGTCTCATTTATGCCAGAGAAAGAATATGTTGACTTGGATTATTTTTACCTAGGCCAAAAGTGGTAGAATGGGGGATTATACAACTTAGTGCCATTTCTATCCCATATTTTTGTAAATAATAAATTTAGTCATATTCATCATGGTTATATTTATAAGGAGAAATATTATATTTCCCCTTTGTCTCCAAAATTACCTACCAAAATTTATTTCTATCATTTTTTCATTTTAAGCTTTCACAGGTGTTGCCACCCATATAATTTTTCCACCCCAGTTCTCTTTTTCTTCTCCATTTCCAGTATCAAAACATTCCTCTTCTTTATTAAAAAAAATACCATTTTTCCTGCAAGACAATCGATCTACAAATAATTGCATTTGAACCTGAAATTGTCTAAGTGAAACAACCCCTCAATAATCATGATGCTATCTCTACTAAGAATTCTTAAACAAGCTACCAATGGAAAAATATATGCACAGTTGGCCCTTTGTATCTGTGAGTCAGACATCAATTGATTCAACTAACTGTGAAATTAAAATACTAGAATATAAATTTCTATAAAGTTTCGAAAAGCAAACCTTGAGTTTGCCATGCATCAAATTCTATGTTGAATCCACAATATTGGAATGATGTATAAGCACTGAATTCAGTATTATAAGTAATTTAGAGATTATTTAAAGTATACAGGAAGTGTGGAGGTTATATCTAAATCCTGTGCCATTTTATGAGGGACTTGAGCATTTGCAGAATTTGATATCTGTTGGGGGGGTCTGAAATCCATGCACCATGAATACTGAGGAACAACTGTACGTATATACATGTATTAAATTACTGCATTTAATTAGTGCAGAAGCCACATCACAATTTCATCTTACAAATGAGGAAGTTAAGTGACTTTCTCAAAGCATAAACATGGTAGGTACACAGCTGGCATACAAAGCTAGGCTTTCAGACTAAAAGTTTCTTATGCTTCTCACTGTTTCTAAGTATTTTCAATATAAACATAATATATAAATTCAATATAAACATATTTGTCATCATTTAATATTTATAATATTAAGAAATCTCCTTTTAGTGTTTATGAAGTAGTAGAGAGCACACTAACAGTCCTCCGTTTTAAGTAATAGTGCATTTCTTCTGACCAAGAGCTAAGATAAATCACCATGGGATTAAGTGTTAACTACGTATAAGCCAAATATTGATTGTTCATATTCTCTCCACCTATAAAGAATATTAAATGCATAGCTATACTCTAGAATAAAGTATACAGAAATGTATATTCTACTCTTGAAAGAAGACTGTATATTTTACCAAAAGAGAAGAACAAATTTTTGAGAATGAATATTTTCAGACAACTGGAAGATGTGCTCCTATCACTTAAAGTCAGGGAAAGTGCATTAGATAAAACTCTGTATTGCAAACTAACATGCAATGCCAATTAGTTCAGTCAAAAGGGAAAATGTATTGGTAGAACTAGGGAATTTCACATAACTGCTATACTGTTCAGTTGACTGTCATGGCCAACTGGAACTTCAAAAACTTTGCTCTCTCCATTTCTCATCTCTTCTTTCTCACTAATTCTCTCAGATCACCTTCCTGTGCCTAACTGGAAATGTGACAACCTGCAGAGTTTATATCTTAAGGCTTTACAATAGTGACAGACAATCTGCTTAGTTGAGCTTGAAAATTGTCAGCCCAATATTCTGATTTCCCAAGAGATCACCATCTTTAAATCAGGCAGACATTAAGAAAGAGCCAGGGTCACGAAGCACACAAATGACTACTGAGGTTCCAGGCCTGAGTATCAGAAAAATTACATGCATGATAGAACAGGAAGTGCAGGCATGCATAACAATTCTAATTCTATTTTTAAAGAAGGAATGAAATGATAGTGATAAAGGGAGGTTTTTGTAAATATAATAAAGAGAAGTGGACATGAAGACTAAGTGTGATGTTCAATTATATATAGATGCATTCCAGTCATCTTGATTTGGAGGTTGGTTAGGAAGTGAATACTTGTGAGGAAACTAGCACAAGAAATGCATTATCTCCTGGAGTTATGAAATCAACTGATCACTCCTTACAATTTCCTCATACCACATTGGTCAGATTCCTAATACGTACTATGGAACTCAGTCCGATCAACAGCACTCTCAAGAGTAAAAGCTATTATAATTGCAATTGAATCGGAGCTTTGTGATTAATCACCCTAAAATTTAGAAGATAATTCAGTATGAATCATAATAGTATCTCTGTTTGAAACACAAACACTAGAAGGCAACGTATTGAGAAGAAGCTACAAATGTTTAGCAAAGATGGAGTTAAGTATCTTGGTCCTACATAAAACAAAGTTAGCTAATAGGAATAGCTCAGGCCCTCAAATGAATATCAATATGTTAAACTAGAAGAGTCATTAGCTTTCCCACATGCATCAGAGCTATGCCAAAACCTAAGAGTATGTCTGTCTCCTTATTCTTCCTTCTCCTTTGCTTTCTCTCACACTCCTACTTGCTTGCCAACATTTTCAACTAATGCTTCTAACTGTCTTACTTCCTCATAAACTAAAAATGTAATAAGATACTAAAAAATATGGTTCTTTCTTTAGTAAGTTATTGGGTAGAGCAATGTTTGATATTCTCATTGAGCTGTTTATAGCCAGGATTATGAAAGTCACTTTTGGCACTAAATTGAAGGCATGATGAATGGGGCAATGGGCAAGCAAAACAGAAAAGCAATTTCTCCCATATGAAGACTTTGCTATTTTAGTCATAAATAGCCTAGCTAAAGTTATACCACATATTATGGAAATGAAGACTGAATTAGTGAAAATGTTTGGTTTCAATATTTCATTTTTTCACTGTTATTATCTTTTATTTATTTGAGGACTGATGATGGGTAATTGGCTTTATACAAGCTATTAGAGAAGACAGAGTTCCTGCCCTAACAGTTTCTTATTAAAAGTGCACAAATTCAGGAAACAAGACATGGTTTACTTTATTAAGTGATTAGATTTATTTTTCCCCAGAGGTGTGACATTTTACTGCTAATTTTTCCCTACTTAAGAGAGGGGATGATTGATGCCATCACAAAAGACTTCCAAGGATAAGTGAGTAATCCCTGGCAGAAACCCAACATTATAAACGAAGAAAGCTTAAAATTCTTATTATAATATAAGGTTGGAGAAAGCATTACAATATTGGATATGCCTAATTGGCAAATACTCATTTTACATTATTAGACAACAACATCAACAAAAAATCTTCTGAACAAGAATACGAAGTCACTTTGGACACCAATTCTGTAATAAAAAAAAGAAAAGAAAAATTTTTAAAGTAATTTTTTGTCACATGAACAAAACATAGAAGCTACAAATGTTGGTCTAACAACCTTTCCATGAATTATCTTTTTTTAAAGACTAAGAGAAACTACTGTATTACCAATAAGTTTTCATTATGTCATTTATAGAGGAAAAAAGAGACAAAGCTTTTATTGGCCTTTCCCCACCAAAGTTGACTAAAAACTTAAGATGATGTTGTTTTCATTTCTGTGGAAAATTGAATGAACACTGAAACTGTGCTTGTGAATTTATCTCTAATTAGTAGTGATTGATTGCATGCATATTTGATAAATCATTATTTTGGTGTAGAGACAAACAATGATGCTTCCAAACCAATAAACAGATGGGAAATAAAACTGGGAGAGATAACTTCCAAAGATTCCCTACAGCATTTGAATTATGTTTTAAAAGATTTTTATCATTCTGCCTTAAAAGCTTTGTGGGGCAGGATCTATTTTCCTTTTTATAGATTACACATGAGGCTACCTGTCTTTTCAGTCACCAAGTCTAAGGAAACCCCAGAAAATCCTTGTGCAAAAATGTTCCAAATACACTTCGGTCTAGGGCATTTTTATTTGGCAAACTTTTGCAACTTGTCAGAATTACTGAGTATGACAGTCTCCAAAGTACTCACTGCCAGCCAGACAACAGAAAATACCCATTGCAATAAAAGAATGTACAGTGTTTAAAAACTTATTTTCAGGAGCAGAAAAACTAATCAGCTCAACAGGAAGATGTAATACACTTCACAGTTAGAAGAAATTGTGCTCCACTTTTTCTCATCATTATTTTAAATAGCTCTAGTTTAAAGATATTCCACACATTCAAGGAAAATCAGCAAGCAGTTATGGTAAACCACATGTCTTTGTTTCTACTGAAGATGAAAGCAATCCAAACTGAAAGACTGGGAAAGTTGATGACTAAAATAAGTTTACATACATATTTCCTTGATAAAATAGAGCTTTTGCAGTTGTAAGTTACTCTTGTGTGAGGCCTCACTGTTAAAATATCATAATTATGTTTTGTTCTTATTCCCTCCAGGGTAAATTTAAGATAACCCATTTGCAGGTGTACATTTAAAAACTCTGTCATTTCCTCTAATTTTTAAATTTATAGGCATTTGCAAGATGAATTTGAGCATCCAGAATAAATAAAAGTGCTCTTTTAAGTAATTTCAGTGGTTACATCCAATAGAAAGAAGGATCTGCCAGGAAAAGAAGCCCTTAATCGGTTTCCCAGCCAAAGGAAAACATCACCAATAAAAACTATTCCCAGACCAACAAGAACAAAGGTCTTCGTTCTCAAAGTGAAGGAAGCCAAAGACAACCAGAATGTTTATTGAAATCCAGGGAACAGCTTTGATTGCAGAATGTTCAATTTTTTAAGTGGAATTAAAATTTACTTTGTACATAGTTGCAATTTACTGAAATTAGGAAGAGATGTATATGCTTACTATCTTTTCATAAAATTTCTTTTGCTTTGTGTACATCCTTATATACTTAGTCTTAACAGAATATGACAGACTAGATAATTTATAGAGAAAAGAAATTTATTTCTCACAGTTCTAGTGTCTGGGAAGTCTAATATCAAGGTGTCGGCATATGGTGAAGGCCTTTGCGTTGCATCAACTCTTGGTGGAAGGTGGAAGGGTGAGAGAGAGAGAAAGGGGACTGAACTCAAATTTTTATAAGGAACCCATTCCATGACAACTAACCCACTCTTGCAATAATAATATTACCATATTCATAAGCACAGAGCCCTTATGGCCTCATCATCTCTTAAAGGCCCCATCTCTCAACATTGTTGCCTTGGATATTAAGTTTCCAACACATAAACTTTGGGGACACATTCAAAGCATAGTATTCTGCCCTTGAACCCCAACATTTCTTAAAATGCAAAATACAGTTATTACATTCCAGTAGCCCCAAAGTCGTAACTTATTCCAGCTCCAACTCATAAGTAAAATTTCAAGATCTCATGTAAATCAGATATGAGTGAGATTCAAGGCACAGTACACTCTGAGACAAATTCCTTTTACCTGTGAGCCTAAAGTTAAACAAGTTATCTACTTCAAATATTCAATGGTGGGACAGGGATGGGATAGGCATTTCCATTGCAAAAAAAGAGAAATAGGCAAGAAGAAGGGAGTAACTGTTCCCAAGTAAGTCTAAGACCCAACAGAAAAAAAAACAACAACACTGAATCTTAAGATTCCAGAATACTCTTTCACTCCATGTGCCACCACATGGATACACTGCAGCAAGTGTTGGGTGCCCAAGGCCTTACAGAGCCAAACCCCCATGGCTTTGCTGGGCTCAGTCCACACTTCAGCTTTTTCATGTTGGCGTCTCATGATTGCAGCTCTCCCAGCCTGGTGTTGTACACTGGTAGCTCTATGGTTCTGGAGTCTCAGTGCCAGTCCCATTCCCATGGCTCCTCTAGGCACTGTCTGGGCAGAAACTCTCTGTGGAAGCTCCACCCCAGTGGCATGTTTCTGCCTGGGCCCCCAGGCTGTCTATGACTACCCTTGAAATCTAGGTAAAGGCCACCATGGCCTTGCAGCTCTTGCATTTGGCATGCCTGCAGAATTAGCACCATGTGACTGCTGCCATGGTAGATGGCTTGTACCTTCCAGAACAGCAGGACCATCTGCACATGGGCCCACTTGAACCAAGACTGGGATGGCCAAGGAGCACTGTGCTGGAATGTAGGGAGCTAACACTTGAGGCAGCACAGGGCAAGTCACCTCTCTGGAAACCTTGCCTTCCAGGATCTAGCTTGACTCAAATATCTCTGAAATGCCTTAAGGGTCAGTCCCTCATTGTCTTGATAAATGGCATCTGGCTCCTTCTATTTTTACTAATCTCTTTAGTAGATGTTTACTTGACTGAATTCTTGGTTTGTGCTCTTAAATATGCCTTTTTTACTCTACATGGTCAGGTTGGACATTTCTCAAATTTTTATGTTCTGTTTTTCTTTTAATTATGACTTCTGCCTTTAAAACACTTTTCTCTTTTCATATCTTATGATTTGCAATAAAAAGTAGTTGTGTTGCTTCTTCAATATTTCGCTTAGCAATTTCTTCTGTCAGATATCCTACCTTATCACTTTTAAATGTTGCCTTCTATGAAGTCTTTGGGCATAAACACAATTCAGCCAAGGTTTTTGCTACTTTATGACAAATATAGGTTTTACCCCAATTTCTAATATCTTGTTCCTTAGTTTCTTCTGAGACCACATCAGAATGGCTTCTACTGTCCATATTTCTACCATTTTGATCACAACCACTGAAGTAAAGAAGTTTCATACTTTTTCTACATTTCTTGTCTTCTTCTGAGCCCTCATTAGAATTACCCTTAATGCTCCACTCAAGGCAGTCTAGGTTTTTTTAGCCTACTCTTCCAAATTCTCCCAGCCTCTATCCAAAGCTGCTTCTATGTTTTCAGGCATTTGTTACAGCCACAGCTCCAATTCTCAGTATCAATTTTATGACTTAATTTGTTTTATGTTGCTATAACAGAATACTATGGACTAGGAAATTTATAAATAATAAAAATTTATTTGGCTCAAGATTCTGTAGAGTAGGAAGTCCAAGATCAAGAGGCCTCATCTGCTGAAGGCCTTCTTGCTGGGTCATAACATGGTGAAAGGCATCACATGGAGAGAGAAAGAAAGAAAGAGAAAGCAGAATTCACTCTTATAACAAACATAGGCTTGTAATAATGACATGAATGTATTCTTTTTTTGAGACAGGATCCTGCTTTGTCACCCAGGCTGAAGGGAAGTGGCACAATCATAGCTTTCTGCAGCCTCAACATCCAGTGAAATCTCAGAGGTTTTAAATCACAGGAACTTGAGAATAGGAGTAAATAGCATAATTCACACTTACTAATCTACTCAGTTTGGGAATAATTTTATAGTATGAATCCCAATATATGCTATTCTTTCTCTCAAAAGGAATAAGGTAGAAATTGTATATCTCAATTTAGCATAAAGAAATTAAAATTTTCACATCACAATGTCAAGAGGCAATGAACATTGAAAATGGGACAGAGAACTCCAGGGTTAAAATAGTAAATAGTCATTATTAGTTGGTTACAGTTAATAGACCAGAGTATATTATTTGTATTTGGTTGCATAGAATGGTTGACTAAATTCATGCTTTATATTCTCACTTCATTGTGTTGCAGAGTGGCTTTAGGCTTAAAAATGTTCAATCATGTCTTTCAATTGTACTTGGCCAGCCAAAATAGGAAAAAAGATAATCAATGACTCTGCATGTGGTTTGGTATAAGGCTAAGCCAGTGTGTTGGAGGAACTATACTTATCATATACTAGGGCAATATTAATTAACATTTTTGTATAATAAACTGACCTAAAATAAGTCATCTCTAAAAATACACCACCTACCATAAAATAATACTTACTGACAGATAAAAACTTCCCCCAATTAGTATGTTTCTCTTTTATCTCAGAAATATATTTTTAAATTTTACATTAATGAAATACAAAGTTAATCACTATTTCATGAAAACCAAAATATGTACATATATTCAATGGATACAAATTTAATAGATGAAAATATAAGCTTATTCTTTGTTATTATGATGAAATTCTTAATCAGGCACATGCAATAAAATCAATTCTTCAAACTTTCATTCTGCTTGCTTTTAATAACATCAAAAAAGAAGAGATCCCTATGGGAGAGTATAACATTATTGAATATGCTATGACAGGCATGTAATTGATTATTTAATTTTTGTTCCGCAATTTTCGTTGATATAAATGTTGCCTTTTACATTTCCTGATAGTGTATTTGATTTTTATTAATATGTATGCATGCCCTAACATATATCAGTAGAAATATGGTTATGGATTTGAAAAAAATAAATGAGATGCAGCCAACTCAGGGATGTGTAGGGGAGGGCAGGAATCAGGAATGAGACTCATTTAGTGCAATGAGTCAAGGTTTCTATAGCAATGTCCTAAAAGTTTCTGATTCACAAAAAACGAATTAAAGCTGTAGATATTCTCAACATAAATACACACACACACACACACACACACATACATTAAATATGTATTTTTAAAACAGCCACAGATTTTCTATCCGTGAAACAAGAAACTCAGTTAAAGTTTTAAAAAATCTAAATAAAGTTTGCCAACTTTTGTGGGACAACCAGAAATACAGGTGCTATGACAATGACCAGGCAGACAAAAAAGTATTGCAATTGAAAAAATAGTAAAAGTGACTAGGGATTTTCTACTTCCATAGTAACCACGCTATTCCTACATGCTTTGTAAAAATCTACTGAAAGAAAATATTATTATCATTATTTATTAACTATGGACCAATTTTCATCTAAAGTACTTCACGTATGCAAATAATAATAATTACCCCCCCAAGTCTATTGGGAAGCTGTTCTTTTGCTCACCACTCTAAAGATGGTGAAGTGCAGGTGGAGAAACTAAGGTTAAAAAAAAAATAGAGTAAGTTCCTAAATCATCCAATGATTAAGTAGTAGGATCTGGATTTAAACTCAAGCCATCCTATTTCAGACTAAAAGCTTTTAACCATTATGATATATCACCCTAGTGTATGCTGGGCAGTACAGAGCATCACTGTAAGAGCAGATAACATTGGAAAATGCAAGGGAATAATTTAGTAACTGTTGGTTTCTCTGGCCTCAAAGTAAAAGATCTATAGCTCTGAGAACATATAAGAGGCTTTATTCCAGTCCCAGATAAGGGAGAAATGGACCCTAGGAAAGAGGGCTTATACCTACATGGATATGAATATTAGGTGACAAGAGAGGAGCCTAATTAGTAGAACTGATGTAGATGGAAGGAAGTCGATCTCAGAACAGGAGTCTGATTAAAATAAATGGTATAGCAAATTAATAAATTAATATCATCATTCCCCCAAAGCCCATAAATTCCTCCTTTCTGTCATTAGCCTTGGACTCATCAATTATTCCAATATTTGAGGTGGAGGAGATGAACAAAGCTGTGCATTTTTGAAAATAAGTATTTGTCTAGTAAAAATGATTATACGATTATATGAAGACAGTTGACTAGAGTCTTTCTCATTACTCAATAACTGTTCAAAGGAGAGAATCTCTTCATTTAAAATATATCTTAAGAGGAACATTTAAAAGTTTGGCTAATAAATCATAAAGCCATAAAGTGGGGAATGTTTCTCTTTTGGCAACTTTCAGAAACAAAGGTTAATTACTGTTATCTATACATATTCACTTCCTAAAGAACAAGTCTTAAGGTATGAATCTGTTGAATTTTGAAGATGAATATTTTCTCAATAACCATTGTGAAAAAAAGGATATAAATGTGTAGCCATTGTTATTCTAGAATGGTAGGCTCATAGTCAGAATATTGCTGTTCCTAAGTAATACAGGGCATGTTAATACAGTGCAAGACTTTAAATGGGCCAGAGATAAATCTATCATTGTGAAAAAATTGTATCTAGGAAGATGAACATATTTTAATAAGTATTTAAGGGAAAGAAAAAAAACTGATGTTTTGGTGTTGGTAACCATTAAAATCTAGAAATGCATTACAATTATTTGCAACTTGAAACCTAGATTTTATAAAATTACTATTTTGATGGGGGAAAATAAGTATGTCTGTTGAAAACAATAAGTGAAGAAAGACTAGTCATGTGCAGAAAAGTTTACAATTTTTTATTTCCACAATGCAATGAAATTAGAGATGTCTATATTAAAGCTGGAAAGACAGAGATAAACTTTTTAAATATAAAACAGGCCCAGCACGGTGACTCACGCCTGTAATCCCAGCCCTTTGGGAGGCCAAGATGGGCAGATCACCTGAAGTCAGGAGTTTGAGACCAGCCTGGCCAACATGACGAAACCCCGTCTCTACTGAAAGTACAAAAATTAGCTCAGGGTGGTGGCTGGCACCTGTAATCCCAGCTAATCAGGAGGCTGAGTCAGGAGAAGCTTGAACCTGGGAGGCGGAGGTTGCAGTGAGCTGAGATAGTGCCACTGCACTCTAGCCTGGGTGAAAAGAGCGAGACTCTGTTTCAAAAAAAAAAAGAAAACCAAAAAACAGAAAAAAACAAAGCCATAAGTTGTTTTCCAATAGTTAAATAAATTCAAATGATAGGCTACAATCAATTAAATTTAAATTCAAATAATGTGAGGTAATCATAGTCTTAATCTGAAATAAAGAATTTTCAAATATCTGCATATTAATATAAAGTTTGTTTTTGTGTTGCTATGCTTGGAGGTGAAAATTATCTGGTATATCAATGCATTTTAGTCATTATATAAAGAAATATATATTGAGATGTGTTAAAGATAACTGGTCTAGGCTCTAAGGACACAGTAATAGACAAATCAAAATCTCATCTCTAAGGAGATTATGGTTTAACAGAGCATACCTATATATATAAAATGCTAATTTAGAGAAATGTTATTGACAAATGTTTTGATAAGATAGTGTTTCATAGTCAAAGAGCTTTAGGAAAATAGCTTTTGCTCCCTTTCTTGAATTATATTTTCTCATATGTGAACAAGCATCTTCTTTAGGAGCTAGTTAAAGGGCAAAAACGGCCAGGCAGGGTGGCTAATGCCTGTAATCACAGTACTTTGGGAGGTCAAGGCAGGTGGATCTCTTGAGCTCAGCAGTTCAAGACTAGCATGGGCAACATGACGACATGGCAAGACCCTGTCTCTACATAAAAATACGAAAATTAGCAGGTGTGGTGGTGCATACCTGTAGTCCCAGCTATTCGGGAGGCTGAGGTGGGAAGATTGCTTGAACCAGGGAGGCAGAGGTTGCAGTGAGCCAAGATCGTGCTACTACATGTCAGCCTGGGCAAGAGAGGGAGAGCCTGTCTCATAAAAAAGGACAAAAATATGAATAATCATAATTACTCTTAAAAGTCTTCTAAATCTTCCACAAAATACATAGTTAAAGTATAAATCATTATGGAAGATAATATGTAGTCTGAATTCAGCATTAGACCATGTTATTATTTTGTTGACAGAGGACCACGTGAAATATTTGGCTTGGATTTAGAAGCCAAGTTGTCTTTGAAAGCACCTGTCTTTAAACATTACAACATTGCCAGATGCTTCCTTCTGGAAAAGTGTCTGGAGACTTATACCAGTTTATCAAAAAATAAATTTTATCTCCAACATCAACTTTACTCTGGAGCAAATGAAGTACATCAGTAGGTAGAATCACTTGCAGTATTTATGTATTTTTATTATATCTGCCTATGTACTTGTTTTATTTTTCTCATTTACCTACTTTAATTCATTGAATCATGCAAGTTGCATGTTTGATGACATTTCCCTTTAAAGATAGGTGTTTCTGGTAGTTTAACTTTATAGTTTTTATACTGAACATGGAGTGTGTGTGTGCGTGCAGTATAGCTCCTAGAAATATTGTCCCACAAAGCACAGTTACTCTAATGAGCAAAACCAGTATCTTTACAAATGGTATTTGGTGAGGTGTGATGGAGAACAAAAATGCTAGCGATATTAAGGTTTTATATTTATTCATAATTATAAATATTTTTAATAATCTTCACTTTTTTAAAGTCTCTTTGAAACTGTCTTAGAATTAAAATATGCAAATGTTGTAGAGTCTAACAATTTCTATGAAATTACTAAACTTCCTTTTTATAAACTACTCCCTTCCAATTAACATTAATCTAGTAAACTTGAAAATTAAACATTGAAATCTAACAATTAGTCTATAAATAAAATAACAAGCACTTGAGGTGAATTCAGAAACATGTACTGTTACTCAGGTATTCATTAATTATGCTTCAAGGAAGAGTGCTTTAAGGGAGAGGGAGAAGTAATAAGACGAATTATTTATAAATATTTAGTCTTATATGAGCAAGATACTCTTCTAATACTGACCATGAGTTTACCCTCCTTAATACTACCTTATCATGACCTTTATTAATGTTCATTAAAAGCAAAATATACCATGCATATTTGATGAGAAATATAAATAATTTTTGTATTCAAAAGCTCCATCAAGATTTATCATAACAACATAATTTCACTTATAAATATATATTGTTTTTTCACGTTCTTTCAAATGTTGCCATTGACCAAAGTTAAAAGAAATGACAATGTGATTTGTCATTTTACTATCCAGTCTCTTAAAGAATGTAATTTAAATATAGTGTTTAACTGTATAAACACATTTGATTATATGTAACAATGGAACAGGAAGATGAGAAGACTGAAAAAGCAGATTTTTTTAAGGCATAGAGTAAAGAGACTGTCAAGGGAAGAGCAATTACCAAGATATACTTAATTATTCCTTTGAAGACTCATAAATTCATCAGAGATATTATGAACAACTGACACCTCAGCACAAATTAATTTATCAGGCTAACTTGCCTCATTTTTATGAAGGCCATAAGGGAATTGACAATGTAGGGTTTTTTTTTTTCTTAAAAGCAGACCTGGAACATCTATTTGTGTAGGTTAATTTTGAAGGGTAGAAAGAGCTTAAGGAATGGGATTAAGAAAAGAAAGGATGGATAGAAGTGAAAGAGTTGAGAATATTATCCATTTATCAGTTACCTGGTACAGAATCATGGGATAAAATGAAGGAGAAAAATATGGAAAATAAATAGTGAGACTCTGAGTTGTTATTAATAATAATATTTATTATATACTTAAAGTTTGCTAAGAGAGTAGATCGTAAGTGTTCTCACCACCCACCCACACACACACATAAGAGGTAACTATGTGAAATGATGGGTCTGTTAATTAACTTGATTGTGGTAATCATTTCATAATGTGTGTATATAGATATTATCAACTCATCACATTAAATACCTTAAATATATACAATTGTTTTTCAATTGTACCTTCATAAAGCTAGGGAAAGAATAAAATAAAAAATGTTATTTGCAATTTTGATCAGATTTCACTCTGAAATAGGCAGTATATGTTCTAAATATTACCCAGCAATTATTAATGACTACAGAAATTAAATAGTAAAATTTTCATTGAAGCGAATATTGAAAGATACATTTTATGCACTTTGAGTCATGATTCTTTACCATTTCATGTTTGTTGAACTAAATACAACAAACTCACTCATATGAATTTTTAATCATGACAGACATTTTCTCAAAACAACTATATTCCATGATTTTCAGATAAAAACATGGTACTGGTCGGGCACGGTGGCTCAACCCTGTAATCCCAGCACTTTGGGAGGCAGAGGCAGGCGGATCACTTGAGGTCAAGAGTACAAGACCAGCCAGACCAACATGGTGAAACCCCGTCTCTACTAAAAATACAAACATTAGCCGAGCATGATGGTGGGTGTCATAAGCCCAGCTACTCGGGAGGCTGAGACAGGAGAGTTGCTTGAACCCGGGAAGCAGAGGTTGCAGTGAGCCGAGATCGTGCCACTGCACTCCAGCCTGGGCAACAGAAGGAGACTCGGTCTCAAAAAAAAAAGAAAAAAAAAAAAAACCATGGTACACTTGCCCTAGAATATTTATACATTTTCATTCCTATTATGCTGATTATTTAGTCCATGGATTTTCAAAGAAAGCTGACTTATCATTGTTCTGATATAATTATATGCAGTGATTGTACCTATTTTATGTGATTAAAAATATAAAATATGTCTAAAATATCAATAAACTTTTAAATTATCTAAAAGAAAAATAACAACAACAAAACCTCTGCCATTTTAAAAGCTCTACAGTCTGGCTAAGGTAAGAAATGGGTAATTAATTGACAAAAATGAAATAGCAAGTTATGAGCACAGAAGTTTAGGTGAACTTTAAGAAGTATCCATTTTTGTATTTGTAATGCTTGTTTGAACAGGGCATAGAATATAATGGCTACTGCTTGACAAGTGAGAAAATATAACACCTTACAAAAACACACAAAAAATTGCAAAATAAATAGGAAAACATAAATAGATTTCCAATTAAATGCCTACAGCAATCAGATTGAAAATATAAAATCAAAATGACTCACTTGAAAATTAAATATTATTTTCTAATAAATGCAATATAATATATATGAAGCAAATATCAATAAATTTCCATCGTCTTATGAACAATAAAAAAGCAAAATCGGGAAAATATGTGATAGTCGACTAAGCTAGGCTATAGTCCCCAGTTATTCAATCAAATACTAATCTAAGTGTCGTTGTGAGATATTTTGTAGATGTGATTAAAGTCTACAATTAGTTAACTTTAAGTAAGGAAGATGAACAGGTGAGCCTAAGTCAATCAGTTTAATGCCCTTTATTGCCTACTGAGGCTTTTCTGATTAAGAAGGAATTCCACATATGGATGGCAGCTTCAGCTCATACATGAGTTCCAACTTGCCCCCCCACCCGCCATGACTTGTCCCACAGATTTCGGGCTTGTCTTGTCAGTATCCACTATCACATAAGCCAATTCCTTGCAGTTAATGTTTAAATATTTATCTACTACTGGTTTTGTTTCTCTGGTTCAGCCCTGACTAATACAGATAATGTATCTCATAAAAATTAGAATTTTAAAAGATTTTAAATTATTAAATTGAGATTATTATCTCAATTCAATCTATAATTTACCAAAATTGCAATTAGAATTATAATTGGGTTTTTAAGAACAAATAGCAATTTGTGGTTTCATATTGGTTATATAGGAAACTGGAAACTCCATCATAACTGCCATTAAAATTAGAAAAAACCTGGAACAAATCATTTTCCTGAAACCACCTGAGAACTATGGTGATAGGGCAAAGAACTAACACAAGCTCTTAATAGAGATAAGTGGAAGAAATTATAGAGACAAGATTGCAACATTTGCTAATTTGGGACAGACTTGAGCTCACTGCTAAGTTGTTAAGAATATTTAAGTAGAAATATTCACCAAATGGTTAATGCTCAAGTATGGGTTAGCATGAGAGTATAAAAGCACTGGGGGGAAACATCTCCGGGGGAGGGGGAAGAGGGGAGGAATTTATACTTTCCAATAGGCCTTTCAACCAAGAACTCTGTCAAGAACTCTCAGGAAAAATTGAGGCAAATCCTGAGAAAGTGCCTGTCTGGAATATGGAATCGCAAGCCGCTGCAGAAATCCACCAAGCAGCATCTCCTCTATGGAACAAAAGCCTTAATCTATAGGGGGAAGAGGCAACACACTGAAAGCACAAACCTGAGGACATTGATAGAGACTTGCTGCAGCTTGGTGAAGAGAACAAGAGAAAAAAACTTGACATCTAAGAAAGGGGCAAGAACATTTGCTCGGCCCGACATAATTATGGAAGAAAGAACAGGAATATCTGTGAAGGCCACACCACTAAGAATCAAGCTAACAATGCCTGCCTAGGAGGTTTAATTAGAACGTCTGCCTCTGCTACCTATCCAACAAGTGTTGACTAAAAATAATATTGAAACACAGTGGGAATGCTATAAGAGACAGATTGATTCTGGCAAGCAGTGCAAGGGAAAGACACAAAGCCAAGTATAAAACACAAAACCAAGCAGAGGTCAAACTTTAAATCCAGTACAATTTCTGACTAGATTAACAGAAAGCTCCGTGTTGATGGTCTAACTAAAGGAAAGTTTTGCTCATCTTCAAGCGTAAAAAAAAACCATAAAATCTCAGTACCTACTGTCCTATAAAATATGTTAGGTTTTCATTAAGATATTACAAAAAAAATACAAAACATCAAGGAAAAACAAATGGACTAAAAAGACAAAACACTTATATAAGCTAAACTCATATATGGCATAGATGTTTCAACATCAGACATGTAATTTCAAACAACTATGATTAATATCTTAAAGGTTCCCATGGGAAAATAGATAACAAGCAAGATCAGAAGTATGATATCAGCAAATAAGGGAACCATATAAATGAATCAAATAGAAACACTAAATGTAAAATTACGGAGATAAAGAATTCCTTTGATGGAATTGTTAATGGGCTGTACATGACTGGAAAAGAAACAGTGAGTGTAAAGATAAGCCAGTCAAAATTACCTTAACTAAAATGCAAAAGGAAAAGAAAACTAAAGGGAAAAGAACAAAATGCAAAATCTATGGTACAATAGAAAATGGTATAACATATACAAACTTAAAAACTTAGAAAAAAGAAAAATGCAGAAAAATAGTTAAGAATTCCCAAAATTAGTGATAGAAATGAAAGAACAGACCCCCAAAATTAAGCAGGAAATATGCCAAACACACACACACGTGCACGTGCACACACACACATGTGCACACACAAACACACACACAAGCTTAGCACATTCAAACTGCTACAAAGAAAAGATTGACAGGGAGAGAGGGAAAGAGAAACTGGAAAGCAGCAGAGAAAAAAAGGCACATTGCAGAGACACAAGGATAAGAACTACAGTAGATTTATTGGTTGAATTTATGCAAACAAGAGTATGATGGAAAGACATCTTGGATTGCTAAAGGAAAGAATTATATGCCCAGTACACAAAACCTTTAATATGAAAAGGAAACAAAGACTTTTTCAGAAAACAAAAACAGAGAAAATTTATGACCATTAGATGTACTCTATAATGAATGTTAGTGGGGGTTCCTTGGGCAGAAGGAATATGAGATAAACCTTGACTGGATACATATAAAAATATGAAGTGTTGAAAATAAAGGTAAAATATCTATTTAAAAATATTTAATTGCTCCAAAAGATAAATGATGCTAAACCAAACATTTAAAAAATGTGTGTTTTTAACACATGTAAAAGTGAAATATATGCCATCAGTGACACAAGAGATGAAAGGGAAGAATTGGAAATATATAATTTTTAAATTACATATGTACATGTAATACCATTTGAAGGTAATCTCAGCTTACGTTACAATGTACATTATAAATCCAATGTAACAACTCATATTTTTAAAAAGAGGAATAATACCCTTGTCAGTACAGGAGATCAAAATGGCATTAAAAATGCAATTAAACTGAGAGAAGACAGGGAAATAACAAACACAAAAACAAAGAGTAAATGGTGCAATAGAAAACAGTTAACAGGATTTTAACCTTTTGTCTGGTGATGTCAATAATTATTTTAAATATTAATCTTCAAAACACAAGTTAAAATTTGATAAAACTGCAACTACATGTAGTCTACAAGTAACCCACTTTAAGCATAATGATTCTGATAGATTAAAATTATCGACAGAGATAACATGTAAATATTAACCAAAGAAAGCTGGAGTAATTTTATTAATTCCAGGCAAAGTAGACTTCAAAGTTCAGAATTTTATTAAGAATAAAGAGTGAAATTATATCACTACAAAGCAGTCAAGTCTCCAAGCATAAAGAACAATACAAACTGTGTATGTACCCAACACCTGAGATTCCAAATATATGACAAAAAATAGATTTAAAAGGAGAAATGGAAAAATTCACAATTATAACCAGAGACTTCAACATGCTTATACTGGTAATTGATATAAAAAGAGGTCAGAAAATCAGTAAAGTTATAAGTAACCTAACAAGATCATTATCCAAGTTGACTTCATCTGCTTTTATAGAATATTCCACCCCACAGGAGAGAACATACTCTTCTCAAGTGCCACTGTAGTCAAGACAGTGTAGTACTGGTGGAAGGATTGACAGAGATCAATAAAACAGAATCCATAAAACAGAATAGTGAGCCTCCAAACTGACTCACACAAACACAGTTAACTGATTTTTGACAAAGGTGTGAAAGCAATTAAATGTAGAAAAAGTTGTCTTTACTATAAACTGCGCTTGCAAAATTGGATATCCATTGAAAGGCCAGTACTTTGACATATACCTCTCACTTTATATAAGACATTTTTATTAAGAATCATAACCCTAAATATAAAATGTAACTCTATAACTTTTGGAATAAAACATGGGCAAACAATCTCTGTTCTGTGAATTTGAATTTGGCAATGAGGTTTTTTTATAGGACATCAAAAATGTGAACCAAATAAGACAAAAAGTGATAAGTTACAAATTATAAAAATGTAAAACTTTTGCTCTTCAGAAGGTACTGTTAAGAAAATGAAAAGACAATGTATAGACTGGGAAAAATATTTGCAACTCACATATCCTATAAAAGAAATGTATCGTGAATATGAAAATGACACATAAAACTCAAGAAAATTAATAATGCATTTTAAGAATATAATATTAAAGAACTGAAAGACACTTTACCATAAAGTACATTGAGATGGTAAATAAGCATGTGAAAGTATGGTCAACATTAGATAAATGTCATTAGATACATCCTAATTAAGACTCCAGAGTGATAACTCTACACACCGTTTAGAGTTTAGAATCTTTAAAATTCTAAAAAACATGACAATATATCAGGTTGATGAGAATCAAGGGCAACAGGAATTATTCCTTGATGGAAGAAATGCAAAATGGTAAAACCACTTTGGTAATGGTATGGCAGTTTATTATAAAATTAAAATGAAACGTACAGTTGCCATATTACCCAGCCATCTCATTTCTTGTATTTATTCAAATGAATGAAACTTTTATAGAGAAGTCTGTATGAAAATGGCCATAGCTGCTATTTATTATAGCCAATAACTGGGAACAGCCAAGGTAATGTTAAACAGGGGAATGCATAAACAACTTTGTACATCCAGATGATGCTACACTACTCAGTGATCAAAAGAATATTTATTCATCCTACTTGAATGAATCATGAATGCATTTTACTAAAAGAAAGAGCCTAGATTTTTAGCAAATACCTCATACAAAAAAATAAAAGCCAGGCTCCCCTTTGATAACACTGAAGCATTATTTTACTCCAGAGCACCTTGGTGGGATTAGTGTCAAGTTAGAACTTTGCCTGAAATAAATTTCTTGTTCAACTTTTTCCCTCTCTTTTATCTGTCTCCTGCATTCAGTTATAGATTCTTCCAGAGAGCACGTCTTTAATAAATCATATGCACACAGATCCTTATCTCATTATCTACTTCTGGAACTCAAACTACGTCAGGAAAAAAAAGAACTGAAATTGAAGCACTCTCTAAAATCTCCTTAGTGTTTTACGCAATGAAATTTAAGTTTAGAGAGCGTTGTTATTTTGATCTCATAACTGTAGTGTAACAATTAAGAAAGACGCTTTATGAAATGCACTTAACATATTTCTTGAACAAACACTATAACAAATATTATTAGTAAATATGAACAAAAATGATTTTTAAAACATTTTAAAACAGTGAAACCTGCTCCTGAATTTAAAAGTGTAATTAACCATGTAATTGAAGACTGTTCAAACTTGTAAATGGGAAATAAATTATAAAGAAGATTTGGTAATTTTCAGTATTAATTTCTAGATTCCAAAGCAGGAGATATCCTATCTGACTCATGTAGTATAATATACTTATGTTCAAGAATTCAAAAATGCCTGAAATGTACTTAAGAACCAGCAGAGAAAAGTAGTCACAACGCTTATTTTAGTTGATTTTATTTGTCTTAAATTTGCTTTAAATAATCAAATTTGTATGCATATATTGATTTGCAAAATATTTATATTGTTTTAATGTAAAATATAATGCAATAAAACATAAAAGATGTTGGATAATGTGATTAAAACAATCCGGTGGTAAGGTATGGTAGCCTAACCATCTGGCTACTTAATCGAAGGAGCAATAACTATCATTTGTTGCCACAAACTAAATTATATTTAATGAACTTTATGAGATAATTATGGGTTTCTCAATGTGGCATCTTGGATAAAAATACTAATTCATGTGTTCACACAGATATCCTAATTTAGTAGATCTTGTGTGGAGCTGTGGTGCTAACATTCGTATCAAATGCCACAGCTGAGTTATATGCATTTTACTGATAAAAACAGAATTGTCTTGCCAGGTTAAGGCTATTAACACACTAAGTAAAATAATCATAAATATGTACGATTATTATGTGCCAATTAAAAATAAATAAAACTTAAAAATACTTATATTGAAAACAATTTGTTATCACCAACAATTTGGACCAGTCTTCCATAGATTCCAGCAAAGTCAATGAATTTAGAATGAAAGTTAATAAAGACAGAAATGACAAAAACAAAAAATAAATAGAAACTTCTAAAACGTGTATTTCACATTAGACTATGGAGACCATTCTAAAAATTCAGTCTTAACTTTCTGTCCTCACAATCACTCAGCAGGTGAGATATCAGTTATCAGTTATCAGTATGAGTTGAGAAAACTTTGGAAGTTTAAAGAAATGAAATCATTTAATTGGAAGACATGAAATCATGACATTTGTTTTCAACCTACAAATTCAAAACACCAAGTTATTGCACATTTGGAGTGACTAATAAGCTCTTACTTTTTATGTTATGTAGACTAGTTGCCTGGACTGCTATTTGTTTAAATTATTGTACCTAATGGCATTGAAGCACAATTACCACGTTAGAAAAACATAATTTAGCAAGTATTACATTAAAATTTGATACCTTTTACAATATAATAAATTTAGTATATATGATTTAGTAATGTATATAATTAATAAATTTATGTATTTTTATACAGACATTCTTTTCTGTAATTATTATGTTCCAAGTGCTAATTTGTGACTTCTGTGTGGTTTGTTCAAATTAACATAAAATTTGTGTTGGTCGATTAATGCCGTTTTTTCTGTTACCCTGGTAACCAAAAATAATATTTTAAGACTGGAAACTCACTTTCTAATAATGAAAACAACGTCCTAAACCCTTTGTGGCTCCAGACATAGCAGCTGTAATTTTTGTGAGGTTTGTGCATCAGTGCAGAAGGGTTCGTAGAAAATTCAAAGCCAAGGCTAGCAAAGAAAACATGCATGAGAGTTCTAGGCAGGTTCCTTAAGAAGTATTTTGTTTCTCAGATCAAGAAAAAAAAAAATTGTGTCCGGCAGAAATGGACAGTTTCTGGGGTTAAGAATAAAATAAAATTAGCTAGAGAAATTATGCAAGGGCAAAAAAGAAAAAAAAAGGATAAATGGACCATTATTACCAGACAACATAAATTTCTTTGCTGCTTAATTTTGCTTAGCTCCTCACTTTCTCCATCAAGAAATCTTTCTACATTGCTCTATTTGTTAAAATAAAACATTGTTTGATGAAGGTATTTTGACTCTGAAGGATTCATTATAACTCTATCTCACCTGCAGAGTGATTGTGAGGACAGAAAGTTAAGACTTAATTTTTAGAATGGTCTCCATAGTCTAATGTGAAATACACGTTTTAGAAGTTTCTATTTATTTTTTGTTTTTGTCATTTTTTTTTTTTTTTTTTTTTTTTTTTTTTGGAGTTCTTGTCCCACTGGTCATGCTCATTCCTCACTCCCCCCCCCCCCCTCCTCCTCCCTCCCTCTCCCCCCCCCCCCCTTTTTTTTTTTTTAGACTTCCTGGTCCATCTCCTCTGTCCCCCCCCTCCTCTGGATTCCTGCCCCCTATTAACTTTCATTCTAAATTCATTGACTTTTCTGGAATCTATGGAAGACTGGTCCAAATTGTTGGTGATAACATAAATTGTTTTCAATATAAGTATTTTTAAGTTTTATTTATTTTTAATTGGCACATAATAATTGTACATATTTATGAGGTACAGTGTAACATTTTGCTACATGTGTACATTGTATAATGATCAAGTTAAGGCATTTAGCTTATCATCACTTCAATAATTTATCATTTGTTTGTAGTGAAGACACAGAAAATACTCTCTCTTAGTTATTTTGAAACATACAATAACAATATTGTTAACCAAAATCACCCTACTGTGTAAGAGACAGCAGAACTTTTTCCTCCTGTGTTCTGTAATTTTGTTCCCCTTGATAAGTCTCTTTCCATCCTCTTCTCCCCCTTCCCTCCCAGCCTCTGGCAACCACTATTGTCTTTTATACTTCCATGAGATCAGCTTTTAAATTCCATAAATGAGTGAGATAATGTGATACTTGTCTTTCTGTGTATAGCTTATTTCACTTCACATAAGTCCTTCAAGTTCATGTTGGACTAAATAACAGAATTTCTTTTCTTTTTTTTTTTTAAGGGCAAAGAGTATTCCAAACAAAGCCAAATAATCCATGACCCAGAGTTTGTTCTATTATATTCCTACTGAGGTGTGATTATCTTAAAGTCTAGGTTTAGCCCTTGTTCCAGATTAAAAAGTGAAATTGGAAGATAACAACGAGAAATATAGTTGAAAAGAAGCTCCTAATATGGAGTCCATTCATGAGGTGATATACTTAGTCTTATGTAATATCTTGAATGGGCTCTAGTACCCAGTTATTTAATTAAACAATCATCTGGTTGTTGTCATGAAAGTATTTAGCAGATGTGTTTGTTTAACACCTATAATCAGTTGACTGTAATTAAAGGAGATTGCCCTCCATAATGCGGATAGGACTCTCATAATCAGTTAAAGGCCTCAGGAAGATAAACTGAGGTTTTCCAGAGAAGAGATTTGACCTCAGCAGCATCAAACACTGCCTCAGTTTCCAGCCTGCTGACAAGGCCTACAAATTTCAGATCTGCCAGCCTCCACAATCATGTAAGCCAATTCTTTAAAATCTCTCTCTCCCCCTCTCTCTGTCTCTGTGTGCATGTGTGTGTGTATAGTTGGCTTTGAACAACGTGGGTTTAAACTGTGAAGGTCTACTTATACACAGTTTTTTTTTCAATAAATATATTGGGAAAATTTTAGGAGATTTGTCACAAGTTGAGAAAACTTGCAGTTTTACTGCATAGCCTAGAAATAGCAAAAAAAATAAGAAAAGTTAGGTAGGTCACAAATGTCTAAAATATATGCAGATAATAGTCTATCATCATTTACTACCATAAAATATACACAGATCTATTATAAAAGTTAACATTTATCAAATCTTATGCACATACACGCACACAGACTGTACATAGTGCCATTTGCCGTTGAGAAAAATGGAAACAAACATAATGATGCAGTATTACAGAAGAACGGCATAAAATTAACTATAGTACATACTGTACCACTGTAATAAATTTGTAGTTACCTCCTGTTGCTATTGCTGTGAGCTAAAATGTTGCAAGTATCTGCTTAAAGCACTATGTCTCCATCTGAGTAGTTGATGTCTCCAGTAAATTGCATACTGCAATAAAAAGTGATCTCTTGAAGTACTGGCAAAATTTTCATTATGTTCACTGCAATACCATAAACCTTGAAAAATATCATGAGACCTACATGAAGCACCACTAGTGATGTTGGAAGTGCTCCCCCAAATCAGAGGAAAGTCATGAGAATACAAGAAAAAGTTAAATTGCTTGATTTGTATTGCAGATTGAGGTCTACATCTGTGGTTTTCTGTCATTTCAAGATAAATGAGCTCAGCATAAGAGTCATTGTAAAAAATAAATAAATGAAGTAAAGGGAATTCATGAAGCTATATCTGAAGCTACACCAACAGGCCCAGAAACCTTGCACATTTTGTGAAATACCTTTTTTATCTTGTATTGAAAATGCATCTTTTGGCCAGGCGCGGTGGCTCACACCTGTAATACCAGCACTTTGGGAGGCGGAGGCAGGCAGATCACTAGGTCAAGAGATCAAGATCAGCCTGAACAATATGGTGAAACCCCGTCTCTACTGAAAATACAAAAAAATTAGCTGAGCATGGTGGCATGCTCCTGTAGTCCTAGCTACTCGGGAGGCTGAGGCAGGAGAATCACTTGAACCCGGGAGGCAGAGGTTGCAGTGATCCGAGATCACGCCGCTGCACCCCAGCCTGGTGACAGGGAGAGACTCTGTCTAAAAAAAAAAAAAAAAAAAACAAAAAAGAAAAGAAAATGCATCTTTTATGTGAATGCAGGATTGCTATAAGAAAAGCATATAGAATCCAATATGATTCCAGAAAAAGCAAATACATTATATAACAACTTAAAACAAAAGAAAGGTGAAAGATCTAAAGCTGGAGAATAATGCCAGCAAAGGATGGTTCGATAATGTTAGAAAGATATTTGGCTTCAAAAATGTCAAGATAATAGGAGAAATAGTGTTTGCTGACCAAGTGGCAGTAGAAAAGTTTCAAGATCAATTTAAAGATCATTGAGAAGAAAGAATATCTGCCTGAGTAGGTTTTTAATGCAGATAAACGTGACATATTCTGGGGAAAAAGACATAAAGAACATTTATTAGTGAGGAAAAAAATGTGAGCACTAAAGTTTAAGGCAGTAAGGGATAGGCTAACTACTATTTGGTATAAACACAATTAGCTTTGTGAGCAGCACTTTCTGCATTTATAAAGCTGCTAATCCCCAAGCCTTGAGAAGACAAAACAAACATTAGCTGTCAGTATTTGAGATATACAACAAGCAGGCCTGAAAAACAAGAACACTAGATTAATCATTCTAGATTTTCTAGAATGATTAAATCATTGTTATAGAAAAAGCTGTGACAGCTATCAAGCCCTAAACAGATTTCTGCTGAAGAAAACTGTATCCAGGTATGTGCCTGACTTCAGAGGATTTATGACAGAGTTCATGAAGGAAATAATAAAAGAGGTTGTGGATATGGCCAAAAAGGTGTGCTAAAGGGTTTCTAGACATGGGTCTGGAGAAATTTGAGAGCTAATACACACACCAGAGGAATAAACAGAAGACAACTATATGGAGATGAATGCTTCTGAACCAGTGCCAGACAATTCGGAAGAAGACTTAGAAGAAGCAGTGCCAGAAAACACATTGGCATTAGAGAATCTGAAAGAGGGTTTCTGTTATTTAAGACTCATTTTGACTTCTTTTGTGACATGGCCCCTTCTGTGATACATAGAGGAGCTGAAACTAAAGTAAATGGTGGAAGGGGTCTTGGTACTGTATGGAAACATTTTTAGATAAGTGAAAAAGAAAAAAAAAGATTGAACTATGATGTATTTCTGTAAAGTTACACCTAATATGCCTGCCTCTCCTGCCTCCCCTTCTGTCTCTTCTATGAACTCTTTCATCTCTACCACTCCTGAAACAGCAAGAACAACCCCTCTTCTTTCCTCTCTTCCTCACCAATTCAACGTGAAGACAACAAAGATGAAGCCCTTTATGATGATCTACCTCCTAATTTTCTCTGCCTTATGATTTTCTTAATAATATTTTCTTTTCTCCAGTTTACTGTAAGACTATGGTATATAATACACATAACATACAAAACAAAATATGTGTTAATCAATTGTTTATGTTATAGGTAAGGCTTCCAGTCAATAGTAGGTTACTATTAGTTAAATTTTGGGGGAGGCAAAAGTTATATAAGGCTTTTTGACTGTGTAGGAGGTTGGCATTCCTTACCTCTATGTTGTACAAAGATCATATGTAGCCTATAATTCTAGCACTTTGGGAGGCCGAGGTGGATGGATTGCCTAAGATCAGGAAATCGAAACCAGCCTGGGCAACATGGTGAAACCCCGTGTCTACCAAAACAAAAAATTAGCTGGGAGTGGTAGTGTGTGCCTGTATTCCCAGATACTCAGGAGGCTGAGGTAGAAGAATCACTTGAACCCGGGAGGCGGAGGTTGCGGTGAGCTGAGATCGCACCACTAAACTCCAGCCTGGGTGACAGAGCGAGATTCCATCTCAAAAAAAAAAAAAAAGATATTATACACACACAGACACACACACACACACACACACACACATATATATATTCTATTGGTTTTGTTTCTCTAGACAACCCTGACTAATAAAGGTGACTATTTAAAATTTCAAATTATTACATACCTTGACCACAAAAAAATAGACATATGTAAATACCACTAATAAATCGTCTTTCTCTTTTTTCTTAATTACAACAAAATAAATAATTTCAGTAGAAAACCTTTTGCACTAGTCTCAATACATAAGCAAACATGTGTATGCTGGACATGCACATATATGCACCCAAGTTTCTTTCTCTATTTAGACTCTACCTAATGTTGTTTGTTAACTGTCCGAACATATTTCAATGTTGCTTAATATTATGATCAGTATAAGGAATAAAGTTGAGAATGGATCAACGGTTGACATTTCTTAGAAGGGCTTAACCGAAGATAGTATCCAAGGGATAATGAGACGCCTATGGCTAAGATGTCGAACATTTTTATTTTTATTTGTGTGAACCTTTGACAGTAATGAATTGTACACAGTACAAGTTCTCCATGAAGGAATGCTCAGAACATTCAAAAGAACAGAGAAGTCAGAGAAGCATGGAAATATTTCACATTACTGAAAGTCATAATAGTGAGATGACAGACTAAAGAATAGAATAGAATAATATTGACTTTTAAAATTTCATTTAAAAATTACTATTAACTTTTATTTTTACTTTTAGATAATCTTAGGTTTGAACCATTATTTTTGAAATGAACAGTGATGATGTTAAAAAATCATGCAAGGGTAAATAATCCATTGAGAGTGCAAGATAGACTGATGTATTTTAACATAACAGTTCCTTGATGTATTTGAGACTCCACTATGACATAGTATCAAATTTTAAAAATTCACAATGATTTGAAAAAGCTATTAAAATACTTCTCTGCCAATATGTGATGGCTCATGGCTGTAAAGTCAGCAGTTTGAGAGACCAAGGTGGGAGAATCCTTTAAAGTCAGGAGTTCAAGACCATCCTGGGCAACAGAGCGAGACCTCCTGTTTCTACAAAAAAAAAAACTGAAAATTGAAAATTTAGCCAGGCATTGTGGCACATACCTGTAGTTTCAGCTGCTCAGGAGGCTGAGGCAGGATGATCGCTTGAGTCCAGGAGTTTGAGGCTGCAGTGAACTCTTGATTGTTCCACTGCACTGCAGCGTGAGCGACAGAGCAATACCTTGTCTCACACAAAACAAACCAAAAAATTCTAATTTTTTCAGCTACATGAAAGTAACCCCTCAATCTCTAATCAACAATTAAAAATTTTAACTACATATTTCTTCATATACTTCAAGTAACGCAGCCTATCAGGATATATTGAATGTGGAAACAGACAAAAGTATCCAGTTGCCTTCTGCTAAGCCTTTAAAAATTTTTCAAAAAATGCAAAACAATTCCTGAGTTCTCAGTGTTTATTTTTGTTTTCCAAAATAGAGTTGTATTAAAACTTTTTTTGTTAACCTATTATAGATTTATTGTATCACTTTTAAATGAATTAAGAAATATACTGAACATTTTTATTTTAATTTTTAATGTGGTTAATATCAGTAGATAGTAAAAAATCTTTCAAGCATTAAATATTAATGTTGTTAAAACTTTATTCCTCTGTACATGTGTTTTTAAATGCTATGTAATGAAATGACAAGTATATACAAAGCTATCTGCTGTGTACCGTAGTACAATAGTTGGTAAGCTGGTAAGTAATCATTCTAGACTGTAATGAGATGCTGAGACTAACAAGTTTGAAAACATCCCATTATGGATTATTCGTTCAAAGGAAATAAATCTATGCCAGTTTTCACATTAATTTCAATCATATTATAAGAATCCCTTGCTATCTAAATGTCTGCTACCTTGAGAAATTAGAAAAAATTTCCAAATAAATCCCTTGCTATCTGCATTTTTTCTATTCACTACCTAAAACTTAAATATGAAATATATTTATATGACAAGTTAGTCTGTATTCCAGAATCACTTTTAAAATCCATGCTAGCTACAATTTAAAAAATATACAGATTTGGTAATTAAAGGACGTTTGCATCTTAAAACATTGCATTATCTATTATCTTTTCACCACTTTAAGATTCATGATCAGTTATAGTTTTGTCTCTCCAGACACCCAAGTTTTTCACAGGTAGTTTTTTATGATTCAGTTCTATGGAGAACCTTGTTTAGAACTAATATCTGTATTTATACAAAATGATTAACTCCTTTTGGCATTGTCGATGAAATCTGTAACTGGCATCTGATGACAGCCGAATCAGTGAGCCCATCTGCTATTATTTTTGGACAAAAAGTTCTCAATTGGTGTGATGCCCTTAAATGGAAGAAGTTGTTAGCTCTAGAGCTGCCAATTGCAATTTATCACTACGGGAATAACAAGTTAAGGAAGTCAGAGTCAGAAGCATGAAACAGATACACATAAAGCAAGAAAATTAGGAATGAGTAATGGAAAGAAAAGACTTCTATTTATCTTTTGTTGCTGGTCTTATTCCTAACATTAGATCTTAAGATATTGCCCGTGTCACAATACATTTTGATCAACCTGCTTCCATTTGAAAGCAAAATATTATAACTAATTAACTTCAAAACTGATCAATTACAATCTCTGATATGATTGTGTCTTCAAGATACATACATATTAATTGTGCCTTGGGCATATTACATGTGCCCATGCTATAAAAATTATTATTTGATGGGATCACAAGTTTCTTTCTCTTCTAATTTTGTTTTCCTCCTCCATCCTTGACAATTGCATTTTACAAGTTTCCCTTTGTTCCCCCAGGTTTTCACCTTGGCTTTCATTAGCAAATAAAATTTTCCCTGTTGACTTCAGCTGCACCTATGACTTTAAATTTTATCTATTTACTTGTAACTTTCAAATCTACATTTCCAACTCATCTTTCTTTTGAGAATGAGATTCATTTAATCAGTTACTTGCTAACCCTATCCAATTGCTGCCAAACCACAAACTTAAAATCAAAATTGAATTTTCCATTTCCTTCCCCAGCTGATCTCTCCTTTCTACTCATCTACATTTCCAGTGAATTGTTTCTCCATCTGCCTATGTACTTGAGGAAGACAATCAACATCCTCCTTAAAATCAAAGAATCCCTCTCTGTAAAGCTTTACCCACACCATACTTTTATTCACTAATACTGTTAATTGTGTCTCATAAATAGATCTTAAATAACTTTCTCTCCAACTCTGCAGATTTTTCAATGTTCTTCTAGAAAATTAAAAATAGACTAAATAATCTACCTAACTCTAATCCCCCGCACCTCTAATCCATCTTTTATGTTGTAGGCAAACTAATTCCCAAAATGCAGATCTGAACATGCCATCTTTCTGAGTATCCTTCTCCTGTCGCCTATCATCACCACCATAGACATGTATTTCAATCCGATATTGTAGTCTTTGTCTACTAAAATGATCATGAAAAAAGTTAAAAGCAACAGTTTGGTAGAGATAAGTACAAGTAAACCATGCACAGAAGAGATTTTATATTATACATATAATATGTACATTATATGTTTAATCGATATTACCTATATATTACCTATAATGTATATATTTATGTACATGCATTGTAAGTTATATAATGTTTTACCTGTGGAAAAATATCTGGTTATAGGTGACACTAGCTTGAAGTAGTGGTCTGTCTGCTTTGGAAAAAAAACACTGTGTTGACTCTAAGACCAGTGTATTAGTCCGTTTTTATACTGCTCTGAAGAAATACTTGATATTGGGTAATTTATAAAGAAAAAGAGGTTTAATGGACTCACACTTCCACATGGCTGGGGAGACCTCACAATCATGGTGGAAAGCAAAGAAGAAGCAAAGGCACATCTTACATGGTGGCAGAAAAGAGAGCTTGTGCAGAGGAACTTCCCTATGTAAAACCAGCAGATCTCATGAGACTTATTTACTATCAGGAGAACAGCATGGGAAAACGTGCCCCACTATTCAATTAGCCTCCCCCCACAGGGTCCCTCCCATGACATGTAGGGATTATAGGAGCTACAATTCAAGATGAAATTTCGATGGGGACATAGCCTAACCATATCATCCAGTAAATACTAATGTGATCTCCTTTTGCTGTATTCCAAATTACAGACCTTATAACTAATTTATATTTCAGAAACTGCTCAATACATGCTAATATTTCAATCGAAGTCCCAGCATTAGAAAAAAAACAACAAAACAACAAAACAAAAACAGCACCAATGGCATTCTTTAAGACTTATAAATAAACCTGAACTCATTTCCATACAAAATATATATGTACCCACTAAGCTATGATCTAAAATTTCTGAAAGAAGGAACTGTCGATTACCCTATACCCAACACATGCACGTGTCATCATAACTCAGGAGCTTAATAGATCTTTTGAAATAAATAAATGAATAAATTAATTGATGCAATACATCCTTGAAAGACTTGAGATACTTATAAACCATATTCTATGGCAACTATACTATTGATACTCTATTTTTCCCATATAAAAAGTAAATTGAAACAATGTGTGTATAACAGCAAATCATCTATAGTTAGGTTTTTGGTTGTTTTGTTGGCTAGCATCTGATGAACTGAGATGTTATAATATTACTTTTCTGGTACTATGAAAACAAATATTTAGGGATGCAGAAGACTGCAGGAAACAGTGGTGATCTTCCTGGATACAGATGTAAAGCTTGGAGAACAAGAGAAATAAAAAGCAACAAAGGAAATGAGGCCTAAAAACAGTGGTGGCTGGGCTTGGTGGCTCACGCCTGTAATCCCAGCACTATGGGAGGCCGAGGCGGGTGGATCATTAGGTCAGGAGTTTAAGACCAGCCTGGCCAAGATGGTGAAATCCTGTCTCTACTAAAAATACAAAAATTAGCCAGGCGTGGTGGTGGGTGCCTGTAATCCCAGCTACTCAGGAGACTGAGGCAGGGAATTGCTGGAATCCAGGAGGCAGAGGTTGCAGTGAGCCGAGATCGCGCCACTGCACTCCAGCCTGGGCGACAGAGTGAGACTCCGTCTAAAAAAAAAAAAAAAAAAAACCGGGATTGGAGATGGCAGAGTTTGGTTTATTTGTGTGCTAAGTGTTTAGTTTTAATTATAGATTTTTAAAAATCACAAACTCCTACCCAGGGAAATTCTGAGTAATTAGGCCTGTGTTACAACCCCAGAATAGATATTTTTAAAAAATAATAGATAATCTACAGTGCAACCAAATTTAGGGAATATTTCTTCTAAGGCCATTTTTCACTTAAAAATAAATTTATAAATTTATCTCATGTTATAAATATTTGCATTCTTTTTTTTTCAATTTTCATAAAATATTATATTACCTCTAAATGCCAGTATGGAACTAATTGTTATCACTTTAATATGGAAGTCTTTATTTTATTTTATATTAGTAATTGAAATAATCATTTTTATATGTCTGCCCATTCTCTTTTTGGCATATTTCCTATAGATGGCTAGTGCTTGTTCTGAGGGACTCTGATTTCTCAGTTCTAAGTTTGACTTAGTCTGGTCATGCTGCTGTTACAAAATAACTGAGACTGGATAATTTATAAAGAAAAAAAATTTGTTACTCACCATTAGGGAGGCTGGAAAGTCCAACATCAAGGCACATGTGAGTTTGGTGTTTGGTGAGGGCTCAGTCTCAGCTTCTAAGATGACCTCTTGTTGCTGCATCTTCTAGAGATGAGAAATGCTATGTCCTCACATGGTTAAGGGGATAAGAAAGAGCAGAAAAAGGAGCAAACTCTCTATCAAGCCCTTTTATCAGGGCACCTAATTTCATTCATGGAGGCAGAACTCTCATCACTCAATACCTTCTAAAGGATATGCCTCTTAATACTGTTGCCTTGGAAATGAAGTTTCAACCTGAATTTTGGAGGGAACAAACGTATTGAAATCATAGAAAATTTGCATGACCACTCTGGTTCTTGCTAAGAAACTTCTGTGTGTCTAGCTTTAGCAATTCGTGTAATATAATTTTATAAGCAACTTAGAACTCATGAAATTACTATTCTGCTTACTTAGTTTACTTACTTTTTAAAGGAAAAACAGCCTAACAAAATATTTTAGGCATGAATAGAAGATTCCAAATTATTTCAATGATGAAAACCTTTTATTTTTCTTATTAATATTATCTGTCTCTCAGTTGTCCAGGTGAAATATCCAGACATTTTCTTCAGAGTAAACCATGAAAATAATAAATCTAGAAGACTTTTTAAACTTTAAAGGTTATCATTTTGGAGAAATGATAATGGAAATTATTCTAAGTCATTTTAAAAATAATTTGCAACCTTCTTACCTCAATGACACTGTCTACTCACCTTTAAATTGTTTCCCCTGAAGAAGATAAAATATTTCAGAACACTATGAATCTGCTTGATGGTCACATTTAAATTTTTGAACTAATTTTAATTAGTGAAACTGACCAGGATCAGTCTGATAACTTGCCTTTTTATTCATTTTGACTTTGTTAGGTAAACTTTGCATCAGCATTTAGATCAATGCAGTAGGTCAATTAAGTAGAACTGCCTAGAGCTTCATGACTTAGCACTATTTCAAACCTACTATTGGAGGTATTCCCCTCATATCTCATGCAAAGCAGTTCTTTCTTCTTTTCACTTATCTTTTAATTATGAGGATGTTAAAAGACTTTCTTTGAGAAGTTACTGTCTGTATTAGTTTGTTTTCACAGTGCTATAAAGAAATATCTGAGACTAGGTAATTTATAAAGAAAAAAGGTTTAATTGACTCACAGTTCTGCATGGCTGGGGAGGCCTCAGGAAACTTACAATAATGGCAGAAGGGAAAAAGGCACATCTGACATAGTGGCAGGTGAGAGAGAGAGGTGTGAAAGGGGAAGATCCCCTTATAAAAGCATCAGATCTCCTGAGAAACTCATTATCATGAGAACAGCATGGGGGAACCACCCCCATGATCCAATAACCTCACAACAGTTCTCTCCCTAGACCCGTGGGTATTACAATTCAAGATGAGATTTGGGTGGAGACACAGCCAAATACAATCACTTCCCCTGTTGCTTAGTAAGAATAACGGATAGAGGTGGCCGGACGCGGTGGCTTATGCCTGTAATCCCAGCACTTTGGGAGGCCAAGGCGGGCGGATCACAAGGTCAGGAGATCGAGACCTTCCTGGCTAACACGGTGAAACCCCGTCTCTACTAAAAATACAAAAACTTAGCTGGACGAGGTGGCGGGCGCCTGTAGTCCCAGCTACTCAGGAGGCTGAGGCAGGAGACTGGTGTGAATCCGGGAGGCAGAGCTTGCAGTCACGCCACTGCACTCCAGCCTGGGCGACAGAGCGAGACTCCGTCTCAGAAAAAAAAAAAAAAAGAAAAAAGAAGAAAAAGAATAATGGATAGAGGTGATGCTACACAACACTTCTCTTTATATTAGTTAGTTTTGAACACCATCTCCAGTGCAGAAATCCTAGACTTCTTGAATTTATTTATTTCACATTTCTGCTGGAAATTTCTTTTACTCATCTGGCATGAGGCCTAGACTCAAAAGCAGATCATCTTTCCCCAGATTCTTTATACTCCCCACTTCATTCTTGGTGATCAAAAGAGATAAAGAAAAGTCTATTCAAATAAATAGTGTCTTCCTAAAGCCTGGGTGCATCTTCCAACATTCCACTCACTATGTTTTCTTAATCATGACATACATATTTAAAATATTTTCTACCTGGAAAAATGTAATTGTATTGACTTGTGGGACAGTTCTACTAACCCAACACTGATCCTTAGTTCTTCAGAAAATGATCAAGTATGAGCATCACTAAAATGAAATCTTAAGCTTTCCAATTAATGTAATTTATACAAATTTTATACTTTCTTTTCTGTAGTTGTATGAAAAGAAAATGCACCAAATCCTAACTTCTAACCTGGGGATTAGGCAGGTTGGCTAACAGCCATTTCACACACTCCCTCTCTCCTCTTCTAATCCTGTGTCTTAAAACAGCCCTTAATAAAATAATACACTGAAATGAAAGTAATTTTAACATGTGTATTACCATGACTGCAGAGCAGAACAATTCTGAAATCTGCACAGACACTTGAGTTGTCCAGATGAGATAGACACTTGAGTTGTCCAGATGAGATCAGTGTGTGTTCACTAATTTGTATATTTAAGTGATAGAACCAATAAGGAATATAAAAAACTTAATTTGTCCCCAAAAATATTTCATCCTAATACTTCTACCATTTGTAAAGTCATTTTCATTAGTTTTTGAAAATGCTGTATTTGATAAACATTCTTCCTGTAGTATCAGGCTTTTCTCAACTTGCTATGGGACTCCTTTGTATAAATTATTCCTGGCTCCTAATTACATGATTCTAACCTGTGAACAACTTGTCTTCCCCAATGATGACAAATATTTATTTGGTATTATCTGCATTTAAATTCCACTGTAGTTTCATCTCCTCTGATGTTCTGTATAGTCAATTAAAATTTTATGTTGCCTTGCCATCTATTCTGAATACAAGTTGGACCTTCTTACACCAGAAGCAGGGCTTATTTACCCTTGATGAGGTGCCTAGTTCTTCACCTCTTCCTAGTCTGTCAATGCAATTGATCCAGATGTTTACCTTGCATAACCGCCTCCTGGTGACCACCTCCCTATGGGATACCTACATACAACCTACTTGACTAGTCCTACTGATGTCCATACTCTGCATGGACTGGCAGATATGTCACCATGGAATGGAGATTTGTCTTGAACAATGTTCTATAATTAGAGATTTTAGTAACTAATAAAAACTTCTCCACTTAAACTAAATTTTTATATTTTGCTAGAAAATTCTCCATGATTTTAAGGCTAGTTTATTCCAAACTAGCAATTTATAAAACTTTTAAAATTATAACTGAATAATTCACTGCATTTTTTAATTTCTGAAATTCAAAACACTTTATATCTAACATGAGTATAGAAATATACAATTTTCCTAGGATTATTGCCATGAAAAACAGCTATTTCATTGTTTACAGTTTATTACCCTCCCCTCCTTATCTCTCCACATTCATACTAATCTACAAGATATTAATCATCATTATTGGTTTGAAGAAAATTCTTTTCTCTGGTAAACTCAAGCTCATGAAGTCCCCAAAGAAACAAGTAGAAAAGACAAAACCTTTCATAAAGAATGAATTGTGAGTTGTTTTTATAAATTCAAAGTTGGAGAAAGTAACAGTTATCATCTTCTAACAATTGTGTATTAGGGAAGAAACGATTTACTGAAAATCACATACCATTTCACCCTCTGGAGTCATCATTCTGCATCTTGAAATATATTCAAGGAGATCAAAATACAGTGTGACCTCAGAATGCTCACATTTTAAGATGGTCACTCCATTTCTGATTCCTTTCCTACAGGTCGGCCTTTTCTTAAAGCCTGGAGATTGCAGCAGTTCCTTGGTTTGACATCATTTCTTCCAAGTGGTAACTAATTATCCTAAAAACTTTACACTTCAAGTACTGTCCATCTTGATTCACGTTTATAAACTATAATACTTTTTCTTTTTTTCCTGAATACAATAAAAGTTTTCAAATTGTTAAAAACAATCTTTATACTTATTTTGACTAAATTCTAAATTTATTAGATACTGAATAATTCCTGGGGGATACACTGCATGTTACTTTTAAACCATTCTTTAAAGTACAGTGATTAAGCAGTACCACCAAAAACCAGGCACATTGCCAAACTACTATCATTTTTTAAAAAATCAAATAAGCTGAATTGTGTTGCATTAGATTCAGTGATTGTAAGAAGAATGTGTATAATAGAACAGAGGCCTCAAAAATAACACCACAAATCTACAACCATCTGATCTTTGACAAACCTGACAAAAACAAGAAATGGGGAAAAGATTCCCTGTTTAATAAATGGTGCTGTGAAAACTGGCTAGCCATATGTAGAAAGCTGAAACTGGATCCCTTTCTTACACCTTATACAAAAATTAATTCAAGATGGATTAAAGACTTAAATGTTAGACCTAAAACCATAAAAACTCTAGAAGAAAACCTAGGCAATGCCATTCAGGACATAAGCATCGGCAAGGACTTCATGTCTAAAACACCAAAAGCAATGGCAACAAATGCCAAAATAAACAAATGGGATCTAATTAAACTAAAGAGCTTCTGCACAGCAAAAGAAACTGCCATCAAAGTGAACAGGCAACTTACAGAATGGGAGGAAATTTTTGCAATCTACCCATCTGACAAAGGGCTAATATCCAGAATCTACGAAGAACTTAAGCAAATTTACAAGAAAAAAACAAACAAGCCCATCAAAAAGTGGGCAAAGAATATGAACAGACACTTCTCAAAAGAAGACATTTATGCAGGCAACAGACACATGAAAAGATGCTCATCATCACTGGCCATCAGAGAAATGCAAATCAAAACCACAATGAGATACCATCTCACACCAGTTAGAATGGCGATCATTAAAAAGTCAGTAAACAACAGATGCTGGAGGGGATGTGGAGAAATATGAGCACTTTAACACTGTTGGTGGGAGTGTAAACTAGTTCAACCATTGTGGAAGACAGTGTGGCAATTCCTCAAGGATCTAGAACCAGAAATATCATTTGACCCACTGATCCCATTACTGGGTATGTACTCAAAGGATTATAAATCATGCTATTCTAAAGACACATGCACACGTATGTTTATTGAAGCACTATTAACAATAGGAAAGACTTGGAACCAACGCAAATGTCCATCAGTGATAGACTGGGTTAAGAAAATGTGGCACATATACACCATGGAATACTATGCAGCCATAAAAAGGATGAGTTCATGTCCTTTGCAGGGACATGGATGCAGCTGGAAACCATCATTCTGAGCAAACTATCACAAGGACAGAAAACCAAATACCACATGTTCTCACTCATAGGTGGGAACTGAACAATGAGAACACTTGGACACAGGGTGGGGAACATCACACTTCAGGGCCTGTCAGGAGGTGGGGGTAGGGGGAGGGATAGCATCAGGAGAAATACCTAATGTAAATGATGAGTTAATGGATGCAGCAAACCAACACGGCAAATGTATACCTATGTAGCAAACCTGCATGTTGTGCGCATGTACCCTAGGACTTAAAGTATAATAAAAAAGTTAAAAAAAATTTTAAAAAAAGAAACACTAAACAATTTATACAAATATTCAACATCCATTGGGATTAAATAATCATCTCCCAAAAGAAGATCTCAGAAAACTTTTTAAGAAGTAACACTTAGGCCCTTGCTTTACACACAAATAGATTGTATTATCTTATTTAGGCTATATTGAAATATCGTGAGTATAGAAATGGAGAAAAACCTGTTTTCTTGCCTTTTCACACTTATGTGGTGACCTAGACCCACCTAGATCCATTCCTTTTCTATTTTATTCTGAGGGTAAAATACCCATTCCACAGCCTGCATAATTTCTAGAATGCTGTGGCGAAGCAGTTACTTGCAAAATTACTGATGCAGGGCATGGTGGCTCATGGCTATAATCCTAGCACTTTGGGAAGCTGTGGGATGGGGATCACTTGAGCCCAGGAGTTCAAGACCAGCACAGGTAGTATAGCAAGACCCCATCTCTACAATGTTTTTTTTTTTTAATTAGCAAGGTGTGGTGGTGCTTGCCTGTAGTCTCAGGTACTCTGGAGGGTGAGGTAGGAAGATTGCTTGAGCCTGGGAGGTCCAGGCTTTAGTGAGCTGTGGTCACACCCATGCACTCCAGCCTGGGCAACAGAGTGAAACCCTTTCTCAAAATATATAGATAAAGAAATAAATTACTGATTTCCAAGGACGATGAATCAAAAGATAGCCTTGCCTTATTACAACATAGAAAAGTGTTAGAGCTATGTATCCGTGGAAATAATGTTGGTAAAAACTACCTAAGAATATAAAGAAGAGAAAATATTTGTCAAGCAAAGCATGCTTTACTACTTTAATCTGGATTAAATCTCTTTTGTAAAATAACTAAGATTGTAACATATCTATCTCATTTATTATTTACACTTTAGCAAATGAAAATGTCAAACTTTCTAAATTATTTGAGTTAGGATGACCAAATTATGTAGTGCTTATTTTTTCCCATATGTCCTTTATTTTCTCTTATCCTAGAATTTTTCCCTTTCCTGTCTCAACATAACTTGATATAGAGAGAAAATTTTATGGGACTGAAAGGAACTTGAAATATTTTCTTCACATATTTTGCAATTACTTCAGGCTAAAGTTGCTTTTTAAAGGTGAAACTTATTTTTCTCTTCTCAGACTTAAAAAAAAAGCAAGATCAAAAATTTATTCCTATTCTAGACTGCGTTTGAGTTTTATATTATCAGTGGTAATGTATAAATGAAATATGTAAATTGTTGTAGTTTTTCTTATCTGCTTTCTATTTACAGTATGCAACAATTGTTAGATCTTCTCAGTGAGTGTGTAAGTTGTAATGGTTTTACTATTTCCCAAGCCTCTGCATTGTAAGAGTTGGATTTTAAATATTCATTGCTTAAAATGCCAAAATGTGTTGCTGGAGGGAGGTTATATATCCTCTTTTGCTGGAGATCTTTAGAAACAGAACAGATGCCTCTCTTCCTGTTTTAGTTTTATGTAGCTGTGTCTAGAAGCAAGGAAAGATTGTAAATGACCTCTGGAGACACTTTTAAGCTCTATAGTTTATGAAATGGATATACAGAATTTCAGAGTAGTGTTTAGACATAGCATCTAGTGGATCTTCACATAGTTAAAAATTTATAAAATTTGCCTTATACAGTACACTCAGCACACTTAAGTAATATATTTCAATGAGTTGTCAACATCTTAGTTTCAATTTATTTATTTAATTCAGTGATCAGATAATACTTACTGAATGCCATAATCACATGTAGTAGGCTAAAAAATGTCGCCACAAAAGAGAGATCAAGCTGTCAGTAGGGTTGATTCCCTCTGAGGGCTGGGGGTGAGAACCTTTTTCCGTAAGGATTTCTCAGCTTCTGGTTGTTTGTAGAACATTTCTGGCATTTTTTTTTTTGTCAAAATTTGCATCATCCCGATCTGCCTTATAAGGTCATATTCTCCGGTCCTGGATTATCAGGGAGTAGGACTTCAGCATCTTTTGAGGTACATAACTCAATCCATAGCAGAGAGTATGTTAGAAAGAAGTACTCCACATTTCTCTGTTTTTAGGTAATACGTATAAAGCCATTCGAATCTGCAAACAGAGTAGCTGCCACCACATTTACAATCCAAATGCATGACAGAAGTTTCTTGAGGAGATTTGCTTTGTTCACCCACTTTCCCAACACTCATCACCATCTTTCTCACTATAGTCATCACGAGACTAGGCCTGTAACTAATCAACATATTCAGAGGAAAAGGGGAATAGATAGCAAACATTACTCTGTGAAGTATGTAATCTTCTTGAGTAGCAATTCCATGTGAGAAGCATGGAGATAATTCCCGGTGAAGGGGTGGAAGGAATTGACTTACCTTTTAGTACGTAAAACAAATACATGAGAGGTGAGAAGATAGTAAATACAATGTGTATAGATTATCATGTCAAAAACATTGCCTGTGAAAAAATATGTAATATTAAGGAAGCTGTTATGGAAGGCCAAGGATTGTAATTTGGTTGGTTAGTTAGTCAGTCAGTCAGCTAGTTAGTTAGTATATCTGTTTTAAATAGGAGAGAACTGAGTTGAAAGTAAAAACCTAATATAATGAGAGAAGGGAAAAATATATTAAAAAGTAGGAGAGTGAAATATGACAGAATGACCAGATGAAATGGGATTTACAGAGGTGGAACCATTGGTGCTGGACATAAGGTGAAAATCTTTTGCCTTATACTGCTGTTAGGGCTTTAAGGATTGTGAAAGACAGAAAGTAAGCAGATTTTTAAATAAATTATTATATGCATACATTTATTTTCTTGTATTTTTTCACACTTTTTGAATGAGATATTAGTTCCCCTGTGTCTTTGTAATGTAGCAGGGTAATGTGTAGGGATCTGATCATAGATGGTAAATGAAAGGCTAAAGAAATAAGGCTGTTAAAATTCTAGACTTAGCGTGATGATGACTTTCAGTTCTAGAAATTTTACTAATTAAATAATATTAATACAAAAAAGGAGTACTGTGCATATTTATTTAGAAATTAGTTGTCAATAGTTGTTACTTAGTCTGTCACTAGAGCTTCATAACTTGGAAGTGTTTGAGGAAATAGATGAAGATTTTGTATTTTAAAATAGTTTGTCAAAATTATTTCAATAAATGAAGATAATCTTTTCAGAACGTTAAAAATTACAAATAAATATATGAGAAATAAGATCATCTGTGGCCAAAAAAAAATTGATTTGCATATTATCTAGCCACTCTTCTTGAAACAGATACTACTTTTCATTTGACCTACAAATCCTAGGAATAATATTTTTGGTTAAAAGTGACATTTGAACTTAAACATTTTCAGGAACACTCTTTTGCAGTATTTAAAGTTAGCTATACTCTGAATGCTATGAACCCAATAAAAGTACTAATTTAAGAGAAATGAATGTATAATTTGCTAAATATTTGACATCAACACATATTTGTTTATATATTCTCATGTTTGTTTATTTACATACATGTTTATCTATGTTTCTGTCTATGGTCTATTGTGGTAGTCAGCTTCTAAGATGTCTCCCAGTAACCCACATCTTTTAGTGTTCTAGTATTATACATAATCTGTACTTAGTATGAGCTGGACCCAGTGACTTACTTTTAATGAACAGATTATGGTAAAAGTAATGATCTGTCACTTCAAAGATTAGGCAACAAAAAAACGTTGACTTCTCTCTTGCTCACCTTCTTGTGCTCTCTCTCGCTTGCTTGCTTGAATGGAAGGCAACTTCCATATTGTGCCCCTAACCTACTGAGAAGCCCACGTGGCAAGGAACTGAGGAAGGCATTTGACCAACACCCAGTGTGAAACTGAGTTCAACAACCCCCAGGAAATGAATCCTGCCAACAACCACATGAGTGAGTTTGGAAGCGGATCTTTCTTTCCCTGCTTCCAAGCTTCTCAAGCTTGTTGAGACTTCAGATGAACTGTAGCCTTGACCATTATCCTGACTGTAGTTTTGTAAGGGACCCTGAACTAGATGTGGCCAGATTCCTGAGCAACAGAAACTGCGAGTGAATAGATTGTTTTAAACACTACATTTGGGGATAATTTGTTATGCAGCGAAAGCTCACAAATGCATTTATGTATTTATCTACATTAGCCCATAAAACAATATAAATGCCATTTGTTTGGATATTTATTACTGATCCTCCAGCTTACAAAGGTAGAAGTAAACATCTTAGATAAATGTCATAAAAAGAACTCCAGTTATTTCTTTTCCTATTAATTATTGCACAAAGAAATTTAAATTCTAAAAATTAGAAAATGTACATTTTTCAAGTGTAAACTGTGGAAAATACTGTCACCATAGCCTGCAGATACTTTGTGATAACATTTTCTCTCTGCTGGTTCAGCAATAACATAAATGTTTTTAAAACTTTTCTGACATTGTAGGCTGAGTAGGCTGCAATGCAGGCTATTTAACATGTCTTTATTTTTTTTCTTTTTTTTTTCAGTTGCTTCCTCCTGCTTCCCATTATGAGATGACATTCTCGCTTTTTTTTCCATATTTTACTTCTGATATAGCAGCATGGTGCTTTCCTTTTCAATTATATCATGTGTACTTATTTGTGTCTATGCTGACTTTGGAAAATTAACTCCTGGAGTTCATAGCTGTGTGTTTCAAAGATAGATTTCTCAGAAAAAAATTAAAAAGAAAATGCTGACATTCATTTCCCAGTTCACACAGTGATTCAATGTTTTAAGTAAACTCATTGCGTAGATTGCCTGTAAAGTAATAATATCTTGCTTTAATTTTACTTGTTATTAATTATATTAATGGGAAAAATATTTAATACCCTAGAATAAAGCGTTCACACATATTACCTTATTTTATCCTACTTAAGAAAACATATTAGCTAGTAGTATTTTCATTTTTCACATGAAGAAAAATATGTTCAGAGATGTCAGTCAACTTGGATAAGGTCAGAAAGCCAATGGAAAAAAATATGCTGGAAGTGGAACTAATATAGTTTTAATTCAAAATTCTGCTTTTCATTGTGATTAAGAATATTGAGCCTAAATGCTATTATCTAGAGCTAAGTTATTGGCAATACAAAATTACATAACTCTGCTTTCTTATTCTGCACTAAATTTCTCATTAATAGGCTATCTTATTAGACTAATTTCTAATGACTCTAAAAACATCAATGCACCATGACTCTCTTTAGCTTACTCTACTTCACACTTAATGGCAAGCCTTATAACACTGTGTAGAAATAACAGTCTTAAAAATACATATTTTTTAAAAATAGGCTCTATTGGAAGATGAAATAATACATTCCAAACCGAAGCTACTGAAGTTTCAATATACAAATGGCCCTCAAGTTACTATTTATTGGTTTGATGTCTTGATTTTTCGACTTATGGTGGTGTGAAAGTGATGAGCATTCAGTAGAAGCTCTACTTTGAGTTTTGAATTTTGATCTTTTCCCGTGCTAGTGAAACACACAATAACTGATGCGGGGCAGCAGCAGCGAGCCACACTACCAGTCAGCCACATGATCACCAGAATGAACATCTGGTACTCTACAGTGTATGGTGCGCCAGACGATTTTGCCCAATAGTAGGTTCATGGAAGTGTTCTGAGCACGTGTAAGGTAGGATAGGCTAAGCTATGATGTTCAGTGTGTTAGATGTATTAAATGCATTTTTTACTCAGCAATATTTTCAACTTAATATGGGTTTATTAGGATGTAACCCAATTGTAATTTGAGAAGCATCTGTGGTGGGTTACATGGGCTTATTTTTCCTATTTTGGTAAGAAATTCATTCAGTCATTTATTTTTCACAAAAGGGTACCCTATAAGTTACAGAACAAGTAATCTATATGTAATATAAGATTGAATTTTATGAGACAAAATTATTACAGAAATTATAGAATAAAGTCATATACTGAAAACAAAATAGAAGCATTAAAGGTGACGAGATTGATTTGCTGGTTATCTTTTCTGTGTCTTAGTCATATAGGCCCTCTTCTCTACTTCTATGCTCTCTTCCAGATAATTCATTCTTTTTAAGTTACAAAATATGACTTTACAAAATCCTTGTTTTATAATTATTTTATTATTTTTATGTTTTATAGAGATGGGGTTCTTGCTGTATTGCTCTGGCTGGTCTTCAACTCCTGGCCTCAAACAATCCCCCACCTCAGCCTCCCAAAGTGTTGGGATTACAGGTGTGAGCCATTATACCAGGCCTGGATTTTTCTTTTCTTTTTTTTTTTTTTTTTTTGAGACAGAGTCTCGCTGTCACCCAGGCTGGAGTGCAGTGGCGCGATCTCAGCTCACTGCAGGCTCCGCCCCCCAGGATTTTTCTTTAATGTCAGTTTAAGTGGTTTTCATTCAATCATTCAAATATCTCTATTATTACTTGAATCATAGTAATGATTTTTTATTTTCTTTCTTCAATATATGAAGCTTTATTGTCATTTTTGGCTTTCAGTCATGTCAGTTTGTTTTCCTGTGGCTTCAGTGAATGTGGATTTTTCATTGGCAAAGTTTCCATGAATTTCTTTTATAGAAAATTGAGACCTGGAATAAAATTGAATCCTTCAGAAAGAATTTTAGTTTTGCTTTGGTGAAATACCTAACTTTACTATCATGTGGGAGATGCTGTAACACAATTTTTAGTTTGGATTTTTAAAAATCATGTAAGTGTTATAAATTTTGTCTGCAAATCTGTTTGAGAAGCCTACCAATTGTTAGGAGAGATATTTTTCTGTGGTATTCAGCAAGAGTGAAGGGGGAGCGGAATAGGGTGCATATAGGGATGGTGATGGATATATGGGTTTATTTCTAGGTCATCTTTATTCTTTCAGAACAATACCATTGCGCTCAGCCTTATGTAGATCCACCTATTAGACTCCCCTCCAAGAGTCTGTCCCTCCTTTTTCTTTGGTTTCCCAAGCTCCACAAGGCCATCATCAGTGATACTTACATTCACTGAGTTTGGTAAATTTCCTCAGAACAAAAGCTGAATTCTTTGCTTCATTTCTTATTTTCTCCATTTCTTCTCACCTTTTATTTAGATTTTGGCCTCAAAATTTCTTACTTCCCTATAAGCTCAAGGAATAACATTTTACAAATTAATGTTTTATATTTTTTTTCCTAAAACAGGAGCATAAGTACAGGTTCTAGATTTACAATGTGTTCAAAAGAGAGAGTTCACTATCAAATCTGTGGAATTGGTATTTATGTATGGTTAGTCTGGTTTCTTATAACTGGAAGTGCAAGTTAGTCCTTTAAGCAGTACTATGTTACAAAGTAAATTCACTCTTAGTACCATTGCAAATTTATAGCAACAAAAACATTTCTTTGGTTTGTAATAGCCATATTTATTAAATTTATTCTCAATAAACACATGAGGTATTCTGAATTAGAGGTTAATTAGTTATTAGTAACATAATCTAGCTATCTTTGCAGATAGATATTTGAATAGCAATAACTATGTCTGCTTCTCTTTGTCCCAGTCATTACCACTTGAGCAACATGATGAAAGCTAGATGAAAAAATCTTATATGAGTGTCTAGATACTTCAAAGTTGAAAAAAAGAGGAAAATGTATTTTTTCTTATGTATAACAGAAAAAGTTAGTTATGTCTGCTCCTCTCTTCAATAAAGATGGAAAACCTTTTCTCTCTGGAAAGGAGAAGGAAGGGTCCTGGGTTTTACTACTAACTTATTGCAGAGCAAATACATCCTGTCAAAGGCCAGATAAACCCAAGTGTCTCTGATTTCTAAAGCCTAGGGATGTCTCCAAGATCACAGGCCTTATATTCCTTTCAAATGTAAACGCATACCTTTATATTATGTAAATCCCTTTGGAGTTCACCCAACTTCAACTGTACAACTATCTGTACAGTTGTAAACTAACTTTTCAATGTAAGTTCTTAGCCCCGCTCCTAGTTTTCTGCAAAATATATTCATAAAGTGCCAACTCTGCACAAACACTCAAAGAAATTTCTCCATGCCTCATATTTTATCAGCCTATTGAAGAAGTTATGTTTCTAAGATTCAGGGAAGAGGGAAGATAGTGTAAATGTATTCAGCTTATTTTAATTCAGCTATAAAGTTAAAAGAATGGACAACATGGCATTGTCTCTATCACATAGAATTATTTGATTTGCCAAGTTTTAAAAAACTACTTAATTATTTCTATAAAGGTTCTATATAAGCATCACCAATTATGAATAGATATTAATCTCATAAAATTTAGAAAATGGACAAGTGGGATCTAACTAAGCTTAAGAGTTTCTGCACAGCAAAAGACACAATCAACAGAGTTAATGGACAATCTACAGAATGAGAAAACCTTTGCAAACTATGCATCTGTCAAAGGTCTAATATCCAGCATCTATAAGGAACTTAAATTTACAAGAGAAAAACAAACAACACGATTAAAAAGTGGGCAAAGGACATAAACAGACACTTTTCGAAAGAAGACATAACATGTGGCCAAAAAGCATATGAAAAAAAGCTCAATATCACTGATCATTTGAGAAATGCAAATTAAAACCACAATGAGATACCATTTCACACCAGTCAGAATGACTGCTATTAAAAAGTCAAAAAATAGCAGCTGCTGGAGAGGTTATGGAGAAAGGGGAACACTTCTACACTGTTGGTGGGAGTGTAAATTAGCTCAACCATTGTGGAAAGCCGTATGGCAATTTCTCAAAGTGCTAAAAGCAGAACTACCATTTGATCTAGCAATCCCATTTCCATGCAGCCATGAAAAAGAATAAGATCGTGTCTTTTGAGGGAAGATGAATGGAGCTAGAGGCTATTATCCTTAGCAAACTAATGCAGGAACAGAAAGCCAAATAATGCATGTTCTCACTTACAAGTGGGAGGTAAATGTTGAGAACACATGTACAGAAAGAGGGAAATAGACACTGGCCTACTTGAGGGAGGAAGGAGAGGAGCAGAAAAGCTAACTATTGGGTACTGGGCTTAATAGACGGTTGATGAAATAACTTGTACAACAAACCTCCATGATATGAGTTCACCTAACTAACAAACCTTCATATGTATCCCTAGACCTAAAATAAAAGTTAAAAAAAATTGAAAATTCCTCTAGTTTGAAACAAATGTCAAGAAAACTTCAATGAAATTTAAAAACTTCAATGGAATTTAAACCTTGAAGTTTAAAATGAGTAAACTATGTATCTGCACTCAATCCTAGTCTTCGTATCTTAAAAAAATTAATAGGACTGCCATGAATAATATATACATTATATCCTTTTGTAGAACACCATCTCTGAGTACATATTCAAGAAAGGAGCTCTTTTCCTTAAACTCAAGAAGTTATATAATTGTAAAAAGAAAATAAATTCTTATGTTTTCATTATATCCCAAGCAAAAGGTTTAAAATGTTGACAAGGGGTAGAGAGTTATCTGACAGAATAGTAGTAGTATAATCTTTATTCTGAGTCCAACTATATATAACTATAGTATAAACTTAAAAAGCATTTAAAAATTTCCATTGATTAAAGCAGCATAAAATGTTGGAAGGAAATAAAACTTTAGTGTCTAAAAAATTGGATTTGATTCTCAGCTCTGCCACTTTTTGTGTCTGAGCTAGGTTTTCTCTTTTATAAAATATGCACTTTTATAAATACTGTATAGTCCATTTGGGATGCTTTAACAAGATAACTTAGACTGAGAAATTTATAAGTAGTAGAAATGTATTGCTCACAGCCTTAGAGGCTCAGAAGTCCTAGGTCCAGACACCAGCAGATTTGGTGTCTGGTGAGGGCTTTCTTTCTCCCTCATAGACAGCAACTTCCTGCTGCATCCCCAAGCTCCATTGGGCCTTTTAAATAAGGGAACTAATCCTACTCATGTGGGCTAATCACCTCCTAAGGGCCCGACCTCTTAATAATATTGCATTGGAGATTATAGATTTCAGTATATGAATTCTGAGGGAGCAGAAATATTCAGACTATAGAAGATATTTCCTGTATATATATGATGGCTATAGATTCACTGCTTGAAAGAGTGCTTGAAATATTTGAGGACGGAGATACATTCTGAAAGCTCTTTTTAGTTTATTTTTGGATTAATTGTACTACATAATGTTTTTGTTTTTCCAAGACCTAATCAGAATTGAGCCCTTTCTGAGGAAGCAGAAATGTATATTTGTACAATCAAACAATTATTCTAATTATAATTGAACACATATTTTTGATATTAAAAATCCCATATATATAAAATACATGTGTGTGGATATATATATATATATATGTGTGTGTATGTAGTTGGTAAGATGAAAATAGGCAAAACTAACTTACTTTTAATTATTTTACTTCTGTTTTTTTAAGGGTCATTCTTCCCTGCATAATGTTAACTCTGCCCAAATTTGTAAATATTATTTGTGAAATGGGTAGAAAAAGCAGTGATGCATAACTAGATTAAGCATAGGTTTGATCCAGCAGACATTAATTCAATAACTCTGGGCCATTTACTTAGGATATGTAGATTTGCACACTACCGCTGGGCAAATAAAACTTGAATTCAGATATTGCAAGATATGTTTTGATTCAGTTTCATTTTTAAGCTGTTTAATTTGTGAATCAGGTCACTTAGGATAGTCCACTACAATCTTAAAATAGTAAATTTTGTCACTCCCTAGTGTTCATTATCACACTGTATTAAGATACACACAAATTTTAAAAAGTGGTAATTATAGTACAGATAACATGTTTTTATAACATTATTTTAGTATATTATTCTTTATTACTGTTATTCTCTACCATTATTTTATATAGTAAGTAGATCATGTGCATATGTCCATAGTGCCACCTAGTCTTAATAAATGACATCTTAATATCTTAATACCTTTAAAGGATTTAATTCTTTTACCCCTTATTTCATAATGATCCTTTTTAAATGTCATTCATATTATCCTCTCTTAAGAATATATTTTTTTCTAATTAATTGTTACATAAAATAGGTTTTCCCCATATTGATAGAGATTATTTTTATTGATTCTACCTGACTTATTTTGTTTCCATTCAGCAGAGAGTAGAATTGTTAAATATAACATTAAGATTTTTCAGGTGTCCACTCTGCATTTTAAATGACACAAAGCAGCTTCTAGGTCTTTTGGCAGATGCCATGCTATGGATAACCAGTTCTAAACTTCCATATCTGCTCTCAGTTATTTCTAGTGGATCTGAAATCTCATTGAAGGGATTGCATGTGAACAGTACTTGGTGTCTTCTAGGTGTTTCCCATTTAGTACATTTAGGAGTGCAGGGATGATATGCATTCTAACAAGGAAAAGATGATAAAGCTTGACATTTGAAATTATCTTTAATATTTTTCTAAAATTGGAGATAAATGAAAATATCGATTTAAATAGACCAACAGGTAAACTTACAGGATATAACCAGATGAAACTCCTTGATGTCAATTTGAATTATGTTTATTATGACTTAACAATATATGAAACATTCAAGTGCTTCAGAATTGTGATACCCTAGTGTGACTTTTTAATACTAAAATCTTAGTAGAGAATGGATTGGTATAATAAACTATTATTATTTTTCTGAATGCATTCCCTATTTTTCTGGGAGTGGATTTTTCATCTTTCACTTTGTCAGTATCCTCTAGCCAAAGATAACCATAAATGCATTCATAATTTAACAAGATTGTTCTATTACTTTTTGCAAAGAGGGACACCAATCCATGGTGAACTATGGATATCCCAGTAAAAAAAAAATTATAGAAAGGATTTATTATAGATTTGGTTTTGTGGTAGGTGATTGGGGGGTAAGTTCAATAAAATGGGGCTTTGCCATTGATTGGATGCTGTCAGGAGGCAGGGGTATATCTTTGATTGAGCATCTTAATAAATATTATTGAGAATGGAAGGGTAGAGAAAGGCTGAAGCCGAAACTGATAAGGAAGTAAGAGCATATAGGCCAGGATAGAGAAATGTTTAGTGTTTTTGTGGTTTGTTTTAACTGTGCTTAGGTAAGTTTATGGAGTGGGTTTTTTTTTTTTTTTTCACTTCTTCATGGTCTCGGGTGGCCTTTTCTGATGTTGATGTCTTTTGAGATTATATTTAATAGGAGAAAACTAAGGACTACTTGTGTCTAGTCCGGCTCGTAACAGTGCAGAGGTTAAGATATGTTGAAACAGCTTCTCTACCCTCAGAGGCTGAGCTGCTTTTTTTCTTTTCCAACTTCTTTCCATGTGAGATAGTATCACTAGATGTGGTCCTCCAGGGGCCAAGGGGAACCTATATACTAGCGCAAAGACCATCCCTTCCATAAAAAGGGCCAAGAGTTAAACCTAGGGCACTGGGACTAAGAACATGTCACTCCAAGTCCCTTAAAGTGCTATTGGTTTGGGTTAAAAGAGTATTCCATATGGAAGTAATACACACCTTTCACACAACAGTCAGTGATAGTCAGAGGGAAGTCTTGCATACTTGAAGTAACTTTTTTCTACCCTAATAGAGATAAAGAGTGTCACTAATCACTGGGACTAAGAGCTATCTCCAGACCATACTTAATACCTCCATAAAGAGGGGTCACAGGAGAGCCCCAAAACCCACTCCACTCTTAACCTAAGACTGATATGTGACCACCCTTGTTATCCTTATCTATCAAGTCAGTTTCCTTTCTGTCCTTAAACTTTACTCATATTAGTTATCACCAGATGACTCATTTCCAGGTCATCTCTCATTTTTTGCATACTAATTCCAATAGAGCTCTTTATATTCCTGCTCTCCATTTGTCTAACTCTTCAGTAACTCTTGAAGCCATTCCACAGTGTTGTCTATAATGCAGACATTATTAGCAAGATCCTTTATGCCTGCAACCTCTTTTATGAATGCTCCCTTTACATGTCCACTCTACGGAAACCTGTCTCTTCTTTGAAGGCACAATATCTCTGATGCCCTATTCAGTATTGGCTGGTTTTAGTGTCACACTCTTCTGAAAACCTGACATCATGGTTGATTCTAAATCATTTGTATTCCCTTTTCCCTAAAAAATCCAGCATTGACGCTCATGTGATCAAATATCTTACTAACAACTCACTATTTTAGTCATTTACTGGCTTTCAGGCCGTTCTTTTTTACTTCCAAAGTAGGATAGCATCATGCTGTTTGTCATTTTCTCCAACACTATTCTTGTCTTAAATATTGGTTATTTCAATATAGGCAGAGATTATAGTGCTATAATGCTAGCCTGTCAGTTCCTTAGCTTCTCTTTTGTAACTCTCTCTCAGCCACTAACTCCCAGTGCCATACCCTCCTTGATCTTGTCATTACTAATAACAGCAACTCTTCAACTTTTCTTTCTCATTTTCTAAAAAGAATCCCTCATTTTCTAGCTCATGCCCTCCAGTTGTTAGCACAACTCCAATAATCCATACACCCTTCAGGATCTTACAAAACCTTGCTTTCATTTTTCAATGTTTCTTACCCCTTTGATGCCTTTTTTCTGTCCTTACGCAAATCAAAAGGAAATCGGTATAATATTTTCATTGAATACACCCTTAACTCTTTGTTAATTTTGTGCTCACATGAAAAAAAGTAGGATCCCAGTTAACTGTCTAATCATTGCCTTAGCCTAAATCAGGGTAACTATACTTATACCTTTAAAGCATATTTAAAATCCAACTACTTTTCAGCATCTGCACTGCCATCACCCTGGTCAAAGCCACCATCTTTCCCCACCTAGATTATGGCAGTAGACTTGCCACTTGTCCCTCTATTCCCACCCTTGCTTCTCTATCATGTGGGCTCAACATAATGACAATGGTCATCTCCTTAAAAATTAATTCTAATAACATCACTTATCTACTTTTTAGAAAAGTAATATCTTCCCAATTCACTCAAAGGAATACAACATTTATTAAAATTATATACAACCAAGGTGAATATCTGTCCTGGTTTACCCTGGAAATTTTCAGATTGCCTATTTTCTCTGAATAATTATAATGAGTGACCATTTTTATTCTTGAAACGGTTCTAGTTAATACAATTAATGAGGCTGTTACTCTACCCTTAAAGCCCTATAAAAGTTGCCTTTCCTTCCCATATTATGCCTCAAACTTCACTTCCTTCTTTGCGCCCACTTGCTCACTTATCATTAATTTCCCTCTTGATAATTGCTCATGCCATCTTTGCTCCCTTGAACAATGTAGCGTGTTCCTACCTGGAGGCTTTGCAGTGATGCTTCCCTCTGCCTAAACATCTCTTCCCATAGATAATCAAACAACTACCTTTCTAACTTCTGTCATAACTGCTTTTTATTAAATTTCCCTTTTTCAGAGCAGTACATCTAACCACCCTATTGAAAATTGCAATGTGCCTCTCTGACATAGACTTCCAAGTTTCTCTTACCCCATTCTATTTTTCCTATGTTAATGATCATTTCCTAATTGTCTTTAAAATGTACTTTAAAATAACTTATCTCTCTGTTTGTCTATCATTGGTGTATAGGAACGCTTGTGATTTTTGCACATTGATTTTGTATCCTGAGACGTTGCTGAAGTTGCTTATTGGCTTAAGGAGATTTTGGGCTGAGATAATGAGATTTTCTAAATATACAATCATGTCACCTGCAAACAGAGACAATTTGACTTCCTCTCTTCCGATTTGAAAATGCTTTCTTTCTTTCTCTTGCCTGATTGCTCTGACCAGAACTTCCAATGCTATGTTGAATTGGAGTGGTGAGAGAGGGCCTCCTTGTCTAGTGCCAGTTTTCAAAGGGAATGCTTCCAGGTTTGGCCTATTCAGTAAGATACTGGCTGTGGGTTTGTCATCAATAGCTCTTATTATTTTGAGATATGTTCCATCAATGCCTAGTTTATTCAGAGTTTTTAGCATAAAGCGGTGTTGAATTTTATTGAAGGCCTTTTCTGCATCTATTGAGATGATCATGTAGTTTTTGTCATTGGTGCTATTTATGTAATGGATTACATTTATTGATTTGCATATGTTGAACCAGCCTTGCATTCCAGGCATGAAGCCAACTTGATCGTGGTGTATAAGCTTTTTGATGTGCTGCTGGATTCGATTTGTCAATATTTTACTGAGGATTTTCACATCGATGTTCATCAGGGTTATTGGCCTGAAATTCTCTTTTTTTGTTGTGTCTATGCCAGGTTTTGGTATCAGGATGATGCTGGCCTTATAAAATGAGTTAAGGAAGTTAAGGAAGAGTCCCTCTTTTTCCATTGATTGGAATAGTTTCAGAAGGAATGCTGCCCGCTCCTCTTTGTACCTCTGGTAGAATTTGGCTGTGAATCTGTCTGGTCCTGGGCTTTTATGGAAAAGAAAATCCCTGTAGTCTTTCAAGATGACCATTTTAAATGGATACTAATTTTTCTAAATCTAATAACTAGAGAAGAAATTTTAAAAACATTAGTTAAAAAACCATTTTGGTGAGCAGCCACTATATCTACAATGAAACTGAGATAGTATGCACTAAGTTTAAGAAGATCTGATATATGTATTATAAAAAGTCTGCTTTCTCCAGATATACTTAATTTCCTGGAGATATTTTAATCTTTTTCCAATAATGAAAATTAGGGTTTGACATTACTTAACTAACTTATATTTAATTCCCTTCAAATAAAATATTTGGGGGCTCATAATGCAGAGAGTTTGTTCAAAATCCCATGTCCCTTAGCTACCTGTCTTGGTTTATTTTTAGATGTTCCTAAAAGAATGTGATGTAAGAGGTGAGAAAGACATAAAGAGGAATTATTCCTCCTGAAATGGGATGTAAGAAATTAATAGCAGGTGCTCTGGCACATGGACAAACCGCCCCTGAAAGCCCAGTGTGAAGCAGCCTTTTAACAAAAGGACTCACTTGCCTGTTATTGAATTCCTCCTGGGGAGTTAACAAATTTTCACTCCATGGGTTTTCTCTTGTTCATGTTGCTGTTATTTTCTTATATATTTTTAATTTATTTTCTTATGATAAAACGGAGAGGACTGAGGGGCGCCTTGCTCAGTAGTCGTTCTTGTATTGAAGAGAAAAGCTTTCTGGAATCCTAAATATCAAATGCTGTCTTGCCATGATGCTGTTTATTACTAAATAAAAGTTTGTACATTATCTTTCTAGCACAACATGGAGAGCCACTACTTATCTTATTCACATTCTATGACCATACAAAGTACATCTTTTTTAAACTAAAATGTTGAAGTGTATGTTAACATTCTCAAGGCTTTTTGTAAGCCATCAGCTTCATACCCTATTTATATCTTGAAAGCATATTTACCAGATGTTATTTATAAACTTATCTGTTATTAAACTTTATGAGAAATTATAAAGTAGGAGAAATAACCTGTTGAAATACATTATTATCATTCCTGTGAAATGTTTGGGGTACATACATTGAGGTTTTGTGAGTGGAGAAATTAATTATATTTATTTCAATGAATTAACTGCTGCTGCTAGTGATGGTGCCGACATACTGGAGGAAAATAAACATAACATTTGGAAATTATTATTAAGGTGTTAAAATTAGTAAAGGTCAAAATGCACTTTATGTGCTATTAATTGAAATGCCGATAATTACCAAGAGTTCTGGATTTTCTTTACAAATAAACAAGAGCAACAACTGACACAACATTTTTTCTAAAAATCCAAGGTCATACCTCAAGCAAAATGGCCAATCCAAAGAGACTCAATATCAAGATTTTGCCAAGAGCTTAAGTGTTGACAAATCAACCTGATTTCTGTGACTAAACTAGTTAGTTACTAACACTTTGATTTTAGGAACTCTGGCACATTCAAAAACGTAATAACAGAAAGAGAGTGAGAGTTTCGTTTACTGATTCTATATCATAGGTGGGAATTTTTGTCTTATTTTAACCATTTTAGTGTTTGTTCATTTTGTTAGTTTTCTCTATATAAATAAAATTTATAAAAAATAAGAAAGTGACTTTCAGCAATTGAAGATAATTAATTTGAAGAATTGTTTTCACAATATTATTTTGATAAAATATGAGCAATTGTTCATTTTAAATTACATGTCCATTTGGCATAGAGGCTTCAAGTTGGAGAGTTTTATTCTAATAGGAAATAATAAAGCTATCGAGACCACTTTCTACAAACAGTGAACTTTACAATTTACCTCTTTATTTGATATTTTTGTCTGTGTGTTTTCTATGTTAGAAAATATATAAAATAATATGATTCTTCTTGAACAGTGCTATTCAAAACCGGCCCCAAAGCAGATTTGTTCTGCACATTTTTTTAAATTTATAACAATATTAGCACAAAACTTAAAATTAAATATTTAGAAATGATCATTGAAATTTGACAGAATAATTAGGTCTGTTGAATCTACAAAAATAAACTTGTATTTTATATGTCTTATTATTTTTTAGCAATTTATTTTGTTGCATTTTACAAAAGTATTAGTACATGATGGATTGATGAGTCTTTTATCATAAACATTTTAAGAAACACTCTTCTGGGAGATCTTCGACATTTGAGCCAATATAGGTAAGATAAATCTCCATTTATTTCCCTCTGCTTGCTCTTTTATAAGGAAATACTTTAATATACAAGTTCTTAGAAATGTACCAAGAGGCACGTGTTCTCTATCTTCGCACAGTTTATAATCAAAGCAAGATCAAGAAGCCTGGGTCCAAATGACCAAGAGCAGCTTCCAGATTCTGTGGATCACTCAGGCAACAACACAAACTGAATTTCCTTATTGCTGATAGCTGCCTGTAGAGGGGTGGTCAACGAGACTCTACGTGGAAAACTCTTACAGAAAAACATTATTGAATACCCTCTTAGTTTCAGAGTTTCCACTCTCATTTCTCCTTAAATCTATTCACCAAAACACTACCAGTTTCCCCTACCACAAACACACACAGAAGTACACACTCACCTATTTTCACCTTCTCTTCCACTTCCACCTTTGTGTTGAACCTGATTAAACTCTGATACTTTCAACTCCAAAATATGCTATGCTCTTATTAACAACTGGATCTTAGTAGTTTGCAAATGTTTATTTCTCATTTATATGCAGTTCATTGTGAGCAGGTGGATGTTCTGCTCCATATCCACTACAGTCTGAGATCTAGACAGAAAAGTAGCTTTTCTCTAGAACATTGTGGGTTCCATACCAGACAGGAAAAATGAAATTACACAGTGGCTTATATAATTTTTGCTTGTCACTTTCATCCACATTTCATTGCAAAAGCAAGTCACATAGCCAAGGTTATTGGGTTTAGGAGGGGCTCTGAAAATGGCCCGTAGGGGAGACAAGGGATATTTGTGAACAATATTGCAATCTATCCTATATATCATTCTTCAAGGTTTAACACAATAACACTGCCTGCTTGGCTCTATCATATCCTACGACTCTGTAACGGAAACATCTGTGTCGGGTGTTTTTCCTACTAGTCAAAAGATGATTATAAATTAGTAGTGTCTATTCCAATAACTGGCATATATTTGGCATTCAAAATATTTTTGCATAGGAAAACAGAGGAAGGAAGGAAGGAGGGAGGGAGGGAAAGGAAAGGAGGTAAAAAGGAAAGAAGGGAGGGAGGGAACAGGAAGAGATGTAATGTACTTTTAATGTAGCATTGAATCCACTTAAGGAAAAAGTCAATTTTGTGCAGTCAATGGTTTACTTACCGATTATTCAAGGGTCAGACATATAATTATCTGAAAATATGTATTTTGCTTAAACAGAAGAGAATTGTGTTTTATTATGTAGTTTACAAGAGGCTCTACTCTCTTTGAGGACTAATAGAGTATTTTTCTTTTCTTTCTCTTCCACTCCTCCCCTTTTTTGATGGGTAGTATAACATGCTATTTAAAAGTATTGACTTTGGAATCAAATGCCTCTGATTTTACAACAAATTGTGTCTGTGAATGCCTTCATCAGCTCTTTGAATCTTTCCACCCCCCCCGCCCCAGATTATCAGCCTTCTTCTGCCATATTGACTGCTCCATGTAACTTGGACCTGGTTGGTATCAGTTTTATAATTAATTGATCCCTTATCACATTATCAAAAACAGCCTTTCCGGTATTTCTCCACTATATGTAGCCCTCGATCTCTCTTTAACATTAATACAATTGGCAGATAATACTGCATCCTAAGTCCGTAGTGATTCCATTGGGTTTCCTCAGGTTTTTTTTTCTTTTTAATCTTCTCTACACTAGAAACTGCCTATTGTGCCAAAGACACATTCCTTTGCTTTGACAAGATAACTCCTTCACCTGATCAATAGAATCAACAATTTTTCCCCTCAACTTCCCAGTTCAACTAATTATTTTCTTTATTTTCTATCTTTAATTTTCTAGTGTCCGTTCTCTGATCTACAGACAGACAGACACACATACACACACACACACACACACACACACATTTCTCCACTTAAATAACAAGCAAACCACGCATTCTCAAACTTTGCATCTTTTACCACTAAACCTCTTTCTTACCCTCTATACTGTGAAAGCAAATTATATGTGCACCTTCTCCATATCTGAAATACCCACTATGTACTTGGATCTCTCACCAACTAGGTGAGTTTTTTTTTTCTAGTTGTCAAAGATAGTAAACAAATAATGAAATTTAACAATAATTAAATGGCTTTACTGCAATCTCTGACCTTTTTTAACTCTAGAGTAGGACATTGATTTTCTTATCCTCCATATGTAAAATTTCATACAGTGTAAATAATTTAAAAATTATTATCTTTTAAATCTTGGATAATATTTTAAAAATTGTTTTCAAGAATTAATAAAATAATTTAGTGTCTCATTTATGTTTCAGTAGAGCCTCTACATTAACAGCTTTTCTTGTCCAACAAGAATATATAATAGTAATACTATAACCTCAATACATGCCTATGGAGCAATTATAATTTAAACATTATTCATCATTTTGGTATTCTAGAGTAATTTATTAAACATAATGAGTTGTTCCTATCTTTATTTTTCATGTATCAATAATGGGAAATATAAGCAAAAACATCAATAAACAAATGAATAAAATGTAGATATATTTAAGTATTTCCCATCTCAGATTTTATTATTTTATTAGAATTGGGTAATAACATAGTAATAAGATAGAATTTGGTAATAACATAGTAATTACATAGTCCTTAATAGGTTGCATAATTTTAAGTCATTTGCTTTGCTTGTGATTTTCTAAATTTCTTGTTTTTCTATGTTTACACTACTTACGTGGAAAGCATGCTGCATGTGTACAAAGACAAAGGGGGAGGCAGATTGACAGAGATTATGGATAGATGGATAAATTGGATTTATGAATGAATGAATAAAAGGATATACATATGTGAGTATATATATACACATATACATATGTATATGTATATATATACACTTGTTGATGCATATCCATATCCCAAAACATTGTTTTTACAACAGTACCTTGATTTTACTTTGGAGAAACAAGCCACACACTCTCTGTTTCAGACAGCTATTTGGATTTTGACCCTCTGAAGCACCAAAGGAAGGCCCTGAATGGGTTAAGCTAATCATTGTAATTCTGTCATTGCTGTTGCTCTTGGTGTTTGTCAAGGTGATTTTTCCACGGTAAGCAATGATCTAAAAGTAAGCCGGATTAACAGATTATATTCTCCTATCCCCCAGTGATAGGTTCTGGGAAGGCATGGAAATCCAGTTCGAGAGAATCTCAACATTTCTCTTAGATAAGTTCAGGCTCAATGCAATGCTCTTTTCTTAGAAGTTATAAAAAAAAGTAGATCAAGAAACTGCAGACAACCATTTAGCCACCAAGAGAAATGACAGGCTAAGGCAGAAACAACACAACAAGGAAGATACTGTTAAAGAATCAGAAACAAATGCATATGTGCTTTGAGGGCATTGTGAATCTCTGGATCTAGCAAAGTACCCACTAGCTGTAAAATTTTCAGCTTGTGAGCCAATAAAGTCATTTTATTATTTAATTGATTTTAATTTTAATCTTATGTTACTTTCTCTGAAGAAAGTAGAATTCTAAGTGATATAGATGAATGCAGAGGTAGGTAGGTAGATAGATGATTTGTAGATACATAGAAAGGGAGATACATAGATTCATAGAAATAAGAATATAGCACAAACATCATGACACCAATAAAGAAGATAATTCATTTGTACTTATCATAAAAATTAGTATCTTATTGAAATTAATATTTATCTGTGTGAGCTATAAAAATTTTATTCATTTTACCGGTTGCTAGAACAGTTTAGTTTTCTAAATGATGGAAACAACCAAGCTTTAATATATGACCACCTTCATCATCAAATCAGTTCATGTGGGTGACAGTTGATGATCAATCTTCCAATGTAATATCCAAAGAAATACAATGACCATGTTAGTTGATCTAATACTAACTAGATCACACAAATATGCATTCAAGTATCGTACAAATGATTGCGTTTACCAGAAATTTTAATATATATAAGGTAAAATGATTTTTAATAAACTTTATAACCGCTAAAGAACAGCAAAAAGAATCTTCAGTTCTTAGAGTATGAGCTAACGGAAGTCTCTTAGTTTAGTGTGAAGCTAGCAAACTTTCATTTGATTTCTTAGAATCTTATATAAGATTATAATTTCTTAGAATCTTATAAACAGCCCATGGCTAAGTGAAAGTAGGACCATAATGACTTATTCACACTGCATTATCATCACCTAGAGTAATTTGCCTAGAACATCCACCAAAGATTCAACAGTTGGTGAAATGATGAAACTTTATGATTTTAATAAATTTAGTTATCTAAGCCTACCTGGAGAAAACGTTGTCTGTTAGTCAATATCAAATAATTTTCTCTTCCCATTGGTTGAATTAAAACACGCACTCAATGAATTCCTTATAGCACAGAAGAAATATTGTGACTGAGTCTTAGCAAGGCCAGCCCCTGGATACGACCTGTCTTCTAACACCTATTTGTTTGGTTTCCAAAACAAAGTTGTGTCTTACAGCAAACCTTAAGGGGAGGAAAGAACTGAGTTGGGCCTGATTCCTGAACTCTAAATCACAGCAAAGCAGAAATTTTGTTTGAGGGGCACGAGTGAAAGAAATCTTTCATGACAATTCCTCTGAGCTTATAGTTCTGAACCATGGTGCTATTTTATTTAAGACTTCTCACTAGGCAGTCTGTTCCATTATAAAATGTGAGAGAAAAATAGAATCTCAGAACCCCAGATTCACTATGCCAGAAGGAAGTTAAGCCTGGGAACTGAGTCACACAAAAAATGGCCTTCCTTTTGTTCCCAAACAGCCATAACTTCACATGTTTACTTTATGTTATATAAAATGTAGAGTTACAGAACATGAAACAAATGCATAACTGACCTTTTCCTCTATACCCTTCTTTTCACATGTAAAATGTAGAGCCTTACAAGAGTGTAACCATTTGCCTCATTGCCTACCCACCCTCCTATTTTTTTTTTCTTCCCCTCCTGCTTACACTTTTCCCTTTAAATATTGAAGTTCCCAAAACCATCTTTGGAAAAAGCACAGGTCACAGATACTACTGTGACTTGTGTTTATTTTTCCTGGGCGTGTCATCAACCTTGGTAAAATAGACCTCTGTTTCTGGGGTGTCCAATCTGTTGGCTTCCTGGGGCCACACTGGAAGAAGAATTGTCTTGGGCCACGCATAAGATACACCACCACTAACGCTAGCTGATGAGAAAAAAAAACACACAAAAAAAATCTCATAATATTTTAAGAAAGGTTACCAATTTATGTCGGGCTACATTCATAGCCATCTTAGGACACACGTGACCCCTGGGCTGTGGGTTGGGCAAGCTCTAATCAATTGAGACCTGCTTCAGTCACTTTTTGATTTACAAAAAATATGTTATAAAAAGTCATTAAAACTTTATTGTTTATTATAACTTTGTTAAAGTAAAATATTAATTCAAATTTAAAAATACTCCAGATTGATATATAATTTTTTAGAATGTTTATTTATTTGAAATATATCCAAGATCTGAGAAAGTTAATAGGGACATTTTGTTAAAATGGTTACCACTTGTGACTGTATAAAGAAAAGTATTGACAATTCCATTCCAGTAGACTTTTTAAGAATTCAAAAATGTGTAAATAAATAAAAGCTCTGTACCAGTTTGTATAGCATTTCTCTAGACCAGAGAATGATCTTGTCTTAGGTAGGAGAACATTATTATTACCAGGACTGAAATGTTTGTTGGAGTTTAAGGAGATCAATTAAACATCACTGATTTTCTTCACCAAAGTTTGGAACAACTTAAGATACACAAGCTAATAATGAAGCATTTAATTCACATCTGCTGCTTATAGGCAGTGCTGTCCAATGGCAGAGGATTCCTTTTTTCATATGTGAATGGCTCTTTTAAAGCGCATACAGTTGAAGAAAAATTACACCTCCTTTACTGAACAGGAGTGATGTGAAAACATAGAGAGGGACCACATTATAGGTGAGTTGAGATCTCTCCACATGGAATAAAATATTGAGAACAGGAGAAAAAAAGGACCCTCCCTATATGCAAAGGACATAAAATATTTTGGGGAGAAAAACTAAATTACTTAAAACTGGAAAGCTAATTTAAATGTGTGGAGGGTTTTTTCCAGTTGCTATAAGTTTGTTTCAGAATTGTTTTTTATTTATTGAAAAATTTGCTCATTGAAGTGTGTTAAAAGAAAAAGTTAAGCCAAATTAAATTTCAAAGAGTTTAACTGGGCAAAGAACTATTGCAAATTGGGCAAACTCCTGAGCTAGAGGCTCAGAGCCTCCAGTGCAGCGGCATTGTGGAAGAGCATTTATGGACACAAAAAGGAAAGTGATGTATAAAAAAATGAAAGTCAGCTACAGAAAGAGCTCAATTGTTTATAGCTTGGCATTTATCTTATTTGAACACAGCTTCAACAGTTGGCCACATTTGATTGGCCAGAACCCAGTGATTGGCACGAGAGTAGACTGCTGTCTGTTTACAATTCGATTTAGGGTATAGTTCACGATGTATAGAGAAACACTTAGGCTGAACTTGAAATACATAAAGTGGGAGTGTATTTAGTTCAACCATTGTGAGAGACAGTGTGGGGATTCCTCAAGGATCTAGAACCAGAAATACCATTTGACCCAGCAATCACATTACTAAATATATACCCAAAGGGTTATATATCATTCTAATATAAAGACACATGCACATGTATGTTTATTGAAGCACTATTTGCAATAGCAAAGACTTGGAACCAACCCAAAGTCCCATCAATGATAGACTGGATGAAGAAAATGTGGCACATGTACACCATGGACTACTATACAGACACAAAAAATCATGAGTTCATGTCCTTTGCAGGGACATGGATAAAGCTGGAAACCATCATTCTCAGCAAATTAACACAGGAACAGAAAACCAAACACCCAATGTTCTAACTCATAAGTGGGAGTTAAACAATGAGAACACATGGACACCAGGAGGGGAACATCACACACCAGGGGCCTGTTAGGGGGTGGGGGTCAAGGGGAAGGGGACCATTAGGACAAATACCTAATGCATGCGGAACTTAAAACCTAGATGACAGGTTGATAGGTGTAGCAAACTACCATGGCACATGTATACCTATGTAACAACCTTGCATAGGCAAATGTATCCCAGAACTTAAAGCAAAATACAAAAGAAGAAATATGGAAGGAGGTAGCTTTAGGCTAAACTTGATTTAACAAGTATAACTACCTTGAATTTAAAAAATAAGTATTTACTCCTTGTCTATATAAAATTGTATCTCTTCTATAGGGGATGTTTCAGGAGACAGACTCATTTTTAACACAGAAATAAGAAAACTTGAATGGTGTAACAGTGGAATATGCCATCAAATAATTAATAATCTTCTTTTGTATCGAGAGACCAGGACTAGGATCAATGTACCGAGGTAATATGAATGCAGATTCTAGGTCCAGATAAGTACAAATATAGCATACTGTGGTCTCTGGGAGTCTGTGACACTAAATTCAATGTTCTAGAATCAAAGTCATCCCATATGAGGGCTATGGAAGCCCAAGTATTAATACAGCAACATGTGTCTGTCATTGGTTGAGTGCTCTTGGGGTAATAAATTATCTGGCTCTAGTGCCCTGTCTTGAGCAAAATCATACCTCCTTCCTCCAGAGAAATCCCCTAGACAGTTTGAAGTCAGGCACATGTGTGTGACCGTGACAAAAGGGAAGGGAAATGTGTAGGGCACTGTGAGCTTACTTGTAAGTATAAGAATAGGATCCCAAGCCAGGCATGGTGATGCACATCTGTAGTTCCAGCTACTCAGTGAGCTGAGGCAGGATGATCACTTCAGTCCAAAAGTTTGAGGCTATAGTGAGCTATGATTGCACCACTGCACTCTAGCCTGGTTGATCAAGTGAGACTCTGGCTCTAAAAAGAATAAAAATGAAAGAATGAGACCCCAAAAAATGCACGAAAAGAAATAATCATTTTACAGCAGAGATTATGAAGTCTGAAGAATATAAAAATTAGAAGTATTTTATCCAAGGTTAAACAAAATTTAGTAGGCTTGAATAAGTGAGAAAAAAAATGAGCCCAAAATTGATTTTTTGTTTTAGTTGTACTCCAAACCTTGTGAATCAATTCTGAATGACGGCATGACAATTGTTTTGCATATCAGAATATTAAAGAAGTATCTTCTTTTCCAATCTGCCTTCATAAAGTAGATGCCATAGATAGAAGACAGACAGATAGATGGATAGATAGATAGATAGAAAGATATAGTAAACAGACTATATATATATATATATATATATATAAAATACACATCTTTGAAGACTTAAACACATCTTTGAAGGCTTAAAAAGGAATAAGTGTAAAAGATTTCATTTTTTAAATATATTGATTAGGTATTGAAATGATATATCTATGCATATATATGTATAGATATATCGTCTGTTTACAATTCCATTTAGGCTATAGTTCACAATGTATATATATATATATATATATATAGTATACAACACACACAAATACAATGCTCCTCCCACCCCATTATTTCTTCTTCTCCAGATGGTGGAGCCTATACAGTATAGTGTCTTATAGTAACATATCTCATGAAAAGGAAGGCAAGAGTTTTAGTTTTTCTTTTTTTTTTTTTTAATCTGCTTTGCTACAGGCTATGGAAGACTAGCTCTGCTCAATATAATACTTAGCTCAGTGAAATTATCATTACACACTGACAACAGAAGGAAACTCTGTGGCTAGCCTTGCTAAAAGAGTCTTAAAACACATATATCCTTCAAATGGTATGCATTTTGAGTAACTGCAATGGTATTGCTTCAGGCAAGTTACTTACAGACTTAAGACCAGACTAATTGGTCTTAGAATGGGCTGAACAATTAACTTTTGTTTTAAATTAAAACAACTTTATTTTAATTTCAATTGATCATAAGGCATGAAACATGAAGTTAAAAAAAGCTGAAGGGTATATGGCAGAAAAAAAATTTTACTGTTTCAGATTTACTAGTAATTAAGACAGCTGTGTGGATAATGAAACATGCAGAAATCAATTTTGCCTGCCACCAGATATTTAGGAAATTTTGGCCTGAATTTATAAAAAGTCATAAATTCACAAAAGGAAATTTGAATGCTTTTTTTTAATTTAAAGAAAATATCAAAAGTCAATGATTATACAGTATTTTTTTTTCATTGCCCAGAAGTTGCATGATATGGTAAGTTTTAAGAAAATAAAGTTGCCTAATATCTACCAAACCCAACAATTCCTATCTTGAATTTGGGATTTTATTCTGTACAAATATATCAAAAATTATATATTTATTTTATACAAATGCATTCAAATTAAAAGGGAACCAATGATACATGTACTATTTTATAACTCTTTAAACTGAAAACAGCTTGAGTATTTCCATATTTTAAAGAAGTCTCAAAGCACAAATTTAAAGTTTGTATAATATTCCATATTATAGTCCCTTATTATTGAAATTTTAAATTGTTATTAATGTTTTATTATTCCAACCAATGTTCTATGTTTAGAACATCTTCATAAATATATGATTATTATTTTTAATGCATTCTTATCCATACATATACACCTAAAACCATATATATAATGTGTATCACTCTATGTGTACATAATATATACAGTAAGTATTCAGTTAACATTGTCTATGGCTTCTTGGAAATTGTGATTTTAAGTGAATGACATAATAAAAACTGATTTTCTCTTTCTCATCAACATTATAGCAAAAAAACTTTGAAGGAAACAACACTATTTGAGAACCTGCTATGTGGTATTTTGCTTAAAGTTACAGTTTCCAAGAACCTATTGATGACAGTGAGGGCTTACTCTATATAGTTTTAGATATATATATATATATATACACACACACACACATAAATTCAAAGCATATATAAATAAATTTCAAAGAATATATATGTATGTATATATATTTAAAGTTTATATGTATGTGTATATGTATTCAAAGAAAAATGACAGTCAATACAGTTAAACAGACAGGGATGACATTATTCAAGACTATTGTAATAGGGTTCAAGACTGTTGCAATAGGAGAAAGAAGCTGAACTCAACTCTGCTGATTCAAATGGTGGAAGGATTTTTAAGGGCTAGGGTAAGCTAACAGAAAAGTACTGGAGAACATTATGGAGAAAATTAGTCAATGTGATTCGACCATCTGCTTGTTAATTAGCACTTATCTAAGTTAGATTACTTCCCCTCCTCAAAGGCTTGAATACTTGAATATGGGGTCGCTATCTCCTTTCAAGCTTACATTTCTAAGACATGGCTTTCAAATCCTTAAGAAAGACATTCCTGGGTTGTAAAACTGGCAAAAGTCTGGGAAAAGATTTACATCTCAAAAAAGCAAAGGTTTGAGGTACAATGGCAAGTTTTCTAAAGTAAATGCTGCAAGAAAAGAGAGGTCAAGGTCTTGTAATCTGGAAGAAACATGTCTAAAGTTTAATTGAGCCGAGGGTAATATTAAGGCCATCTTAATTATGTATACACATAGCTATTGACAGATATGTCTATATTTTATGTGTATATCCTAATTGTCCTTGTATATTTATATATGTGCATGTATATACATATTTGTTTTTTGTTTTGTTTTGTTTCTTTTGTTTAGTTTTGTTTTGAGATAGGGTCTTGTTCTGTCAACCAGGCTGCAATGCAGTGATGTGGTCATAACTCATTATACCCTCAACCTCCTTGGCTCAAGTGATCCTCCCACCTCAGCCTCGCTAGTACCTGGAAATACAGGTGCATGCCACTATGCCTGTCTAATTTTTTATTACTGTAGAGATAGGGTATTGCTATTTTGCCAGGTTAGTCTTGAATTCCTGGCCTTAAGTGATCCACCCATGTTTTCCTCCGAAACTGCTGAGATTACAGGCATGAGCCAACTTGCCCAGCTCTTATATATTTAATATTAAATATTTTCATGTATAGTGCCATCATCATCACTAGCCTAGATTATTTTCTTCTATCCCCAACCCTAACTTTGAGAATTGCAGTATTATAATTTAGAATATAATCTTAAAATTATATATTTATCCTCTTATGCAAGAATTAGTTATAAGATATAGTCTGCACTAATGTCACATTTACAATATATAACTGCAGTATTTTGTATTGAAATACACAATTTAAATTTTAAAAAATCTGTATCTAACCAGTAACTGGTAGATTTTATGAACTCTTCTATTTGATTTTTTGTAAGATATCAAAGTCAACTATTTTCATGAAAACAAAACGCAAGTCTCATTTGGGGAGCTAAACAACAAACACGTGTTTTCATTAGATTACATAACAAATAACAGCCCTTAGTTTTTACAACTCTACCATACAAAGATACAGATCAATTTTCATGGGAGAAATATTGACAATGAATACAAAATTAATAGAAAAGCATTACATGACACTAATATAACTGAGTTGTTTAAATGAATTTAAAGGGTTGGCATCCAGGAATTGCTGTTCTTTACACTATAGTTACATTTCGCATCAAAGAAAATGAAATTCCCAAGTACTTTGTATGAATTATTACGAATTCATGCTTCTGGGTTTATATCTCTGCCAGTGTTTTTGCCACTGTCCTGTCATGTGACCTCAGACAAGCTAATTAATCTTTCCTGTTTGTCTTAGCCCTTTCATCCATTAAATGTGCCCACAGGGTGAATTGTCAGGCGAGCACATACTGTAGTTCCAGAAAAAGATCCAATTTCAAGCCAGAAGATGAATACAAGACAGAAGTGCCCAATAATTTTGCTTTCAGGAGCACTTTTGTTCCTAACTTCTGTACTTCACAGCAAATTGCAATGTGCAGTTATGTCTGAGAATATCTGGGGAACGTAAATGTTAATTCCAACTCAACATTTGGGGAATCACAATGTGAATAAAATAAAATTTAACTATAGTCGTGATGTGACTATAGTCATGGTGAAACATGTTGTCATTAATGGGAAACATGCAGTAATAGAGGAAATATCACAGAAAGGAATACACAAACAAATTTGGGATGCAATTCCCATGATAAATGGATATTATTTTCTACCCTAAAATGGAAGGAAAGGGAGCAAAACATGGTGTGTATAGAGAAATGAAATAGTGGCCTGTATAGATGTACACTGTTGGTTTTTTTCTATGCCCTTCTGTAAGTCTATGCGGTGTGGCCACCAGATTTCAAATCATGTTACTGAGACAACTACATAGACAAATATGTGTTGCAGATCTGTGGTGATGGGTACATAGCCACTAGCCCTCTATGTCTATTAAGCACTTGAAATGTGGTTAATCTGAATTGGGATGTGTTGCGATACAAACACATCTTTGAAGACTTAAAAAGGAATAAATGTGAAAGATTTCATTTTCTAAAATACATTGATTAGGGGTCGAAATGATGTTTAGGATATATTGAATTAAAATGTGTTATTAAACTTAAATGTACCTGCTTCTCTTGCTTTTTAATGGGGCTTTCAAAAATTTAAGGTGGTATATGTAGCTCTCCTTTGGATTCAGGAAGGGCATAGGAAGTTGCTGAAAATAAGAACATGATAAAGTGGAAATGTTGAGAGCCCCTTAGCACATCAGCATGCATGCAATAGAACCAGCAGTGTGTAGGTGAGACTGTCCCTTTTTCTCTTCAACTGTCACTGGTGAAGGTCATCCATAAACTGAAACATGGTGGCCAAGAAAAGGTTAGCTGTGACTTTCCTCCTACTAGTTTAAGTTTCTGGTAATTAAATTTCTGTTACAATGATTTTAGGGGAACATGTTAGAGAGATCATTAAGAGGTATGCCTGTCCAATATTTCACCTCTAGGCAGAATGTTGAAATCATTCAGGGCCTGGCACAGTGGCTCACGCCTGTAATCCCAACACTTTGGAAGGCCAAGATGGGTGGATCATTTGAGGTAAAGAATTTGAGACCAGCTTGGCAAACATGGTGAAACCTTGCCTCTACTAAAACTACAAAAATTAGCCAGGCATGGCGGTATGCGCCTGCAGTCTCAGCTCCTCAGGAGGCTGAGGTAGGAGAATCACTTGAACCCGAGAGGTGGAGGTTGCAGTGAGACGAGATCGTGCCGCTGCACTCCACCCTGGGTGACAGAGTGGGACTCTGCCTCAAAAAGAAAAAAAAAATGTTGCACTTAACAGGAGAAGTGAAGCCATGTAACATTTGACTTTGTAACAATAAGATTCTATTACTATGCCTAGGACATAATAGTCTCTGCATAAATGTATTTCAAATCAAAGAGTAGATGCAGTTCAATAGAAACACCTATATCCATTGAAATAATGCTCACCGAACTCATGAAAGAGTCACTGACTGTTTTATTAGGCATAGTCTATCTTTTCTTGCATTGTGATTGCAAAGTAAAAAACATTGGTGTCAAATTAGCCTAAACAAAATTGTAAAATCAAATGATATAATACTAAAGCTACTAATAATGGCCAAACTTACTGAAAATTGATCAAGTGTGAAGGTCTCTCTCTCTGTCTATCTTAATGTTATTTCAGTCTTTACAACTTCTGAATCAAATAGTCACTATTAAGATCCCTATTTCACACCTAAAGAAACTAATAGAGGTTATACAATGTACCCAAGGTCATATAAGTGAAAAGTGGCAGAGCTGGGATTTAAATTCAATCAATATGGCTTCAGGAATAATGCAAGGATGAAATCCACACAGCACTTAATACATATAATCCTTCAATAAATATTATCTATTGTTACTATTAATATAAATTAGACTGCAGTAAAAGGGATTAGTTACAGGTTTGGTAGGTTTTCATGCAATAAAATCAACCTGAAGTTAACCACTTTAGCTTGTTTTCCTGGAAATAAAAAAAAATTGTTTGTGTTTTTCAAAAACATCTGTGTCATTGCTGTGTGTTTTTTTCACCTTCTTCTTAATTCACCTCCTCCTAGCTTTTATTTGAAAGATGATGAAATGGAAGACCAGAAGGGTTATTAATTTGGTTAAGCCACAAAGCTTGTAGGTAGTTGGGCCACAACATAAATTTCAATCTGATTTCAAAATTCATTCAGATAACCAACATTCTAGAGTCATACAGAAAATCTGCTTTAAAAGATTTTTTTTTTTTTTGAGACACAGTTTCACCTTGTCACCCAGGCTAGAGGGCAGTTGTGCGATCTGGACTCACTGCAGCCTCCACCTCTAGGGCTCAAGTGATCCTCCACTTGGGCCTCCTAAGTAGCTGGGACCACAGGTACTCACAACCATGCCCAGCTAATTTTTGTATTTTTTGTGGAGACATAGTTTTGCTATGTAGCCCAGGCTGGTCTCAAGTGATCCTCCTGCCTCAGCCTCCCAAAGGGCTGGGATTACAGGCATGAAATGCCACACCCAGCTTAAAAAGCATATTTTAAAAATACATAAATAAAATAATTTGAAAACTTAACGTACAATCAAGGTGAAGAGATAGTAGGCATTATACAGAATTGAAAAAATTATAATCACCATTAATTAATTAAAACACTAATAACTATTGGAAGGTTAGTGGCATCCCTAGCATTATGAAGTGTGGATAATCCCAAGTGCCTAAATTGTGTTGTTATTAAATGTCAGAATTTTGCGTAGTGTAATAAAGTAAAAAACTAAAAATAAGACATATTTACAAGCTTCAATGCTTAAATTCCCAAAATTAACTAATATTCTTTAACCTTTTTTCTCTTTTACAATATTTGTGTTGTAAATTATGCAACAGGTCTTAGAAAAAGTACATCTAGAAGAAATCATTTTTAAAAAGTATCTTCACGCGTTTCTTTAAACTGCTCACTTAAAGCTAGTTAAAACAGTAAGCATAATTTTGTTTAGCCTTTCATTTTATAAGTTTAAAATGCCATTTCCATTCGCCCTCTTTCGAAGAATCATTACCTTGAAAAATGAGTTTGGCACTTTTAATCATTCCACAATATCCCTTATATTCAACTTTGAATGGCATTTTCTTTATGCAAAACTATTCTCTAGGAAATACTTTCTCAAAAAGTTTCTTTCTAATTCTACTTGTTGGAGGAATGCTTTTTGACCAGCGCCTTTGTTTCTGATATGGAGACACATCAGAATCACTAGTGAGAAAGCAGGTAACTGGAGGAACTAGGCACACCATCAGGGGATTGCCCATGCCATGGACACACACACACACACACACAAATGGAAAGGACTCAAGTATGAGAAGCTACCGCATGGCACTCTAGAGTAAAAATGCAAAGCAACAGGTCAAGGGAAGGATCTTGGGCCAGGAACTGATTTTATCCTTGAGACAATCTTTGATATCATTGCTTATGTCATTTGCTACCAAATCTAATTACATAATGTTGTCAAAAGTTGAAAAAAAATTTTTTTGATCAGATACAGCAAGAAATGTCCCTTTAATATCAAGAAATTGGTGTGGATAAACAATTTCACTATAAAATTTTCCAAACATGTGGCCAAAATTACATATTTATAAAATCTTTAAGGTTAAATAATATATTTTGGCATTATTGGTTTTTAAAAAGTAATTTCATGACAGTGTTCATAAAGTGAAATGTATTTGAGTTGTAACATATTTGTTTTTAAAAATTATGAATGTGGATTTTTATTTTGAAACAATAATAGACTTGAGATTTAACTTACCGGCAAAATTGCAACTGTCAGTTTTAATAAGATTTCTGCCTTTTAGAAAAGTCTCTGTGGGTATTTTAGTGCCCTCGAAATGTGGAGTAATTTTATAATTGATTTCTTCTGACAAGGTTAATTAAAGCCTTTAACAGCTCTTCCTTAATCTAGAAAACAAGACAAAATAGATGCTACAGAAGAGAGACGCCAAAATACCACATTGGATATGGTTTTCTAACATACTTTTTTTCTTTTTTTTTTTTTTAGAACAAAGGGGATATTGGGTGGCGATAGCTGAGAGGGATCAGAATCTTGCAGTCATAAGAAAGTAGTGAAAGCATGTTGCGTTTACCCCGACATTCTTGGTTTGGCCATAGATGTGTGACTTTCGGAACGATCAGTTAGCATCTCAACAATTACCCTTATGGTAACATATTAAAATGCTTATCTGAATTTGTACAGCCTACACCCCTTTTGCACATTTTCCTACTTTCTTCAGCATCCTATACATTTCTCCATGTATTCATATATATTTCAAGGGATTAGGTGATCCTGGGTTTTATTAGCTTAAAGAGAATAAACAGCTTCTTATAAGCACGTAAATTAATCATGTCTACTACCTCTGGTCATAAATAGAAGTCCATTACTTTTTATAAAATGGAGAAAAAAACAAATAAAATATTAATTCAATGTGTCACTTATGCCCATGACAATCAAGACCAGTTTTTTACATCTTTCTATGAAAGTTGCCAATGAGTGATACGTAAATGCTTTATAAAACATAGATAACCTAGGAATAACCATGCTTGCATCTGATTTAGATGATATGACAAGTTTCTATGTCAAAAAGAAGTAGAGAGCTGTTTCATGCCTTTAAAAATGGGTATTATTTCAAGTCAAATTTTCCTTTTAAATTGTATGCACAACTTCCTTGTTATGCAAGGAACAACTGTATATGTAATGCTAGAACATTATGGAATAAAAACAATTGCAAACTTGTGTATTCAGACTTGCACTTGGGCAAAATCAATCATTTCGGAAATATATTCTCTACTGTGATACAATGATTATCAGGAAAGCATACCAAATCCCTCCCACTCTCCTTTGACTCTCTCTTCCTCCGACACATGCAGGGTTATCTCCCCAGTGATGTTTTAATTGGGTGAGGAAAGATCCACTAGAGACACTGGTAGATAATATTTCCATCCAGGCCTCTATCCTGCTCCCTCACAAATAGGGAGTACCTGGTCCATTCTCATTAGATGTATCCACTGGGTCTGAAGCAGCCCTGTAGTTAGGAGTCTTAAACAACTTAGTATTTTGAGAACACCAGTAGGCATGGCCTCTTACATATGACTATATACCTTCAAAATATGATTTTATCTGCTTTCTACCATCCGCATATGCTGGAGTCCTTATCCCCCATTACTTTAGAGAGTTAATACCCTCTTTGCATGTATTTACCTAGAATTTGTCTCTCTAGAATAAGTGTTTAACGAGCCTTCTAGTTCCCCTGCTTGCCTAAACATTCTAGCGACAGAATATTTAAAGGTCAAATCTGCAACTTAAAGCCATTGTTTTTGTTATTTGAACGATAATACTAACACATGCAGTTGATTTAAACTCTGATCTCAATTTCAAATGCATATTCATCTTCTGAAAAGCAGGTGCAATTTTCCTTGCATCCTCCTTCTGCTTGAAAGAGATTCTTTCCATCACATTCAAAGTAAACAGTGTCTTGGGTTAAATCTTGATATTATACTTCAATCTTCAAGTCCTGACTCACCCTTGGTATAATTCTGAGTGAATGAGGAATCAGAGGAGCACAGAGAGATTGGTGAGAATGAGAAAAATAAATCACTGTCAGCATTTTGTTAAAATATAAACTTATATACCAGTATTTTTAAAGGCACTTTGCAAATTTACTGGTAAATTCACACAATGAAATTATGCTACAGTTTTTTAACGGTCTCAACATTTAACAAAAGACTTAAGATTATATATTATTTAATATACATTTAACGCTGGTACAAAATATGCTGTAAATCTGTTATGATTTTTAGAAAACCATATTTTAAAATGTGCACATTTTTTAGACACTACAGTACCTAAAGTAAGCAATTCTGTTAATATAAGCATTGTTTAAACAAGCTATATTTTAGAATTTGAGTTTGGTGGTTTGGCTTTTTTGTTGTTGCTCCATTTATTTGCTATTGTGTTTATTTTTAACAGGAAAGTAATATACACAGTTTTAACGTGGGGTTTCTCCTCCCCATGCAGCCCCGTACTCTGTTGTGCTGGTTGTGGATGGTCAGCGGCAGCAACCCTAGACCACACGCCTTCCTTGTTGCATATTTTTGCAGCTTGCCCATGATAGTCCTCTCTATCTTAAATGCCTTCTACTATCAAGCCTAAATGGAAAACTATTACTCAGACTCGAAAATTAATCTCTTTTTGGTTTGTTTTTGCAGAGACAGGGTCTTGCTCTGTCACCCAGGCTGAAATCCATTCATAGCTCACTGCAGCCTCAAACACCTGGGATTAAACTATCCTCTTGCTTCAGCCTCCCACGTAGCTGGAACTATAGGAGCACACACCACTATGCCCAGCTAATTTTCTTATTTTTTGTAGAGATGGGGTTTCACTTTGTTGCCCAGGCTGGTCTCAAGCTCCTCCAGCCTTGATCTCTCAAGGTACTGAGATTACAGGTGTGAGCCACCATATGCAGCTTAAAACTAATCTTAAATCTATTTTTCTTAGTCAAATACTGAAAACAATCTAATTAGTTTCTGAATATTACAATAACGTATTATGTGGTTGTAAAGAATTAAAAGCAGCTACATCTGTATATAATTATACAGGAAGATCTGCAGATTATTCTGTAAAGAGCATATTATGATAAACTTTTATAAAAAAAGTACATATCAACATTTTTGCACATAGAATATTGAAGAAAGTACTATTAATACTTGGATCTGGGGTAGGATGAAGACATTTATTTTCATATATATTTTAATTTTAATATTTTACTCTCTTCATATACTACTTTCAATTAATAATGGTTTATTAAAAAATCCTTCAGACAATTTTTTTGCCCACTCAAGTAAAATTAATTATTACTTGTTTGTGTCCTAAGATGTTAATATTCAGATACTTTATGTCTGGTGCTCCAGTGAGAATTTCAAAAATCGTTATACCACTTGACATATTTTTAGGAGAACATCTAAATTTTCTCATCGGAAATTCAAAAGCATACAAAGAACATAATTTTTGGCATATGTAAAATATTTCAAAAACTCTTAAATATGTTCAATGAATATATATAAATATGTTCAATAAAATCTAAATATTAAGACAATGTGTCACTTTTATCTTGTGAAATCTGAATAAAATTATCTTTAAGTTCCAACTTATACATTGCTTTAACATTTTCAATCTCATACAGAATGCATATGATACAATAAATGTTCTTCATAGGTTGTCCTATCATACTTCTTTGCAGTGAAAATTGACATTTACTTAATTTTAAATTTTCTGTTACAATGAAGATTTAATTGTCAGAAATTTTCTTTTGGATTCAGTTGTCATTATGGTTGTTAATGGTTCCAACTTTAGTATATGTAATGTGGAAGTGAGCACTATAGTTATTAATGGAATTGATCACAACAATATAAGTATTATTACAACTTGATAAATATTAATTGAACCCAAAACAATATTTCTTCCTAAATGATTTATGCATCCATGGACTATTTATTACTACAAGGAGAAACGTTCATTATTAATTGTATTACAGTTTTTTATTTAATAGATGCAAAGGTTGAAGAAATTTGTTCACAAAAATACAAAGTAATATTCTGGATGCAATGGCTCACACCTGTAATCCCAGCACTTTAGGAGGCCAAGGCAGAAGGATTGCTTGAGTCTAGGAGTTCGAGCCCAGCCTGGGCAGCATGATAAGACCTCATCTCTATAAAAAAATCAAAAAACAATTAGCCGGGCATGGAGGGCACATGCCTAGCCCCTTGAGAGGCTGAGGTTGGAGAAGTGCTTGAGCCCAGGAGGTCGAGGCTGCAGTGAGCTGTGATCTTGCCAGTGTATACTCCAGCCTGGGTGACAGAGTGAGACACCCATCTTAAAATAAGCAAATCAATCAATCAATCAATATCAAGGAATATAAAGAGTTCTGATGTGCATCATCACTGAAGTTTGAACTCTTTCCAAGGTGTGACAAAGAGAAATGGTTAGTTGATTGGACTTTCCTTCAATTTTTCTTGAAAGAAAAGAATTGAAGCCCGTTGACTTTTTTTCCTTTTCTTTTCTCTTCTTTTTCGAGGTGTGGATATGGCATCTTTATTTTCGGAAAGGGGAAAGGTAAGAGCGGACCGTTTATTGTATTTGCTGGTCTTCCTAAAGAAAACAAGCTGGAAATACAAGAAGTTGATGAAAGTGGACATCTGAGGCGCCAGAGGCAGGTAAGAGTTCCCAGCCTCTGTATGTTTGGATTATTGAGTCATGTGAATTTGCACTGGTCCTAAAACCAAAACACAGATTCCTAGGCCCCGCCAATCAGAAAGTCTGACACAGCTGCTCTGCAGTGAGGAGTTGGAGGTTGTGTTCCCAAGAGGTGGAACCTATCTTCTTTTAAACGATTTTGTTGCCCAGTCATTACAGCCATGTGCTCAGTTTCTTCAAAGGAAACCAAACATTGAATGTTAAAACTTAGCAATAATGATCAATTATATCAAATACTCTTTTACTTAAAGGCAATTTGTTTAGAGATATAAGAAAATTTTGTAAAACTGATATTGTTGTAAATTAAAACATTTTATATACAATATTTTTCAGGTTACAATGATGTGTTTCAAGCATAATGTTGCAAAAGTATTGTAGCTTTGAATTTAGCTCAATGTAGGAAAAAATACTGACTATACAAATAATTGAAAAGGTCTGTGATGGTTAATGTTAGGTGTCAACTTAAACTGCATTAAGGAATGATTTGAGAACTGGTAAAGCATTACTTCTTGGAGTATCTGTAAGGGTGTTTCAAGAGGAGACTGGCATATGAGTCCATTGACTGTGTGAGGAAGATCTGCCCTCAATGTGGGCAGGCACCATCCAATTAGCTTAGCTAGGGGTGGAATAGAACAAAAAGGCAGAGAAAGATGAATTCTATTTCTCTCTCCTGGAGCTGGGGCACGTATTTTCTCTTGTCCTTGGACATCAGAACTCCAAGTTCTCTGGCTTTTGGATTCAGGATTTTTCTATTAAGTAGTTTCGCAGCATAAATATGAGTAAGAAAGCCAGTCTGTGGATAATCATTTCATCAGTCACATTAGTTGAGATAATTGTGAGCCATTTCCAATGTAAACACAAATTGGATTATAAAGTATCCAGAGAGACAACTTCTGAAATGGTATTGTGTCCGGAATTGGTGGGTTCTTGGTCTCACTGACTTCAAGAATGAAGCCGCGGACCCTCGCGGTGAGTGTTACAGCTCTTAAGGTGGCGCGTCTGGAGTTTGTTTCTTCTGATGTTCGGATGTGTTTGGAGTTTTTTCCTTCTGGTGGGTTCGTGGTCTCGCTGGCTCAGGAGTGAAGCTGCAGACCTTCGCGGTGAGTGTTACAGCTCATAAAAGCAGTGTAGACCCAAAGAGTGAGCAGTAGCAAGATTTATTGCAAAGAGCAAAAGAACAAAGCTTCCATAGTGTGGAAGGGGACCCGAGCGGGTTGCTACTGCTGGCTTGGGCAGCCTGTTTTTATTCTCTTATCTGGCCCCACTTACGTTCTGCTGATTGGTAGAGCTGAGTGGTTTGTTTTAACAGGGCGCTGATTAGTGCGTTTACCATCCCTGAGCTAGACATAAAAGTTTTTCACGTCTTTATTAGATTAGTTAGATATAGAGTATTGACACAAAGGTTCTCTAAGGCCCCACCAGAGCAGCCAGACACAGAGTGTTGATTGGTGCATTCACAAACCTCGAGCTAGACACAGGGTGCTGATTGGTGTGTTTACAATCCCTGAGCTAGACATAAAGGTTCTCCACATCTCCACCAGACTCAGGAGCCCAACCGGCTTCACCCAGTGGATCCTGCACCGGAGCTGCAGGTGGAGCTGCCTGCCAGTCCTGTGCCGTGAGCTCACACTCCTCAGCCCTTGGGTGGTTGATGGGACTGGGCGCTGTGGAGCAGGGGGTGGTGCTCGTCGGGGAGGCTCGGGCGGCACAGGAGCCCATGGAGGGGGTGGGAGGCCCAGGCATGGCGGGCTGCAGTTCCGGAGCCCTGCTCCGCGGGAAGGCAGCTAAGGTCCGGTGAGAAATCGAGTGCAGCACCGGTAGGTTGGCACTGCTGGGGGACCCAGTACACCCTCCGCAGTCGCTGGCCTGGTTGCTAAGCCTTTTACTGCCTAGGGCCGGCAGGGCCGGCCGGCTGCTCCCAGTAGGGGTGTGGGGGGGCGCCAAGCCCACACCCACCTGGAACTCTAGCCGCCCGCAAGCGCCACGCGCAGCCCTGGTTCCCACTCGCGCCTCTCCCTCCACACCTCCCTGCAAGCTGAGGGAGCCAGCTCCCGCCTTGGCCAGCCCAGAAAGGGGCTCCCACAGGGCAGCGGTGGGCTAAAGGGCTCCTCAAGTGCCACTAAAGTGGGAGCTCAGGCAGAGGAGGCACCAAGAGCAAGCGAGGGCTGTGAGGACTGTGAGGACTGCCATCATGCTGTCACCTCTCAGTATAATAAGGACTTTCAAAAATCCACCCCTTGATAAAAGCGATGAGAACACATGCACATGCTGTCAAATCCAACTTTCTCTGAACTCTGAAAATTAACTAAAGGCTTGCAGAAATCTACAGTTATTTATTCAAGAAGATAGCAAAATCTCTGTAAGAAGAGCAAGTCTCGTATTATCTTGTGCTGATCACAACTCCCTACCCCATTCCATGGTAGCCTTAAAAGCCAAGGGTTTCACAACTACAGTAGCCAGGAAACTAGGAGACTTGTAGCCATTGGAAAAGGCTGGCATGATGGATTTGGAGTTCTCCAAATGTCTCATCCCCAGAGAACTTTTACTATTTGACCTGGTAGCTTGCTAAAAGTTTCAGTCGCAGAGTCTGTCTCTGTTTAATCCAAGTCAGAGCTTACTCTACGAAAACAGCCTTAGCCACGAGAGATTTGTCAGAAATAATCAGTGACAATTGCTTAAGATCACAACTGAGGTGGTATTATCAATTGGGCTTAACAAAACGCTCAACAAAAAACTTAAGAGAAAAATTGAGGAACGTGATGTTCACAGGGGGCTTTGAAAAGCTCCCCAATAAATCTTGAAACCTAGAATAACACACTTTAATGCAAGAAAGACCTGAGAAGGCCCAAAGCTCTGACCTCTCAGATCTTTAGGTTCTGTGCAAGTAGGAAATGAAGCCTAGGCTGAGTAAACAGAGAATTCCATGGCCATATGTGGCAGGCAATTTAGGCTTCACAGAATTAGTCCAGGAAAGTCACTACACAACAAACAGGAGCAGCAGCAGCAACAACAACACACAGCAGCATCAATAAACCTTGGTGTGTGTGAAGAACTCTGGTTTCTATAGTTGCTAATATATATTATTTAAAATATATTTTTCATCAAAACACTAAGAGACATGTAAGAAACAGGAAAGTAGGGGCTGTACACAGGAAATAAGGCCGGCAATAGAGATTGTAGCTGAGAAAGCCTTGATATTTGTATTACTATAAAAGTACTTTAGCTATTAAAAATATGTTCAAAGACTAAAGGAAAATATGTCTAAATGATCAGAGAAAACTGTGATAGCGATTATTTTACCAAACAGCAAATAATAATAAAAATGTAAATTATCTTTTGTTTTAAAAGACCTAAAGAGAAATCCTGAAGTTAAAATTTACAATAATTGAAATGAAAATGTATTAGAGGGGCTCATCAACACATTACAAATGGCAGAAAAAATAAACAACAAACTTGAACACAGGGCACTTAAAACTTTCTAGTCTGAGAATCCAAAAGGGAAACAAAATATATAAACAAAGCCTTATAAACACCACCAAGCATAACAACATATGCGTAATTTCTAAGAAAAAAGAGAAGACAGAGAGAAAAGGGCAGTAGGAATATTTGAATAAATAAAAATCAAAACCTAACCTGTCATGTTAAAAACATTAACCTGCACAACCATGAAGCTTAAAAATTCGAAGAAGAAAAACCAAGAGATTCAGCCCCAGGCACATTTATTTTCAGCATTCCTTGGACAGTGGCTGATCACATCCAGACACATTATTGTTAAACTGTCTAAAGACAAAAGAAAAATATTGCAATAAACATAGAGAAGCAGTTTAATATAATATCTGCCAAATTTATCCATGGTGTCACAAATGACAGGATTTTCTCCTTTTAAAATGCTGAATAGAATTTTATGTGTATATATGTTAAATTTTCTTTATTCCTTCATCTATTGTTGGACATTTACATTGATTTCCTATCTTGGCTATTGTGAATAATGCTGCAGTAAACATGGGAGTACAGATATCTCTTTGACATATTGATTTCAATTCCTTTGAATATATACCCAGTAGTAGCATTGCTGGATTATATGTTTGTTCTATTTTCAATTTTTAGAGGAATTTCCATGCTGTTCTCCATAATGGCTGTACTGATTTATGTTCCCACCAAAAGTATCCAGACAGCAGTTTCCAAGGGTTCACTTTTCTACCACTCTCTCCAATGCTTATTAGCTTTTGTCTTTTTCACAGTAGCCATCCTGACAGGTGTCAGATACCATGTGTTCTCACTCTTCTCAATTCTAAAGAATTGATTTCACCAAACTAAGAATAGAATGGTGGTTACCTAGGGGTGATGCAGTTGAGGAGTGGGTTTGGGTCATGTTAGCCAAATAATACAAATATTTCAGTTAGAAAGAATAAATTCAAGAAATCTATTGTATAATATGGTGATTATAGCTAATAACAATACTTTGTATTTTTGAAAAAATTAAAAGAATAGATGTTAAGTGTTTTCATCACAAAAATGATAGCTATGTGGGGTAATGCACATGTTAATGAGCTACATTTAGTCATTCCATAATGTATGTATAATTGAAAATATCATGTTGTAGATAATAAATATATTCAATTTTATCTGCCAATACTGAATAGTAAAATTAGAGAAGCAAGGCATCCTCCATATCTTTAACAACTAACTTAATCAGAAACAATGTAGGTTAAAAGGCAGTGGGATGTTGTATTCAAAGTGATGAAAGAAAAAGAATGTAGCCAAGAATTGTGTCTTCGGCCAAACTGTCCTTCACAAACAAAGGAACAATTGAGATGCCCTGAGATAAATTGAAACAGAGAGAATTTATTGCTATCAGATGTGCCATAGAAGAAATAATAGAGTAAGACTTTCAGGCTTAAAAGAAGGGACACTTACAGTGTAATCTGAATACACTTAAATAATAAAGATTATTATTGAATAATTAGATTATTATTACTAAAAACTATTTTTTATTTGTAACTCATCTCCTGATTTAAAAATAATGGCATAAAGTGATATTTACAAAACTGACTTAATGTACTTATAACATATAACTATGTAATTTGTTTGACAATACTAGTACAAGGAGGAAAGAGATGCAAAGCTGTATTTTAGCAAGGTTTTTGTATACTATTTAAATTAACTTGGCATTAATACAAAGACTATTGTTTTAAATTAAATGTAATTATAATCCCCAAGACAACTTTAAAGAAAGTATTTCAAATGATATAGCAAAATACATAACAAGCAAATTAAAGTGTTGTGCTGTAAAATACTTAATACAAATAACCAGTAATGAAAGAATACAGGATCAGAAAAGACATAAGATACGTAAAAATGGCAAAATAGTAGGCATACATTCCACATGATCAGTCCATACATAAATGTAAAAGTACCAAGAGACAGATAAAAAAAGAGATTATTAGTATAAAAAGTAAAAACATGAACAGTTTTGAGTCAAAGTAGTAAATAAGTTCAAAGCAAAAAGGTTGGAAAATATATACCATGCAAACAGCACCCACAAGAGAGCTGGAATGGCTATATTAACTTCAGGCAAAATAGACTTTAACAAAAAGTGTTACTAGAGACAAAGAATAGTGGATTATAATAATAAAAATGTCAATAAATCAATTATAATCATATATGGATTCAGGTTACCTTATTTGAGGCCAAGATATCTTGTTTCTAACACTATTATTTGCCCATATCAAAAATGTTTAAAAGCTTTATCATGAGTTTTGGTGCAAAAGGTATTCTAATTATGCATTTATTTGATTTTTCTACTCTTAACAATTATTTTCCATCTGAGGGATGTGCCATAATAAAATTCTAGATTAGTATGAGGAAGATTTTTGTTTTGTTTGTTTTTTTTGTTTTTGTTTTTTGGAAAGACAGAGAGGGGTGATTTTAATGAAAAGGTTTGGAAAGAAGAACTGCATGACATGCCAACCATAGATAAGATCTCAGTAATCAATTTTATCAGGTTGAATCATATATAATTGCCATTTTTGGATACAAGATAATTAAATATGAACAGTTTCATATGGTTAAATATTAATAAGAAAGAGTTTGTATAGAAATAAATAATACTCTAGAGAAAATTTGTATATCCCTAGGAATATATAGCTACATCAGTTTGATAATGATTTCTATATCATGTCACACTTAACTCATTGCATTTTAAGTACTTGTTCATGTCTTTTCTCTAACTAGGCTCATGATCCTTTAAGTAACGAGCCAAACCTCACTTATTTTTTAATCTCAAATACAAAGCATAATAACAACATTACAGATGTTACATGAATAATTAAATAAATACATGAAAATTTCACTTTACCTTTATTTTTGTCATTCTATATTTATAAAATCTTTCCAGCAAGCTCTCCAACATCATCTTACATATCTTTACTCAAGCTACACTGGCTTTCTTTCCTGTCCTCAAATGCACTAACATATTGCTCACCTCAACATTTCTACAAATGTTCTTTCATTCATTCCTTGATTATTTTTGCCTTGACTAACTTCTATTAATAATTCAAATCATAATTCATATTTGAATTCTTCTTCCAAAACGCTTCTTCCAAAACACTTATCCTGATTCACTCCTCCAACATTAATAAGGTTGTCCTTCTCATGTGTTCTACATAGCATATATATGTGTTATGTATCATATATATGTGTGTTATGTATCATATACATATTAAAATGGAATATATATTTGAATTTATTGAATATATTAAATATTGGACAGTGGCTGATCACATCCAGACACATTATTGTTAAACTGTCTAAAGACAAAAGAAAAATATTGCAATAAAAATAGAGAAGCAGTTTAATATAATATCTGCCAAATTTATCCATGGTGTCACAAATGACAGGATTTTCTCCTTTTAAAATGCTGAATAGAATTTTATGTGTATATATGTTAAATTTTCATATATATGTGTGTTATGTATCATATACATATTAAAATGGAATATATATGTGAATTTATTGAATATATATTCAGATAGAAATATATATATTCAAATTCCAAGAGAAGGCAATTTATTTTCACTTTATCAATCAAACCATGCAATCCTATGTTTCACTGAAGGAAAAACAACCTCCTTAATATATTTTTATGTTTTCTTAATATAACTATCATTCATGGATGTACTGATATATGTACATATATATATATATATCTTACAGTGATTTAGAAACAAAGTAGGAACATTAATAAAATTACAATTTGCAAAGAATTTATTTTAAATATATACATACTTATACATACAAACAAGTGATAGTTTAGAAGTTTAATATTAACTTCATACTAAGTAATATGAAGTAATAGTCATGTATTATTGATTCTTCTTTAGCATTTAATGTGCATTAACATTTTATAAATAGCAATGTCTCACTACATCTTCCAGTAGATGTCATTTGTCCATTAATTTGAACCACTGAGAAAAGAGAATTTATATGTCAAGGTTATAAGATGCTAAAATATGGCATTTAATTATCTTGTAGTTGAATAGAGAAATTAAGAAAGAGCATGATATGGAGCTAATGGACCAGCAAGAATGCAGAGTACCTTTCAGCACTGAAGTAATTGGGCAGAACAGTAGAAGAGACCACAATAAATGATTACTTCATTAATTTTAAAATTAAAGGGCAAGATAAGGCGGCCACTATCATGGAGTTATTAAGGTAAAACAAGCTAATCAGCACATTTCAAGTGTAAAGTTGTCAGCTAATCATGCAATGAGTACCAATTTCTGAATAGTACAAGAGAAAACAATTTATTCTCACTTGAACAATCAAACCAGGCAATCATATGTTTCACTGGAGAAAAAAAAGCCTCCTTAATTTATTTTTATCTTTTCTTAATCTGATTTATCTATCATGCATTGGTAGGCAAACTATCAGAAGACAGTAATTTTTCATTTCATTCTCAGAAGCATTAGAAAAATGACTTTATTTTTTCAAAATAACATTAAACGTGGAAACCTTTCACACTTAGTCACACTGACATAGTGACTGTTGTCATGAACCATCAACTCATTTATATCCTTAACCTCTTTTTACCAAAAAGTTTTACCGGTAGAAATATTTAAAAATAATTTTATACAACACTGTATTAACATAGCCTATATGTAGAATGCTAAATCTGGAAATGAGAGAAAAATAGTCATGATAAAGAAATCATTTTTTCCCAAAAACAGGGCTCAAAAATTTAACCCCTAAAACAGAGCTAGAAAATTTCTTGACAACAAATATCTTAAATTAAGTGGCAAATAAGGAAAACAGCTCAGAAAAGGTAAAGGCCCTAGGATTACATTGAAGGCCTATATTTGTGTTCAGTTTACCTAACTAGCGAGAGAAAAAAAACATTTAATTAACGCTAATGACCATGTCTGTGAAATGCTTGTGTATAAAAGGAAAATTGATAGGTAGATTGATAAATAGGTTAATAGGTAGAGATAATTCTGATACTGAGAATGATAAGATATCAAGGGCTGGATGTTCCCTCTCACCATAAAAAAACTGAAAAACTGGGCAGAGATATAAAACATTTTTCAATCACTGAATAAAAGATATCATAGAATTGTGGTCTCTGAGAAAAGAGAAATGAATAAAATGAGCCATACAATTAATTGCTCTAGCTTTCTCCCTGAATTCAATTTCTTGAATATGTAAGAAGAGAGGGATAACCAAACAAGGCATAGTGTTCATGATGAATCAAGTAGGCTAAGGCAGATAGAAATTATGCGACTGTGTTAGAAGGGAGGCAGTATGCAATAAAAGAACTCTAGGAGAGCCCTTAAAGCTTTGTTGATTACTAAGAAGTATATCCACAGGGTGAAACTCTATGAGTCTAAACAGGAGGAATCAGAGAGGTGGGAGCTGAATTTACCCCAGTGCAATAGTAGGGCTGGGAACTGTCTGAATTTCAATCATTTAGGGTAGATAGTCCTCAATGATTACTTGGGGTATTCAACAGAAACCTCAGAAAGGCCACACTTAATATTTGGGCTCAACTATACTTATATTAAAGGACACCTTAACAGAGCTTAAAAGTAAGTCTCCAAGGATAAAATTGAACCAAAGTAAATTAACTGCTTGCCAAAACAAGCTTCAGTTCTCTTTAAAAGAAGATAACAAAACCCAGACACAACAATATAAAATTTAAAATATCCAAGATCCAGAAAGCAATAAAATATAATGCATATACAGAAGACAATCAGTCAACAGAAGGAGACTCAGAAATAACAGCCAGAGATATTAAACAGCTTTTATAACATGCGCTATTATTTTTTTAAATGAATGTAATTTGCAGAGAAATGGAAATATAAAATAGAGCCTGAAAGAACTTCTACAGATGAGAAATACAATATCTAAAAGGCAAAAGTAGCTAAATAGAAATATATTTTATCTATTATATAAAATAACAGATCAGTAAACTTGAACACAGCAGAAGAAATTAACTGAGGGAAGACACAAAGAGGAAAGCACTGGGGAAAATAGTGTCTTAGTGACTGTATACTTAGTCCATTTTCATGCTGCTGATAAAGGCATACCTGAGACTGGGTAATTTATACAGTAAAAATGATTTAATGGATTTACAGTTCCACATAGCTGGGGAGGCCTCACAATCATGGCAGAAGGCAGGGAGAAAGTCACATCTTACATGGATGGCAGCAGGCAAAGAGAGAGCTTGTGCAGGAAAACACCCCCTTACAGAACCATCAGAACTTGTAAGACTGATTCACTATCATGAGAAGAGAACGGAAAAGACCTGCCCCATGATTCAGTTATCTCCTACCAGGTCCCTCCCACAACATGTGGGAATGCAAGATGAGATTTGGGTGGGACACAGCCAAACCATATCATTGACTTATAAACACCTAGTATCTAGTGGTCTAATATACATGTATCTGAACTCCAGAAAACAGTGGAGGGTAGTGGTGGAGAGTGAACCAAAAACATATTTGAAAGAAATGTTTGTTGAAAATTTCTAAATTTAAAGAAACTATAAGCCCACGGATTCAAACTTACAAATTCTATTAAGAGTAATAAATAACAAAACCATACCAATGCACATTGTAGTTAAAAATCCTAAAAAACAGTAGTAAAGAGAAAAAGTTTAAAATAGCTGGAGATAAATGACACATAAAATAAAAAAAGATCACATTCATTCACAGACTTCTCATCAGAAACCTACAGCTCTATACCAAAACCAATACCTTTCATAAATAATGGCAAATAAAAGTTGTTTTTTAGATTTTGGGAATACAAGTGCAGACTTTTAACATGTATACATTGTGTAGTGGTGAATCCTGGGCTTTTAGTGTACCTATTAACTTAAAAATATTTTCTTATAAAAATATCAAAGAATTTCTTGCCAGCATATCACCAGCACAAGAAATGTTTAAAAGAAGTTGTTAAGAAGACAAAATACCAGATGGAAACGTAGATATAGTGTTCTGGAAGTAAATATTTTTCCAAAAATGTGTGATTATTTAAAGCCAACATATTAACAATGTGTTATATAATTTAAAGCATATATATATATATATATATATATAGAAATAATAGCACAAAAAAGCAAGGGGAAATGGCAGGGTCCAGGTGTAAAGTTCTTATATTGTGTTTGAAGTAGTATGAAAGTATTTGAATGTAGAATGCAGTAAGTAAAAGATAAAATATGTCTTTATTAGGTCAATCACCAATCAATCATTATGTATACTAAAAACAGTGAAAATAATTTGAAATTTTATAAAATAAGTTATTTATTCAAAATAAGGCAGGAGAGCAGAAAAGAGAAACAATGAACAGATGGAGCCTATAAAAATCATATAAATTGATAGATTTAAACCCAAACATGCTGATAACAATATTATATCTAACAGTCTAAACACTGCAATTAAGCTACAGAGTTTTCTCAGAGAATAAAACGATAAAATCCAAATACATGCTGTCTGTAAGAAATCAATTTAAAATATAAATATACAGATAGGTTAAAAGTAAAGGAATGAGGAAAAAAGAGACCATGCAAACACTAATGATAAAGTTGAAGTGGCTATATTATTATCAGTGTAAACTATTAGAAGATATATTGCTAATGATTGTGAAAAGTATATTGTACAAAGATTAAGTATGCAATTCAACAAGGCAAATAGTATAACAATCCTAAGTGTGTTTATACCCAGTAAAGGACTTCAAAATACATGACAGAAAAACTGACAAAACCAAGAAAAAATAGACAAATTTGTCATTACTATTGGAAATTGCAACACTCTTCACTCATAATTTATAAACCTCAGTAGAATACATATTTTATTCAAGAACACTTGGGATGTTCACCAGGGCAGATTATGTGCCAAGCCTTGAACAAATCTGAACAAACTCAAAAATAGATCAAATTACACAGTGTATTTTCTGAGCACAATAGGAGTGGATTAGAAACCAATATCTATTTCCAGATATATATATATATATATATAAAATATATATATATCTTTTAAGAGACACAAATACTTTTAAATTAAATGCCACATGACTAACTGAGCTATGCACCACAGAATACATTATAAAGTAAATGATACAACACTTTGAACTGAATGACAATGGAAGCTCTACATGTAAAATTTGTGGGATGAAACTAAAGCACTACTTAGAGGGAACTCTATTGCTTTATATACTACATTAGAAAAGAAGAAAGATCTAAAACCACTGAGCTAAGCTTTCACCTTAATAACTAGAAATCACAGGGAAGAAATTAAATCCGTAGTTGATAGAAGGAAAGAAATAACATCGAAATGATAAAAAATACAAGTGATTAAAATAATCTATAACATTGAAAGTGAGTTTTTTAAAGGATAATTACGTTGATAATAACTCTATACAAAGTGACCAATATAAAAAAATGAAAGATGAGATGGAAGTATTTTACAGATATTTAAGTATAATGACAAACTATTATGAGCAATTTTTTTGTTAATAATTTTAAAAACCGTTGCCTTATGGCTGTGGTGAAATATGAGGGGATTACTGGAATGGACCCCAAGAGAATCATTTGTGATAATAGACATGTTTGATATATTTAGATTGTGCTGATGGTTATATGCATGTATCATATGTCAGAAGACATCAATCTGCACAATTAAAATAAGCCCATTTCATGATGTGTAAATTGTCATTTAATAAAGAAGGAAACTACAAATATTGAAAGACTATTGTGTTAAAAGTTCAAATAGCATTAAAGGTTACTATTGATATGTGATGTTTTGATCCTGTCATGGTGTTGTTAGCTGGCTGTTTTGTAGACATGATTGTGTAATTGCTTTATAGTGTTTGTGGGCTATATACATAAGTGTATTTTTGTGGTAGCAGGTATCTTTTGTTTCCAAGTTAGCACTTCCTTAAGAATCTCTTCTAAAGTTGGTCTAGTGGTAATGAATTCTTTCAGTGTTTGCTTGTCTGAAAAGTATTTTATTTCTATTTTACTTTGGAAGCTTAGTTTAGTGGAATATGAAATTCTTGGTTGGAATTTCTTTATTGAAGGATGCTGAAAATAGGCCCCCAAATTATTCTTGCTTGGAAGGTTTCTGCTGAAAGGTCTGCTGTTAGCCTGATAAAATTCCCTTTGTAATTGACTTGATCCTTCTTTCTAGCTACCTTTAAGACTTTTGTCCACATTGACTTTAGAGAATTTGATGACTATATGCCTTGGGGATGTTTATCTTACAAACTATCTCACAAGAGTTGTATATTCCTTCTACGAGGCTACAGTAACCAAAAACAACATGGCACTGGTACAAAAACAGACATATATACCAATGGAACAGAATAGAGATCACAGAAATAAAGCCATACATTTACAGTCATCTGCTTTTTAACAAAGTTGACAAAAATAAGGAATGGGGAAAGGACTCCCTATTCAATAAATGATGCTGTGCTAACTGTCTATCCAAATGCAGAAGAATAAAACTAAACTCCTACATATTACCACATATGAAAATTAACTTAAGATGGATTAAAGACTTAAATGTAAGGCCGCAACCTATAAAAAATCCTAGGAAACATTCTTCTCAGTATCAGCCTTGACAAAGAATTTATAGTTAAGTCCTCAAAAGGAACTGCAACAAAAACAAAAATTGGTAAGTGGAACCTAATTAAACTAAAGAGCTTCTGTACAGCAAGAGAGACTATCAGTTAAGCAAATAGGCAACCTACAGAATGGGATATAATATTGGCAGACTATGCATCTGACAAAGGTCTACAATCCGGAATCCACAAGAAACTTAAATTTATAAGCAAAAAATCAATTCCTTTAAATAATGGGCAAAAAACATGAACGCACACTTCTCAAAAGAAGACATGCAAGCAGCCAACAAACACGTGAAAAAAAATGCTCAACATCACTAATCATCAGAGAAATGCAAATCAAAACCACAGTAAGATACCATATCATACCAGTCAGAATGCCTTTAGTTAAAAAGTCAAAAATTAACAGATGTTGGTGAGGCTGTGGAGAAAAGCAGACGCTTAAACACCGTTAGTGGGAATGTAAATTAGTCTAGCCACTGTGGAAAGCAGATTGGAAATTTCTCAAAGAACTTAAAACAGAACTACCATTCAACCCAACCATCCCATTACTGGCTATATACCCAAAGAAATACAAATCTTTCTTCCAAAAGAACACATGAACCTGTATGTTCATCACAGCACTATTTAAATAGCGAAAACATGGAATCAACTCAGGTGCCCTTCAACAGTGGAATGAATTTAAAAAAATGTGATACTTATACATTGTGGAATACTATGAAGCTATAAAAAGAATTAAATCCTGTCTTTTACAGCAACATGGATGTCGCTGGAGACCATTATCTTAAGCAAACTAATGCAGTAATAGAAAATTGAATACAACATGTTCTCACTTACAAGTGAGACCTGAACACTTGGTAAACATGAACAAAAATGGCAACAGTAGACACTAGAGGCTACTAGAGGGGATAAGGAAGGATGGGGGCAAAGGCTGAAAAGCTAACTATTGGATAGTATGCTCACTACCTGGGTGACAGGTTCAGTCACACCCCAAACTTCAGCATCACACAATATACCTCTGTAGAAAACCTGCACGTGTATCACTTAATTCTAAAATAAAAGTTGAAAAAGAAAAAAATATCAAATAACAAGGAGAATTTTGGTGGAGAAGAAAAAGTAGTAGAACTCTGGGAGTGTTTGAAAGGAGAGAAGTATTAATAGAATTTTGTAGATTAATGACAAGATGAGGGCAGGGGACAATTAACCTCTCTTTCTCATTTACTTTATTACTTAATGAGAGAATAAAAGTAAGACACTCTATCAATAGGAGTACCTTGTTTTTGTGCACTTTGCTTTATGACACTTTGCAAATATTATGTTATTTTCCAGTTGAAGGTTTGTGGCAACCCTGTCTCAGTCAAGTCTGTCAGTACCCTTTCTCCAACAGCTTCTTCTCACTTCATGTCATATTTTGGCAATTCTTGCAATATTTTAAACTTTTAATTATTATTACTAATATATTTCTTATGGTGATCTGTGATCAGTGATCTGTGATGTTACTATTATAATTATTTGAGGGCACCTCAAACTGCACTCATAAAAGATGGGCAACTTAATCCGCGAATGTTGTCTGTATTTGGACATCTCCACAGATCAACTGCACCCTTGTCTCATTCCTTTTCCTTGGCCTTCCTATTCCCTGAGACAAAACAATATTAAAATCAGGCCAGTTAATAACCACACAATGACCTCTAAGTCTTCAAGTGAAAAGTGGAGTCGCGTGTCTCTCACTTTAAAATCAAAACCTAGAAATGATTAAGCTTAGTAAGGAAGATGTATCAATTGCCAAGACAGGTTTAAAGTTAGGCCTCTTGTGCCAAACAGCCATTTATGGATGCAAAGGAAAAGACCTTGAAAAAAATTACAAGTGTTATTCCAGTGAATATACAGATTTTAATAAAGTGAAACAGCCTTATAGCTGATGTGGGGAAAGTTGTAGTGATCTGGATGGAAGATCAAACCAGCCTTAAGCCAAAGCCTAATTCAGAGTGAAGCTGAGAGAGCTAAGAAATCTGCAGAAGAAAATTTTGAAGCTTCCGAAGGGTGGTTCATGAGATTTAAGGAAATCTTGTCTTCTTAACAAAAGTGCAAGGTGAAGCAGCAAGTGTTGATGGAGAAGTTGCAGCAAGTTACCAAGAATTTCTAGCTAAAATCATTGATAATGGTGGCTACACTAAACAACAGATTTTCAGTATAGATAAAATAGCCTTATATTGGAATTAGATGCCATCCAAGACTTTCATATAGCTAGAGAAGAGAGGTAAATGCCAGGCTTCAAAGCTTCAAAGGACAAGCTGACTTTCATGTTAGGGGCTGATGTAGCTGGTGACCTTAAGTTGAAGCCAATGTTCACTTATCATTCTGAAAATTCCAGGACCCTTAAGAGTTAAGGTGAATCTATTCTGTCTTAGCTCTATAAAAGGAATAACAGAGCCTGGATGACAGGACAACTGTTTATAGCATGATGTATTCAATATTTGAAGCCCACTGTTGTGACTTACTGCTCAAAAAACAACAACAAAAAGATTCCTTTAAAAAGGTTGACAATGCACCTGGTCACCCAAGAGCTCTGATAAAAGTACAAGAAGATTAAAGATTTTTATGCCTTCTAACACAACATCTATTCTTCAGTCCTTGGATCAAGAATTAATTTCAACTTTTAAATCTTGGTATTTGAAAAATACATTTTGTAAGGCTAAAGCTGCTATAGATAGTGATTCCTCTGATTAATCTGGGCAAAATAGGTTGAAAACCTTTTGGAAAGTATTCATAATTTCAGATTCCATTAAGAACATTCTGTGATTCATGGGGGAATGTCAAAATATGAGCATTAAAAGAAGATGTTGATTCCAACCCTCACGAATTCAAGACTTCAGTGCGGGAGGGAACTGCAGACATGGTAGAAAGAGCAAGAGAATTAGATTTAGAAGTGGAGCCTAAAGATGTGATTGAGTTACTGCAATTTCATGATAAAACTTTAACGGGTGAAAAATTGCTTTGTATTGATGAACAGAGAAAGTGGAATCTTGAGATGGAATTTACTTCCTGGGGAAGATGCTGTGAACATTGTTGAAATAACAAAAAATTAGACTATTACATTGCCTTAGTTCATAAAAAACAGCAGCAAGGTTTTAGTAGATTGACTCCAATTTTGAAAGAAGTTCTTTTGGGAAAATACTATCACAGTATCACATGCTATAGAAATCTTTCATAAAAGGAAATTTTCATAGATGCAGCAAACTGTATTGTGGTTTTAAGAAATTGCCACAGCCACCGCAGCATTCAGCATGACTACAGTGGTAAGTCAGCATCCAGCAACACTGACACAAGACCCTTCACCAGCAAAAGGATGAAGACTTGCTAGAGGATCAGATAATAGCATTTTCGTCAATAAAATATTTTTAACTTTAGGTATGTACATGTTTTAGACATAATGCTATTGCACACAATATGCTATGGTATAGTATAAACATAACTTTTATATGTACTGGGTAACAAAATTGTGTGACTCACTTTATATGATATTCACTTTATTGCAGTCTGGAAGCGAACTTGAAATTTCTCTGAGGTATGCCTCTATTTATTTATTTGGAAAGAGGTACAATACAAAAGGGGAGCTCTTATTAATTGAGCAAGCTAAACCTTGTGAATAAATAAGTCAAATGAACTAATGGATGAATTATATAAGTATTTCTGTGCAAGACATTATCTGAGCACTGTAGGGAATTTGAAAAAAAATCTGTCAAAAATAATCCTACTTTAAAGCACTTTTTATTAATAGGTGAAATCTGCATAAATAATGGCAAAAATAAAGTGTTTAGTTCTATATAGAGTAGAGTTTTATAGCAAATGTGAAGAAACAAATAGGAAGGAACTAATTTTCCCTGAACAGAACTGTGAAGAGTTTATACAGCAGGTAGTACTTGAACTGGTCTGGGAACAATAGCATAATGTGACAAGGAGCATGTTTGCTGTCCTGAGTACTAATGCCCCACATCCTAACATAGTATCTTCAGAGTTCAGAAGAAAAAAGTATTTTGTAGTTCTCTCATTGTCCTAATCACATTAAAATATGAAATAAATACTTATAATTGACTATGCATATGGTAACATAGGATACAATTACAATTTTCTGTAAATATTTAAATATCACTTTTTAACTTTAATGTTTTTCATTTAGATTGCAACTAGCATAGAATATCAAAATTAAATTCTGAGAAAATTCAAATTGACTGTTAAGAAATGTACTTAGAACACACTAGACATTTGCAGTGCAATTTGTATTTGTGAATATTCTGGGTGTGGAAAATAAAATTCTGAAATTTTGATACAAACAATCTCACCCCTTGAAGATTATACTTAAATTCTGAAAAGCGAGTGAAAGACAGGAGAATGAAAATTTAGGTGATCAGATGAGAATAAACAACAAGAGGAGGAGTACTGAGAAAGAAAAGATTAGAATGAACACATAATTTTCTGTAGTTGGTCTTAGATACTTATTGGGGGAAACAGAGAAGATGGGAAATAGGGTTGTGCAATGTGTTGTCATCTGCTTTGTAAGAAATTTGGATGGCAGATTTGTCAGTCTGAACTTTACCGTTTCCATAGTAAGGAGCTATTAAAGTTTGTGTTTGTTTTGCTTTATTTTAGAACTAGGACAAGTCATGATCAGGAAAATTATCTGATTCAGAGAAACTAACCAGTTTAAGTAGGTGGCATTCATTTCAAGAGTGAGAAGCAGAAAGTTTATTATCACTTTCTTTTTCATTCCTTTCATTTCCTTATCCTCAACAGTCCTAAAGAGAACAAATTTCATTGTTTTCTCATTTGTTCTTCACGTACGAGATACTTTCAGGGTGAAATCCTGGATGTGTGATTCTGAAGTTAAAGCATAAGTGCAAATACATAAGTACTTCTGTTAGATATTGCCAAATTCCCCTCCATGTTGGAATGAATGTTTTTTTTATTCCCACCAGCAATACCCAGGGATCACTTCGTCCCCACATTCTCACCTACAAAATGGATTTGTTGAGTGTAGAATTTTTGTGAAGTTTAGTGATAAAAACTTAACTACTTTTCTTTTGTAATGAAGAGTGTAGCTTAATATCTTTTCATATGGAGAAGTTGCACCTTCATTTATGAGTCATCTTCTGTTCATTTTTCCAGAGGTTTTCATTTTTTTCTTTCAATTAAATAACCATTTATGTATAAATAATAAACAAAGGGAGGTTAGCCTTTTGTATGTAATATATGTTGCAAATATTTCTGAATTTGTACACCTTCAGATCTCATTCAGTATTTTCCTGGGTATTATTGTTTGTATATTTTGCCATATTAACTCTAGTATCATATTTTCTAGCTCCAGAAAAACCTGAGAGTTAAATGAGGGAATATTAAATTTATAAATTAACACAAGAAAACTAACATCTTGATGTAGTGGCAGTCTAATAATAACAAGGGCATATTTTACTTTTTGTCCAAGTATATTCGTATATATTTTATATGTGTCATAATTTTTCTGAGTTTTAAGTATTTCTTAAATTTAATCCAACATGTTTTCTTTTTTAGTATTATGAATGAGATTTGATCTGCTATTAATTCTTCTAATAATCTATATTTATATATATAAAGGTTCCTGAATTTTCCATGTAAATTTGTATCCCAATAAGTGGTTGAATACTTTTAATACCAGAATCTTTTTTTCAGTGATTATTGTTTTATTTTAAATTCCTGCTATAAAAAATTACCACAAGCATTGTAGCTTTAAAAAATGCACATTTCTTTGTTCACAGTTCTGTAATGTCAGATGTCAGATATTTAGGCATGGCATGGCTAGCCTCCCTGTTCAGGGTCTCAGCGGCTGAAATCAAGATGCTAAAAGAGCTACTCTGATCTGAGGTTCAGTTTCTTCATCCTTGATTATTCAGGTTGTTGGCAGAACCCAGTCGCTTGTGGTTGTACAACTGAGATCTCCTTCTACTGGCTAGCTTTTAACTAGGTGCTTCTTTCAGCACTTACAGGATACTCGTGTGCATTCTCACGTGGCTGTCTCCAGGTGAGAAATTCTCATGTGGCTGTCTCCAGGTGAGAAATTCTCACATGTCAAATCTCCCTCATGCTTCAAATCTCTGACTTTCTTTGCTCCTAATCTCCAGACACAGATTTAGAAGCCTCATATGATTAGACCAAGCCCATTCAGATAATCTTCTTACTTTAAGGTCAACTGATTTTCTACCTTAATTAAATCTGCATAATCCTTTCCAGCAGTACTTGGTGTTTAATTGAATAACTGGGAAAAGCTGTGTGTACCGCAGAGGTCAGGAATCTTGGTGGCTGTAGTGGATTGAATAATGGCACCCAAAATATATGTTCTGCAATTTCAGAATGGGACCTTATTTGGAATAAATATCTTCATCCACCAGAAGCCAGGAATGAGTCATGGACCCAATGCTGCTTCAGGGCCTGACGATGTTACCTACAAACACCTTAAGCTTGTGCTTCTAGCCTCCAGAACTATGAGGGAATATATTTATTTGGTTTTAGACCACTGGGTTTATGGTAATTTGTAACAGCAGTCTTAGGAAATGAATGCAGGGGGCATTTTAGGATTCCGTGTATCACAGTTATCTAGAATTTTCTAGGCTGGGAGACAATTCTCCATGGATCTGTTGCATTTTTGCATATCCTGCAAAGCAAGGCATTGTCTTTTTTTTTTTTTTTTTCTGAGCTATATCTGCAGCATAAAACAGATGTAGTTACCGCTTCTTAGGAAACACTTGGTTCTCTAAGCTCAAGGATCCTCTCTGTAATACAGCTTTCTGTGTATGCAGACTTTCATCTGGGCTCCGTTACATCACTGCTGTGGGTTTTGTGGACAAGAAAGATTGGTGCAAGTAATCTGACAATCATGGTGCTTGCTGTGTCATGAGTTAATAAAGTTCTTTGTCTCTAACCCAGGATTCTCATATTTCCTATCAGTTTCCATAAAACTGTGGCAAGCTTACTTGTTAGTTTGCAAGTAGTGGTAAAATCTGAGACCCTTTCTGTTTTCTAAAAGTATATGCTATCATATCATCTGCAAATAGAGATAGTTTTATTGTTTATGTTCAGTCTGTATTAGTTTTTTATCTAATTATTACTAACACCTAAAATGCAATGTTAAATGTCAGTGAAAACAGTGAGCATCTTTGCTTTATTCATAATCGGAGTGTAAATGCTTTCAATGTATTCCTATTAAGTATGATGCTGACTTTAGGAAATAGACACACACAAACATACACACACACACACACACACACACACACACACAGGATCATCCTAAGGAAGTATCCATTTATTCCTATTTAATCACGAATTATATTCATTTTGATCAAAGTTTTCTTCTGCATCTATTGAGATAATTATGTGATATTTCTCCTTGCTCCTATTGAAATGGTGATTCACATTAATTGATTTCCTAGTCTTGAGTCATTCTTGCATTATTGGTATGAACTCACTTAGTATATTATTTTTTAAATTAGCATTTAAGTCTGTTTATTAATGCTTTATTCAAAATATACGCTTTAATATTAATAAGTCATATTATTTTGTAATACCTTTTTGTGCTATCACACAACATATTAAATTAGTTACAAAACCATCATCTCATTCCTCAGGAATAGCCTAAAACAATTTATGTCACATGGGGATTATGGGGATAATGTACTTTCTAAGATTTAGTAGAACTCCCTGTGAAACTCTTTGGACTTGGTTCTTTTGGGGGAGAGTTTAAATAATTTTCTGTACATCTTCCATGAAAATTGGATGTATTTAAGCTTTCTGTTTCTATTGAGCTTAGTTTTAATAAATTCCATTTTTAGGAGCTTTATCTATTTCATCTACTTTTCTAATTTATTTGCATAGAAAAGTTCAAACTAGTGTGATTTTAAAAATTTTTTGTCACTGGTTATTACCCTTTTTCTTATATTTGTTTACTTGTGTTTTCTCATTTCTTTTTCTGATTCCAATAATTAAAGTTTGTCCACTTTCTTAAATTTTTTAAGAACCATGGTATTGATTTATTGATTTTTTCTATTGATTTCCTGTCTAATCTTTTTCTTACTATCTTTTGCTTTATTATCTTCTTCCTTGCACTTTAATTTGTTGATAATTTTCTATATTTTTGAGTTGAAAATTTATATTACTATGACTTATGTATTAGCCTTTTTTTTTTTTTTTTTGAGGTGAAGTCTCACTCTGTGGCCCAGGCTGGAGTGCCGTGGCAGGATCTTGGCTTGCTGCAACCTCCGCTTCCCAGGTTCGAGCAAGTCTCCTGCCTCAGCCTCCTGGATAGCTGGGATTATAGGCGCATGCCAACATGCCTGGCTAATTTTTGTATTTTTAGTAGAGATGGGGTTTTGCCATGTTGCTAGGATGATCTTGAACTCCTGATCTCAGGTGACCCACTCGTCTTAGCCTCCCAAAGTGCTGGGATTACAAGCATGAGCCACCGTGTCCGGCTTTATTACTCTTATCACATAAAAGTTTAAGGTAATGGGTTTTTTTTCTCTGTCCACATTGTTAAATGTATCTCATAGATTCTTACATGCAGTGTTTATATCATCATAATTTTAAAAAACTCTTCAATTTCTGTGTGTTCTTCCATTAAGCAAAGTAATGTATAATACCATTTTTGTTTTTTCTCTTCATTTCCAGATGGAAATTATGTTTAAAAAATTTTAATGTATAATTTTTTTTGTTTTGCTGTCATAATTTTTTGCTGTAAACTTTCTACCTTAGAGAACTTAATGATATTTTCTTTGTGCCCTCATATATAATCACTTTTAATGAATGTTCCATTAGTCCTTGATAAAAGTTAGTTTTATATTATTGGGATATAGTGTTCAATAAAAACCTATAAGAATTGCATGATTCTTTATGCTGCTTAGATCTTACATAATGTTTTGTAGTTTTGTACACCTCATTCGTTTTTTACTGGTAGACTGAGCATTCGTACTGTATTGTACTGGCTTGTCAATATCTACTATTTTTAAGTGTGTTTACTTCTTGCATCTTCTTCATCTTGCTTTGTATATGTGACTGCTCTGCTATTTGCAACATAGATATTAAAATCTGTTATATTTTATTTTAAATTATTAAGCATTATATAACTTTATTTGTATTAGTTGATGTCTATTGGCCCAAATTCTATTTTATCTATCATCAGTATCACAGCCATGTTTTCTTACTATTTTCTATTTGCCTGATATAACTTTGTCAAACCATTTATTTTGTGCTATTTAAATTCCTGCCTTAGTAGCTTCTTGTATGTAACATAAAGTTGGATATTATTCAGCCGACTTGTAATTTTAAAAAGTGTAATGGTTAATTCTATTCATGTATACTGATATCATGAGTAGGCTTCTTCTCAACGTTTTAATGCTCTTTTATAATTACTATGTGTGTTATGTTGTGTTTACTAGGTTTCTCTATTTGGTATGTTTTGCTTATTGTTAATTTCTTTTGGAGTTTAGAAAGATTTGTATTTTTTGTTCTAATATTACCTTTTCATTCATGCTCTTTATGGAGCTTATTTAAATATTTACTCTCTGGTTTGTCAGTTTTAAGTGCTAAACTTTGACTCTGTTACCATTTACTTCTACTATAGACAATTGGCTGATTTTACTTTCCTCATATCTTCTTTGTTTTCTTCCATTTTTTGTTTCATCTATTGTACTTTGTCAGAACATGTAACATCTCCAATTACTTTTCCATCAGGTATTAATTCTTATTTTGACTTTATGTATACAATTAACCATAATAAACACTTATCATAAGTCTTTTGCCTAAAATTTCTAAGGTTATGTGCTATTTATATAAAGCTCAACCTCTAGTAGATTCCATGGGGGAGCTCATCTTATAGTTTTTTCTAAAATTTTATATATTAAAAACTGTTTTCCTGTAGGTATGATACTTGAAGGACAGCTTGGTTGGATGTACAGTTTTTTTCCCCTGCATTTTTTCACTTGACTTTCCTGAACATGCTGTTCTACTTTTGTCTTCCTTTGTATGTAGCTCTTGAAAAAAATCTAAGACTAACCTAATTTTCTCACTTTTATATGTAATGTTATGATGTTTTTGTGAAGCCATGTTAAATTTTTCTTTTTCTTATACTTTAACGGCTTTATTGTGACATGTCTTGAAGTTGAACTTTTAGACCAGTATTCCAGGGAAATATACATATACACACACACACATATATAATATATATACACACATTTATATATATACATGTATGTTTTATATATATGTATATATACATATATACACATACATATATATATTTCCCTGGAATACATAATATTTATATATATATAATCATTTTTATATGTATATATACACATGTATATATGTATACACACAAATATATAAGAGATTATTCATATAATCTCTTATTTCTGGCCTATTCTCTTGGAATAACATTTATTTGTTAGTTATGCCCACTGTTGTTTATTTTTCTTCTTCAATTATTATAGTAAACTTCTTTTTCTGTCTGACTTTCCCACCACTTTACCTTTTTTTTACTTTTATCTTTATTTCAGTTTTATTTTATATATTATTTTCTTACAATTCTTTAATGCTTGCTACTAGATGTTCATTTAAGTCTGTTACTCTATTCTGCCTTGGGAAGTTTATAATTTTTTCTTTATTTCTTATATGGTTTGGCATTTTATGTTTCTTTCTCTGTTTGGTTGAGATTCTTCCTGTTTTTTTTGTCTTTTTCCCCTATGTGTTTGAATTTATTATCTTATTTTTATATCTCCAAATGTTTGTCTGAATATATTTCATTTAGTTGTCAGTGTTTAGTGATACTCAGTTTTCTTTTGATTCTTGTTTTGTGTGTGTGTGTGGGTGGAGGGAAGCTTCATCAGCTAAAACATTTTTATTTGACTTTTATGGACTTTCTTATTCAATAAATTTGAATGATTTTAATTTTTTTTCCTACTTCTAGAAGTTTGTCGACGCTGGTTGTAGTTCAAGTGCACCCTCTTCTGACAGTATAGTGAAGTACATAATGAAATATAATCATCTGATTGATTTGTGAGTGATGTGGGATAGCTTGTTTGTTTCATCTCCATAAGCGTTTTAATTTTCCCTGTTACCTTGTTCTTCCTCTTCATTGCCACATATGAATGGGGTATTACCACTTCCCTCTTTAAATGGCTTTCCCTAGTGGTACTATCTCCTTGAGACTCGCCGTTTTCCTACATACTCTGAAACCCGCATCTTGTGGTGAGTGTTGTGAAGTATCAATTCCTAGAACTATGTCTGTGACAGTTGAACTCTAAGTGTTGACTTGCTCTTCGTAGTAGCAATTTTGTTTATATTCTGTCTATATCATCCACCTCCCTCTCCTCTTAAGCTCCCTTTTCTCTTGATAGGTGTGAATCTTGCTTGGTAAGAGCTCTGTTGTAGTTTGGTGTTTGTAATATTCTCTGCCTGTAGCCATGTTAAAAAGAAGATTATGTATGTTTGTCTCCCAGTCACTCTCTCTCTCTTCTTTTCTCTCTCTCTCTCTCTCCTGCTTCATTTATCTCTATTTATTTCTCTTTCTGTCAGAAGATACATGGACAGGGTTTCTGTTTATCCTCCAGACTCACAAGTGTAAAAATATCAGTTTATGATTTTATTTCTAACACCGTTATTTATTAATAACTTAAAATAACTAAATGTAATTTAACTAAATATATTTATTTATAACATATATACTTAAAATATATTTGAAATATGTTCATAATTTGCAAACAAATGTTCACAAATGTTTATAATTTTATATAGATTTACATTTTTCAAAATGTCTTCTCACAAATTAAATTGTCTCAAAATTACATTTTAATAATAAGAAAACTATAACTAGTCAGTGGCTTGGCCAACTGCCAAAAATAGCAGAGAGAGAGACTTTAATCAAGCCTTTTAATGTTATGCTAAGGTTCTCTGAGTGTGGCCACCTAACTGAACAAACAATTTTGTGAGTGAATACTAACATTTAAGATGCAAATTATAGCCTCATTAATAATGGCATCCCCCTAGTTTACCTTGGTAATGATGCTGTTGTTGACTTTGCCAGATGGCTTAGTATTCCTCTTAAATTCATTATGTATGTAACATATGTAACGGAAATTTTTTCTTATTAAGGTTTATTGGACAAATGCAAGTGACCTCAAATTCCTCTAGAAATACCATTTTATTACATTTTAGTCAGTAACTGTAATATTGAGAAATGTAAAATACCTCCATAACTTTGTAAACCATGAGTTACAATGATTTGCTTAGTTGAAAGAAAAAATTTAATTTGTCTCAAGTTCAAACAAACATGCCTGCCTGCCTGTATTTTTTATTTATTCATTCCAAATATAACATTGAAAAGTGCCATTGCTTGTCACTTACTAGCCTTTGGGTCTATGTGTTTATGTTTAATTTATTGATGTGTGGCTTCTTTTCCTTTTGCAGATTAAAAATGAATTAAAATAAAATAATGATCTGCTTTTACTGCCAGACAAGATGCTAAATGTCCTGTCTGCCAAATTTACAGTGTATAAGTAGCAGTATGCGTCTAATAAAAAGTTTCACAAAAACACAAAATATGAAAATGTCAAAATGCATACTATTTAATATAAGATCATTAGTTTTTACCATGCCTAATCAAAGAGCACTTCACTTATGTTTCCGTAATGGCCAACAAATGTTTTGACAAGCAGTAAATCCATGTAGGAAGTATTATCTTTCAAAAATCAAGCATTCGGTGATAAAGAGGGACAGTTTCTTGTCAAAATGTGGTTCATCATGTAGTTGTCAAAGAGAGTCCAACATTAGTGCCCACTGTTTTGTCTGTGTTGAATGTAATTTTAATACTGTTAATTTGATAATTTTGTCTACTAAAATGATCTTCACTTACATATGAAATCTGTGCCTATGCATGACCTCGATAGAAAAGAAAGAGAAAATTACCCTTTTGTTATTCATTGGGCACTGGATGAATTCTAAAAAGAATATGGTTCAACTGTTATTTTGATCTTGACAACTATTTGGACCATTAGTAAATTGGATATGTAAAACAGGACATTATTTCAAACAATTTAGTGATTAAGCACTGCATGCTTAACTGTCTGAATTGGTGAACCCAAAACTAAGGTTTCTGAACTAAAATGAAAAATCCATGTTTATTGTTTTGTCTCTCTGTTATTTATAAGTGTTATATAATTAGAATGTCTAAGAATTACTCTTTTTAAAGATGGGTATATGTTAAAAAGTGAATTTGATCTTCAAACCATACCTCAAACTCAGGCAGGGCCGTGGTGGCAAAGTGTCACTGAGCTGTGGTGATGGAGCCTCATGGGTGTTTTTCCTTCTGAGAACCTTTCTCACTCCTCTGAATTACAACACTTGAAGGTAACACATGATTGTGGACTGGAGATTTAGAATCATTGCTGGTCCTTTGACTGTGAAACCCAAGGAGACTTCTTCTTCTATGGCCTCAAAGATCTTCCACATCTGGGTGAGGTACAGAGCCATGTTCTACAGCAGAGCCAGGTTGGGCCTCTTCTTTGGGCCTCTTTGAGGTCACCATGTAGCAGTTGGACTGACAGACCCAAAACTCCAAATATGATCAAAATTGTGGATCAGGAAATCTTATTAAAAAAAGAGAGAAGAAAGAAAAAGGTTGAAAATGCAGAAGGAAGAGATGGCAGCCAGGAAAAAACAAGAATAAGAAGCCACAAAGGTGGCTAAAATGAAGATTTTTCCCAGTGAGATGCTCTTGACAGAAAGTGACAAATGTGCCAAGCTTGATGACATGGAAGACAAAGAATTGAGCAAAGGAAAAGCCAAGAAGCTGAAGAAGCACAGGAAAAGTTCCACAATGAGTATGTGCAGATGGCTCAAATCAGAAGCTTCAGGGAAAGAGACATGAGATTGACTTTTTAAAGCCACTGGTGGACTGATGTGTTTCTCTCTGCCTCAGTAGTGACAACACCCTGACACTGTGATCATGTTTACAGTTGTCTTTGGGTCCAAAATCAAGAACTGTGTTCATGTAGGTTCATGTCATCATCACCTCTGAGACTAGTTAATAAGTCTATCAATAGCTGGGTGTGCCGGTGTACACCTACAGTCCTAGCTATGAGGGAGGCTGAGGCAGGAGAATCCCTTTAGCCCAGGAGTTTGAGTCCAGCCTGGGGAATATAGAGAGATTATGTTTCAAAAATAAATAAATTAATAATAATAATAAACTTCTAAATAGTAAAAAAAAAAAAAGTGAATTTACTTATATTTGTAAATCTAATAACTTATAAGATTAAACTTTTTTAATAAGAAGATGTGTTTAATTCCCACATATCCAGTTCCTAGAAAAGCTAATGGAAAGGTAACTTAACTTTGATTAGTGATACTTACCAGCAAAATAAAAACTATAGATTTATTTATCATCTACCTTTGGAAATTGGAATGTTGCGTTAGGAAAACATGGCCTTTGCTCTGCTCACTGTTGTAGCCTTAGTCCGAAGGACAGTCCCTGGCACATGATGAAAACTCAATAAATATTTGTTGCATTGAGAAGAGTATCTGAAATTCAATACATGTTAGTGAGATAATTAATATAAATTTATGTCATTAATTTAGAACTCTAACATTGCCTTGTGTGACCAAAATAGCTTTTTCAAAGGGAGATATTTGTCAAAAAAAGGAAATACTTGGATGCAGACTTGACAAATGCCTACTGCAATGAACATATTTTAAAACTAACTGTTGAAATAATTCAAATTAATACCAATATACATACTAGTATATAAACTCACTGAAGCCATAAAGGTGTGGCTTTGTGAGCCTGAATGCCAGTAAATCAAGAAAAACTTTCAGGAGTTAATAATTCAAAAAAAAAATTCTGAAAAGAAAAGGATGCATAGTAAACTTAAAGGGAGAAAGGTGTTTCTGACTTTTGAATTACCAAAATACCATACAGTATTGAATAGGTAAAACAGAGGTGATCTGATTATCATGTGACCAAGTAATAAAAATTCATAAACAATTTAAAAAAATACTGTAGTTGTTGTATCGAACGCAGAACAGCCCATGAGAACTGTTTGGCAGTTACAAAATAAATTAAATAAATAAATAAATACTAGAAGCAATAGGACTGTATGAAATTAGAATTTACATTAAAGTAGAATTTATTTGTTTGTTTATTGATTTGTTTATTTATTGAGATGGAGTCTTGCTCTGTTGCTCTGGCTGGAGTGCAGTGGCATGATCTTGGCTCACTGCAACCTCCCCTTCCTGGGTTCAAGCAGTTCTCCTGCCTCAGCCTCCAGAGTAGTTGGGACTACAGGTGGGCACCACTACGCCCTGCTAATTTTTCTATTTTTAGTAGAGATGGGGTTTTGCAATGTTGGCAGTCTGGTCTCGAACTCTTGACCTCAGGTGATCCACCTGCCTCAGCCTCCCAAAGTGCTGGGATTACAGGCGTAAGCCCTGTGCCCAGCTTAAAGTAGAATTTAAGAAATCAAAAGTACTTCAAAAATAGTCATTATACTTCTTCTAACAATTAAATAAAACCAGTTCTTACTTTTTAAGATTTTTAAATTTTTATAGCTTTCTGTAATTTGTCAAATAATTTCCCATTCAATATCTCACATAAATGACATAGAAGCTATAGTTTGTGTCTATGAAAATTCAGCCATTGTGATAAGATCTGGGGATCCACAAATAAGTGGCATTTTTTGCCTTTCAAGAAGTACGCCTACAGGTAAGTAAGTTGGGTTTAAGAAGTAAAATAGATTTTCATTTATTGTACAACCAGACATTCTTGCTCTAAATTCAGTGGTTTTTGAAAAACTGCTTCCCTCTGACATTAGATAGATAGGTAGATATTACTGTACAAGTTACTAAGAAAATGATAATGGATGAGCATTATTTGTCACAGCAGGGTGCATAATAGCAAATGAAAATCTAAAGCAATCTGAATAATCAAAACTTGTGAATTTGTTCACAAAATATGGTGTATTCTCACAAGGGAGTAATATCTTGTGCAGTAGGAAAGCATTAGGTCTAACTATTAGAAGTAGGGGCTCTGAAGTCAGAAAATCCTGGTGTTAAAAGCAGCCTTCAAGATGGCTCACAATGGCCCTTATATCCTGATGTTCATGAGATTGTGTAATCGCCTCCATGGTGAGCTGGAAAAATATTCTTGCTTTTCATTAAGAGAATATGGCAGAGTGATGGGATGTCACTTTCCAGCCTGGTTATTTAAAGACAGTCGCTATTCTCTTGGGTGTGCTCTCTCACTTCTTCTTGGATTGCTCATTCCAAGGAAGGCCAGCTGCTTCATCCCTGAGCCTGGGAACAGGTCTGTAGCCTGACAACACCATGTGAATGAGCTTGGAAGCAGATCCTCATGCAGGTGAGTCTTGAGATTATGGCAGTCCTGGCTGACAACTTGATTGCAGTCTTTTGAGATATCCTAAGCTAGAGCCACCCACCAAAGCCACTGCTAGATTCTTTATCCACAGAAACTGAGAGATAATGTTTGCTCTTTCCAGTCAGCGTTTTATAGGAATTTGTTACACAACAACAAAAAACAGGTGCACTTGACTTTACGTTATCATTCTTTCTCTCCCTGGCTGGATGTCCTTAGGTATATTATTTAGCAGTTCTTTAACTTTCAATTTCTTGATCTGTAAAATATGATTAAGTAGATTAATACGTAAAATATGAATACGTATGCATAAAACAAAGTTATTGTAAAGTTTTATGACATATGTAAAGCACTTAAATTAGGGTTTTATTATCTTGTAAACATGCAATCAAATATTTCATCCATTAAGTTATGCAGTAATATTTACTGATATTTATGTTGTCCAGAACATAGTAAATGATAAAAGAATTAAAATAATATGTACTTAAGCAGATGGCACAAGATATTAACAATAGTTAAATCTAAGTACAGGGGAGATGTGTGTTCTCTGTACTGTTTTTCTTTTTAACACCTTTGTATAAGCTTGAAAGGATTTCAAAATAAGTGATTTTTAAGTATGTGCAGTATAATAATTCCTTTAAAACAACACTTTTTTAGAAATAAACTGAAAAGCTATATATAAAAATATTTGTAATGCTTATCTCTGAGTGTAGTGATTGTAAGATATAGGTAATTTAAATTTTTGTTTTTAAAATTGTGTACATTCATTATATACTGAGTAGAAATATTAAAATGTCACTTTATTCTTAAGCTAATTTGTAACCTATATTAGTTAATAAGGGAACAAAAATCAAGAAGGAAAAACTAGAAAATCTCATAAATATATAATAACTGAGTAGACAATATGGAATTTCAATTAGAATTTTGAATTTGGAAAGAATTCATTCAAAAAGCAAAGAAAGCTCTATTTCAAACATTCTTTTTAAAATGTTTTTTAAAGCATTTTAAATTTCATAACTTTTAGTTATGCTTCATTGTTATTTCATTTGTAAAAGGAAGTTATATTCAGCAAAAAAGTAGAACAGAAAACTAACTTAATCTCAACATTGCTTCCATATGCAGATAATATGCATGGAATGACAGACTAGAGTCTTTTTTTCTATCAATATAATGCACTTTTATCTTAGCAAAGACATAAGAACCCAAAATGCTCTTTGGATGTTGAAGTCAAAGATTATTTTGGTTGCCTCATTCAGTTTGAACTGAAAACTTCCGTCACAGCCATGTATGTTTATTTTCCTAGTGCATTTGCTTGGTTGTTCATCATTCTCAATCTGTACTTACAGCTCTCATTTATTCTCTATGTTCAGATCAGGAAAAGCAGTCTCATTTTAGATAAAAACACCTATTTTTCCTCTTCACTTTTATTCTAATTCAAAAATGTCCTTGTCTGTTAACTCATATGACTGCCAAAACTCAATAGTGAATGTTATATAGACAAGTGAAAAGACATTTTAACTCACAAATATTACCTAATTTTAGAACATTATTTCCAAAACTATTTAAACATGGTACATTTCTAAAGTATGCTAAAAACCACTGTAATAAAAAAAAAAGGTATTTTCTTTGTTGGATTACTTGTGAGGTAATCATAGTTTTTATTTATATGTGTCTGTTTACCTCAATTAACCAATTTTCTTATAATTTCATTGGAAGAATATTTTACCTTATAATTTAGCAATTCTAGAAAATATTTCCAAGAGGACAAACCATTGGAAATGCACATATGGTATAACTAGATTGATGTATTTTTGATCCTTGTCTTCATCACCACTTCTCAAGAAGCCTAAGTTTTAATTGTCACTTTGGGACACTTAAAAGACATATGAAGGATCATGCATGTCACTTCTCAGTGAATGCATGATCCTTTGTATGTCTTCCTTGTCTCCTTTTTCTGTCTTGAAGGCATAACCCTATAACAGCAGTGTAGCATAATAATGAATAGTGAAGAATTTGAAAGCCCATATCCGAGATTCAAATCTCAAAAGGGTTTCTTAACTTTTTTGTGTCTCACTTTCTTGCCAAGACCAGTTCGGTGGTGGAGACCCTAACCCAGCGGTGCTAGAGGAATTAAAGACACACACACAGAAATATAGTATGTGGAGTGGGAAATCAGGGGTCTTACAGCCTTCAGAGCTGACAGCCTTGAACAGAGTTTTTCCCACATATTTATTGACAGCAAGACAGTGATAAGCATTGTTTCTATAGGTTATAGATTAACTAAAAGCATTCCTTACAGGAAATAAAGGGATGGGCCAAAATAAAGGGATGGGTCTGGCTAGTTATCTGCAGCAGGAGCGTGTCCTTAAGTCACAGGTCGCTCATGCTATTATTTGTGGTTTAGGAATGTCTTTAAGCGGTTTTCTGCCCTGGGTGGGCCAGGTGTTCCTTGCCCTCATTCTGGTAAACCCACAACTTTTGGCATGGGTATCATGGCCATCACAAACATGTCACAGTGCTGCAGAGATTTTGCTTATGGCCAGTTTTGGGGCCAGTTTATGGCCAGATTTGGGGGCCTGTTCCCAACGCTTTCTTACGTGTTAATTGGAAGGATAATAGTACAATTTCGTAGAATTGTCAGATGCAAATGACTTAACATGTGTAACCTGTTTAGAACATTGACTGATGTATATTAGTCCTGAAAGTATGAGCTATAATTTTATTATGTTATTAATTATGGACCTGGACCTCTTCTATATGACTTTGACCTTTTATTTCTAGGGGATTTTAATTAATTTCATTATCTATTGCTGCATAACAAAGTGTTAATAGCAGACTAGCTATTTTATTCTCATGTCATCAAGTTCCCATTTTTATGACTTGCTACTTGTACATACTCATATTTCCCTGTCTGTTTTAAAAAAAAGAAACATCTCTACAATCCCTTCATTCATCACTCAATTTCTTCTCTCTCTCTCTCTCTTCCCATCACAACTAAACTTTTTGCAGAATGGTTGAAGAATGTCTACCAACAATATCCCAGAATACTTAATGCTACAGATAACCATTATACCCCTAAAAGAGGAGGAGGGACAGGGCCTGGGGCACTTTGTTGCACTCTGAGCTGAATACTCGTGATATTTTTATTACTTGGATCTTTTTCCTCTGATCGTTTCATTAAAGTTGCTTTATCTCACCACTAAATCTTAGGTACTTCCCTCTTCTCATTGGTCTACAAGATGAAATCTCAGGAAGATCTTATTCATTCCCTTAGCTTCAGTGGATTGATATGTCATGTCTTCCAAATCAATACCTCCATTTCAGTTCTCTTATGGGCGTCAAATCTCCACTTGCTATTTAGCACCTCCTGTGTAAAACAGATGCTGCAACATAATACATCCACAAATTATTTCAACTCTTCAAGCACCGCATCACCAAATCTGATTACTTATCTGAACAATCTATCTTAATGCTTGGCAACATCATGAATCTTGCTTTATAATTATCATGAAATATTAGATATACCAGAGAAGCAACAAGTAATAACATAAAACGTGTCTTATACCCCGACTCAGTTTAAATAATAAGTACTGTAAACTGTGCCTTCTGAATACTCCTTCCTGTATCGTATTACCCTTCCTAAAGTCAGAAATAACCATTACCCAAAAATTAATATTTATGCTTGTTATGAATGTCTTGGTATTTCACTAAATGGATATACATTCCTAAACTATATAAAATATTATTTGTGCATTAAAAATCATTTAAAGTATTTGCATCACATCTGTTCTATTAATCACTACTTTGATTCAAATACTAATGTTTTAAGATTTATACCTGGTAGTACTTTTAACTAGTTTACAGTTTTTGAAAGCAATAAAATAAATATCTCATATTTGAGAGATGCTAATCCATCCTTCTGTTGCTATTTAGGTGAATTTCAGCTTTTTTTCTTACAAATGCAGCTGCTATGAAAATTTCATACACATTTACTTCTGTACACTGTGGAAATTTACCTAGGGCATAAATCTAAGAGTAAAATTATTGGTTCATACAATATTCCACTGTCTTTAGGTCTTGCCAAGTTCATCTTAGAATTATGTATATCAACCTTTACTTTTATCAACAGTGGAAGCGTTTGTGCAGAGTATTCTCTATCCTTGCCATCATTTGGTATTGCTTGATCTATCTAGTCAAACATGTGCAAAGTATTATCTCCTTAAAGTTTTACTTTGTACATTTCTCATTGATAATGATCTCAAACATCTTTCATATAAATGACTGTGTTCCTTTTTTTGTTAGTTATTCATATTTTACCTCTGTTTTTCTAGTGGGTTTCTGCCTTTTTCTTGTACTATAAAAGTTTGTTTGCTTTATTTTATTGAGAATTCATGGGCTCCCTTATGTTCTAAATATTACAGAAGTTCTATTTGACTCTTTTTCAAATCTGCCTCAACTTTTAAAAAAAGCTATATATGTGTCTTATGTTTAAAATGTTATATTTTGTTAAAGCATTTTAAACACAATTTCTAGTATATAACAGGGGTTGGAAAACTATAGCCTGTGAACCAAACTTGTCCTAACTCCCATTTTCATAAATAAAGTTTTATTTGAAAATAGCTATGCCCATTTCCCTGTGTAGTATGTGTGGCTGGCTTTGCATTACAATGGCAGATTTGAATTGTTATTATGGAGACCTTGTGGACTACAAAGCAAAAATATTTCTGTTCCATGATGTATAAGGCAATATATTTTTATATTTATTTACTTATTTATTTTTGAGACAGAGTTTCACTTTGTTGCGTAGGCTGGAGTGCAGTGGCACAATCACTGCTCATTGAATCCTCAGCTTCCCAGACTCAAGCAATCCTCTTACCTCAATCTGCTGAGTAACTAGGACTATAGGTGGGTGTCTAATTTTTGTATATATTTTGTCTTTTGTAGACACAGGGTTTCACTGTATTGCTCAGGCTAGTCTCAAACTCCTTGGCTCAAGCAAACTGCCGGCCTCAGCCTCTCAAAGTACTGGGATTTTAGGTGTGAGCGGCCGGGCCCAGCCTATATTGCAATATACCTTATTATCTGAATTTATTCAGGGCCTAACATTCTTATTGGTTGTTTTTGCTGGCTTTTATTTATGGTGGCTTATTTTGCTGCATGTTTAGTACTGTCACATTTCGAATTTCTTAGCTCATGATTGGTAAGGATTTTTGAGGAGAAATTGGGGAAGTCTGGAAGAAGGGCGTTTTCCTTGAATAATCATTTGATTTTTTTTTTGTCTTCTAAACAACCTGAAGGGCCTGGCACAGTGGTTCATGCCTGTAATCCCTGCACTTTGGGAGGACGAGACAGGTGGATCACTTGAAGTTAGGAGTTCGAGACTAGCCTGGCTGACATGGTGAAACCCTGTCTCTACTAAAAATACAAAAATTATCCAAGCAAGGTGGAAGACACCTGTAGTCCCAGCTACTCTGAAGGCTGAGGCAGGAGAATCGCTTGAACTTGGGAGGTGGAGGTTGCAGTGAGCCCAAATCATGCCACTGCACTGCCGCCTGGGTGACAGAGGGAGATCCTGTTTCAAAATACACACAACCTGAAGAACTATTAAAAAGAAACTTCTGTGAATTTATTGGCATGGTAAAGTAGATGGTTTATAGCCTACCATTCTGTAATTGGTATTTCTTAGATTGTCCCATTTGTAGTCAGGGCTTCTCAATTCAAAAGCACAGCATGTTGGGGTTTTTTGTTTTTCATCCAGTGATTGATGGTTAAATCTCTACATTCTTGATTATCATGTAGACATCTGAAATACTCCCAGGCTCTCATAGTGTTGCTGTCAACTTGCAGTGCTGATTATCACCTCCCCTCCTTGTTGCTGCCCATGGAGAGTCAGCCTAATTTCTTGCACACCTAACTCTGTGTTGTTAAAGATGCTTAAAATTTTTTATTGAGAATGTATAGGTCTTTTATATCAGAAAACTTTTCAGGGTATTTGGTTTACCATGCTGCCAGAAATTAAAGTCATGCCTTAACTTTTGAAGCCAGGTATATGGGAATCTGTTGGGAGCAAGCCCCCCAAAATCTGGCTGTAAACTGGCCCCAAAACTGGCCATAAACAAAATTTCTGCAGCATTGTGACATGTTCATGATGGCCATAATGCCCAAGCTGGAAGGTTGTGGGTTTATGGGAATGAGGGCAAGGAACACCTGGCCTGCCCAGGGCGGAAAACCCCTTAAAAGCATTCTTAAGCCACAAACAATAGCATGAGTGATTTATGCCTTAAGGGCATGTTCCTGCTGCAGTTAACTAGCCCAACCTATTCTTTTAATTTGGCCCATCCCTTTGTTTCCCTTAAGGGATACTTTTAGTTAATTTAATATCTATAGAAACAATGCTAATGACTGGTTTGCTGTTAATAAATATGTGGGTAAATCTCTGTTTGGGGCTCTCAGGTCTGAAGGCTGTGAGACCCCTGATTTCCCACTTCACACCTCTATATTTCTGTGTGTGTCTTTAATTCCTCTAGCGCCGCTGGGTTAGGATCTCCCCAACGGAGCTGGTCTCAGCAGGAATCATCCCAGATGCACTCTCTCTAATCCCTAGGTAATTAATCAATCAGCAATTGTTATAGTGTATTCTTCTAAATGTCATCCAAATCTTTTTATTTTCTGCTCCACTTTTACTGTTAAGCTGTTGTGGATTTAGATGATCACCAACCCTTGTTTGAATTACTGCTTCCTAAGTGATCTCTGTTCAGTGGTATCTCTCTCTCTCTCTTTCTCTCTCTCATCCATTCCATTATTGTAGCTAGAGTGTACTTTTAAGACAGCAAACCCTTTAAGGTTCCCCTTCGTTCTTAGTGGACTTTCCACTCTTTGTCTCAATACGGGTATAATTTCCAGCTTCTCCATCTCAATACACTCTCTGGTCAGTTTTAGCTCTCTTTTTCAGCACAAACCCTTCTCCCTTTTATCTCAAGCTTTTGCGTAACTTATTTTCTCTGCCTAGAGAATTCTGAAACACATGTCATCTAAGTAACCCCTAGTCACTGTTCATATTTGAGCCCAAGTATGGGCTGAAAATTGACCCTGATACGTACTTGACATCCTCATAGTTGTCTATATGTCCCTCCTACGTCCTTTGTACTCCATGCTTCTCCAACCTGAAAACTCACAACAATGTGTTTTAGTATGTATCATTTAGTTACAGATTACTGTATATATTCACAATAAGTGGGAGAAGGTATTGAGCAAAGAATATCATTGTTTAAGAACTTTCCTTGATGCAATGGTAGCCTGTAAGTACGTCAAGCCATCCCAGAGGTGGTAAAACATAGAAACTCAGTCAAATTCAAATGCTTGAATCTCATGATTAGTAAGATTGATTAAAACACACATATCAAGAAGTGAAAGGAAAAATTATGGACAATTAACACATGTACAATAGGAATACAGAACCATGATACCAGAATCCTGAGGTTTATAATGTTCAAATTCATTCTCAGTCTCTCTCTGTGTCTCTCTCTCTCTCTGTCTCCTGCATCTGTATTTTCATTACTGGTGAGGTTATGAGTATGAGAAGTGAGGTTGCAGCAAGGGGATCTCAGATGAAATGTGCCTTCAGCTAATGAAACATTCCTGGTCTTTCAGAGGCACAGGAACATGCCTGATACACAGCCATGAATTTCTTTTGTGTTTGGGAGATGGAGAAGAAATAGGAGCAGAATGGATGTTACTAACGTGTGCCTAAATAAGATCTCATGAATACTAAGTATTTCTCTGTATTTAGTGTATTCTGAATATTTAGTGCCGATTGTGCATATCATCTCATATATAGTTGGCTTATTATTAATATCTAGTACTCGTGTGCCTCACGAATTTTAAGTATACTTTGTTTTTTCCATCTCTTTATATTTAACATGCACGTCTTATTTATTACATTTATATATATATATATAAAACACACCTCATGATTCATCTATATATAACAATCTTTTTGCTTGGCAGCTACTTCTGTATACTTAAAAATCTTAAAATATGTTATCTGTATTTTACAAGCTATACAACCATTGACCTATAAATATTGAATATTTTTTAAAGCCAATGTAAATTACTCAGTTTCAAGAGGACACTTCAACCCCTTTCCAGGGGCTGACAGAAAAAGTAATCTCTCCTATCTGTCATGAATATATCAGTCTTTTATAAGATTTATATCCCCTCCCAAGACTTCTCCATCCAAATCCTTTTTTTTAAATTTATCTAAGTCTATGTCTTTTGCACCAAAAAAAGAGGCAACTTCTTTTGTTATAAACATGATTATAAAGTGAAAGCAGATCTATAACCGTGTTTGTCTTGGGTTCTATATTTAATTATTATATCAATAATCCCTAGACTCATATGCATATGGCTTTACTTGAAATGTAACTAATGATTTATACATTTCCATTTGGCAGCTTTTATTTTCTCATTTCACCTATCTTCTTGCCTTCAAGATTTAGTTCAAGTTAACTTACCCTAAAAACACTTCGAGTTAAAAAACTCTTTTTGGTGTTCTATATCAAGATACACATACCTTTTCTATATAATTTATTACAATGTATAATAGTATTACATTTATGATTTTTCCCAACTGTATCATTGAGGGAATGATCTGTACATTTCATATATCTTCACTGGAACATGTAGTAAATATATAAAACCAATTCAGCACTCAAACAAATTTTGTCAAATTTCTGCCAAATAAATTATGAGAGCTTAAAGAATATTTCTTACTTGATAGGTGTTCTGAATTAATAGGGCTGATGAATTTAGTGATTCCTAATGAATAATTAATATAAATGAAGCTATTTAAAGATATTTTAGTGGGTTTATAATACTGTTCAACATACACCTAATACACTAGACTGTATTTTATAGAGACTATTCATCTTTAGGACCAAGAGGAAAAAATAACTGCAGAATAACATAATCCTCATAAGAACTATAGCCATTTTTTAAAATGGTAACAATGATGTGTCAGAATTGGGCAACAGCCTGTTACAACACAGAAGAGTAGCAATATCTAAAGGAATGAGGTCCTGGGTTGCTCTTGTTAGCACAAGTTCTTTTTTATAGGTCTACACTGTATTCTCTATGTCCTTGGTCAGATTTCTCACTCATAAAAGCTGCATAATATAGACAGTAATACTTTATGCAAGCTGGACAAAACACCCTACAAAATTGGAATAATAATACTGACCACCCACCAACTTCACAGGAATAACCTGAGGAATAATGAGATCATGTTTGCCAGGTTTTATGACATCCCTGGATGAAAGCAGCTGTAAAAGTACAAAGCCCTGGAAGAAATTCTGCTGTGTTCTGAGTGACAGGTAGTGTCCATGCAAGAAGAATAAAAAGTTTTGTGTGCTAACTGAACTAAAGGACATTGTGAGAGTCAGATGTTTAAAGAAGAAAGAATACAAAGGAAATGAAGACAGCTGAAGGGGAGGAGGGCCTATCCAGAACTCTGTAACAGATACTATTAGAATATCCTTTGTATTTGTACTCTCAATTAAATTCTTATTTAAGAACTAAGATGCATTATAATTGCGTTGGATGAGTATATATTAATGAGAAAGGACAGTGTCATCTTTCTCTGAATCATCCTTTACAAGGATTCCGACCAAATTACCATTTCTTGAGAAGAAAAGCTATTTTCTCACAATATGAAATAGGATCATAAATAAAATTTCAAAATCTGCATTGTTCATTCCAGTTTCCTTATTCATTAAGCACATTCTTTCAAGTATATAAACAGGAAAACATATCATAAAATAGGTCAGAATTTCTCAAACTTTGTCCCATGAAACATTATTAGATGTATTCTGTGAAAAATAGTAACACTCTAAGATGTAAATTAATAAATTTAATATAATTGTTCCCATTATTTCCCAAACAAATTTTCTTACAAAATACTTGTTGATATTGAAGATATTCACTTCTAAGAACTGGTTCTTCTGGAACATGCATTTGAAAATAATGAAAATTTACTAAATGTATGATAGTGATGCTAGGCATTCAAGGGGCAAAGTTTCAAATAGCGTGAAAATTTAGGGGCCCAGCCACTACAGCTCAAGAAAGAGAAAACCTAACGTGGTAAAATTAGATAGAGAACAAAGTTATAAGTAGGAAAAAATTTGAAATGTTTATATTCTGTTTGTTGGAGAAGGATAGAAATGTCCCTTTTTCTAACTAATTAGTTTAATCTGTATTCTAGTAGGTGTGGAAGATTTTAGATAATCTTATTCTTGGCTTTGCATTTGAATACAGGAAGAATAACCAAGTGTTTGGCTTAAAATCATGTATAAATAATCATTTCATCCTGAGTACATTAACTTAACACTTAACATAAAAATAATAAATTTTATCCTATGTGCACACACAGACACACACCACACAGATACACAGATAAAACATAATATATTACATACACAGTATATATGGTAACACATACACAAACATGATATATAGAAATTTATTTTGTTTTCTAAATATAAACTTAACAGTTTTTTAATATATATGTCAATGATTCAGAAGAAAACTTTCAATAATATAAATATATTAGAGTACTTTAACTATGAAGTATTATTTTTCTGTCAAAAATATGACTGATTCAAACATCAGGACTCAAAATTCACCAAAGGAAAAATTGGAAGATATTTTATAAAACACTTCTCAAATTCTAAAAACCAAATGAAATTTAATATTACTAAGAAACAGATAATTGGGGATTGGGGATATATTTATTTTCAAATCAGAAGCACAATGACTCTTAACTACCACCTAAAATGTTGAGGCTCGGATAATATAAGAAGGTAGATGTCTGGGATAAAAAGTTATTTAATATCTTAACCATCTAATAACGCAGCATGGTATAAATTTGACTCTTAGAAGGCTGAGCAAAAGACAGTTCTGGAGCAGTAGGGAAAGTGCTGTGTTCTAGCCCTCAACACATTCAATTCACACCCCATCTTCTGAGATTTTTCATCATATACTGGTACTGTCTTTTGTGTCTCATAAAGGTATTGAGAAATTTAAAGAATCAAAAGCCCTGATATTAGGGTTCAAAGATACAGATTTTAGTTATAACTCTTAAAACTCAAAGCTTTCTTTTATTTTTTCTGTAATGTAGAGTTGAAACACCTCTTTCAAACAGTTACGAGAACTAAAAAGGAAACATGGGGATTGAATATTCTTAACTGTAAAGATCAAATCCAGAAGTGTATTACAGTTCTATCACTAGCCAAATTTTAAACAAAATCTTACTTGAAATCTCAAGATTAAAAACAGAAAAAAGCAGAGCTACCTGTAGCAGACCTATATTCCTGTGACATCCCTCCAGTCTCCAGATGTCTTCAACAGGATGTTTCATAAAACACTGAGATTTCCAAGAAAAAATATGGAAACAAACTCTCTATAGCTACTTTTAAAAACAACCTATTATGTTACATTAAGTAACACATAAAGTCCACATAAAAACTTGCTAATATACATTACTGTTCAATTTTATAGCATAAGAAACTGAGACTCAAAAAGATTAAAAATTTCTCCAAGATGGTATAGCCAATATATGGTAGAGCTAAGAATAAAATGCAGGTCTAGTCATTTATTACCATATTATTCTGCCTGGCAGCTATAATCAGTTATACTTGAGTGTGTGTAACTGATCTAGTATCTACTAGCATAGCAAGTCATTAAGGACTGGATTTCATAAAAACTAAAACTAAAATCATTTTATTTATATTGATTTCAATAGGCATAGGAAGCTTTATATATACATTTCCATTCTGTTCTTTTAAATATAGCTTTTGTTTCTATCATTCAATAATTAAGAATTAAATAATATTCCTATACGTTATCATTTTATTCCATCTTATTTCCATTCATCAACCATCTCAGTGAATCATAGACAGATGTGTGACTTCTGAAGTTGGAAGCAATTCTTTAATTCTGTAGAATAAACCCATTATTCTACATTGAAACAATGGAGCCATAATTGAGCTAGCCTGATTATTTTAATCTCTTATTCACAACTTAGGGCAAGTACCTGAGGAGGCATGTTTGGAACTGCAGATTTCATAACACTAAACAAACACACTTTTTCAAATCAACACTCCAATTTTCATCCTTGAGACTGATGATGTACATAAGGTTCCTTCATTAATTAGATTTGCACATTTCATATTCCTACTTTTGTTTTTATATTTTATCTCTGCTGGCAAATTGTCAGCTCTTACATCATATATTCCTATATTATCAAATACAATCTTCAGTATTAGTCATCCAAGATTTTGGAATACAGAGTTGACATTGGGTTTCTGGATATTTATGTGGCTTACAATAAAGAAAGAAATTTATCTCTTCTACCCTAATTTATATTCCTGATTATTGCTTCTGTTTATTTTATAATGTCTTGTTCCATTTAGATCTTCTTCCTGGAGCTATGGCTTTGATATGCTGATAGCTCTCAGGAAGCATTTGCCTCACATACTGTCTGATATCCTTTGCTTATCTTTTGGGACAGCATGATCTTGGAGCTAGGGTCTAAATTGCTGGTGAAATTTCTCCCCTTTTTGGTATCACACTTCCAGTACCAAGTTATTTATCCACTATGATTATATTTGGCTGCATGTATTAGACAGCCAAATTACATTGCCTTAACCATATGCAGCTTTACTTTTCTCACATAAACAAAGTCCAGGATGATGCAGCTACTAAAGGATATGATCAAGAAATCCCTCCATCTTTCAGTTTCATTTTCATTAATGTTTGTTTTTTATCCAGCTTATGATGGGAAGGCTTTTCTTTTGGTCTGGTTATCCTCATGGAGAGAATTGGGTCAACAATCTTATTTCCTGTTGAGATTTTAGTTTGGGATGAATATATTAAGTTGGATTGTTGTATCATCAGCTTGGTTTTCCAGGATCCCCTTGCTTATATGATTCCACATTGCAATCATATTGTTCGTGTTGTATATTATTTGGAAGGTGAAAGCAAAATGTTAGTCATAAAGTTCTGAAGGTGACCATTGGTTAGAAGTGGTGGGAGACAGACAAAGGGATGCCATTTCGTTCTTGTTCTTTTAGTTCAGTGTCTATGTTTTATTTCCAACTGCTAACCCAGCCAAACAACAGCAAACCTAGCTCTACGCTGAACATTTAAAGAGGTAAGACCTAAAAAGCGAACAATGTTTCATAGACTTTGTACAGTCCTATTGCAGCAGCTGCATATCCATAGCTTCCAGATTACCATATAAGATCAGGCTCATTCATCCATGCCAGGGTTGATGAATGACCTGCCTTGGATGACTCAATTCTTCCTTGCAAATATTTATTTCCATATCTTCTCACATAATTGTGTAAGGTTTAATTCTTATAATAAATTCCTTTTCTACAATATACCTAGGGATTTGGTTCCATATTGGTATCGGAAATGAATTTGGTACAAAGATTGTGGAAAATCGTTAGTATATACACTGAAAGCATTTCAATATTGCAAGAGTTTACCAATTTATATTAACTGAAACCTGGGGAATATGCATAGGAATTGGTCCTATGAAGTTTGGATAAGAAGAAAATGAATATAATTTTGGATTATGTCCCAGCTCTTCATAAACGGGTTAGGCAGATGTACTGGATTCAATTTGCTAGCTCAAGCAGCTATGAATGGCCCTAAAACATTGCTTAGGTGGTTAACTGAAACCTGGACTTTTTAGAAGTATCATTATTTTATGTAACATCAAAAAATTTTAAAATATATATTAAATGAATTATGGTACAACATTTTTATTATCCTTTAGAATGTTTAATTTACAAATATGGAAAGCATCAATTTAATATTACTTAGATATAAAAGTGATATCTGTATGAACATCTATGGCCAATTTTATGCATGTAAAATACATATGCATTTTAGAGATGTTTTAATATGTAAATAAAGTTTATTTTATATAGTACATATGCTGATATCTAGAATTTATAAGGATTCCTGCAAATCAGGAAGAAATATATTGATATCTAATTGGGAAATACAAAAAGGACTTGGATATTCAATTCAAAGAAAGAAAAGCACAACTGAGATGGGTTTAATTGCTAGTACTAGATAATTGCAAATTTTAAAAATTTAGACCCTTTTTTAGAACCATCAAATTGGGAACAATTAGAAAATTATATAATACAATAATATGCTAGTATATATATATATACTCAATATTTATATATATTGTAATCTCTATATTCCATATATATATGTATACAAACTCACATTAGTCCAGAAGCTTGTATGGGAATATTCTTTCAAACATATACTAATTAAGAGCTGAAAGCAACCTATGTGTTCATCATTAGGGAAATGAACAAATGAAATGTGATATATACACACTATTGAACACTCAACACAAATAACTAGTTTGTGTATGGCAACATAGACAGAATTTAATACAATGTTAGGTAAAATGGGAGTGAATGAGTTAATAGCAAATACACTTATATGAATCATACATGTGAAATAAAACCATGCCTTAAGGAAATAGAAAAATAAAATAAAGGTAAACCCAAGACTAGCAGAAAGAAGGAAACAATAAAGATTAGAGTGAGTATGAATGAAATATAGAAAAGAAAATTAATAGAGAGTATTACCAAAAGAAAACTTGGTTCCTTAGAAAGATCAGCAAAACTGAGAACATATGAGCTAGACGAACAAAGAAAAACAGAGAAAAGACTCATTAACTAAAATCAGAAATGAAGTGGCCACATTAATGCCAACCTAAAAAAATAAAAATTGTAAGAGAATTCCATAAACAATTGTACACCAAATTAGATAACATAGATTGAATTGACAAATTTCCTAAAACACACAAATTACCAAAATTGACTAAAAAAGAAATAGGAAATCTCCATAAAACTTTTGTAATTGGAGATTGCATCAGTAATAAGAAAATCTCCTGACAAAAGTCCTGGATCAGTGGCTTCACTGATGAATTCTGCTAAACATTTAAAGAATCAACAGTAGTCCCTTTTAAACTCTTCCCAAAAAATTGGAGAACAACCTGCTTCATTTTCTGAGTCCAGTATTATCCTGATACCAAAACCAGACAAAGACAATACAATAAAATTACTGACCTTATCTGTTTTGAATATGGATGCAAATTTTCTCAACAATATATTATCAAACCAAGTACAGGTGCATACTAAAAGGGCAAAATATTTAAAATAAATAATGCATACAAAGTGCTTAACGTATGGACTAGCAGAGTACATGCATTTAATAATTGTCAGCAATTATTATTGCCATAAATGTTTCTATTGATTTCGTTGTTGGAGTGACTCTTTGTGTCCCTAACCTTCAGTATATGGCCTAGTAAATATAATTTTTTTATTTATCTGATATTGCTTATAGAAATGATTTTATATACCTTAATATTTGTCCAATAATTAATACAAGATATATAGAATGATAGTATTGTTTACTAGAATATAAACTCCTGTAATTGAAGAATATTATTATTATTATTTAATTCCTTCAAACTAGGAAAACTTTTTTGCATTATTTTACTCAATGCATGATTGATGATGCACAATACATGGTTATTTGAGTAAATTAATAAATATACAGATAAAAATTGGTTATACTGGAATATAGGTTTTTAAAGCATTAAACGTGCAATAGATAAGGCTAAAACATTGAGAAATAGATACTTCTTTCTCCAAACTTTCAATAGTTTATTTAATAACATGTTAAAATACCAGAAAACCTCTAGGGTATAAGTTCACAAAGATCACTGGCCATATCCTTTTCTCCTTACATTTTTGCTCAATGCCTATTACAGTCTGATAAGCATAGATGCAAAATAAATGAGAATAAATGAACGGCAGTAATTCAGTAAGTCACTCACACAACACTGCATGGGAAATGCCTATCTTCGAATACATTTTTCTCAGTTCTGTTTTTAAAGCCCAAAGGAAATGCTACCATATTGCATGCCCAGTTAATTAAAAATGGATGCAAAAACATAAATTTGCATCAATGCATTAAGAATTCATCACATTATATTATGAATCATTAAACCAAATATGCAATATTAAATTAATGCAGTGCCAAAATTAACAGAATATTCTTAACTTGCCTGTAAAAACTAATTTCTGGAACAAAAATAATCCATTTTTATTTTAATTCATTTAAAAAGATTAAAGACTTTAAAAATATGATTGTTACTTGCGGGTAGAGAAATTTATTTCAAAAGACTTTATAATAAATATGTTTTATCATTTAGTTATTTTTATCTGTTTTTAGCATATTAGCAAAATGCTTTAAAATACTTGACACATTTTTGTACATAGAGAAAGGATCAATTGATTTCACTTGTTTTTAACTATTCCTTGGTTAGAATAGATTAATAAAACATATCTAAAATGTATATGAAAAAGCCTTGTTAATGTATAGAATACAAACAAATGTATTGCATTGTTTTTATCAATATCGAAACCCCTTTACAATAGTATGGCCTGTTTTGGGGACTGTGATAATTAAAAGGAAATTAGACCTGTCCTGTTTTCACAATTACAGGCAATTTTACGTATACTAATAATGTTTTGTTGAACAATATAGTAACTAATTCATGATTATCTCCAAATGAGCTCCATAACAAATAGTAGGAAATGGGTAATATAAGCCATCCCTGCTTCATTGCTATGAAATCTTTTCCTTAATTAAGAAATATGTCTTAAGAGAGAATCCTTCCAAATATCTCATGCCATGAATCTATATACACTGGATACATTCACTAATATCTTCTTTATACTGGTATAAACTTTCTTTTTCACAGATATCTGAAATTTGGATACAATGGGACAATTACTAATATCTCCACCCTCTCTTTTCTAAATAACGCTTTCATTACAATGATAGTTTTAAAATTTTTAAATGTGTTTAATGAGTTAATGTATATGTACACATAGATACATGTATACATATATATACTCCTCACTCATTTTCAAAGAAATTAATCACATAAGTTTTTGAAACCCACAGATAATTTCCTCTGGAGCACGTCATATAAGCTCTTTTTATTCTACTTATTTTTATTTCTTATACAGACAGGATCTCACTGTCTCAAGCTAGACTGCAGTAGTGTGATCACTGCTCACTGCCAGCATCAAACTCCTGGGCTCAAGAGATCCCCCTGCCTCAGCCTCCTGAGTAGCTAGGAATACAGGCACCCCCCACCACATCTGGCTAATTGTTAAACAAAATTTTTTGTAGCAGTGGGGTCTTGCTATGTTGCCCAGGCTGGTCTGGAACTCCTGGCCTCCAGAGATTCTGATTACAGTTGTAAGCCACGGCATCCATCCTAGAAACTCATATTTAAATAAAAATGTATTATATTGTAAATCCTGATGCCATGCCTATGGAAATTAATATATTTCTCTTTGGCAAGTATTGTTTTATTTCTACCTTCATAAGGTATATGTTCTCTTTGTATAATAATTTTTGTGCTTTTTATTTGTATTTAAATAGTGTCAAGTCAAGCACAAATTATTGACTAAGTCTTCTTAAATTTTAATAAAATATAATTGCTTGTAACATTTAAATTATTATAGCCACATCTTTGCTTCGCTTCTACATGTTAGAAATTAGTTTGCTAATTATGATATTAAAGCAAAATAATAAACATCCATTTGAGGCTGTTAGGAGGCATTTGATCTTATCTCCCATGTAATTTTTTTCTTCCTTTTAAGTTGGAAAGCTTCACCATTACTGAAGAAGAGTATAAATAGATTAGGCACTATATTCACTGTCTTACCTATAATTGTGTATTTATAACACAACTTTTATTAATGGAATTTCTCTAGTTCTTAGCTTACCCTATGAAGTACTGATTTCTTTGGTAATTTTTAAAAAATCAATTAATACTGATAATATGTCCCCTGAATTGAAGATAAACTGACATGTTCTAAGTAATTTCAAGTACATTAACTTCAAGGTAATTGAAAGAAGTTTTTCTTATGTGTTTGATTCTTAGCAAAATATTGTCAACACATTTTTGCATATGAATGAATATACACAAGGGGAAAGAACAGATAACTGTGGGAATATTACAAAGTCACATCTCATACTTCTAGAAGCTTTATGTAATGATATCTATTTTAGTTTTTTATTGATACATTCATTTATCTAATTCTGCCAGTTGAGTACCTACTAAGCATAAGGCATTTATAACTCTAATATCTGAGAACTGTTCAATCTTTTAAAAACTTTGGGCCGGGCGCGGTGGCTCACGCTTGTAATCCCAGCACTTTGGGAGGCCGAGGCGGGCGGATCACGAGGTCAGAAGATCGAGACCATGGTGAAACCCCGTCTCTACTAAAAATACAAAAAATTAGCTGGGCGTGGTGGCGGGCGCCTGTAGTCCCAGCTACTCGGAGAGGCTGAGGCAGGAGAATGGCGTGAACCCGGGAGGCGGAGCTTGCAGTGAGCCGAGATTGCGCCACTGCACTCCAGCCTGGGCGACAGAGCGAGACTCCGTCTCAAAAAAAAAAACAAAAAACTTTGTAATGAAAATATAATTTTTGTAAAAACTATGTATAATACAGGAATATATCATGCAGCATCCTGCCCTTTAAGGAGTTAACAGTTTAAAAGTAACTATAAAACCGGATAATATGTATAGATCATGGGCAAAATGGCTGGCTCCATTGCCTCAAAGTGAGACTTATCCTGTGTTGCAATTCATGCTCCATTGTTTTTCTTGAAATCAGACTGAAGCTTTACTCCATCTGAGACGATTTCTTTGGTTAGCTTCTTTTCCTGTCCTACCTGGCTTCCCTCACTTCCTTATAGGTTTCTATTGCGTGCATTTCTTCAATAAATTACTTGCTTACTCTGGTTTTAGAAAATCTGTCTCAATATATCCATTTTAGGCAGTCTTCATAGGTATTAAATAATTAAATCCTAACAACAACCCTAAAATATAGGTACTATAATTTTTCCTACTTTATAGATGAGAAAAGTGAGACAAGAAAAGTTAAATAATTTGCCCAAGAAGTGGAAGAGCTAGAAAACAATAAAAGCTATGTTTACTGAGCATGTAGTATACTCCAGGCTTTTTACTGATTATGTTCTTATAATGATGATGTGAGATCAATTACATTATTAATTCAATTTAATCCATTCCTGATGAAGTACATATTAATGGTTAACCACTCAAGTAACTCTGATTGCTTTTCTATTTCATAGCCGAGTAATATTGGACATGGGTTACTTATTTCAATACCTCAGTTTTTAAAATTTGTGTATGAGAATAACAATAATATACTGTAAATAATATACAGTCATTATGATAATTAAACATGATATACACAAAGTGCTTAGAACACTTTCTAGTGTGTAGTGAATATGTAATAAGTTTTAGCTGGTATTGTTATTAATATTAGCATTCTTACAATTTTTAGAGTAGTTAATTTTGAAGATCAAATAACTAATAAATGTTGAAATTGCAATTCAAGCCCAAACCATTTAGGAGACTAAATTTAAGAGTCAAATATATAGATGATATCCCAGTAGTAAGAATGTTATATATTTTGAAAAAATGACAAATGTTTTTGCAGACCTTTTCTTTAACATGGTATCTATATGGTGAAAAACTAAGTTGAAAAACTGATACAAAATTGGATAATGGAGAACCTTGAGCACCGTGCAAAGACTGTGAGATTTAGGACTAATTTTCTCCACGAGCAAAAGAAGCATTAAAGACCTTTTTAACAGTGGTATGACTTTGGATACTAGCACGGTTCATTTTGGATTGATGCTAATGATGAGTAGTAAAATGTTGAAAATTGAAATGTAGAAGAACACTCAAGAAGGTATAGAAATAGGCATATGGTAGGCATATAGATGTAGTAGGCTTGGCTTTAATATGTCAAAAAAAAAAAAGTCCTGGGATAGAAATCCATGTCCATCTCCTCACAAAACCTGCACCCTTAAATACAATCACTACCACACACGATATGGTAGAAAGACAGAATTTGTGAGAGACAGTAAGATACGGTATTGAATAGTATTGTGTTGGCAATATACTTTATAGTTCAAAAACTTGTTCTATTTTCAAACTTGTTAAATAAATATGCCAATTAAATATAGTTTGTAAAGCTCATTTGGGTAATACAGCCAGAAAGAGGAAATTACTAATTCAGTGAACACATGGAATAATTGATGTAACTTTAAAATCCAAGCAAAGATGCCCATCAGTAACAAGAAATTTTCCAAACTAAGGAACACACTGAAAGTTTAAAATTTGTATTATGGAATTCACTTACCTAGAAGCAGCTGTTGAATTTTTGAAGCCAGTTTGATTATCAGAGAAAATTACTTCAGTGTGAACATTTTTTTTTAAAAAAAGGAAAGGGAAGTAAATATGAAGTAAAGAAAGGCCTGGAAATAAAGGAAGAAGAGAATCTTTGAGAGACTGAAGGAAGAGGAAGGAAGCCATTAATGAGTCATTACTCCTTTAACAAAAACATAACTACGTAGTTGGAGCTTAGTGATCAACTTGTATTATATGGAATCATAAGATTTCATGTTCCCACCAATAAATATAATCACCAAAAAAATAGGAAATGGTTATTTTGGATCAATCATCTCAAGAGTAAAGCATACTTATTTTATAATCAGGTCCTGTTTTAGAAGTTGAGAAAACAGAAGTCAATACCAATGGATTACTGAACTATATTATATTATAATCAAGTGAGGGAGGAGGAGTAGGGAATTAAATATCAGTAGTATTTTCAATCAGTACCTAGAGAGAGCTATGGGAGGAAGTAAACATCTTCTTTGTTAAGAGCAAAAATCGCATCCCTTACTCTGTAATCTCTAGCATAGACCTTCTGTATATGGTTGTTCAATATATACTTGCTGAATTTAATCAGATTAATGTGATTTAGAACATGGCAATATCAATAAACTAATGTCGAGATTCAAAATTGTGGCATTCATATCTCTGAATAAACTCCAGAAAAGAGGATACAATTTGTGTTATGGGTATCTGGTTTATTTCTGAAATTTGAGAGCACATTGTTGACATAATGTATACTACATAGCTATAAAGGACTGTTTTTACCCTTTTTTTGTCTCCTCGCTCTCTGTATATCACTTGGCAGAATGCAGCTCCAGGAGCAGTTTTCTATAACAACTTTCAATTCAGTTCTACTTTATCAACAAAATATTTTGAGTTTCAAGGCAGAACTTTGTACTATACAGTTTAACAAATGACCTCCATTTTCAAGTTTATTGGCAACTTGTAACCACTGACTCAGCCTAACTATTCATCCTCCTTTCTTATGAGTGAGCTTTCTGAATGCAGTTATCAGCATATGGCAGATTCTATATGACTGCTTCAAGGACTTTTGTAGAGTTTTGCATATGATTGAGAATTCGTGAGCTGTTCCACATTTGTGTCTCTTCTCTAGATGCACACATTTAGCAAATGTTGTAGTGAGCTTTCAAGGGCTGAGTTGGAATCACTTATTGCTCCACATTTTTCATTTTACCAGAAGCTTAAATGTCAAAAGAAATGTTCTCCACCATACAATCAAATTTTATTAAGGTGAAACACTTTTCTGATTATGAGTATATTCGAGTATATTCAAGAGGGATTCTTTCCTATTAAAACTATTTGAAAGAAATTACATCAGTTATTTATTTAGATTTTAAAAGATTCATAGCTTATGTCTTTTTAGGGACATTGTTATTTTGGGTTATAAATTTATGGCCAATTTGACATATTTCTGTTGTTTATTTTATTTTAAAGTTCCTGAGAACATAGGTGATAATTACAAAATTATGGTACCACTAAAAGCAAGTAAGAGAGAATGACCATCTTGGGAGATAAGTAGTATGTCAATAATATTAAATAAAGCAAATATTTAAAAACCTTTGAAAATACATTGTGCATTCAGTAAACAGTTGTTGTATAACACTACAATAATAATTTATTTTTTTCCTATAGTATTTCACGTCTTCTATAAACTAATACTATCATCATGCTAAAGGCAGTTTTTATTATGCATGCAAATGTATATCATATAGATGTAATATACAAACATGTATATATTGGACATAACATTAGTTTCAGATACCTACATTTAATAATCAAATTTTATTATAGGGAACAACTTTCTACTTTTCACTACTTTGCAATACAGGGAGATTATAGGAATGAACTTGGAACAAAATTCCTAGTTACAAATTAGAAATATTTAATTTCAGCTTTATAGTAAGTCAATAGCAAATAATTTTAGTATGCATGAAAAGCTCTTAGTACTGCACAGGCGCTAGATTTATACTTCCCGAGGCGTGAAAGGAAATTGGTCCCTAAATGGATTGTTTAAATTTTAAGGGTTTTTGTTCCAACCAGGATATTAGCTTTTCAAATAAATAATATGGATTTTAACCCTTAGAGTGAAAGTTGAAAGTTAAATAGCTCTGTGTCTAATGAGCTCCTGTATGAGTAACCCAAATATAGAAAATGCTTTGGCAGATTCAGTAGCTTATGATTGTCTTTGCGACTATATACTAAAGCAGTTTACCAATACCTGATGGTCTTATCATATCTGTTTTCAGTAACGGGTAGAGGATTTCAATGGCCATGCAATTTTTTAAATTTTGCTTTGTTTTACAAAGAATTACATTTGATGAAATAAAATATAAAGTAATCAGTCATGTATTTTAAACACTATGTCATATACTAAAATACGTATGTTCTCAAACATGTGGGTATATGCATGAAACATCTCCAAAAAGAAAACAAAACCCTTAGAGGAACAGAACGTGGGAACTGGAGAAATGTTTCAAAACGATGTGTTACTGTCTATTCTCATTTAACTTCCAAATTATGTACACGCTGCACTCTTAAAACAAATAGTTATAGCTTTACTATATATTTTATCTACCCTTTTCCCATTGGCATACCTAGTATGCACTTTCTCTAAAATAATTTGAAACAAGTTTTCCTATTTAAATTTCTTCAGCGAGATTTGTTCTACTTCTATGTGTTAATTCTCTTGACAGTTCAATTATGTCCAGTACAACTACCTAATACTAAAGATAATACCTTAGTCTTGTGGCATGGTACATATGCTAAAATCTCAAGCTCTTTCACGCCCTTATCATATCCATATTCCTTTTGACAGCCCCGTTAGGGAATGAGTCATATCATTGCCTGTGAAATGCTTTAAAAATCTGAGGATAATAAAAAATAAGTTTTAATTGTGTAATTGACAACAGAAAGCAAATCACATTTTTAAAATCGAATGGTACCCATACAAAATGAGGCTAGTGAAAATGTAAGTTAGAAAGCTCGGTTGTTTGGATTAGTCAAGACACATGTATAACAAATAGTGTCATTTCCAAATTAAGGAAGCCATCCTGTCAACTATTTGCACCCCCAATGGAGAAAAATATTTACAGCGGTAATAAGAGAGTGAAGAAATGTTAGGAGAAAAACAGTTCTGTTTAGGAATAATTGAAGCACAGCCTGGAATAGCTGTGCTCCTCATTTCATGTGATACTTTCAACTTTTGTCCATAAAACACTTAACTAGGTTTTGTTTTTATTTCCCGCTTTACCTGTGCTTCACTAATTTATTTGTTATATGTTCTTAGATATGTATGTATCTTTGTAAAACACATGGTTTTATTTCACATGTGCGATTCATATAAGTGTATTTGCTATTAACTCATTCACTCCCATTTTACCTAACATTGTATTAAATTCTATGTTGCTATACACAAACTAGTTATTTGTGTTAAGAGTGTTCAATAGTGTTTATATATCACATTTCATTTGTTCATTTCCCTAATGATGAACACATAGGTTGCTTTCAGCTCTTTATTAGTATATGTTTGAAAGAATATTCCCATACAAGCTTCTGGACTAACGTGAGTTGGTATATATATAATATATTGTAATCTCTATATTCCATATATATGTGTATATATATGTATATATGTATATTCTACATTCCATATGTATATATGGAATATAGAGATTACAATATATATGAATATTGAGTATATATATGTACTAGCATATTATTGTATTATATAATTTTCTAATTGTTCCCAATTTGATGGTTCTAAAAAAGAGTCTAAATTTTTAAAATTTGCAATTATCTAGTACTAGCAATTAAACCCATCTCAGTTGTGCTTTTCTTTCTGTGAATTGAATATCCAAGTCCTTTTTGTATTTCCCAATTAGATATCAATATATTTCTTGCTGATTTGCAGGAATCCTTATAAATTCTAGATATCAGCGTATGTACTATATAAAATAAACTTTATTTACATATTAAAACATCTCTAAAATGCATATGTATTTTACATGCATAAAATTGGCCATAGATGTTCATACAGATATCACTTTTATATCTAAGTAATATTAAATTGATGCTTTCCATATTTGTAAATTAAACATTCTAAAGGATAATAAAAATGTTGTACCATAATTCATTTAATATATATTTTAAAATTTTTTGATGTTACATAAAATAATGATACTTCTAAAAAGTCAAATTCATGTTAAAGCTTATAAAACATAGTCTTACTTAATGGTTTTAGTTCCTAAAAGTTTTTTTTCTGAAGTATATCATTTGTCATTTAATTGACATTTTGTATCTTTGTTAACAAAAAAATACTTAATTTCAAGGTAATAAAACCAGGGTTTCATTTTCTTTTACATGCTTTTGAAATCTTTTGGGATTCTGTTGCAAATTCTAGATCATAGATATTTTCTCCTCCTACACTTTCTTCTGTTAGTCTTATAATTTCAAATATCTAATTTAGACACTTAATCTCCTCTAATAAATGCTATTCAATGTTATGGTGCAAAGTAAAAACATAGCTTTATATATTTTAATGAGCTGTTTGTACAGGGATATAGGCAATGAACCAATATTAACTGCAACATATAATGAACAGTCCTTCCCATTGAATTATTGTACCATACTTACTATTTATAATAAAATGTGTTGCTAACCTCTACAGTCTCTTTTATTGATCTGTGTTTCAAATCTTATAAATCTATTTTAATGCTGTTGTCAAAACTACTCTACATTAGAATTTGATTGGGTAATTTTCCCCCTCACTTCTTTATGCCTAGACCTCAACTTAGTTACCAGTGGTAATCCATTTCCACAAAAATTTTAGAACTTATTTATTTCATTTTACAAAATAAATTGCAGGAATTCAGATTGGGATTGCACTAAAATTATATTAAAAGCTGTTGCCCCATCTGTCATCATATTTATCTCTCAATTTTGTTACGTCTTCTTTAAATATTTTTATATACATGATCCGAATTGATGTTTTGCTGTCTTTTTAAATGGTACCTTATTTTATATTTTATTTGCTAGCTGTGCATTTATGATACAGAAAAAAAATTGTTATCTATTTTGCAAGTGGATGTCTCCAGCAAAATTGGCTAAATCTACTATGAGTGTAAATAGATTATGTTTCTTTCTCTTTGGCATTCGTATTAATAATTATATCATCTAAGTTAAATAGTTGTATTTCTTCCTCTCTAATTCTTAGGCATCTTTTTTGGTATGTTATTTTGACCATAATATCCACAATAATGTTACATACCAAAAGTAAAAATATTGTATTTGTTTTTTTCCTTCACCCAAATAAGGAAACACATGTGAACTTCCTTCATTAAGTATAATATTTACTGTAAATTTTTCATAGCTAGTTCATTACATAGAAAAGTTTGTGATTTTTAGTTCTCATTTTCCAGAAACAAGTAGATAATGAATATTTGTAGATTTTTTGAGGTATAATAAAATTGTTTTGTTAGTAAATATGATGAATCACATTGTTAAAATTTTTAATGTTATTCTTGGTAAATATAGCATACATACAAATAAATGTATATACCCCATATTTAATGTTTAAAAATAACAAAACAAAGGAGGTCCTGCTTCCAATAATAGCATAGTAGATTTTATTAAACAAACTCTCTTATAGATAAAATATGAACTATAAGCCTAATATACAATAAAAATTGACAATGGAAAGAAAACAAAGACCAGAAACTAAAGAGTACTAGATCCTTGAAAAAAGAGAATGAAGAGAGATTTATATTTTCAATCAGTGCAAATTCCAGTTCACTAAATATAAGATAGCTAGGATTTAAACAAAAATTTGCAACCTTTTTGGCTTGAACAGTTAAAGAATAAAGTTTGAAGTTATAAGATTGAGAGGAAACAGAAAGATAACCCAGATATAGAGAGTAAGCCCTAAATCTGCATATAAACTTCACTCAAATCTTTGTTTTTCTCTTCATTTGGTATTTGCAAGGGACTCACTGATAAGCAACAGCTGGAAGGCTGAAAGAGCGGCAGTAGAGATTTCAGCACCTGCCAACTAACCAGATTTCTCAGTCTGAAGAACACAGAGAAAAGAATGATAGTAAACACACAAATCCAGTGATTTATGAAACAATCTGAAGCAGTCTAAAATTTATGTGATCAGCATCCCAGAAAGAAATGAGAACTAGAGTGGGGAAAAGCCATTCCTTAGTAAGTAATGACAAACACTTCTGATATTTGAGGAAAATTATAAAATTACAGATCCAAGTATACAAATAATAGAAAGATAATGACACCTAAGTACAACAGTCATACTGCTGATAACCAAAGATAAAATGAAAATCTTGAAAGCTGCCAGAGAAAAAGACACATCACATAAAGGGAAACATCTATATTGCTGTAGCTAACTTCCCATTAAAAATAATGAAGTGTTGGGCACCATGAATCACACTTGTAATCCCAATGTTTTGGGAGGCCAAGGCAGGAAGGTCACTTGAGGTCAAGAGTTCGAGACCAGCCTGGGCAACATACTGAGATCCTTTCTCTATGAAAAAAAAAAAAACTAAAAATTAGCTATGCATGGTTGTGCGCCTATAGTCCTAGCTACTTGGGAGGCTGGGGCAAAGGATTACTTGAGCCCCGGAGTTTGAGGCTGCAGTGAGCTATGATTTTGCCACTGCAGTCCAGCGTGGATGGCAAAATGAGACCCTGTCTCTAAAAAAAAATTTTTAATTGGAAATGGAGACCAGAAGACAATGGAATAGCGTTGTTTTGAATTTTTGATAAATTCCTGTGAACTCAAAATCGTACATAACAAAATATACTTCAAAAATAAAGGTTAAAAGTTTAATATTACAAAATGAAAGAATTTGTTGTCAGGAAACTTGAACTTCAAAAATGCTGAAGAAGGTCATTCTGGATAAAGATAAATGATATTAGAATAAAATTTATATCTACAGAAAACAAGAAGAAACGTCAGAAATGATAAATATGGGAAAAAAGTTAATATTTTTTATATGTAGTTTCTTAATTTTGCTCAAAGCAAAACGTTTTGTGCAATAACATGAAATGTATTATGAATGTAGATATATGGGACAACAATAGTACAAAATAGGAATGCAAATAAAATAGTGTTGTTTCAAAGTTGTAACATTTTATATAGAGTCATTCAATTTTAACTCTAAATAAAGTGTGAAAAATTAAAGATAACATTTTTATCATAATAATCATTAATGTAATAATGCAAAAACTCAAGGCTTGGCAGATTCAATATGATAGTTAGACCCAATACTTTCTTGAAAATACAAACTTTATATATAAAAACACAGACATATTGAAAGTAAAAGGATGGAAAAATATGCACCATGCAAGAATTAAGCATGAGAACACTTGAGGGGCCTTATTCTTTCAATTTGTCATTCCTTCTGACTCTTCTTGATTTTCTCTCTTCTTGTGCTCTATTTTTTTCTGGTCATTTTGCCTTTCTTCCTGAAAAATTCAGAGCAAAGATACTAGGTTAAATCACGTATGGCGTGAGGCTATGTGTCTAGGCTGAGGCTGGGAGAGTGACCAGTAACTCAGCATGAGTTTTCAAAGCGCGATCAGGGTGAGGAAGGTCTCTACAGGAGTGGGCAATTCTAAGCAGGCACATGCTGGAGCAGGCTGAGTCGGATACTCATGTGGAGTGGTGGCAAACATCCCATAACAAGTTTCTGATGCCAAACAAAGCAAGGATGTTTTCCAAATACTAGTGGTAGGTCACAGCAAGAACATGACTTATTATCTTCAAGTATTACCAAAAATTAAAAAAAAAACATATGAACAGAACACAGAAAAGAAGGGCACATATCTCAGTAGTTAGTAAGAAAGTAGAGATAACATTTTTCATAACTACAGAATTATGACAAAGAATAAAATGATAGTGCCAAGATGGAGGCTCTGATAATCATTTTTCTAAATTTACAGTTTTGTACGATCCTGGAAATCTCTTCAGTAATCAGGTTTTTCCATTGTTCATTTTTTAACTGTTTAAAGAAAAATTTCTGAAGTAAGTTTACTAACAACCAATCCCTCCACTGCATAGAGGACATCAAGAGATCATCACCATGCCAACCACCAGGAATACGAGTGCAGACACTTCTGCTCACTGCATGCCGGGATGCAATGTTACCAATGCCTGAGTCCAGTGAGGCAGAAAACACTCCCATGCAAAAATTATATGAAATGGGTTTATTACTTATATAAAGGCAGCAAAGGACAAAAGAAGCCTAGGATCTATGGTGAGCCAGTCCCCCAGGGCTCAAGAAAGCTGCCCTGGGCAAATGGAGGCTTGATTGTGGCTGTCCTATTTGTAGCACAGCTGAGGGACCCCAAAAGGCAACCTGCCCTGCGTTACAGATCTCAAGCACAATGTGAATTACTGGGCAAAGCTTTCAAGGATATCCTGCTTCTAGGGGAAGGAAGAACAAACCCCAGGCGGTCCTGGGCAGTTTGTCCCAAACTCATGATATTATATTCTGTAGGAGGGACAGCAACAGGACTCAGGCTGTTTTAGGCAATTCCTTTCTATCTTAGGATAGATAATTCCCAGCACATTTATACTTATTCTTGAGAACTCCAAGGAAGAAAAAGGAGAGAACTGAGTCAATCCAAAGCCACTGAAAGAACTGTTCTGCAAAAGTGTTTTCTCTATTTTCCTAAAGCCCAATATTTTGTTTATTTAACTAATATTATTTCTCTAGTTCTCAGCCAAACTTCAAAGTTTTGTGTGGCAGTAGAGAAATTAACTTCATATGACCGTATGCATAAGGTTCACTTTTTGTTCATCTGCATATCTATCCATTATCCACACAGCCAGTCAATATACATTTATGAAGTACTTACTCTAAATAAGTCACCATGATAGGTAACAAGAAATACAAATATTACAGTTATTTTCCCTTGAAATACCAACCGTGGGAATATCCAGAATATCAATGATAAATATAATTTCTTTTTGGCTGCAGATCTCCCATCAGTACTGCCTGATGACACGGGATCCTTAAAATTAAATTAAAAGTTAAAGAGATTACTCTCATTTGGTTATCTGCTGCTTTTGCGGTTGCCGTCCTTAGTCGCTTTATAACAAATAATTGCTTATATCTGGTATCGATTTCATTCTTCCCATTCTCTCACTCAAATCAGGCATTCAGCTTTATCAGTCTATTGGAAGATCTCTGTGAAGTCTGCAAAGATGCTAACATGTTGTTTTGTCCCTATAAATAATTAGCTTTCATCTTATGAACCCTAGAAGCAACTTGTGACATTGCTGTCATGTGACTTCCATGACACTGTTCCCTCTCGATTATTCTTTTATGAGGATCCCTTTTCAGTGCAAATATATATAGATATATAAAACAAGAGTCCATATATATATATACTTGTTTTTTGTTTTGTATTGTTTTTGCTAGATCCTTCTCATCCCCCTATTTTCTATATGTGGAGCACATACTTCAGATATCTTTTCTTCCTGGATGATTTCATTAAGGATCACGGCATTAAACAATACCTAAAATTATAATCCATAAATTTACATTTCCGGCTCAGACATCTCACATGAGCTTCTAGCTTTTATTAGTCAGTTGCCTATTCAACATCACTATGTAGATATAAGCATTTCAAATGTAATATGTCCTAAACAACTCCTAGATTTCAGTCCAGCAACCTCAGATTCATTCTTAATTCCTCTCCTTTTCTTATATCCACATTCAATATTAGTATACCCTGTTAGGTCTACCTTCAAAATATATCCTGTAACTACCTCTTCCCACTACTACTACAGCAATTACCCTGGCTCTTTCCTCTGCAATGAGCTTTAGAAATGGCCTCAGTGCATTCCCTTTGTCCTATAACAGTCTATTAACAAGAAAGAAAACAGCAAAATTTTTAAAGACATAAATAATAACCTTCTCCTGTTCACCATCTTTTAATGGTTCCCCATGTCTTTCGCTCAAAGAATATAGGCAACGTCTTTAAATGGATTACAAGAGTCCATGCTTTCTGTCTCTCAAATACTTTCCTAACTTCATCTGTTACTACTGTCCCCCAGCTTCCACTGGATTCATGGAGTTACTCAAATATGTTAAGCATTCTCCTTCAACAGGGTTCTGTCTCTTTCTAGATGCTCTTCTCCAGATTTTCATTTTCCTCCAGGTCTTTGCTCAAAAGTCAGCTGATCAGTGAGACTATCCTTGGTAACCCTAAATAAAGTAGCACATTCCAAAACTTCAATTATTGTCCAAGCACTCTCTTTCCTCAGTATTCTGATTTTTATTTTGCTTTGTTTCAGGCTCATAATACTTATCACCACCTGACATCTATATCTGTATATATTTATTTACCTAATATTTGCCCCATCCCCAATAGAATACAATTTCAATGTCCCTTTTTACATTTATTTTATTTTATTTAGTTAGTTAGTTAGTTTTTGAGATGGAGTCTCGCCCTGTCGCCCAGGTTGGAGTGCAGTGGCGTGAGATCTCGCCTCACTACAAGCTCTGCCGGGTTGATGCCATTCTCCTGCCTCAGCCTCCCAAGTAGCTAGGACTACAGGCGCCCACCACCATAGCCAGCTAATTTTTTTGTATTTTTAGTAGAGACAGGGGTTTCACCATGTTGGCCAGGATGGTCTCCATCTCCTGACCTTGTGATCTGCCCGCCTTGGCCTCCCAAAGTGCTGGGATTACAGGTGTGAGCCACTGTGCCCAGCCTACTTTTATTTTTGTTCACTGCTTTAATTTCATTTCCTTGAACATTTCCTGCCACATAATTCAGACCCAATAAATATTTAATAAATGAATGTCAAAAATTTTTTCAGTACTAAAATTGGTGCTTCCTATTTCTACATTTGTCTCCATAGTTGCTTGTCATTGTAACTACTTCCTTGGCCATTTTTGTTACCTCTGCCTCCTATGATCCCACATAATGTTGCCACTTTCTTTTAAATCAATCTGCCTCTTGAAGCAAGGAAGGAGAATGTTCTGGAAGGATATTAGAACCTCTCTAGAGAGACTCTAGAAAAAGAAATTAACTGAGTGACCCTACCCAGTACCAGCTTCAAGTATGTTCCTTGCATTTGATGTGGAGGACTGGCTTTTTAATATCGGTAATGTTAAATTTTTTGGTTTCCCATTTCTCCCTCAAGTCTTTGGGGGTACCTTCAAACTATGCCATTCTTAATGAGTAGTAACTTGATATTATTGAATTCCCAGAGTGGGCATTACAGCCAAGTATCGCATGTGGAATTACACTGAATAAATCAAGGTACTTTCCCTAAAGAGGTAACTAAGATAACATAATGAAGCGAGATATGTGATAGTAGATATAAATAAGATGCATTGGCAGTGCAGAAGAGACAGTAGTTAATTCTGGGTGTGGAGGTTTGATAGTTCTCATAGTAGTAGAAGCTTTTGAACTCAACCTTAAAATAGGCATGATTTTTTTATAGGTGAAAATAAGGAAGAAACATCCCCAGGCTATGAAAACAGCATGAGTAAAGACAAAGAGGAGTGAAGTATTGATGTGTTTGAGAAATACTGAATGATTCAAGGTGATTCGACCATAGGGTGCATGAGACAAGTTGAGGCTGATAAAGTAGGTTGAAAGTTCAATTAAAAAGGTCAGATGAGAAATACAGACTAATAAGAAACACACGAAACTTTGTATTTCATATAAATGGGAACAAGTGAGTAGACATTTCCTTTACAAAAATAACTCCATGTGAGAGTTACTGGAAAATTTTGATACCTTCAGATGATACTTGTTTTTCTCTAGGTTATTTTCTCTTGGATTACCAAATCATATTGTGTCACTGCTTGCTTGCAGCTGCTTTACTCCTTATTACCCTATTTTATCTTGCCTTTCAGTTTCATATTTATTATATGAAGGGTTTTGGAATTTCATTACTGTCTACCTAGCACTGACCATTGTTTTTCAGCTCCCTTTCTACCACCTCCCCCGACTTTGACAAGAGTTATCCCTATTATAGATACTAAACAGATAACAAACCAAGGGATTGGCACATTATTTTATAAACATATTTATTTTATAAAACAGACAAATATACAATCTTTCCAGGGTTGAATTATTAATTCCCTAAATCTATAATATGTGAGTGTTCTGCTTCACACCTGACAACTCTGAGTGTTATAATGCAAGCAGTGCACTATTGTTAGAAAAGATAATTTCCTTTAGAAATCACACTCACTAGCCAAATATTCCAAAAATTTGGAGAGGATTTAAATTCATGAGCTAAAGGTAAAAACAGTTGGAATAAACTTAGTCTTTTATTGTAGCAGAACTTCATTCCTGTAGCGCATGTTGGCTACTTCATCCCATAGGATTAAAAGGCTTTGCATCCCAGGGATGAAGCCAACTTGATCGTGGTGGATAAGCTTTTTGAAGTGCTGCTGGATTCAGCTTGCCAGTGGGGTGAGGGGAGGGGGGATAGCATTAAGAGAAATACCTAATATAAATGACTAGTTAATGGGTGCAGCACACCAACACGGCACATGTATACATATGTAACAAACCTGCATGTTGTGCACATGTACCCTAGAATTTAAAGCAAAATAATTTAAAAAAGGCTTTGATTCTCCCATAAGCAGAAAGGTTTCACAGTGACATATTAAGGAGATATGGTTATTTCTAGAAATTAAAGATTTATTTTGCCAAAGGACACATACTGGTTTTGACGTTAATCTTTCTAGGTCCCAAGTTCTAAAGATATAGATAGGTAATGCACTATCATACTCCCAATTAGAATAATAAAATGCTGGTTTTATTTAAGAAAATAAGAATGGGCAGCGCTAGTCCTCACACACAAACCCATAACTAAATTTGCAATATAGAATGTTGCTGCTGATGGAAGAAATGGAGAAAGCATTCATCCTTGACCTCCTTGAGTGTTGGCTGCAGAGGTCTCACAGCTGCCCAATTCTTTGGAGAAATATTTTCTTTAAAAAAAAAGATCATATAATGATTTTATTTTATTTTTTAAAAATTTTACTGTAATTAATTTCTCTGTTGATCAGGCAGTTGGCCATGCTTGCTTAGTATAGCTCCTCTCCTTGCCTTTACATGCTCCCCTCACTTACTGCCTCCCTCCCACTCACTTATTACATGATATATACCTCCTCAGATGACCAGTCATCCTGATTTATCTTGGATTTTCCCATTTTTGATTCTGAAAGTCTCACATCCTGGGAAAACCATCAGTCCTGGGAAAACTAAGATCGCTGGTGATGCTACAATGCACCTCATCCTTGGTGTTGGCTCAGCTTCTTGAAAAACTGAGAAAATGTATTTAGAAATGTACTGAGATAAATTTTTAGATGAAATGAAGATAATTATCTTAGATAATATAATGTCTTTGCTTTTCTTTTGTCACCACAATGCCTCTTCTAATATAAAGCTGTACACTCTAAGACAATGCTGAAAAAAATGATAGTCCAGATAGACAGAGCATCAATGCAATAATTCAAGCATGGTATTCTGATAAATGTGTAATAAGGCAATGGTTGGAGAAAAGTCGGATTCAAGAGAACTTAAGAGAGAGAGATTCAAATAGCACATGATGTAAATAAATCTGGAAGATATAATGCAATTTGTAAATATTTGTTGAATAAGTTATTTTATTAAAAGATAAAATGTACAAAAATACAGTTAGAAGAAATAAGATCTAGTGTTCAGTAGCACAGCAGGGTGACTACAGTTAAGAATAATTTATTGTGTATTTCAAAATAGCAAAAAAAGTAGATCTGGAATGTTTCTAGCACAAAGAAATGGTAAATGTTTGAGGTGATGGATATCCAAATTTCCCAGATTTGATCAGTACACATTGAAGACTTGTGTTGAAATATCACATGTACCCTATGTATATGTACAGCTATTGTGTGTTCATAAAAATTTAAATGAAAAATAATTTTAAAAAGACAAATAGATAAGACTAAGAGAGTAAACACCAACACAATTGAACTTAGTAGAGGGTAGTATCATTAATTATGGAAGGTCAAGTAGAAGGATCTGTATTAATTTATATGGCACAAAAATAGAAGAAAAGAGGAAGAGACAGTGGAAAAATAGAGTTCAGATTTTTTTAGATCCTTTTGATCACGTTTTAAAACAGTAAGACCTAATTTATAAATAGCATCCTGAATTTTGCTTCAGGTCAGCAAATCTATCATAGTATTTAAATCTATTTTTTAGACGCAGCCTATTCTAAGCATGAATATATAGAACTTATAAGTAAATGAATACTTAAATAAAAAATAAAGTTATGCCAGTTTTTGAATTCTACCTCCATCATATATAATTTCTCTAAAATTGTTTAAATTACTTGGTTAGGCTCAGCTTTGTCATCTATAAAGTGGGTAAAATAATATTGCACATGAGGTCATTGAAAGGAATAAACAACATCGCATGTAAAATTCCTGGCCAGTATGTATAGCATGAAATAAGTACTCTCAGACAATATTTGTTGTTCATACTAGAAACTAGAAAAACCCTTCAAGATTTCTTAGTCAGTTTATTTCCTATTTCCTGGAATGTAGCTAAATCATAGTGGGAGGGTAAATTTTTTCTATTGAAGGAATACCAAAAAGTAATATTGCACAAGTATGTTGTTAGGCAAATGGTCTTTATTATATCCCCAGATTACAACCTTCCTTACCACCAAACAAAATCTGTTTCCATGAATACTCAATCACAACTCAGTTTCTTAAAAATGTGAATTCTGACTTTAGGGGTTTTCTGCATCTTAATCTTTTCCGTAGTATTATTTTACACACATATATGCCTCATTATTTCCAGTTTCCCTTGGAGGCTTCATCCCCAGGATTATGGTTCTTTGTTCTCTTACTTCTCTTGTTCATCCCTCCTCTTTTAATAAGACTCTATGAACCACTGTAGTTGTAACTTATCACACTTCCTTTCACACAATCCTTGCCAGTTTTCTCCAAAAGTGCTATCTCATGGCATGTTCAGATGTCAGGCACTGCTGCATCTCAAAATACATAAAACATCCCATGCATTATATCCTAGGTGTTAGTAATTCCTGCTCAATAATATATTCTCGTATATTAATAGAATTCCCAAGACTTAAATTAAACTCAGTCATTATTGGAGAAAGGTGAATTTATCAAGCGAATCTACTTCTTAAAACTATTACTATTATTTGTAAATAATCTGTTTCTATTGCTGAAGACAACCTCATAGAACGTATGTGTTCTCAACCCTTCCCTACTAGATACCTCTTTTTGAAAGCGTATACTGTAATTCTGACTCAACTCTTTTAAAATTAATTAATACATAATATAGCTTGCCAAACACAAAATTTTAAAAACAATAATAATGTCCAGTGTAGTATAATGGAGGAAAATAGGACATGAGTTATAATTGTTATGTAAATTTTAATATATAAATACTCAGACATCACCACAGTGGAAGACAAAATATAATAGCCACATGTTTATGCATACCTGTGCTTTATAAGAAGTAATATTAGAAGAAATTTTAGTAAAACCATTGATATCAGAATAACTACTGGTATTTCAGTAAGTTAGTAATAGACCAGACTTACTTGTTATATGAGAAGAGAAAAAGTATATATTATATAGCTTTAATTGAAGCAGAAACAAAATGTTAGGGCAAGTTAAGGACTTCCAAAAGGAGGAACTAAAAAATATCACGTTGTCACAAATGGCCTTATTAATAGGACAGTATCCACATAATTCTGTATTTATGGGATAGCATGCAAGTGCTACAGAAAATAAATCTTCTATATTGAATTACCACCATCTGACAAGACACACATTCAGACTCTAAAACTTAAAAAAAAATCCAAAAGGAAATATATTTTACTCAGTTAAATGTAATATAAGACAAATTGGAGAGAAAAAGTAAGATGAGCTATATAGAAAGTGAAACGTGGCCTGGGCATGGTGGCTCATGCCTGTAATCCCAGCACTTTGGGAGGCCAAGGTCGGTGGATCACCTGAGGCCAGGCATTCAAGACCAGCCTGGCCAACATGGTAAAACCCCCTCTCTACTAAAAACACAAAAATTTTTCTTGTGTCATGGCGTGCCCCTGAATTCCCAGCTACTTGGGAGGCTGAGGCAGGAGAATCACCTGAACCTGGGGCAGTGAGCCAAGACTGCACTACTGCACACCAGCCTGGGTGATAGAGCAAGACTCTGTCTCAAAAAATAAGTGAAATGTGGAAACATTACCAGAAGACTGAAATAAATAGACACCCTCAGATAAATAACATTTTAATATGTAATGCTCAAAAGATATCTTTTTAATCATTTTTATAATTTTCGATAACATGTTTTTATCATCTATTTTTTATATCCTTTATGTTTCTTATTTAATGGTTATTTCTTTAAATCTATTAAAATTGTGATTTATATATAAATGGGATTCAATGGATAACTATATGAATGACTAACACAGCATTCAAAAATCATGTTAAAATTGAGAAAGTTTTTTATTGTGTGAGACCATTCCACTAATTCCAGAGGTGCTCATAGAATAATTGTAGCAACAAAAATGCTCTTCCATATTTCAAAAATGCTTTTCAAAGAGGATTAGTACCTCCCATAATGAAAACACAGCTCCAACGGGTCTTCAGCTCCCTCGTGAGGTTTATGACAACCTAACATGGAAATTTCTCTTAGAGGAATAGACAATGTGAACAAATCTATTATAAAGAGGCAAGGAAACATGGTTTTCTTAATCAATGCGAGTAAGGTTTAAACTCAAAACTTTTTCACTTACAAGCTCTGTGATATTGAAGTTGTTATCTTCACTGATACTCTGTTCTCACCTGACCAATCATCCTGGTTTTCCTGGGAGTTTCCTGAATATCCCATGTCACAGGAGACTCTTTAGAGACAGGCAAAACAGGATGGACAGATAGTTGCCTTAATTTAGTCACTGGAAAAATAGAATATCCTCATAAGATTTTTATTAGGTTAGGTCATAAATGAGGAAGTATTCGAAGATGACTTAACAGAGTCTGGCACATACATAGTAAAGTTTCCTGAATTATAAAGGTTATTATTCTAAATAACCAATGTGATAAAATAATCTGGAAGGTGAACATATAGTTTAATTTTAAAGCTAAAAATCTCAATTTACATTTTGATGCATATTGAATATCTTAACACCTAGCCTAACAATAAAATCAACAAAAAAATAGTAAGTCACAATTAATAAGTATTCTTGTACATAATAGGAACTCTGTTAAGAGTTTGAATATTTTATTTTATGTTTATTATTGTCCTTTTTCATATTAAAAACAGATATTAATAATTGTCAAAGGTCGCACAATAAGAAAATGGCAGAAGTAAAACACTAACCGTCAAATTGATCTGACTCTCAGTTCTTTGTTTTTAAGCAACCAGCTCATGGCCTGTTTTAAGTAAGAAAGCATTACAGGCATTGAAACAAATCACATTACACCAAATTATATGTTTATATTACTTGTCGTATACTTTGTCTAGTGAGCTTGAGAGAGTAGAAAGCAAGATATTGGTACAGATCCATGATATAAAATATGAGAAGGCATAATTTTTCTCTGATAATATTACATATCCATTAAATATATGTGTCTTAGTTTACATTCCACCAGCAGCAGAGAGTATTACAGTCAGTTGAATCTGTTTCATTTATTTATGTTTAACTCCAGGCTACACCAACAGAGAAGAAAGTGAGACAGGAAAAACAAGTCAGCCAATGAATAACACAGTATTAAAACCATTATCATGGTGTGATTGGAGCCTTATCCTTCTGGGGAATTCAAGGAATTAGTGAAGAACGTGTACCTTAGAGTTGTCCAGCCAAAAGGTGAGGGAGCTGGAGTATTAATACACCAACTAACCTGTATTCATTAGCAGAAGGTATCTCCAGGGGACCATTATTCTCCAGAGCAGAATACTTCCAGAGCAGGCTTCAGCCACCAGAGAGAGCCCTCAGACAGTTGAAAATAGGTCAGGATGCAGTAGAGGATACAACCCAAGGAGATACGGCCAGACCACAACAGTGTCTGCTACACCATGGCACTCTACTTAGCTTTTCTTAATGCTACTTCTATTTGAACATATTTAATTCTATTATATTATCTAATTTGTCAGATATACTAAGCATTTTAATCTTTCATGCCCCTGCTGAAACCGTGGTCTTTATTATTAAATTATTTTCTTTCTCTACTTGGAGAATGCATATTCTAAAAAGCTTATCTTAAATATAACCATTCCTATACCCCTTCCAAGTTCCTCTGAGAAATATTATTTACTTTCTTCCTTGCATTCTCTTAGTATATTATCCATAAGTGTTTCTATTTTAACAAATCATTAATAACTTTTATCTATGCTTCTAAAATCACCCAGAAGCTGCCTAGGAATTTTTATGTTTTTAAGAGATTTCAAAGTACTATTACTCCAGCTACCTATCATACTACCCAGTACATATCATGTATTCAATAGAAGGTGTGTTATAACATAACATAATCATCTTAGAACTTTCAAATCACAAATGTTGGCTAAGAATTTAAAACACTAATATAACTTTCTGAATAAACAGTTAATATAATATTTCACTAGTTTTTAAATATTTACATGAGATTAAGTGCAGGACAGCTTACCCTCATTCCTAATAGCATACAAAATCATGTAATATATCTAGAATTTAATTCTCGGGTTATGCTTATGTATATTTTTACTTTTGTGTATGTTGATTTGCAAATATTCCAATCTAGGCAGACAGGTTTTAGAAATTTCCTTTGAAATTATCCAGTGTAAATATTTTTCAAAGCCCGAGGGAAACCTAGGAAAATATGTTCAATACTCTGAAATTATTTTTCCATAACTTTCAACAAATTTTGCACGGCACATCAAAGTTGCATCATATAAGTGATTCTTATGCCAACTTAATTCATTAGTGATTTTCTTCAAATCTCAAGTGTTGATCAAAGATATTAACATTACTGTGATTTTCTCTGTCAATAAGCAAATACTATTCTGGAAACAAATCACTAATTCAGAAACAAAGCTGCTATTAACCTCTGTAAACATTTGACAAACTATATTTCAAATGGAAAATTCTTGATGTTTGAGAATTTATATTTAGATGTACAATTGTTAGGAGCAGATTAATATTTATCTCCTAAGTATACTCATAAGAAATAGAACCTAAGATGAAGGAGGATGGGAGGCACCATATTTTGGTATAATATAATCATTATAAAAATGGGTTTTATTTAAAATAAAGGATAGTAAAAGTGAGAACTTAATTCATCACAACATTTTTGTTTTAAAAATGTATGCCCCAAGACGGGTAATTATTCTAATATCCAAAGTCTAGAATGAAATAAATTTAAATCATTTGTTCTCTTCATAGCATGTGTTTCATGAGATGGCAATAGACAATCTCCCTTTCTTCCTTTTCTTAAGTTCAAACAATTAAGAAATCAAACACAGATAATGACAAGTGGCAGTCAAAATATGGTACAATGGACTTAACTCACTGATCTAATGACCTATCCTTCTTCCACGGGGAAGCGATAATGAGACAAGAAGTGTTACTAGCATTGTTACTCTAGGGTACTGGGTCTTAAACGTTTGGTCTCAGAACTCTTTTAGATGCTTAAAATTATCATATACCTTAAAAAGCTTTTATTTATGGATGAAATTCATTGACATTGTGCTGGAAATTTAAAGCTGAGAAATATTTAACATAGTTATTGATTAATTAATCTTAAATAATAAACATATAACAGTTAAAATAAAGAATATATTTTTATAAAAATGACATTTTAAAAAGTATAAGAGTGTTAGAAGTGTCATTGTTCTATATTTTCCCAAATATCTATAATGCTTTGTTTCATAGAAGACAGCTAGATTCTCAAATCTGCTTCAGCACTCAATCTGTTACCCTACCACATGCAAGCTAGCCTCTTGAAATCTCTACTGTATTTTTGTGAGAGAAAGGGAGTTTATTGCAGCACTATTCACAATAGCAAATACTTGGAACCAACCAAAATGTCCATCAATGATACACTGGATTAAGAAAATGTGGCGCATATACACCATGGAATACTATGCAGCCATAAAAAAGGGTGAGTTCATGTCCTTTGTAGGGACATGGATGCAGCTGGAAACCATCATTCTGAGCAAACTATCGCAAGGACAGAAAACCAAACACCACACGTTCTCACTCATAGGTGGGAACTGAACAATGAGAACACTTGGGCACAGGGTGGGGAACATCACACACCGGGGCCTGTCGTGGGATGAGGAGAGGGGGGAGGGATAGCATTAGGAGATATATCTCATGTAAATGATGAGTTAATGGGTGCAGCACACCAACATGGCACACGTATACATATGTAACAAACCTACACGTCGTGCACATGTACTCTAGAACTTAAAGTATAATAAAAAAAAGAAAAAGTCAAATAACAACTTAATATTTCAAAAACAATTTTGACATTATGGACCCTGTGAAAGGGGCTCCATATCTCCAGGGATCTTTGAACTGAACTTTGAGAACTAATACATTAGTGGAAATACCTCCATATAGGAACTGGAAAGCAGGGAAATGCAAACTTCTCTAAACATGTACAACAGTATTATGTTAAAAGCTTGAGTTCTGGACTAAAATTAACTAAGGTCCATAATCTGTATAATTTTTGTGAAACCCATACATTTTCTAAAGTTAAGCTTCCTCGGAATGATGATACCATGAATATATAAAATACTTATTTTAAAATCCAAATGTTATCAAAACTCTTTATGAACTATATATTTCCTATAAGCACTTTTGTTATCACTCAGATTTTCAACTGATCATGGAACTTGTAGTTTTATTGCAACAAATCTTTCATAGGTTTATTTTTGGAAACATATTTTCTACATCTGTGTCATGTAGTTACCAATTATTTCCACTCCTTTATATTATCCTTGATATTATAGAAAAAGGCTATAATAAATAGGATACTAATTTAACAATAGAAAGTCTGCTTCCCTTTTCTTGAACTAAGTAAATATTTCTTTCCATGTTCATGTTTTATTTTCAACAAATATGTATTAGCTAGATGATTATGTTAAAGAGCATCATTGATATTTGCTTTAAACTAAGGTTGTTAGCTAAAGTGTCTTTTTCGTTGAAAGCTGCAGAAATATTTTATCAGGAAAATTTCCCAATAACTCTTTGTTTTGAAAGTCAAAGAAATGGAAGTAAGAGTGAATCAGTCATCTAATTCCTTTCTACTTCACTAATCATGAGATAAATTTCTCCAAAACAGAATGATCTCCGCCTCAAATATATTATCCAGAGATCAAACCACCTAGGGACTGAAATAAGCTGATGGATTAATGATAACAATAGGCGAAAACTGACAACCATTTAGGAAACTTCAGAAGCATTAAAAAAACAGAAACAAGATTGTAAAGAATGAAATGTGAAGGGAAGAGCCATGGTGAAAATGCTGAATGTAAATTTCTGTGCCAAAACAACATGTCCCTGTGATAAGCAGGTGAAGCGCTACAGGTTTTCTCAAGGCTAAGGGAAATTTGAATATATTCATAAGATAAGTGATGAAAAATACTAAAGGAAAAAGGTACAGGAGTAATTAATGAGCATATATTTTAAAGGATCAATAACACAGACAAAAGGTAGCTCGCACTGGAAAGGCATTATTCCACTATCCAATGGTGAAAGAAAGAAGGAAATAATTAATTCATTTATTTAATAAAAATTTATTTAGTGTCTGCCTATTGTCATAGTTCTGTCTACACTTTTGGAGGATAGCAGTGATCAAAACAAGCAAAACTCCTTGACCTCCAGACTTACATTTTAGTTGGCAGAAACAGTTATTTAATCATCCAAAGTAATTTTTCAATCAACCACATGATTTTGAAAGAAAGAGACAGAGAGGCTGGGTGCGGTGGTTCACGCCTGTAATCCCAGCACTTTGGGAGGCCAAAGCGGGTGGATCACGAGATCAGGAGGTCGAGACCATCCTGGCTAACACGACAAAACCCCGTCTCTACTAAAAATACAAAAAATTAGCCGGGTGTGGTGGCGGGCGCCTGTAGTCACAGCTACTTGGGAGGCTGAGGCAGGAGAATGGCGTGAACCCGGGAGGCGGAGATTGCAGTGAGCTGAGATCATGCCACTGCCCTCCAGCCTGGGTGACAGCCAGACTCAGTGTCAAAAAAAAGAGAGAGACAGAGAAAGAGAGAGAGAAAGAGGAGGGAGGGAGTCAGAGGGGGAAGGAAGGAGGGAAGGAAAGGAGGAAAGATGAAAGGAGGAACAGAAAGAAGGAAGACAGGAAGAAGGAAGGAAAGGAGGAAGGGGGAGAAAAGACAAAATGATAAATGTTATAGACAATAATAAAGGGAATGGGGATCCAATTTTAAATAAATTAGTCAGGAAAGGCTTTACTGACAAATTTAAAGCAAGACCTGAATGAAGACAAAAGTTAGCTATGTAAACATCTGAGAGAAAAGAATTTCAGGAAGGGGAAAGGGTTAGTACAAAGGCCCTAAGGTGGGATCATAGCTAAGGTGTTAGAGCAAAAGCAGAGAGAGGTCCTAGAATGAGCAAGGAAGAGAGTAACAGAGAGTAACAGAGCATGAGGGCAGGGTGGCTATGAGGGTTTAGTTCATGGAGGGTATGGTTGGTTATTTAAAGATTTTTAGATTTTACCCTGAGTTAAATGGGCAGCTGATGGAAAGATTTGAATAGATTAGTTACATGAAAATGATTATTTTGTCTGCTGTGTTGAGAAGAAATTTTAAGAGAGCAAAGAAGGCGGGAGACCAATTTGGAGTCTTACAATACTATTGGTGATAGAAGAGTGTGGCTTACATTCAGATGGGAGCAAGGGGAATGGTCCAAAGTGGTAAGATTCAGGATATATTTTCATTCTAAAGCTCACAGGATTGGCTTAACGTTTTGATGTGAGGTGTGAAAGAAGTAGAGGAATCAGGAATGAATCATGAGCCTGAGGAAACTTATAAAGAGGAGGAAGAAAAAGATAGAATGAGTTCAAGTGCAATGGACTTAGACTTAACAGTAAAATATCTTTGCAGTCATTTCCAAAATAGAAGGCATTAGGCAATTTCAAGACAGTAGAATGTTTTGAAACAGCTGCTTGAACTTGATCAAGTGCAGAACGTGATATGGAAACAGAAAAAAACTTCTTCACTACTTTCTGAACTCTCTCAACCTCCTTACTAACTTTAGAGAGTGTGAGGACTTGACGAGTCCCTTGACTGAAACCTCAGAATTACTTCTTACACCACAATTCTGGGTTAACTGCATCCAATACATCTAATCCTTCAACAGCTCCTGCCATCCACTACTTCATGAAACTCATACAAAGCACTTGTTTTTATTGACACACTTTAAAGTAAATCATTGAATTTCTGGCTTTGCCTACTGCCCCAAATCAGAAACCAGTTTCACATGGATATTATTAATAGAATTATTATTATTTTAAAGATACCAATCCTTTTCCAGAACTTCTTTAAGGAGTCCAGGGAATAAAAATGTTTGAGAAAACACATTGGCTTCAACAAAATAATTAAAACAGCCAAAAATGTTTGCTAAAATAAATGTTTACTATTATCTGTGTGCTATTTAATAGGAACTCATGGTTTTACTGTATTATACAAAAGTTTAGCCTCCCAGAGTGTTAGATATGAGGAGATACAGTCATTATGCATAAACTTTATCAGCAATTTTGCTGTAGTTACTACTACCTATATAGCTAAGTCATCTTATTTCTATCATGGGATACAAGTAAACCACAGTGTGCCCAATCATGTAAAAGGAACAAAGATGTTCAAAGGAAGGAACAAGACTTTCTCTTAGAAAGTCATGGACAGTTTCACTCATCACTCATCATGTGTGATACCTTTCTATTTGTCTAATTTACAGGCTAGGGGAGAAAAAGAACATTATATATTGTCACTGAAATTTAATGTGAAGGAGAAAGAAATGGGACCTACCGGTTTCTGTACTAAGTTCCAAGCCTATGAATCTCTTTTAATTATTGACCTCAGAAATAAAACAAACCTTCAAGAATATTTTTAGTCTTGTATCTTTTTAAGGGTTAATCAGAAATTAATACCTGGATTTTATAAAACAATGAATTTGAATACAAAATAATCTTTGAAGATAACCTTTCAATTATTTTGTGATCTATATATCTAAAGGTCATTTAATCTCAAGAAAATTAAGCATTTATTATATGCCATTTACTATGTGAGGCACTTGGATAAATAGTGACTATGACAGGCACAAGTCCTTCCTTAAGACAGTGTTAGAACTGGTAAGGGGAGCAATAAATTAGAACCATAACAAAGCATGTAACCACAGAATCTGGAAAATGCAGATAACCTGAAAAATTCTGAAGTGGTCAAGGAGGGCTTACAAAGAAGAAACTGCTGAAACCTGAAGAATATTTAAGAATTAACAAGCTGAAGTTGTGAAACAAACAAAGCACAGTATGAGTTAGAGTTTAGATAGGATATTTGGCAAATCTAACAGGTTCTTTTGAATCTGAAATAAATTCCACGTAAGTGCATTGTAAGAAAAACAGCTGGCAAAGATTAGGAAAGACTGGCTAGGGAAATAGGCAGACACTAGTTCATAATGGCATTTTTTGTTTTTATTTTTTTATTTGTTATTATACTTTAAGTCCTAGGGTACAGGTGCACAACGTGCAGGTTTGTTACATATGTATAAATGTGCCATGTTGGTGTGCTGCACCCATTAACTCGTCATTTACATGAGGTATATCTCCTAATGCTATCCCTCCCCCCTCCCCCAACCGCAACAGGCCCTAGCGTGTGATGTTCCCCACCCTGTGTCCAAGTGTTCTCATTGTTCAATTCCTACCTATGAGTGAGAACATGCGGTGTTTGGTTTTCTGCCCTTGTGATAGTTTGCTCAGAATGATGGTTTCCACCTTCATCCATGTCCCTACAAAGGACAAGAACTCATCCTTTTTATGGCTGCATAGTATTCCATGATGTATACGTGCCAACCTAAATGTCCATCAGTGGTAGACTGGATTAAGAAAATGTGGCACATATAAAGGCATTTTTAACCTAAACTAGGGAGTCTGGACTCTTACAGAGGTGAAGTAAAACCATTTAAAATTTTTAACAAGATTAATTGCATTTTCACTTTAAAAAGGTTTTATTCTTATTCGTTAGTTTGATTTTAAGTTGTGAGCTCATTAATACATAATGTGGACTATGCATGTTTTGGCTTCTTTTTTATTTTTAGGACCTTATCTTGCCTTCATATTGCTTTTAATAAACCAGTACAGATACAATTCAATCTTATTTGTTCTCTTTCCCAACACATTCCTAGCCCTTCCCTCCTCTCCAGAGGAAATAGTTTTATTGATGCACATACATATTTATAAATTTGTTTATATGTATGTTCCACTAATAATATTTAGTATTACTTTGTAGTTGTAAAATCTTCAGATAAATGCTATTATCCTCCAGTCATATTCTGAAATCACCCTGTTTTAGTCTTTTTTTTTTTCCTTTCAATAAACTTTTTAATTTTCTTCTTAATTTTTTCAATGACTCACGGGTCATTCAATAACATATTGTTTAATTTTCATGTGTTTGTATAGTTTCCATATTTCCTTTTGTTATTGATTTCTAGTTATATTCCAGTGTTGTCAGAGAAGATACTTGATATAATTTCAAAATTTTTTAAAAAATTTAAGGCTTGTTTTGTGGCCTAACATATATCCTTGAGAATAGTCAATGTGCTAAGAGAAGAATGTGTATTCTGCAGCCATCAGATGAAATGTTCTGTAAATATCTATTAGGCCTATTTGGTCTATAGTACAGATTAAGTCTGATGTTTCTTTGTTGGTTTTCTGATTGGATGATCTGTCCAATCCTGAAAGTGGGGTGTTGAAGTCTCCAGCTATTTTGCATTGGGGTCTATCTCTCTGTCTCCTGAGCTGTAATAATATTTGCTTTATATATCTGGGTGCTCTAGCATTGGGTGCATATATATTTAAAATTTTTTTCAAACATTTATTTTTTTTCTTTTTCTTTTTTTTTTTTTTGAGACGGAGTCTCGCTCTGTTGCCCAGGCTGGAGTGCAGTGGCACAATCTCGGCTCACTGCAAGCTCCGCCTCCCGGGTTCATGCCATTCTCCTGCCTCAGCCTCTCCACGTAGCTGGGACTACAGGCGCTCGCCACCACGTCCGGCTAATAATTTTTTTGTATTTTTAGTAGAGACGGGGTTTCACCATGGTCTCGATCTCCTGACCTCGTGATCCACCCGCCTCGGCCTCCCAAAGTGCTGGGATTACAAGCGTGAGCCACCGCCCCCGGCCTTTTTTTTCTTAAAGTATAATATATTTACAATTGTTATACCCTCTTGCAGAAATGACCCCTTTATCATTAAATAATGACCTTATTTGTCTCTTTTAATAGTTTTTGTCTTGATATCTATTTTTTCTGATATGTGTAGCTACTCCTCCTTGTTTTTAATTGTTTGCGTGCAATATATTTTTCCATCCCTTTATTTTTATACACATAGACTGTTTCTAGCAGGAGATAGATAGTCGAGTCTTGTTTTCATCCATTCAACTAGCCTGTCTTTTGATTGAAGAGTTTAGTCCATTCACATTCAATGTTATTGTTCATAATAAGGACTTACCACTACCATTTTCTAAACTGTTTTTTAGCTGTTTTGTGGTCTTCTCTTTCTTCCTTCGTTTCTGTGAAAGTAGATTTTTCTGATGTTATGTTTTACTTTCTTGCTTTTATTTTTTTGTGTATCTGTTGCAGGCGTTTTGATTTGTGGTTACCATGAGGCTACATGTGGTTATCGTAAATAATATCTTATAACCCATTGTAAGAATCTAATAGGATTCTGAATTCCTTCTCTGTGTTATCTTGAATTTGGCTGCACCTCCTCAAAACAGCTGTTTTGAATTCTGTGTTTGAAAGCTCACATATCTGTCACTCTGGGATTAGTCACTGGTTCCTTATTTAGCACATTTGGTGAGGTCATATTCTTATGTATAGTATTAATGCTTGTGGATGGTTTTTTGATGTCTGGGCATTGAAGAGTGGTATTTTGATGTCTGGGCATTGAAGAGTTAGGTTACTTATTGTAATCTTTGCATACTGGGCTTGTTTGCCCTTGTCCATCTTGAGAAAGATTTCCAAGCATTCAAAGGGAATTGAATGTTGTGATCTACGTCTTTGGTCTCTGCAGCCATATCTGCATTAGGGAACACCCCAAACCCAGTAATGCTGTAAATCTCGCAGACTTTAGAAGTATTGCCTTGGTGGTCTTTAATAAGATCCGCCTACAACACATACATATAGGACTTCTTCAAAATACTCCAGCCCCTACGCCCACCGATGCATAATCACACACTCCAGATAAGAACACTGCAAATTTAAAAAAATGTATAGTGTGAAAAATTGAACAATGTTGGGAAATTCAGAATATTAAAGAATAATTTATATTCCACATCAATAAATAATAATCTAAATATGTTTACAAATATTATAATTAAGATTAAAAATTGATGAAGAGGCTGGACACGGTGGCTCATGCCTATAATCCCAGAACTTTGGGAGGCTGAGTAGGGCAGATCACCTGAGGTCAGGAGTTCGAGATCAGCCTGACCAGCATGGTGAAACCCTGTCTCTAAAAATACAAAAAGTAGCCGGGCATGGTGGCGCATGCCTGTAATCCCAGCTACTTGGGATGCTGAGGCAAGAGAATCACTGGTACCGGGGAGAGGGAAGTTGCTGTGAGCCGAGATTGTGCCATTGGACTCCAGCCTGGACAAGAGAGAAACTCCATCTCAAAAAAAAAAAAAAATTGATGAAGGAAGATAATGAGATGAGAACAGAAATGAATATAACAGATAGTTAGTTATATAACAAAACCAAATAGAAATCCTTTGAATAAAAAGCATAGTTCTTGCAATAACTGTACTCAACGGATGTGTTAAAGAGTAGTCTAAATAAAGGAAGGTATTTCATTAATTGCAAAATAAGCTTGAGGATATTATCCAGAAATAATTACAAAATAATTAAGTGGTAGAAAATAAAAATGAGAATTTTTAGGTTATAGAAGGAAACAAGGTAAAGAATGGGAGAAAGACAAAATTCCAGGTGCTGATGGTCAAATGATGTTATAATTAAAGAAATATATGTGTTCAAATTTTGAAGGAGCATATGTGAACCTGAATAAGGATGTTTAAAAAAATCTGTATGTAGCTTATCAGAGTGTCCTTTATTGGGACAAAGTATACAGGCCTTTATGCCCTTGACCTTCTACAGCAGATACAAGCTACCCTGGAGTAAGGCGCAAGGTCTATAAAAAGGGCCTCTGTTCGAAGTAAGGACACTTATTAGGGATAATGAGGGGCAATACATAATGATAAAAGAGTCAATTATCCAAAGAGACATAACAATGTTTAATCTGTATTCACCTAACAACACAGCATCAAAATACAAAACTAACAGAGCTCCAAGGAAAAATAAATGAATCTACAATTCTAGCTGGACTTCAATTCCTTTCTATGAGAAATGGACAAACCCAGAATGCAGAAAACCAGTAAAAGACCTAATTTGTTGTTGTCGTTAAACTCAACATCACCATCATCCAACTGGATATTCATAGACTACTTTATCTAATGACAACAGAGTACACATTCTTCTCAAGCTGACATAGAATGCTTGTCAGGACAGATCACATTCTAGGCCATAAAACACACTTTAACAAATTTTAAAGAATACATATCATTAAAGGTCTAATTAAAATAGAAACCATTAATAGAAAGATAACTGAAAATCAATGAAATTCAAGAAATTGAAAACAGGAAATTACTAAGAAAAATAAAGTCCAAAGCTGTTTTTTTTTTTTTGCAAAGATCAATAAAATTGATAAGTCTCTAGTTAGGATAACTAAGAAATCAGAGAACACAAATTAATAATTCTAGAAATGAAAGAGAAGACATCACTACAGATCCCATGGACATTAAAATAATAATGAAATAATATAAGCAACTTAATGTGTATAAATTTGGTTATAGATTTATAAAAGTAATTATAGATTTATAGATTAAGATTAAATGGACAAATCCTTGAAAAACATGGTCTGCCAAAAGTAGCACAAGAAATACATTATCTGAATATGTATATAGTTATTAAAGAAATTAAATGAATAACCTCCCAAAACAGAAAGCACCAAGCCCAGATAAACGCACTAATGAATTATATCAATCATTTAAGGAAAAAAATTATACCAATAATTTGGTATAGTGGTATATTCTCCATAATCTCTTTCAGAAGATAGAAGCAAAAGAAATACTTTCTAATTTATTCTATGAGGCCAGCATCACCCTAATACCCTAGACAAAGATATTAAAAGAAAAAAAAACTATATCCTGGCACAATGGCTCATGCCTATAATCCCAGCACTTTGGGAAGCAAAGGTAGACAGAACACTTGATCCCAGGAGTTCTAGACCAGCTGAGGCAACATGGCAAAACCCTGTCTCTACTAAAAAGATAACAAATTAGCCAAGCATGGTGACACGTGCCTGTAATCCCAGCTACTCGGGAGGCTGAGGTAGGAAAATCACCTGAGCTCAGGAAGTCAATACTGCAATGAGCTGTGGTTGTGCCAGTGCCCTCCAGCCTGGGTGACAGGAGTGAGAGAGCCTGTCTCAAAAAAAAAAAAAAAAATCAGAAGGAAAGGAAACTACAGACCAATTTCTCTCATGGTCATAGATGCAAAAATCTTTAACAAATTATCAGCAAGTTAAGTCCAAAAATGTATAAAAAAAGTTATACATCATGATAAAATGGAATTTATCTTAGATATGCAAGGTTAAATCCACATTCAAAAATCATTTAATGTAACCCATAGCATCAACATGCTTTTAAAAAAAAACCATATATGGGGAGATGCAGAAAAAGCATTTGACAAAATTTAATAACCATTCATGATAAAAATTCTCAGTAAACCAAGAATGAGGGAAACTTCAACAAATTGATGAATTTCTACAAAAAAAAAAAAAAACTATAGCTAACATTACACTTTTTTTTTTTTTTTTTTTTTTCGAGACAGAGTCTCGCTCTGTCGCCCAGGCTGGAGTACAGTGGCGCATTCTCGGCTCACTGCAAGCTCCACCTCCCGGGTTCACGCCATTCTCCTGCCTCAGCCTCTCCGAGTAGCTGGGACTACAGGCGCCCGCCACCACGCCCGGCTAATTTTTTGTATTTTTAGTAGAGACAGGGTTTCACCATGGTCTCGATCTCCTGACCTCGTGATCCGCCCGCCTCGGCCTCCCAAAGTGCTGGGATTACAAGCGTGAGCCACCGCGCCCGGCCGCTAACATTACACTTAATGATGAGAAACTATAAGCTTTCTCACTAAAGTCAGGAACAAGGCAGTATTGTCCCTTCTTACCTATCCTTTTCAACATCATACTGGAAGCCCTAGATAATGCAATAAGAAAAGGCAAGGAAGTTGAAAGCATATTGATTAATAAGGAAAAAATAAAACTTTGTTTGCAGATGATATGATTATCTTTGTGGGAAATCCAAAAGAATTCATTAAAACATCTCCTGGAATTAGTGAGTGATTATACTAAGGTTGCAGAATACAAAGTTTATGTATAAAAGTCAATCATTTTCTATATGTCAGAAATGAAAAAGTAGAATTCCCAAATTCTACACTTCCCAAAATACTTAGTTATAAATCTAACAAGATTGGTTTGAGAAAACTGTAAAACTTTGTTGAAATAAATCAAAGAACTAAATAACTGGAGAGATAGTCCATGTTCGTTGATGAGAATACTCAATATTGTCAAGACGTCAGTTCTTCCCAACTTGATCTATAGATTCAATGCAATCTCAATCAAATTCTCAGTGAGTTATTCTGTAAATATTGACAAAATAATTCTAGAGTTTATATGGAGAGGTAAAAAGAGCCACAACACCAACACAGTATTGAAAAAGAAGAATAAAGTCAGAGGAATGAAACTACCCTATATCAAGAGTTACTGTAGAGCTACAGCAATCAAGACAGTGTAGTACTGGTAAAAGAACAGACAAACATAAGCAATGGACGAGAATAAAGAGGCTAGAAATCGATACACTTAAATATAGTCAACTGATCCTTGACAAAGGAGCAAACGCAATACAAAAAAGCATAGTGTTTTTAAGAAATGGTGCTGGAACAAATAGACATTCATATGCCAAATAAAAATCTAGACAAATATATTACACACTTCACAAAAATGAACTCAAAATTGATAACAGACATAAAAGTAAAACGTAAAACTATAAAGTTCCTAGACGATAACAGGAGAAAAATCTAGATAACCTTGGATATGATTATGACTTTTTACATACAGTGCAAAAGGCACAAAACATGAAAAAAAATCAATAAGCTGTACTTCATTAAAATTAAATTTTTTTTCTCTCTGAAAGACAGTCAAGAGAATTAAAAAACAGGCCACAGACGGAAAAAATATTACAAAGCCATATCTGTAAAGGACTATCATCCAAAAAGCACTCTTGAAACTCAACAATAAGGAAAAAAACTGACTAGAAAATGGGCTAAATCTAAAACAATCAAACTCAAAGAAGTAGAGTATAGAATGGTGGTTATTAGAGACTGGGGAAAGAGGGTGGAAGAATGAGGAGATGATGTTGAAAGGGTGCAAAGGTGCAATTAGACAAGCAGAATAGGTATTTTTTAAGATACATTGTAGAGTATGGTGAATATAGTATATAATAATGCATTGCATATTTCAAAATCACTGAGAGTAAATTTCAAATCTTCTCACCACAAAAAAATTACTGTGTTTGAGGTTATTGATATGTTAATTCACTTGTTCTAATTATTCCACATTATATGCATAAATCATAACATCTCTTTGTACCCTATAAATATATACAACTATTATTTGTCAATTTACAATTACAAATTAAAACTATAAGTAAATATATATGGAGTAAAATTGCCAATATTACCTAAAAGCTTTCTATATTAAATATCGTATGAATTAAAAATGGGCCAAAGACATCAACAGACACCTCACCAAAAAGATATACAGACAGAAAATAAGCATATGAAAAGATGTCCCACATCATATGTCATCAGAGAAATAAAAATTAAAACAAAAATGAGGTACCACAGCACATCTATTAAAAGGATCAAAATTCAGAACATCTACTACAGCAGATTTTGCCAAAGGTGTGGAGCAACAGGAACTCTTGCTCATTGTTGGTGGTAACGCAAAACAATACAGCTACTTTGAAAGACAGTTTGTCAGTTTCTTATAAAACTAAACATGCTTTTACCATATGATGTAGCAAGCGTGCTCCTTGGTATTTAGCCAAATGAGTTGCAAACTTATGTCCACACAAAAAATCTGCACATTGATGTTTATAGCAGCTTTATTTATAATTGCCCAAACTTGGAGAGAACCAAGATGTTCTTCAGTAGGTTAATGGATAAATACACACTGGTACATCCAGACAATTGAATGTTATTCAGGGCTATAAAGAAATGAGCTGTAAAGTCATGAAGAGACATGGAAATAACTTAAATGCATATTACTGTGTCCGGCCTAAATATACACATATTTATTATTAAAAAAAATTCAGGCTGGCATGTTAGCTTTGCTGCCCAAAGTCCCCAAGGATACACCTCATTCCAAGTGATTACTTCCAATTCCTGATGTATGAGTCTTGTTCTCATTGCATATGACAATGGCTAAAAAACTATAAAAACAATAATATCTTGTTTCAGGCAGGAGAACTGAGGAAAGAATAAAAAGAAAGGAAAAAGTGCATGAAACAAATGTAATTTAAGGAAAGTTCCACAAGGCTATATTTATTCATGCCATTAGTCTGAAATTTATCACATGTTAATCACTTGAAACAAAGAAGGTTAGGAAATAAAAGATTTACTTTCTACCATGATGTACTCTTCTAAAAACCAAGAGTTCTTTACTCTGGAAGAAAGAGGGACAGCTATTGGGTTTACCCATCAATCTCTTTCAAACAGAGTGAATTTCAACAAGTTTTATATACCAGCTTTAAAAATAACAACGGTGAGTTTTAAAATGTCACATTCACCATAAAGAACTTTAAGGAAGAGTTAGTATGAATGATTCTTACATCATTTAAGAAAAAATTTACCACTGTGAAAGGGAGGTAAGATAACATGTAACTAAGACAAAGGAATATGTCATTAATAAATTGTTCCTAATTTTTCTAAAAATATTCTGTCACCAGCTGATTGCAAACACTTTTGAGGAGTGCCAAAGTTTCAGGAAACACAAAGTAAAGTTAGAAGAAAGTAAATGTACTAACAGATACTACATTTCATTATCTTAATCATATTGGATGGTGCCCAAGAAAGTATGTTTTCTTTATAATTTGTTAAAGTGAAAGCCGTGTTCACTGAAAATTGCTCATGATTTAGCTCATCCTGAGATAAATATTCTTAAAAGCAGGAAAATATTTTACATTTCCCAGAGGCAAATTATAGCCATATGCATTGGACACATGTAAGAAATGTAAATATTATGTAATAAAATGTATTTCAAAAATGTAGGAAACTATTTATATTTCTGTTAAATTATGTTCAAATATTCTCTCCAATCCTATGTCCTCCTCTAACCACAATTGTTTCTTCACATCTTCAGAGCTAAATTTCTTGAAAAGATGACTTTCATTACCATTTTCATATCCTCACCTATTATTTCTTATTTCCAGCTTTCCAGTCTCATATCTTTTTTACCAATGCACTAAATTATCTCTCACAAATTTACCTTTAGTTACCAAATCTGATACTTCTTCAGCCCTTGCAATACATAACTATGTAGTTATTTGATACTATTGATCACTCCTTCTATTCATTTGCTTTTGAAATCCTGACCTCTGAAAACATACTCACATAATCTCCATTTCATTTGATAGATACTCAGACTGAAATTCTTAGGATCATCACAGATTGTTCTTTCTTTCATACCCTTCTTCTAAGCCATCAAGAAATTCTACTGTTTCTACCTTAACATTTCACTATCACCACTGTAACTACCTGGTTGCAGAGTAACTTGCCATAATACCTTTCACCTGATTTACTGAAGAAGTTCCAATTCAGTTTCTTTTCTTTATTCCTTTAATTCAGATTCTTAACACTTTAAGTGATTCTTTAAAAATGTAAGTCGGATCATGCCACTTCTCTTCTCAAAATCTGGAAATGGCTTCCAAATTCACTCTGACTATAAACCAAAGTCTGTGCAATGATCTATAAGGCCCTGCAACGATCTATAAGGCCCTGCAACATCTGCCCCTGTTCCTATGACCTCTCTAACTTCACCTGAAAATACCCTTAGCTCTTTCTCAGTAAGCCAGCAAGCATACCTGCCGTTTTTTAGATATTGTTTTAGATGAATATTTTAGAAAATCTATTTTGATTGCCTAGGGAAAAGGAAAACTTCGTGACCAACCAAACCACGGGAAATACAGGTGGCTTCAGGAGCAACCAGAACAAATCTTGAACGGTATCAGTAGTCTTTCCTTCAACATTCATTCTTTTTTAACGAAAGAATTTTAAGTTCTGTTGAAAAACGACTACTGATACCATAAAAATGTTATCTGGATAAATGTGTAATGTGCTCAGAAATGCTATCAATGAGCTGTGCTCAGGATGTCATGATTTTCCGGCCCTGTGAGAACCACATTGGAAATGAGAGAGGAGTAGCTCTCCAAGTGAACAGGGTTTTCATGTCCCCAAATTGGTAAAACTACAAGTTAAAGAAAACACATTACTCATGAGTAAAACATTAGATATATTATATTTATAATATGACACCATGGATGTCCTGAGGTCTCATATAACCATGGTCTAAAACAAATCATATACTATATTGTGCTATTTTCAAGTTTTTAAAGCTTAATATCAGATAGTACTGGTTTATTTGACATATTGATAATACCAATGGTTGCAAAATCTTGACTTTATTAGCATCTTTGTATTGGAACCATATGAAAACACTAAAGTCTAAGTAAGTGTCTATGCAAAGGAAAACATTACCCAAATGAACATATAATGGGCTACCACTACAGTGTCTTGGAAAGCCCGAATCCATGGAGCAAGATCAGTTAACAAAAAAATGTCTGTCCAAATATTTAAATATGTCAGCATAGCACAAAGGAGGAAGGAAACTGATGATTCTTCAGTTGTCAGAATTTATAGTTAGCTGATTGGAATGATTCAGGAGCTCTTGCTTTGCCAGCAGTGTAAGTATATTTGTACTATGCCAAAATAAGACGCAACACTAAGAATAATATTTGGGCTCATGGAGCTCTGCTATTTGCCAAAAATATATTATTCTAAATTTAGAATTTGAATATTTATTGCCACTATGTAGTGTCTATTATATAGTAGTGTGTTTAAATATGCAACAGTGTGTTTAAATATAAGATTGGTTGAATTTTATTTTCTTTGTGGTTCCAAGTTCAAAGGCTTATCATCGAGGGACTACATATGGTTAGAATCTGAAGTAGCCAGATACCACCAAGAGATTTAATACAAATACTGTAAATGGAATTGTGGTTTCATAGAATAGACCAAGTACATGTGGTTTAATATTGTTTGAAAAGAACATATAGATTTCAGCTTGCTATAAAGTTCATAAAGAAGTTCATTATGGCTTTACTAGGCTCCCTTGTATTGAACACAGAAAATAAACACAGGAAAAGTAGAGTTATGAGTTGATTAGAAATATTCACTAGCTAAGAGCTATGCTATTTTCTGAAGTAGCAAAAAGGTGTTCTGTATATTTTCAGTAATATTTGTGTGTGTGAACACATGTGTGTGTGTGGATGTGTATTGTACATGTGTAAATGTGCTTTCATACCTGCTTGAGTGTGTATTTAAAACCTCAGCGGTGCTAATGATTTTCACTGAGTTAGCTATAATTATCAATGTGTCAACTTCTCATGACTCACTGAACACATTTTCAAGATGGTTGAAATGAGATATTCACTCTGGAATAGAATAAGTTTTAGTGTGAAAGTTAAAAGCTTAATAACAATAACACAACCTTGTATTTATTATTTCACTGGGCAGTGCATATGTCTAATTCAAGTAACAGTGACAAACATTAAGAATGTTATTATTATATTTTTCATTCTGTAGAAGCTTGTTGCATATCTAGTCCCTCTACTGAACCGTAAGCTCCACAGGTTGAAGAATCAATGTTGGTTTTGTTCCCTATTATATCACAGTCTCTAAGTCCGTGAAATATCTGGTGATTGAATGGTCTTCCATAATATAGTTAATTAATTTATAATTCAAAAAGTTAAGTAGCTTGCCGATGAAACCATATTTAATAAATTATGAATTTGGGCTTCAAATTCAAATAAATCTTAACCTAGAATTAATGCCCCTCCTTACCCTACACAATCTTTGAAAACATTTGTTGTGGTGAAATATATAAAAATTTTACCATTTGAAACTCTACAATTCAGTGGCATTTAATACATTTACAGTGTTGTGAAAGTGTCAACATTATCTGGATCCACAACATTTTCATCACATGAAAAGGAAACTCCAATCTCATTAATTCCCAATTCCTTCTTCCTCCAAGCCTTTGACAACCACTAATTTGCATACTATTTCCATGAATTTACCTATTCTGGCTCCTTCATTCATCATGACATTTATAATGCTCATTCATTTTGCAACATTTATTTATATTTCATTTAAGTGCTGAATAATATTCCATTGCAAGAATACAAACATTATTTACACACTCACTAGTTGATGGACATTTCATTTTTTCCATATTTAAATTATTTCCATATTTAAATTATCTGCTGTGACAGACATTCCTGTACAAGGTCTAGTTTGAACGCTTGCTCTCAACTCTGTTGGGTATACACTCAGAAGGAAAATTCCTGAGACATATGGTAATTCAATGTTTAATATATTGAGAAATCACCAAACCATTTTCAACAGTGGTGGCACAATATTTTGTTCCCATCAGTAATGTACAAGACTTGCAATTTCTTCACATTCTTGCCAACATTTATTCTCCTTTTTTAAGTTATAGCCATCCTAGGGGTTACAAAGTGGTATTCCGTTGTGGATTTGGTTTGCTTTTCCGTAATGGCGAATAACTTTGAGCATCGTTTTACACATTTGTTGGATATTTGTATATCTTCTTTAGAGAAATGTCTATTCAAATTCTTTGCCTGTTTTTGAATTAAGTATCCTTTTTTATTCTAGATGTAAGAGTTCTTTTTATAATCTAGAAATGAGTCTCTTATCAGATTTATGATTTTCAAAGATATTCTCTCATTCCATGTGCTGTCTTTTTACTATATTTATAGTGTCCTTTGTGGCATATAAGTTTTAATTTTGATGAAGTTAAATTTCTCTATTTTTTCTTCATTTAGTTATGGTTTTGTGCCATATCTAAGAATCCACTGGCAAACCATGAAGAAACTTGACTCATATTTATTTCTTCTATCAAACCATACACTCCACAAGATGTGGAGATTTACCCTTATATTTTCTTCAAGATTTAAAAATCTATTATGTTTATATAGTTTATTATGTTTATATTCATTGAGTTAGTTTTGTATATGGTATGTGATGAGGGTCCAGCTTTATTCCTTTGCATGTGGCTACCCAGTTGTCCCAGTACCATTTGTTTATGAGACTATTTTTCAGAGTTGAATGGTCTTGGTACCCTGGTCAAAAGTCAATTTAACATAGATATATGAATTCATTTATAGATTTTTATTTGATTTGACTAAGCTATATCTCCATTTTTATGCTAGTATTACACTTTCTATTACTAAAGACTTGTATTAAGTTTTGTAATGAGGAAGTATGAGTTCTCCCACTATGTTCTTCTTTTTCAAGATTATTTTAGCTGTTAAGGCCTCCTTGAAATTGTACAAGAATGTCAGGATCACTATCCCCCTTTCTAATAAAACATAGTGTATTAATAATGAATGCATCAAATCTGTAAATCTCTTTGGAGAACATTTAAAATACTAAGCTTTCCAATCCATGAATATGGGATATCTTTCCATTTATTTAGGTCTTTAATTTCTTTTAGCAATGTTTTCTAGTTTTCAGTGAATAAGTCTTGCCCCTCCTGGGATAAACTTCCTTCTAGGTATTTTGTTATTTTTGATGCTGTGTAAAAAATAATTCTTAGGTTGGTGCAAAACTAATTGCAGTTTTTGCCATTAAAAGTAATGGCAATCCAATCATCTCTTACCAGGTCCCTCCTTGGACATATTAAAAGTAATGGCAAAACTAGCAATTACTTTTGCACCAGCCTAATATTTTATTAATTTCCTTTCAAGTGTTCATTGCCAGTATATATAAATACCATTAGTTTTGTTTGCTAATCTTGTATCCTGCAACTTTGCTGAATTTATTCGGCTCTGCTGGCTTTTTGTTTCTGTGGATTCTTCATGACCATGAAATCATGTCAATTGCAAATAATTTTGCTTATTCCTTTTTGATTTGGTTGCTATTAACTTACTTTTCCTGAAAAATTACATGGAGTATATTTTCTAATATAATATTTAAAAGATATGACAGAAGTGGGCACCATTATCTTGTTCCTGAACCTAGAGGGATGTTTTTATTTTTTCATCATTTTTCTTGACATCCTCTTCATCAACTTTTAATTCTGTCTCTCTAACTAGAAAAAGAGACCATATCTTTGGGCTCTTTAGTTCTTCATACCTACTTATATACTGGTCTAATCATGCTGGACTCTTAAAATTTGTTAGTAGCAGCCGGGCACGGTGGCTCACGCTTGTAATCCCAGCACTCTGGGAGGCCGAGGCGGGCGGATCACGAGGTCAGGAGATCGAGACCACAGTGAAACCCCGTCTCTACTAAAAAAATACAAAAAATTAGCCGGGCGTGGTGGCGGGCGCCTGTAGTCCCAGCTACTCGGAGAGGCTGAGGCAGGAGAATGGCGTGAACCCGGGAGGAGGAGCTTGCAGTGAGCCGAGATTGCGCCACTGCACTCCAGCCTGGGCGACAGAGCGAGACTCCATCTCAAAAAAAAAAAAAAAAAAAAAAAAAAAAAAAAAAAAAAAATTTGTTAGTAGCAATGGATTTACAGTGATTTATTGAGTATCCTATTGAGCCCCAAATAATTTTTTGAAAATGGAAAACAAAACAAAACAAAAATTTCCATTGAAAATGGAAAACAAAACAAAACAAAAATTGAAAATGGAAAACAAAACAAAACAAAACATAAAAAATATTTTATGCCCAAATGATCTTATTGTTAAGATATTTTATAAAACATGATAAGAGTAATAATGGAGAGGTGTTTGGGGTCCTGTGCAAGATCTCTAGTAAAAGAAGTCCTAACAAAATAGAGTAGTTTGTTGAAGATATTTTTCTAGGTATCCAAAAAGTACAAGTCAGACTAAGTAACTACCATTCTTCTTGTCTGCATTGTATTTCATATAGCTCTGTGGAGGCAGTCACTGGACACTGGCAATCTCTATAGCTTCCTCTGTTCCCATCACAGAGCCCTCTACTCAACAAGTATCAAGAAATAATTGCCAAACTGAAAACAAGATTAGGTTAAAGGAATGAAAAGAAATCACAAGAACTCAAACTTCCAGCTTGAAACTGAATCACTGCTTTCCTGAGCCAGCACAACTAATTTAGTTATTGGTCTGATAAATAGTCCTGAATAAGTGTATTAGTTCATTTTCACACTGCTTTAAAGACATACTGAGACTGGGTAATTTATAAACACAGGAGGTTTAATTGACTCACAATTCCACATAGCTGGGAAACTCACAATCATGGCGGAGGGCAAATGAGAAGCAAGTACTGTCTTCACTGGAAGGCAGGAGAGACAGAATGAAGAGGAAAGAGCCCCTTATAAAACCATCAGATCGGCCGGGCGCGGTGGCTCACGCCTGTAATCCCAGCACTTTGGGAGGCCAAGGTGGGCGGATCACAAGGTCGGGAGTTCAAGACCATCCTGGCTAACACGGTGAAACCCCGTCTCTACTAAGAATATAAAAAATTAGCCGGGCGTGGTGGCGGGCACCTGTAGTCCCAGCTACTCAGGAGGCTGAGGCAGGAGAATGGCCTGAACCCGGGAGGTGGAGGTTGCAGTGAGCCGAGATGGTGCCACTGCACTCCAGCCTGGGAGCCAGAGCAAGACTCTGTCAAAAAACAAAACAAAAAATGAAATAAAATAACAACCATCAGATCTCATGAGAACACACTCACTATCATGAGAATAGCATCGGGTAAATTGGTCCCATGATCCAATCACTTCTCACCAGGTCCCTCCCTGGACAGGTGAGTATTACAATTCAGATTAAAATTCAAGATAAGATTTGGGTGGATGAACAGCCAAACCATATCAGTATGTGCTATGTGACATGCCCAGTGTCAGACCCAGCGTTTTCAGTAGTAGGCATGAACAATCAAGATACCTCTCTCATGGAGCCTAAAAGTTAGTGGAGATGTGATGGGTGCCGGCATAAAAATTATCACACATATGAGAAAAAGTATACTTAAACTGAGATAAATTGGAGAAAAAGAACGTAATTTTAAGAAAGAACATGAAAAGGAAACATAAACAAATCTAGTGGTTAAGGAAAGTTTATGTAAGGAAGCAGGGCTCAAATTAAACTAGGTGGAGAGAGAAGATTGGGAAAATAATTTTCTGGACAAAGTCTACAACTCATTCAAAATCTCTGGACTGTGATCTGAGGAACCATAAGGTCAGTCTGTCTCAACTTCAGAGGAAAAGTTGGAGGTTGATATGAAATGAGAATAGAGCAATACACCATGACCAGAAAATGCATGGAGTATATGTTTGCGGCACAGACACATTTAAGATTTTATTCTTTATGCAAGAATCAATGGCAATCTCTCTAAGGTTGAAAATGTGTAATATAGGGGTCAAAATTAATCCTGAGATTTTTAGAGATCCCTTTAGTGACAAAATGAATGACAGAATATAAGGAGATTAGAATGAATGCAGTGAAATCAATGAGATATCATATTACACAATTTTAAATAATAAATTGCATTAGTTCGTACTTGCATCATAATGATAATAATAAGGAGATGTCATTTTTAAAGGTATTTATGAGAAATAATGTGCAACATTTGGTTATGACTTGTAAGGAGAGAGTAAAGGGAGAGTCAGGGAAGTATCATGTAAAAATGTGGAATAAGAAGACATATTAAGGCTCAGATCAGAGGCCTGAACTGGATTTTAATCCGGTTTTTAATTCTCAGCTTTTTAAAGCTGATAATCATTGAAATGTAGATCAGGATTGGACAAAGGGGGTTGGGTAAGTGTCACTAGGGAGAGTATGATCTAAGAGCTTTGAAAAACTTTTGTTTTTAATATTTCATTACCAGTTAGAGAAAAATGAAGTACCACATGTGACTGTCAACATTCATTGCAGTATGTAGTATAAATAGTTCCAATGTGTGTTGAATGAACTGATTGATGATGGAGTAGATTCATTTCTGGAGGAGAGAGGAAAATCTGGCACTGTACTGTTATACCTAGTTGTGTGCTGCAGAATGGAGTAGATGAGACTGGAATCTGGTTCTAGAATTTTCTCATCATCATAGATGCAAAATATTAACTTGCTGACCAAAGTATTAATATCATGTATAAGAATTATTTTCTTGTCATTTTTTAGTCTACAAGCAATCAATATGGTTTCTTTGATAATTTTAGGAAATAAGCTTCATTATACATAAATACTAGATAATTTATTATCATCTATGATGTAAAGTGAATTTAGATATAGTCCATGACCCCTGAATCTTGCAATCTGATAAATTACATCCATTTTGTGAATCCATTGTCCAGTGTGTCATACTGGACAGTCAAGAGGAGAATTACCTCAAAACTGAACTCAAATTTCCTGCCAATCACCCAGTTGCCTTAAAGTTACTTGGTACTTACCTTCTTTATCAAAATAATCATGTCAAGCTCTACTATTTCCCATTATAAATAAGAGAAGTGAGTATTAAAGAGGTTAGGAAAATTAGCAAAGGATAAAATACCAGTAAGAAAAGATCCAGGATTAGAAAACAGGTCTTTATGGTAAAAGTAACATCATCAAATGCCACAAAATATTAGCTGCTTGTAAACATTAGGAACACATGTTACAGAATCTTCTGTCAGTATCTCCCCCTTCTGTTTCTCCAGAAAACAAGCCTACTCCTTATCAGGGCTCCTAGCCTAAAACTACTATTAATTCCAAATCCCAGCCAGAGCTTCCATTATCACACATATACTTAATCCAGGCAGGGAGCAGAGTCAGCTGCACATGATTTTTCAAAAAATAAATTCAATTTAGTATTGCATTTCAGAAACCTAAAGATGCAAGGTCCAGCAATGGTTTAGAGCTGTACCCTTTACCACAGCAAAGAATCTGTGATCACAAAAGACTAGCAAATCTTATTATAAATTTTTAAATATCAATAGACTGTCTCCCAAAATACACATAACCCTAAAATGCCCTATCTCCACTTGTAGCCAAAGAGATTTCAAACCACAGAGATGGGATTGAATTTTCCTTGAACAGTCTGTTTACACAGGAAAAATCTATTCAAGACATGGAACTGCTCTTGGCACCTGACTGAGACGCAGAAATATTTCCTCCTTGCTCTAATCATGTATGGCATTTCACACATGGATGCTCATCCAATCACACAGCATGCCAGATCTCTCAGAATCCTTTGGAATTCTAAAAACCCTATGCGTGTATATATAAGTCCAGCGAGTTGAGATAGGAAAGGTCCCTTAATGCAGAGTAGTGAATCTACACAGGACTGAGTAAAATGTTTTATCAGCTGGGATTTCCCTACACAATCTTTTCTACCATTTACATAGCAATACAGATGCAGAAAACTCAAAAATATTAATATCTGGGCAAAGCATCCTCAATGTAGTTCTAAAATTAATATTGAGTATGGCACAAGAAAAATAGAGAATGGGGAATGTTACGCTCAGGCATCATTTATTTTCCAAAACCATGTTTTCAGTATGATAAATCTTTACGCAATTTCAAAAATAACTCTGTAAGCTTTTTAATACACATAAGATGAAAGTTGTAACTGAGATAAAACATAATAATATTTAGTAAATACTTTATAATATTGTATTGACAGTGCATTTATTTAAACATTATTTTTCTGTACCCAAACATCTTAGGGATTAGACGTCCTCTCAGCTCCTATGAGAGGTAGATTGATAAAAAGCATTTATTAATTCAAGACTTATTATATATGAAATGTATTAAATATGGCCCTCACCACGGAAGGAGCAGGATAAATGTAATCTTCTCTGCATCTGTGGGTGTGTTACTCTGCAGTTATTCTGTAAATCATCTTTAATAGTGAATACCTCATTCATAGGGTTTTGCATTATGCATAGTTGCCCCCGAAGGCATTCCGCACAAACAGAGGCCATTTCCCATGAAAATATTTTATCCTTTAAAGTACAACAGCACTTAATAATATGGGGAATTTTAACTATATAAGCTATAAAAATCTTCACAATCTGCCAGCAGTTACATCCTCATTGGTATATTTATTTCCTTACTTTGTAGGGTCACCTGGGTTAACACAACCACTTAGATCAAAATATTACACAGTAGCTGATGGATGGCACTTTCCATTAAAGATGTTACCGAAAGTAAGAAGTATTTAAGGGATACCCCATTCACCATAGCAGCTGATATAAAATGTTAGTACAAGCTGACTAAGAACTGCTCACCTCTAAGAACTCACATAATCAAAAGCATTCTTTTGAGATACATTTCTTTTGGACATAAACCTTTGTTCCTTAAAATCATTGGTATTCTTCACAATATCAAAAACAGTAAAACTGATCAAATATAAATGAAGTTAGAATAATAAATAGCACTCTCACTGACTGAGATGAAAGAGTATGCATGGCTGACTATCAGAAATACATATAATCAGTGATTATAATGGTAGATTTACGGGTCTTTCTTTTGTCAAAGCAGTTCTGCATGACAACTTGGTTTTCTCTTGAATTTCAAAATTTGGTTTTATGACTGAAGACAAGGATACACAGTATTGGTATTACAATCCCTCTGGTATAGATTTTGCTTTCATAATTTTGCTCATTCTTCATGAAATTTGCCTGATTCCCTTTATTGACAGGTTCTCAGCATGTTTTCCATTTGGATTTTTAATCTGGGTAATGATCTAGTTGTATTTCTCCAGACTCTGCCCCACGTTTCTACTTTGTCATGTCTAGTTTATATAGACCAGCTATTCTCAACAAAGGACAGTTTTCCTTTCCAAGGGATATTTGGCAGTGTCTGGATATAATTTTTTGATTGCTACAACTGGACGGGTGTTATTGACGTCTAGTGGATAGAGGGCAGGGATGCTGTTAAGTATCCTACAATAAACAAGACAGCCTCTCACAATAAAAATTATTCTAGCAAAAATATATCAATAGTGCCAATGTTGAGAAACCCAGATTTATACTTAAATTTTCCCATTTCCCTTCTAAAATGGCTGCTAACTAACAGCACGTTTGTACTACAAAGATCAGAGGAGAAGGGAGGAATAACGCACATTCTTTTCAGATTATTAAAACCCAGCATAATGTGGAAAGTCATACTTTGTAAGAAGGTATATCTTTTGTTAATGCAATTTTTATTGACATTAAGATACATAAGGAAAAATACACAAACCATAAATATGCAGCTCAAAAAAATTCCATAATAAACACATTTAGGTAACCAGTACCCAAGTCAAGGAACAGAATGTTACCAGGACCAGTGTAGTGTCCTTCTAATTTTGAATATTCAGCCCTATACTTCCTTCTGAGTTATTGACTTATATATCCAACTACGTATAGCATTTTTGCTAATTTTAATGGGTACTTGGAGAGGAAATATATGTTTCTTTAGCACCATCTTAAGTCAGAATTTTTTTTTAGTAAAGTTGAGGATTGATTAGACAGAAATAGGGTGACAAAAGGAGAACATTAGGTTAAAAGACTATTACACCACCATTTTTTTTAAAAAATATAACCTTACTGAAATGTATTTAATGTATTTACCATTTTTGTATTGCCATAAATTGTACCATCATATAAAACTTGCATATATAAAGGTATATTATACTGATTTAGTTCTTAAAGATAAAAGCATTGTTGAATTTATCATTGTAATAGATATCAACAGATTTCCCTCCAAAAACAGTTATATTAACTCACATTTTCCACTGCAACATACAGTCATACTTTTCCCTGTATTCCCACCAGCTACATGATATTCCAAAATACTATATGACATGCATACCATGCCCAATTATATATAGTGGATTTCAGTGATATGAGGTTAAGAAATATCCAGACCATATATAATATATAATATATGGTTTTAAAAAATACAGGGCATATATTTGTATAGCTAAAGATATAATTACATAAGCATAGAGAAGGTTTGAGAGAATACATACCGACTTACTAAAATCAGTTCATGAAGTAATAAGGAAAAAAAAGGAAATTAGGCACTGTGGGGTAAGTGTTCTTAGCACTTTCAGAAATAACTGAAAGTTATTTAAATAAAAAAAAATTCAGTTTGGGCATACTGGCTCACCCCTGTAATCCCAGCATTTTGGGAGACTGAGGTGGGTGGATCACATGGGGTCAGGAGTTCAAGACCAGCTTGGCTAACACGGTGAAACTCTGTCTCTATAGAAACACAAAAATTAGCCAGGCGTGGTGGTGGGTGCTTGTAATCCCAGCTACTTGGGAGGCTGAGGCAGGGGAATTGCTTGAACCCAGGAGACGGAGGTTGCAGTGAGCCGAGATCCTGCACTGCACTCCAGCCTGGGCAACAAGAGTGAAACTCCATCTCAAAAAATAAATAAGTAAATAAAATTAAAAACAAAATTCAGCAAAAGTTGATCTGTAGCAAGAAAGGGATATCCCAACAGAAACTGAATGAGTCTACAGAGGAAGACCTGGAATTACTTTGGAACTCTCTCTTAGACCCACTGGGTAAAGGTTGTTACAAGTTTCTTAGACAAGAGGAGTTGGAGGCTGATACAAGAAACCACACTCTGCTCTATATATTTAACTTTATATTAGTATGTATATTACGCTGTTGTATACTCTCATTAAAAATATGCTCCATAGAAAGTATTCAGTTGCAATTTTGTAGCTTTAGCTCATTGAGATCACAGAAATTATGTCTCAGTTCTTTTAATATATTATTGTAATAGAATTCATGTAGAAATACAAATATAGGGAGAGATCACTGTAGGTCTGCATTCTCTACAGCTTATTTGTACCAAACACTAACTGGAAGTTGGAAAAGGTTATTTGATCAGATCTGTTTGGGAGCAATGGGTTAAGCAAAATTAAACAGATTGTTTTACCAGAGACTGCCAGTAGGCAATATGTAATAAAAGTCCCTAAGGGAATATAAATGGAAACTTCCTGGTCTTATTTTGAAGAAATAGATAACAGGATATGCCTCTTTTGCTGACATAACAAGAATTTAAAGGTGAAGAATCAATCCATGAGGGCATTGAGATGTGGCTTGCTGAAAAGCAGTAGCATTCTCTTAAAGGGTGGTATGAATTGTTTCTGGATACTTAGAGGAGTAGAGGATATAACGGGCAGTTTGTTCGCTCTTCTGTCTTCTCTCACCTGACAAATACTTTAATTCATGTTAGCTTCCAATACCACTGACCTAGATGTGCCAGCTGAAGAAATCAGGAAATCAACAGAGATCTATTACTTCTCTGCAACCTTTTCCTTTTTTTTCCTTGTTTATTAGTTGCTTTTGGAGTAAGCCAAAATAAAAACAAGAGGTTTCGGGCTTGCTAAAAAGTTCTCAGAGATTTCAATCATGCACCTCTGAGATTTCTGTGGATCACTTAGTTCAAACATAGAGATAATGCATGCAGCATTTTACACAATTGTTAGCCATTGAATTTGTTTATTGGCCATCTATCTCAAGTAATCAGTAGAGCACGCTGTGTGAAATAATGCCAAAATGTCAAAGAATGTCTAAAAGAGGCCGGGCACGGTGGCTCACGCCTGTAATCCCAGCACTTTGGGAGGCCGAGGTGGGCGGCTCACGCGGTCAGGAGATCGAGACCATCCTGGTTAACACGGTGAAACCCCGTCTCTACTAAAAATACAAAAAGTTAGCCGGGCGTGGTGATGGGCACCTGTAGTCCCAGCTACTCGGAGAGGCTGAGGCAGGAGAATGGCGTGAACCCGGGAGGCGGAGCTTGCAGTGAGCCGAGATCGCGCCACCGCACTCCAGCCTGGGCGACAGAGCGAGATTCCGTCTCAAAAAAAAAAAAAAAATAAAAAAAATGTCTTAAAGAGTATTGCAATAGCACAGGAAACTAATAATGAAGCAGTGTTGAAGTGGTAGGAAAATAAAATATGTGGAAGCTAACCTTCATAGGACATACTGACTATTAATAGAAAGGGAGACATAGGAATAGAGTTTATATGCTTGATTTGGAAAGAGCTAGGTCAGTAAAATAGTTCCTCCTGTTTTAACATATATAATTTACATATTACTACAGAATATTTCTGGGTTTTTTCTATTTTGAATAATTTTGAATTATTATTCTGCTTTTGAACTTAGCCCTGACATATTCAAATGAAACATATTTTTTACTTGCATCGTAGTTAAACATAAATTAAAACATCACACAGTAATACCACATTTCCTCATTATTAGCATCGATTTTATGTTACTTGAAATTAGCTTATTAACCCAAATATCAAACTTGCCATTCAAATTTGAACATTAATTTCAGTCCTTTAGTTCATATACTGTAGTCATGTTTTTTTATATAAAATACAAAATCATTTTAACTTATTTAAACCTTAGTAACATCTATTTATAAGTGGGGTGTGGAGGTTTACTGAGATTTGGTGTTACTGACAGGTTAAAGTAAAACAAGAAAATGTTTTCTAAAAGTTACTGAATATACAAATGTATGCATGGTTATTAAAACCTGTGGATGACAAGTTTAATATTTTTATGGCTGTATGTTTTTGTCCATGAATTATTACATATACAAAGATGGCGATTAAATCTCAATATTTGTTAATCACTCTAAATATGAGTATAGTAAGACTGAGAAATCAGCACCACCTCTGGGTTTTATACGTAGGAGTGAAAGCACATTCAAATTTGAATGGAACTCGGGGCCTTAGCTAATTAACACAAATCAGTCCTTGGAAACCAATATAATGGGTCCCTCCTACAATGTCTTAACTTAAAATAGAAACTTAATTTTAAGAAGAAAATTATTTTGTCTGTTAAAGTGTCTAATCAGGTCAGAATCCCTGGGATCAAGCATTCTTTAAGTATTCTTCTTGAAGCAGAAGGCACACATTACAGATCACTGTCTGATTTCCTTGATGTATTTGCCTATCAAAGAAGATTGTTTTGGCTTCAAGAAGACTCAAACTATTATGGAAAAATATGTATATTTATACAGCTGCTACATATCAAGATCAAACCCAAATCCCTATCAACATGAATGTTTTTCAAGATTTGTATAACTTCATGTTATCATTTTCTTTAAATTAATTCATTTTATTTTAGAAGTATTTATTGAAAACTGACTGCTTGCCTGGTCTTTTCCTGGGCGTTCAGTGGTAAGTCCTGACTTCTCTAAGCTCACCCCGTGGAGATAGCTGATGAGACAAATGTAAAAGTTGTAAAAATTAGAAAATGTTTAAAATAAATATATAATGGCACATTGTAATAAGTGACAGTAAATACATGTATAGGAAATATTAGATGAATAATGAAATAATCAAATGAGAGTCTCTTCTATTTTAAATAATTTTGGTTAGCTTCCTGAGTGGTACTATTTAAACTGAAATATAAAATATGAAGAAAGAATGAGTATTTTAAGGGATATACATGTTCTTACTCGTAAGTGAGAGCTAAATAAGAACAAATAAACACAAGAGGGAAACAACAGATGCTGGAGCCTACTCGAGGGGGAAGGATGGGGTAGATAGAGAATAAGAGTACCTGACAACTATCAACTACTATGCTTAGTATCTGTGTGACTAGATAACCTGTACACCAAACCACTGTGACATGAGATTACCTATATAACGAACCTGTACATGTGCCTCAGAACCTTAAATAAAAATTACAGCTGGGCACGGTGGCTCATGCCTGCAATCCCAGCACTTTGGGAGGCCGAGGTGGGCAGATCATGAGGTCAGGAGATCGAGGCCATCCTGGCTAACACGGTGAAACCCCATCTCTACTGAAAATAGAAAAAAAAAAAAATTAGCTGGGCATGGTGGTGGGCACCTGTAGTCCCAGCTACTCGGGAGGGTGAGGCAGGAGAATGGCGTGAACCCGGGAGGCGGAGGTTGCAGTGAGCCAAGATTGCGCTGCTGCACTCCAGCCTGGGCGACAGAGAGAGACTCCGTCTCAAAAAAAAAAAGAAATTACAAATAAAGTATTGATTCTATAGTTAGGATCTATTCCATGATTTAAGGTAGCTTTATTTTGAAAAAAAAAAAAAAAATTAACCAGATCAGTAAAGCTTATAATATTTTGAAAAGAGCATAGCAGGGTACCTGATCTTTCAAATATTAAAATATATAGTCATTGAACCACAGAAACAAATGTTTTGATCAATGATATATTATTGCAAGGACAAAATTCTAGTGTTTTAAATAATTTAACATTATTTGCAAAAATTGCTTATCAATAGGGAATGAATGTGTGATAAGATAAATTGCACTCAAAAATTAACTCACTATTAATAATTTATATCTCAACTTCACAGCATACACTTAAATAAATAATAAGTGAAGTTTCTTAAATAGATAAGTTTAGAGCTTAAAGTCTTAAAATTATTTTTAAAACCTTATTTATACATTAACCTATCAGTTGACAAGAAATATTCATCACAAATACAATGTAAGACATTTAAAAAACTTTTTGCTATAGTTGAAAACATAAAAATTCCAAGCCATAACCTGAAGAATAGCTATTTATATTCATGAATGAGAAATGACAATGTCTTTAATATTCAAAGGGTTTATGCAAGAAGCAGCATAGGTTAAAATTTCAGAGCTCTAATTTAAAAGGAGACAAGTTAGAATCGCAGCCTCACTGCACATTAGCCATTTAACCATACACAAGTTACTTGAACTCTTTAAATATTAATGGCTTATATATAATGTAGAAATAATTATAGTATCAACTTGTTAGGTTTGTTAGAAAGATCAAATAAGGTAATGTAGTGCTTCGCATACTTTAAGTATTCAGCTGTTATTGATAGTATCACCGTTGCTCTTGTTATAATTATAAATCAATATAAATGTTCATCATATTATTAAAAGCATGAATATAATATGCCATGTTCCTTGTCAAAGTAGTTTAGGTATAGAAATAAAAAAATTAAGAAAAAAATATATAAGGTAGTATGTTAATTATTGTGGCTTGATTGTAGTGATTATTTCTCAATTGATACATATATTAAAACATCAAGTTGTATATCTTAAATATATATAATTCATATTTGTCAGTTATACTTAAATAAAGATGAAAAACTGTCCAAAGATAAGAAGAAAATATATATGCTGTTGTTGGTAAGAAATAAATTGCTTCAAGTTTCTTGTACGTAGTTTGGTTAATAACCTGAAAATATTAATGTCCTTTCTCCCAATGATATGACTTCTAATGCACTTTAAAAAAGTCTAATCTGATTCCTTCTTATGCAGCCTCTTATTTGGTTTGCCTGTCTTTTTTCCATCAATACATGTCATTTCCTTGTTTTAAAATATTTGTTGTGTTTGTCTTTATTTCTGGTGACTTTTTCAAGTCTGCTTTTACTATGTATTCAATTTCTATATTTTAAATGTTTCCATTATGATTTTAATAATTTAATTCAGTCCATAATTTTCCTCTTTAATATTTTCCTCAAGACTTTATCTTATCTTTCATTTACACTGTGTATTTTATCTGATTCACTTACTTTATCAACAGTTTATTTTTCCCCCCCTTTCTGTTTCTTTCTCTTTCCTTCCCTTCCTCCCATGTCTCCTTCCTTCCTTCCTTCCTCTTTCCATTTCTTTCCCTTTCCTTCCCTCCCTCTCCTTTCTCCTTCCTTCCTTCCTTTGTTTCTTCTTTCCTTTTTTCCTTTCTTCCTTTCAATATAATGTGGATATATAGTTGTTTTTCTATTCCTGCATTAGTTTGTTAAGGATAATAGCCTCCAGCTTCTCCCATGTTCCTGCAAAGGACATGATCTTGTTCCTTTATCTCCTTTAGTTCAGCTCTGATTTTGGTTATTTCTTGTCTTCTGGTAGCTTTGGAGTTGGTTCACTCTTGCTTGTCTGTTTCTTCTAGTTGTGATGCTAGGTTGTTAATTTGAAATCTTTCTAGCTTTTTGATGTGGGCATTTAGTGTTATAAATGTTTCTCTTAACATTGTCTGAGCTGTGTCCCAGAGATTCTGGTATGGTGTATCTTTGGTGTTATTAGTTTCAGCAAACTTTTCGATTTCTGCTTTAATTTTATTTACTTATCCTTTTTACGGCTGCATAGTATTCCATGGTGTATAATTACTACATTTCTTTTTCCAGTCTACTTTTGTTGGGCATTTACATTAATTCCAGTGTCTTTGCTATTGTGAACGGTGCTGCAGTGAACATATTCATGCATGTGTCTTTATGGCAGAACAATTTATATTCCTTTGGATATATACCCAGTAATAGGATTGCTGGGTGGCATGTAGTTCTGTTTTTAGCTCTTTGAGAAATCGACACACTGCTTTCCATAATGGCTGAACTAATGCACACTCCCACCAGCAGTGTATAAGCATTCCCTTTACACTGCAATCTAGCCAGTATCTGTTACTTTTTTACTTTTTAATGGTAGCCTTTCTGACTGGTGTGAGATGATATCTCATTATGGTTTTGACTTGCATTTCTCTAATAATTAGTGATGTTGAGCATTTTGTCATATGCTTGTTAGCCGCATCTGTATCTTCTTTTGGAAAATGTGTATTCATGTCCTTTGCCCGCTTTTTAATGGGGTTATTTGGTTTTTGCTTGTTAATTTGTTTAAGTGTCTTATAGATTCTCAATATCAGACCTTTGTTAAATGCAGTTTACAAATATTTTCTCCCATTCTGTAGGTTGCCCTTTTACTCAGTTGGTAGTTCCTTTCGTTGTGCAGAAGCTCTTTAGTTTAATCAGATGCCATTTGCCAATTTTTGCTTTTCTTGCAATCACTTTTGTAGACTTTGTCATGAAATCTTTGCCAACTCCTAAGTCCAAAATGGTATTTCCTAGCTTATCTTCCAGGAATTTTATACTTTTGCATTTTACACTTTAGTCTTTAACCCATCTTGAGTTAATTTTTTGTATATGGTGTAAGGAATCCAGTTTCAATTTATCCTTTCCTGTTGCTTGTTTTTGTCAGCTTTGTTGAATATCAGATGGCTGTAAGTGTATTGCATTATTTCTGGGCTCTCTATTCTCTTCCGTTGGGATATGCATCTATTTTTGTACCAAAACCATGTTGTTTTTGTCACTGTAGTCCTATAGTACAGTTTGAAGTCAGGTAATGTGTTGCCTCCCCATTTGTTCTTTTTGCTTAGTATTGCCTTGGCTATTCAGACTCTTTTTTTTTTGTTCCATATGAATTTTAAAATAGTTTTTCTGGTTCTCTGAAAAATGTCATTGATAGTTTAATAGGAATGGCAATAAATATACAAATTGCCTCGGGCATTATGGCCAATTTAACTATATTGTATTTCCTATCCATAAGCATTAAATATTTTTCCATTTGGTTATGTCATTTCTGAAATCTTTGAGCAGCATTTTGTAATTCTCATTGTAGAGGTCTTTCACCTCCCTGGTTAGCTGTATTCTTACATATTTCATTGTTTTTATGGCCATTGTGAATGAGATTATGTTACTGATTTGGCTCTCAGCATGAATATTGTTGGTGTATAGGAATACTACTAATTTTTGTACATTGATTTTGTATCCTGAAACTTTGCCGATATTCTTTATTAACTGAAAGGGTTTTGGGGCAGAGCCTATGGGGTTTTCTAGATATAGAATTAAGTCATCTGCAAACTGAGATAGTTTGACTGCCTCTCTTCCTATTTGTATGCCATTTATTTATTTCTCTTGACCAACTGCTCTGGCCAGGACTACCAATACTACGTTGAATAGGAGTGGTGAGAGAGGGAGGGCATACTTGATTTTTGCTGGTTTTCAAGGGAAATGTTTCCAGCTTTTGTCCATTCAGTATGATGTTGGCTGTGGGTCTGTAATAAAAGGATCTTATTATTTTGAAGTATGTTTCTTCATTAACTAATTTTTTTTGAGTGTTCTTATTATGAAAGGATGTTATATTTTATTGAAATCCTTTTCTGCATCTATTGAGATACTCATGTGGTTTTTGTCTTTAGTTATGTTTATGTGATGAATCACATTTATTTGATTTGTGTATGTTAAACCAACCTTGAGGCTCAGGGATAAAGCCTACTTGATGAGGTAGTTTCACTTTTTGATGTACTGCTGGATTTGGTTTGCTGGTATATTTTTGAGTATTTTTGCATCAATGATCATCAAGGATATTCATCTGGAGTTTTATTTTTGCATGTGTGTCTCTGCCAGGTTTTGGTATTAGGATGATTCTGGACTCATGCAATGAGTTGAGAAGGAGTCCCTCTTCCTCAATTTTGGGGGAAAGTTTCAGTAGGAATGATACCAGCTCTTCTTTGTACACCTGGTAGAATTCAGCTATGAAACCATCTGGTCCTCAGGTTTTTGTCTTTGGTAAGCTATTTGTTACTAATTCAATGTCAGAACTCATTATCAGTCTATTCAGGGATTCGAATTCTTCCTGGTTCAGTCTTGGGAGGGTGTATTTGTCCAGGAATTTATCATCCATCTCCTCTAGATTTTCTGGCTTTTGTCCATATGGGGGTTTACAGCAGTCTCTAATGGTTATTTGTATTTCTCTGGGGTCAGTGGTAACATCTGTATTGTCATTTCTTATTGTGTTTATTTTAATATTCTCTCTTCTTTATTAGTCTAGCCAGCAGTCCATCTATCTTATTAATTTTTCCAATAACCAACTCCTGGATTTGTTACTCTTTTGAATGGCTTTTCCTGTCTCTATCTCCTTTAGTTCAGCTCTGATTTTGGTTATTTCTTGTCTTCTGGTAGCTTTGGGGTTGGTTAACTCTTCCTTGTCTATTTCCTCTAGTTGTGATGCTAGGTTGTTAATTTGAAATCTTTCTAGCTTTTTGATGTGGGCATTTAGTGTTATAAATTTTCCACTTAATATTGTCTGAGTTGTGTCCCAGAGATTCTGGTATAGTGTATCTTTGGTGTTATTAGTTCCGGAGAACTTTTTGATTTCTGCTTTAATTTCATTATTTACCCAAAAGTCATTTGGGAGCAGGTTGCTTAATTTCTATGTAATTCTCAGATTTTGAGTGATATTCTTAGTCTTGATTTTTAATTTGATTGTGCTGTGGTCTGAGTGTGTGATTCGTATGAGTTTTGTTCTTTTGCTTTGCTAAGGATTGTTTTATACCCAATTGTGTGGTCAATTTTAGAGTATGTACCATGTGTTGATGAGAAGAATATACTTTCTTCTTGTTTTGGATGAAGAGTTCTGTAGATGTCTATTAGGTTTATATAGTCAATTGTTGACTTCATTTCCTAAATATCTTTGTTGATTTTCCACTTCAAGGATCTGTCTAATTTTGTCAATGGAGTGTTGAAGTCTTTCACTATTATTGTGTGGGAGTCTAAGTCTCTTCATAGGTCTCTAAGAACTTGCTTTATAAAACTGGGTCCTGTGTTGGGTGTGTATATATTTAGGATAGTTAGGTGTTCCGGTTGAATTGAGTCCTTTATCCTAATTTAATGTCCCTCTTTGTCTTTTTTGGTCTTTGTTGGTTTAAAGTGCTTTTTTTTCTGAAATTAGGATTGCAACCCCTTTCTTTCTGATTCCCATTTGCTAGGCAGATATTTCCCCTTCCCGTTATTTTGAGCCTGTAAGTATCTCTGCCTGTGAGATGGCTCTCTTGAAGATAGCATACCATTGGGTTTTGCTTCTTTATCGAGCTTTCCACTCTGTGCCTTTTAATTAGAGGCATTGAGCCCATTTCCCTTCAAGGTTAGCATTGATATGTGTGGATTTGATCCTGTCATTGTGTTGTTGGTTATTACACAGACATGTTCTCATGACTACTTTAGAGTGTCACTGGTCTTTGTGCTTGAGTGTGCTTTTCTATTGGCTGGTAACAGCCCTTCCTTTGCATATTTACCACTCCTTTCAGGGACTCTTTTAATGTAGGCCTGGTGGTAATGAATTCCTTCAGCATTGTTTGTCTAAAAAGAGTCTCATCCCTCCTTTACTTATAAAGCTTAGTTTGACTGGATATAAAATCATTGGCTACAGTATTTTTTGATTTCAGAATGTTGAATATAGATCCATAATCTCTTCTGGCTTACAGAGTTTCTGCTGAAAGGTCCACTGTTACTACTTTTAACCACATTGAGTTCCCTTTGTAGGTAACCTGTCCTTTTCTTTAACATGTTAAACTTCTTTTTGACCATGGGAAATCTGATGATTATGTGTCTTGAGGATAATTTTCTTGTGTAGTATCTTACAAGAGTTCTCTGTAATTCCTGAATTTGAATGTTGGACTCTCCAGCAAAGAAATCCTCATCCATGAGGAAATTTTAATTGATGGTATTCTAAAATATATTTTCCAAGTTACTTGCTTTCTCCCCCATCTCTTTCAGGGATCTTAATGATTCATAGATTTGGCCTCTTTACACAATCCCGTATTTCTTGGAAGTTTTAAAGATTTATTTTTATTATCTTTTCTTTATCCTCATCTGACTATATTATTTCAGAGAGTCAGTCTTCAAGCTTTCAGATGCTTTTCTCTGTTTGGTCTATTCTGATGTTAATACTTGCAATTGCATTATGAAATTTTTGTAATGTGTTTTTCAAGCTCTGTCATGCCAGTTAGTTTCTTTTTCATGGCTATTTTATCTGTAAGCTCTTGTATAATTTTATTGTGATTCTTAGATTCCTTATATTGGGTTTCAATGTTTTCCTGAATCTTAATTATCTTAATTTCTATCCATATTCAGAATTCTATTTCTGCCATTTCAGCCACCTCAGCCCAGTTAAGAACCATTGCTGGAGAACTAGTGCAGTTGTTTAGAGGACAGGATACCTTCTGGCCATTTGAGTTGCTAGAATTATTGCACTGGCTCCTTCTCATCTCTGTGTGTGGGCGTTCCTTTCACTGTGGTGTAGATTGAGTATAATCAGTAGAATTCTTTACTGAATGTTTCCAGAGGGCTGAAGCTTTGTGCAGGATATTTATTTGTAGCTGACTTTTTGTCTTTGGTTTCACAGGAGGTTATTTTCGGAAAATATTTTTGCTGTTGAATTTTTAGGGTGTAATCAAGTCAGTGGAACTTAAGCATTATAGTCAGTAGGTAGGCTCTTGCTCAGTCACATGGCTTGCCTCTATTTCTTCACAGTTGAAGTTGTGCTCCCTTTCAGTATTCTGATAGTGTGGTTTCATAACCCTCTAGATGCTGGCTGCAGATCATGGCTTGGCACTCCTGTGCTGCACACTGCAGATCTGGGGTGATCTCAGGGTTTTTGTTACCTCCTGAAGTTGGAGGTAGCAGAGGAAGGGAAATTAACAGTGGTTATGGCTGAGGTTCTTTCCACTTTTCTTCTCGGGCTTCACCCCAGAAGATGTGGAGGTAATAAAGTCACTATTTATCTCCTCTGTAAAGTTTTAATTAATATAAAAGAGATTGAATTAATTGGTTGAAGAATAATAAGGGCTTAAATCAAATATTTTGTCAGAAAAGTGAAAAACATAATGCCTTTTATTTAGTTCATGTGACTTGAGTAATCTTTGGGATATAAACATGGTTTTAAAGATTATTGGTAAATTATAAATGTCTTCAAATTGTAAACATGTGGTCTAAATTATGTTTCAATAATAGATTGCTAAATGGTTGTAGGTCATAAAATGCTTCTTTGGCTTTTGAAAATTGTTTAACTTACCTGCTTTTCAACTAGGTAAGGCCTGGGAACACGTGGAGTTGACCACGTCACAGCTATGCTGGAAGTAATCAGACCTTATCAGCACTTAGCACATAATTAATATAACTTACCAGGTTTTACATTAAAATTAAAATTGCTAAGAGTTGCCATTATAGCATACAATTGAGACTATTAGAAACAGTTTTTACATGCAAGGTGTGTAAGAATAGTAGAATGTGGGCTTTCTTTTCTTTTTTGTAAAAGATTTTGCTTCTTTAAAATTTGTCATTATTTTGACAAAATAAATAATTTGTGGTAATCCAGAATTCCAAAATCAAACTTCAGTTTCACAATTGTCTTTCCTAATGCCTGGTTTTTTGGATAGATCAGAGGACCCCTGAAAACATCCAGAAAAGAGGTATACAGGATTATGTGGAATGTTTAGGTACATGGGATTACCAAAATGATGTTCAATTTCTGTAGGTTGTATTTTTTTGAATAACACTAATATATGTTCCAAAATTGTACCAGATTTCTAAAATTCTAATGTGTAAGTATATGCTGTCAATTATAATTATGGTTATTCTCTTAAGTTATTGTAAACCACAGAAATAACCAAATTTCCATGTAAATAGCTACTGACCCAAGTAGAACAAAAAATTAATCAAATACCAAGAAAATATTTTGTCAGATTTTCGTGTTAAACCATACTAAAATTGTCTAAATATGCAATTAGAATTAACTCCATGGTCTAAGTCAAATTACCTATGATAACCAAACAGTTACCAGTGCTATGCACGTAATTTGGATAAACAACCAGTATTCAAGAGGATATGTCTAATGTTAATTAAGCATGGACTCATGGAGAACCAGCATGGCCACTGTGCCCTTACTGGGTCCTTACGTCTTTTATTAAAAGCTCTGCATTCTATGACTCATCATGGAAAAGGTAAAATAATCCAAATTGAATTCATTGGTGTGGTAACTTACAAATTACTAAAATAGTTTATAACCAATGTTTGGTCCCATGTTCCTGGGAAAACAATTACAGTTTCAGGTACATTTGGTCACCTGGTGGGTCACTTAAACATTTTACAAAGGGATTCCATTCGATTGTTATTTTCAATGCATGTTTTCTGGTTGCATAAAAGCTTTCCCATTCAAGAGGGTTGATGTTATAACAGTAGATTATTATGCTACAGTGTATTTTCACCAGGTATAAAAGCCTTTTATGGCTTGGACTTTTGAGAACATCAAAAACTGTCCTTACCATCTACACTACCACAAAACTTCAGGACCTTAAGCTTTGGATTCACAATCTGACAACTGAGAAGTGTCCCTTCACACTTTTGGAACTGTACATCCATTGGAACCCTTAAGGTAAAACTAACCAGAGAAATTTCTCCCAAGAAGAAGATGGCATCCTCTATGTGAACAGCTTTTCCCAAGTTCACAGACTAAGACTTCTACTATCATGAAACTCTTATCTTACCCTTGCTTATACCTTGACGAACAACAGAAGTAGAAAAGGGATCTGTTGTGTGCACTTACGGGATATACTTTTATTTGTGAAAGAATTTGTATCCAGCCTTATACATGGATAACCTTATACTTTTTTTTCTTTTTTGAGTCGGAGTCTCACTCTTGTCACCCAGGCTGGAGTGCAGTGGCGTGATCTCAGCTCACTGCAACCTCTACTTCCTGGATTCAACTGGTTCTCCTTCCTCAGCCTCCCAAGTAGCTGGGATTACAGGCACCTGCCTGCATGCCCAGCTAATTTTTGTATTTTTAGTAGAGACGGGGTTTCACCATGTTGGACATGCTGGTCTCAAACTATTGACATCAGGTGATCCACCCGCCTCAGCCTCCCAAAGTGCTAGGATTATGGGCATGAGCCACCACACCCAGCCAAAATTATACTTTAATAGATAAAAGATAAAGGCCCAACATAGGTAAGAAACCTTAATAGTACATATGTTGCCTCATCATCATTCAGAAACAAAACATGGGTTCACTCCTCTTAAGCCACATCATGGGTTAAAGAGATCATTGCCAGGAGGCCTTCGCTCTTCTAGAAGGGCATCATTTTTTAGGTCCTCTTCTGTGGTTTAAAGTAAAAGAGACAATAATTAGAAATGTATCCCCCAGATAGGCTCTATAGCAAATTCTACTGTAAAGGGCTACAGTTACACAACAGACTTCAAATTCTCTTGTGAAAGTTATGATAGAATAGGCTGAACAAAGAAGTATCTGTGCAGATGCTGGCAGTTGTGACCTATAGAGAAATACATCAAATGAAGATTATAGAAATTCAGTGGCAGGGGATTAACAAAGAGACCTCTTAGTAAAGTGAATAGACTCTTTATCTAGGTAATTCTTTGTTCTATTTGATGTTAGGAGGTTTGGCTTATGGGGACCTGGGATAAGGAGCATACTCCAAACTCTTGGTATTATCCTTCCAGTAGTCATAATAATAGTCTCCCTGGTATGCTGTATTCTCTCAAAGGTTTTAAATGCTTGGATGCAGCCATCTCTAGGCTGTCATATGGTCTCTCTTCAACTAAAATGACAAAAGCTGAAAGAAATGTGCAACCATGAGGACACTGTAACCTATGAATGATATGCTGAGTCCAGAAATGCAAAATGATGGTAACTGAGAGTGGTGCTAAGACCCAAAGTTTTGGTCACACTCTTACCTAAGTGAGAACCTGACCAAAAAGGGAGAAGTTTTTAAACAAAATTCCAGGAGACCATTGTCTTGGAATAAGCTCAGGCACTAGACCCCAACAGACCAAACCAAGCTAAAATGGAGTCATTTGTGCTAAGACTTTAAGGAAACACATTGATTCTAGAACACATCAGGTTTTATTTTTTCTCCTACAAATCTCTATAACAAACATTCCTGACAGCATAGGTATCCATCCCCTGAAGTCCTCCTCAAATCTTTTAACCAAATACACTTCCTCTTGCCTAAAGCTTCACATTATTAAGCAACAAAGCTTCAAGCAAGTTCCAGGTGAAGACACCACCACTGGCCATCAAGAAGCTACCTTGCCTCCTCTAGACAGAGGAAGGCAAGAGTTCTGTGATCTCCAATAAGTTGGGACTACTCCCCAAGCCAGCATGAAGCAGTTACATGAGAAAGACCATCAGTCCCTTCACCTCCCATAAAGATTTATGAGAATCACATCTCTCAGCAGGGAAATGAGGCAGGAAAATAGGGTCTGGAGGCAGGGAATATAAGGCCAATTCACACTTCAGCAATAACAGGAAATATCCTCTCCATAGGGGGTATGCTGAGTAAATGACTTTGTAACTTTACTTCATCTTCTCCATTTACATAAAGCACACACCAAGTAACCAATGGAAACCTCTAGAGATTATTTAAACATCCCAAAAATCTGTAATGGGGCCCTTGCACCCCTATGCTCAGGTCTGCTCCCACACTGTGGACTGTACTTTCATTTTTAGTAAATCCCTTCATTTCTTCCTTGCTTTGTTTGTGTGTTTTGTCCAATTCTTTGTTCAAGATGCCAAGATCCTGGATGCCCTCCACCTGTAACAGGAGGAGTCAGCAATGACAAACTCATTCTGTTCGCACTAGGCACATTATATATAAAAATGTCCTTCAGCTTCTACATGAAATGTGTAGCAGAATGCAACGATTTCTCTTCTAATTGACTTTTGAATTCAGGAGAGCTTCACTTAACTTTAGTGAGAAAGAAAAGTAATCTATGTTATTTTTTCCTGAATGAGATAATATTAGACAATATTAGAGCAAGAGACTTAAAGAAGAAGAGGTGACAAGTCATGAGGAGAGAACTTGTAAGATGCTACAGTTGACTGTCAATATTTTGGCTTTTATTCTATATAAGATGGAAACTTAATTGGTTCTGAGCAAGTAAGTGACATGGTTTCAAATTATTATATGAGTATTAATTAGGGTGCTTATTCAGAATTATTTCTAGAGTATCAAAGCTGCTATTAGATCAGCAGAAGATCTCATTCATTGGGGCAAGAGATGGTGGCTTGAATGAGGAATAACAGGACAGACAAGCAGTGATCAAATTTTGGATATGTTTTGAAGGTGGATTCAAAAGAATCTGTCACTCTTTCATTCAAAGTCATCCAATGACATAAAGGATGTGAGAGTTGTTTCAAGAATTTTGATTAAACAGGTAAAATAATGAGCATGTCTTTAATGAGATGTGGAAAACTGCATGTTTGGGAAGGATAGTAAGAGAAAGATGAGGAGCTTATGGTGAGACAGGTGAATTTTAAATTTCTAGAAGAAACTCATGTGGAAAGGTTAAGAAGAAAGTTATATGTATAACACTCTTAAGGTGATTTACTGTGTACGAATGAAGATAAATGAGCTCTAGCAATAGCTGGGGAAAGCAACATCATATTTATATACTGATGGAGACATTCTAATAATGAGAAGAAAGACAGAATGGAAAAGACAGAGGAAAAAACTGAAGTGATGTCTTTAGTAGGCAATTATAATGATAAATAATTCATCATTATAATAGCAGAAGCACATGGATAAAATAACAATAATAACAGCTGAACACATGAACATCTTTGCAGATAAGTGGGCAGATGCAATATGGGGGCTTGTGGAAGTGCTCTTTAACCAGCTTATATTTTAAACAAGATATTCCAGAAGCACCCCTGAGGGGGATGGCAAGTATCTGATTGAGGAAGTGGTCCCAGGAGAAGGCTGTTGTGAGTCAGAAAAGGAGGAAAGAGAAGAAGCCAAGAAAGTGTGTGATGCTGGAAAAGTTCCCAAGAGTAGCTTCAAGATGATCCCACAGGAGAATGCTAGAGAGTAAATTTTATTTCAGAATTTCTGCCAGTGGAAGCATAATGAATCTGCTGTTAATGCTTATTCTTTTATTTTCTTTTTGTTGTTTCTGTTGGCAAGTAAGGTTATATGAGCTTTTCAAATTTTTTTTAGCAGTGTTTAAAAAATCCAATAATCTAGCACTTAGTAGTTCTATAGATGTCCAGAGGCAAAGCACAAAGCATCCCTTTGGCAAGTGTGTACTGTCAAAGAAGCAATGTGGTACTGATCTCACAGAAGTAGTGATAGCTTCCTGGTCATGAAGAAGTAGCAGCTCCCTCATGCTGCTATAGAGCTTTGAGTAGTGCTCCTAAAACAGAACTCAAGACTTTGCTTCTCCAGCCAATCCAATGGTTCTATATGACTTTTTCTCATTTGCTAAAAAATAAAAAAAAGTCCTTCCTGCTTATCTTGGGTGTAATGGATTTGATTTTCTAACAGATATAATAATTTGTATTAGATCTGCTCTGATGATATTATTAAGGGTACCTTCATTCACTCTTTAAAACAATTTTAGTTTGTACTGAAATGATCTCATCAACAAAAACCATATTCTTCAAATTATTTAGTATATACCTGTTAATTGGGTTTCTTAACTGAGCAAGCTTGGAGAATCACAACAGAGAAAGACTGTAATTTAGAATACACTTGGGCTTCAAAATTTGGAGATAGAAAGGAAGGCGACTAATTAGACACTGGGGTTGAGTGACTGACCAAGATTAAAGATTAAATTACAAGTGACTGCTTTGTTAGAACAAAATGTAAAAAGGAGACAGAGTCAGAGGTAGAAAGTTCCTTAACTATTGTTCCAAATCTAACTTCATCAATAAAGGGGCAAAATCACAGCGGGGGTCTCCTGACCTGATGTGATGGTTTAAGACACAATGTCACTTATGTAGCATTTCTATTAAAATGTTTAATTTGACCTCAATTATGAGGAAACGATCAGACAAATCCAATGGAAGGATGTTTAGCAAAATATTTGTCCTAAATATTTCGTTCAGTCTAACTATTCTGGGTTCTTAAAATGTTAATTTCATGAAATATTTAGAACAACAATGAAAAGAGCCTGGGGAAATATTTTAGATCAGGAGATCAATGAAACTACAACTAAAAGAAGGCACAATTCTGATGAGATTTTTGGATCATTACAAATATAGTAAAATAACACAAGTATGAAGGGCATTATTGAGGGAGGCAAATGTGGAAATTGGAATATGGATTCTGTGTAAGATAATGGGACTCAGTGTTAAATTTCCTGAATATAATGAATATATTGTAGTTATGTTTTTTAAGGAAATAAATGCCAAACTATTAAAGGATGAAAAATATTAAGGTCTACAACTAATTCTCAAATAGCTCAGACACACATGCACATACACACACACACACAGTGAAAGGGCAAAGGAAAGATTTTAAAATGATGGGTATACATGAAGAGTATAGGTGGTTCACTGTGCTGTTTTCTATAACTTTTCTAAAGTACTAAAATGTTTCAAAATAAAACAGTGAAGAAAAAAGATAATCAAGAGGGTAACAACTCTGAGAAATTAAAATCACTCTAATTATATTGCCATTTATAAATCAATTACGGTGTAGAAACATCACAAGTAACTAGAGTATACATCCACCCACCCAGAAGCACAATCTATCACATTGCATTTTATGAAAAGTAACACCTAAAAAGCACCAGTTCTTTGGTTTTTAACTGTCAACCCAACTCACAAAAGTTATTGTGTAACAAAGTAATGATTTCAAAATTACTTTTTAAATATAGATATGAGCTGGACAAGAAAACAAAACCAAAAATAAGTTCCTTCGCATATCTTTACCAAGCAGGCACAATTTCTGTTCACTTATTTGAGCATGGAGAGATAATTAGCTTGTGCTTTCAGAATTCATATTTTTGAAAAATAATATTTAAAACATATCTGTGCATAGAATCTTGGCTTGAGTGCACAGACTTTTATGTTATTTTATTCTTAATATATTTGTATGTTATAAATTTATATTTTAAAATGAAAAACTATTAATATTGTCATTAATACATTTACATTAATAGATAAATGATTATTCAAATAAACATACTATACCATTATGTGCATCATCTATCTTAAATTAATATTGTTCTCTCTTTTATTATAGATAAAAAAAATAGGGTATTAGAACATTCTAATTGCTCTTATTTTAGATACTCCAAAATTAAGTCCCAAATGTCACTCTATTTGAAGTTCTTTGTTTTCAACAACTATGTGCATTTAAAAATCAATCTAAATTAAATGTTAGAATTTATAAAAATCCTATAACATGAGGCCCAGTGTGCTTATATGTGATATATTCATTAGTTTGCTTAAAAGTAAAAAATGACACTGGTAATGCATGAAAAGATTACTTGTATTTTTTTTTCTTAAACTAGGAATATAATAGGTTTGAAGTCCTTAAGGAAATCTTAAGCCTATAAGGAAATAAGAGATATTTCTGTGTAAACAAGCTTTTGCTTCAGAAAAAGGTATAAATTGGAGTCTTTTGTGTAGAAAGATATATTTGGATTTTTGCAACACACAGCTATCAGGTTACCTAACTAGCTGATTTTGTGAAGTATACAATTTTGACTATCAATTATTTTACACTTTGTATTTCTCTCAGACATTTTGTATTTCTATCTTTTTATCATTATTTTAGTTAACAATGAACAATTCTATAGCACTTTTATTAAAGAAAAAAAATTAGCATCCATTGTGTAAAGTTGACATTTTCTCCTCACATTTTCCCTTCAACCTACCATTGTCATTGATGTTGAATTGTTTCAAGAAATAACAGAACTCTCTCTTCATTTAAAATGGGTAAATTTTTTATAACCTTCAGAATGTTGGATGTTGCAGCTGTTTAAATAAGAGCAGGAAAAAAATGTGACCTCATAGCTACTTGATTAGCTTGTTTGTTAATAAACAAATTCACAAATTAATAAATAACAAAATAATTAATAAATTAACCAGAATATACCAAGTTCCCACTTATTTTGGATTAAGCTAACTATGGAAATGACTACACTGGTTTTTGAAGTAATAATGCAGAAAGCCTCATTTATAAGTCACTGAATTTGATTATGTCTTTCATGGCACTGGTATTCTTTTGTATTGACCAATGACTAAGATGATTAGCACGTATCTGAAATCTGTTGAAAAGGTTTTAGGGAACATATAACAAGCATGACAGAATATGACATGAAATCATAGTCACTAATCAAAACATCTAAAACATCAAATCAGTGTTGTGTCTGTTTCCAGTGATTATTTATGTTCCAAAATATTCCAGCACATATTAAATTTCAGATCTATTTTTAAGCTCCAAAAACCTTTCCCATCAACTGATCTGCATTCCCAAAAGCATCTACATTTTTTAACTGTGGCTAACACAGTAATGAGAGTAAAATCAATTAGAAATACTATTAAGGATAAAATTAAAATATAAAATATGGAAATAAGAAGTGCAGGGGATCAGATGATTAGATGTCAAATAAATGTTTGATTCAAAAGTGGGTGCTGGAGATCACTGTGTTAAGTGAAATAAGCCAGGAACAGAAAGACAAACATTACATGTTCTCACTTATTTGTAGGATCTCAAAATTAAAACAGTTGAACTAATGGTCATAAAGAGTAAGGTGATTGCCAAGTCTGGGAAGTGTAGTGGGGATGGTGGGGGAGGTGGGAATGCTTAGTAGGTACAAATAAATAGAAAGAATGAATAAGACTGATTATTTGATAGTGCAATAGGGTGATTATAGTCAATAATAACTTAATCATATATTTTAAAATAAAGAGTGTAATTGGATTGTTTGTAACTCAAAGGATAAATATTTGAGGGATGGATACCTCATTCTCCGTGATGTGTTTATTTCACATTGCATACCTGTATCAAAACATCTCATGTACCCCATAAATATATACACCTAGTACAAAAGTGGATGAGAAGATGACTGACTAGAAGCAGCTAATGCATTCCACTCTCACAGAGAGGATAAAGAATGGTAAGTAAACACTGGCTCTTTGACTGGATTGTCTAGTTGGCTATATTGGGAGTCATCAAGGAAGAAACACGACCCACAGAAAACAGAGAAGGGCGAACAGGACAGCCACCCACTCAGGACTGGCACAAAGCCAGGGGAGGCTCCCCACCATGAGGAAATAGTGACTGTGTAAGAGTCCCTGGGGACCCACATTTCTGCCATGGACCTTTGCAACCCTTGGCTTAGGAGATCCCGCATGACTCCCCACACCAGGGCTTCCAGACTCACACGAAGAGCTATGTGGAAACTGGGCAGAGCTGCCACTCAGAAACAGGTGGATTCCCAGGGGCCTTAGACTCCTGAACACCCCAGCACAAGCTGCTGCAGCTCCAACAACAGAGGAGGCCATGCTCCCATAATAAGGCCTAAATCCATGGGACTGAGGAGGAGACAGACTTCAAGCCTTGCCTCCATTACACCTTTCTAGACAAGGTTCACCAGCCAGTGACAGAAGTGCAGCTACCCTAGCCCTGCCTGACCTCTCTGGCAGGTAGCAGCCCTACATTTCCAAGAGATGAATTTCCTAGAGGTAGCCAGCAGGTTCACAGTTCTTGTTCCTGTTGCCCTCAGGCTCAGGAGGAAGCGAAGTGATTAAAGACTAACACAGGCTCCCAGCACAGCACAACTGCCTTATGGAAAAGGAGCCAGACTATTTTCCAAGAAGTTTCCTGCTCCTGCAACTCCTACCTGGTTAGAGTCTATCAACATGGGATCCCAGCCACCCCACCCTCACCTGATCACTCAGGTCAGAAGAAGCTCTGTACTTCCTGAGATGGAGCTCCCAGAGGTAGGAGGGAGGACCACCATTTTTGCTGATCCACAGCCTCAGCCCCTGCTGCCCTCAGACTCAGGAGGGTGCAAAGATATTAAGAACTAACATGGGCCTCAAGCACAGTGCAGCTGCCTTATGGGAGAGCACCCAGAATGTTTTCCACATGAATCCCTGCCCCTGTTACTACTCACTGGGCAGAGTCTCTTTTCTTGGCCCAACACAACCACCCTGCCCCTACCTGAACACTTTCGCCAGTGGCAGCTCTGTGATTTTCTGGGAAGAAAATCCCAAAGACAATCCATAGCCCCTCCTTCCATGGCAGCTGCAGTGGTACAGCCCTTACTGCTTTTGAGCTCGGGAAGGAATACAGGGCCTGGTTGCATTACTGGCACCTCCAACATGCTGCAGCCACCATATGGAGAGGAGCCGAGTCTCTCTTCTCTGTGAGCTCCAAACCCCTACTCTTCACCAGGCAGGGCTTCCAGCTCAGACTACAGAGCAGCTGCCCTACTCCTCACTGAGTATTTCCAGTAGTGTTTCTCGGGGGAGAAGCTTCCAGAGGCAATTGACAGCCACTGCCGCTGCCAGTGCAGCAGTTCTGCCCTTAATGCCCTTGGAATGAGGAAGGAACAAAGAGTCTGAGGCCTTTATTTCTGCCTCCAGCATGCCATGGTTGCCATATGGAAAGAAGCCCGATCTCTCTCCCTGTAAGCACCAAACCCCTGCCCTTCACAAAGCAGGGCCCCCAGCTTGGGTCCAAAGTACAACTGCTCCAGCCCCTGGCTGAACATTCCCACTGGTAGTGGCTCTGTGTTTCTCTGGGATGGAGCTCCCAGAGGCAAGTGAAAGCCCTTCTGCCACTGCCAGTGCTCTAGTACTGCCCTTACCCCATGGACTGTCATAGGAACAAAGATCCTGGGTTCTTTACTTACACCTCCAGCATGCTGCATCTGCCCTGAAGAGAAGAGGCCATTTTGTTTTCCCCATGAGCCTACTGCCTACCCTGCTTATCACCAGGCAGGGCCCTCTGGCTTGGGCCCATATTACTGCTGCCTCCAATCAGTCTTATTGCTGCAGTTGGTAGTGGCTCTGTGTTTCTCTGAGGTGGAGTCCCAAGAGACAAATCAAAGTCCTACCATTGCTATTGCCAAGGTCCTTTCCCTTGCTGTCCCAAGCCCGGGCAGGGAACATAAAGCCTGACCTTACCCCAGCACTGAAGTATGCAGCTGGGGAATGCCAACCCGAGATCTGCAGCCAGCAAGAAATAAGCCCACACTCTCACAGCACTGAAAGGGAGCACAGCTACGAATGCTAGGAAATACAGAGGAGCCACATGGCTGAGCAAGAGCCTACTAAATGGCCATTATACTTAGGCACCATCTACTAGATCACAGCCCAAACTTTGACAATAAAAATACTTTGCTAGGCTGAGGTGGGCAGATCACGAGGTCAGGAGTCTGAGACCAGCCTGGCCAATATGGTGAAACACCGTTTCTACTAAAAATACAAAAATTAGCTGGGCTTGGTGGTGAGCACCTGTAGTCCCAGCTACTCAGGAGGCTGAGGCAGGAGAATCCCTTGAACCCAGGTGGCAGAGGTTGCAGTGAGCCAAGATCATGCCATTGCACTCTAGCCTGGGCGACAGAGCAAGAATCCATCTCAAAAAAAAAAAAAAAATTTTTTTCAAAATATAATTGGAAGAATAAAAACAGAATAGACCAAGCTGAGGAAAGAGCCTCAGACCTTGAAGACATTCTTCAAACTAACTCAGTCAGACAAAAATGAAGAAAAAAAATGAAAAAACCACCAAGAAACATGGATTATGTAAAGAGACCAAATCTATGACTTACTGATGTTCCTAAAACAAAAGGAGAAAAAGCAAGCAATATGGGAAATGTATTTACAAATATTATTCATTAAAATCTCCCCAACCTTGCTAGAGAGGGCAACATTCAAATTCAGGAAGTTTAGAGAACCCATGCAAGCTACTATACAGGACAACCATTCCTAAGAAACATAGATATCAGATTCTCCAAGGTTAACATGAAAGAAAAAATACTAAAAAGAGCTAGAGAGAAGACGCAGGTCACATACAAAGGGAACCCCATCTGCTTAATGAAGGAATGTTCAGCAGAAACCTTGCAAGTCAGAAGAGATTGGGGGCCTATATTCAGCATTGTTAAAAAAAAATTCCCACCAAGAATTTCATATCCAGCCAAACTAACCTTTATAAGCAAAGGAGAAATAAGATCCTTTCCAGACAAGCAAATGTGAAGGGAATTTGTTGCCACCAGACCTATCTCACAAGAGGTATTAATATTAAGGGAGTACTAAACAAGGAAATGAATAATTGTTACTAGCCATCTCAAAAACACACTTAAGTACATAAACCATAGACACTATAAAGCAACTACACCAAGTCTGCATAACAACCAGGTTACAAAATAATTGTGGAATCAAATATACATATATCAATATTAACCTTAAGCATAAATGGGCTAAACACCCCATGTAAAAGTCACAGAGTGGCAAGTTGAATGAAAAAAGTAAGACCCAACTTTATGCTGTCTCTAAGAGACCAACCTCACATGCAATGACACCTCTAGGCTCAAAGTAAAGGGATTTAAAAAAAAAGCTACCAAGCGAACATAAAAATATAGAACAGTGATTGCTATTCTAATTCCTGACAAAAGAGAATTTAAACCAGAAGTGATGGAGAAAAAAAGCCTTGTATAATGGTAAAGATTTCAATTCAGTAAGAAGGCTTAACTTTCCTAAATATATGTGCATACAACACAGGAGCAGCTAGATTTATAAAACAAGTTATTAAGAGACTTAAAAATAGATTTCAATAACCATACAATAATAGTGGTAGAGTTCAACACCTTACTAGAATTGAAGTATTACAGATAGTGTTAGAGAGATCATTAAGACAGAAAACTAACAAAGATACTCAGGACCTCAACTCAACACTCGACCAAATAGACCTAACAGACATCTATAGAACTCTTCCGCCAAAAACAAAAGAATATACATTCTTCTCATTTGTATATTGCAGATGCTCTAAATTGACCACATAATTAGCCATAAAACAATCCTCAGGAAATTAAGAAAAAAATACAAATAATACCAACCACACTGTCACACCACTGAGCAATAAAAATTGAAACCAATACCAAGAATATCACTCAAAATCATAAAATTACAAGGAAATTAAACAAACACTCCTGAATGACTTCTGAGTAAACAGTTTATAGCACTAAAACCCACATCAAAAGGTTAGAAAAATCTCAAATCAACAATCTAACATCAAACTTTGAAGATCTAGAAAATCAAAAGCAAACCAACCACAAAGCTAAGATTAGATAAGAAGTAACGAAAATCAGAGCTTAACTGAATGAAATTGACATTCAAAAAGCCATAGGAAAGACTAGTGATGCCATTAATTGGTTCTTTAAAAAAATAAGGAAGATAGATATATTAGTAGCTAGACTCATTTAAAAAGAGAGAGAAAAGATCCAAATAAATGCAATCAGAAATGAGAAAAGGGGTATTACCACTGACCCCACAGAAATACAACAATCAGAAACTGTTATGAACACCTCTATACACACAAACTGCAAAACCTAGAAGAAATGGATAAATTCCTGGAAGGGTGAAACCTCCCAAGACTGAACCAGGACAAAATTGAAACCTTGAACAGACCAATAACAACTTCTGAAATTGAATCAGTAAGAAAATCTACTAAACAGAAAATGACCAGGTCCAGGTTTTCAGATTCACAGCTGAATCCTATAAGCATATAGAAAAGAGTTGATACCATTTCTACTGAAAGTATTCCACAAAAATTGAGAAGGTAAGACTCCTCCCTAACTCATTCTGTAAGACCAACATCATTTTGAAACCCAAATCTGGCAAAGATACAACAATAAAAGAAAACTTAAGGCTGATATAAATGATGATCATAAGATACAAAAATCCTCAACAAAGTCCTAACAAACTGAATCCAGCAGCACATCAAAAAAGTAATTCACCACAATCCAGTAGGGTTTATCCCTGAGATGCAAGGTTGCTTCAATATACAGAAATCAATAAGTATGATTCATCACATAAACAGAACTAAAGACAAAAACCATATGCTCATTTCAATAGAGACAGGAAAGCTTTTGATAAAATTTAGCATGCCTTTCCGTTATAAACCCTCAACAAACTAGGAATTGAAGAAATATACCTCAAAATAATAAGAGTCATCTATGGCAAACCCATAGTTAATATCATTCTGAATGAGCAAATGTTGGAAGTATTCCAATTCAGGACTGGAATGAGGCAAGGATGCCCACTCTTACCACTCCTATTCAATATGGTCCTGAAAGTCTTAACCAGAGCAATCAGGCAAGAGAAAGAAATGAAAACCTCTGAATAAGAAGAGAGGCACTCAAACTATGTCTGTTTGCAGAAGATGTCATTTTATGCCTTGAAAATCTGTTAGTCTCTGTCCCAAAGCTCCTTGATCTGATAAACAACTTCAGCAAAGTTTTGGGGTGCAAAATCAATGTACAAAGATCAGTAACATTTCTATACATGAAGATGAGTTCCAAATCAACAACGTAGTTCCATTCACAATAACCACACAAAAATAAAATACCTAGGAATACAGTTAACCCAAGAGGTGAAAGATCTCTACAATGGGCATTACAAATCATTGCTGAAAGAAATAAGAATTCACGTAAACAAAAAACATTCCATGTTCATGGATAGGAAGTATCAATATAGTAAAACTGACCATACTGTCCAAACAAATTTTCAATGTTATTCCTATCAAACTACCAATGATATTTTTCACAGAATTACAAAAAACTATTCTAAAATCCATATGGAACCAGAAAAGAGCCCAAATAGCCAAAGCAATACTTAGCAAAAATAACAAAGCTGGAGACATTGCATTACCTGACTTCAAACTATACTGCATGGCCACAGTAATCAAAACAGCTTGGTTCTAGTACAAAAACAGACACACAAATTGTTGGAACATAATAGAGAGCCCAGAAATAAAGTCACGCACCTACAATCATCTGATTTTAAACAAGTGAACAAAAGAAAGCAATGGCAAAGTACTCCCCATTCAATAACTGGTGCTAGGATAACTGGTTAGCCATTATACAGAAGATACAAACTGGACCCCTTCCTTATACCATGTACAAATATCAACTCAAGATGGATTAAAGGCTTAAATATAAAACCCAAACTATAAAAACCCTTGGAGAAAACCTAGGAAATATTATTCTGGACATAGGCCCTGGCAAAGATTTTATAATAAGAATACTGAAAGCACTTGCAACAAAAACAAAAATTGACACATGTGATTAAACTATGGAGCTTTTCTACACAAATAAAAGAAAAAAAACTATCAACAGAGTAAATAAAAAACTTACAGAGTGGGAGAATATACTTTAAAACTGTGCATCTGACAAAGTTCTAACATCCAGAATCTATAAGGAATTTAAACAAATTAACAAGCAAAAAAAAAAAAAAAAGAAAAACTAATTAAAAAGTGGTCAAAGGGCAGTATGGCCATTTTCACAATATTGATTATTCCTACCTATAAGCATGGAATCTTTTTCCATTTGTTTGTGTTTTCTCTGGTTTCCTCTATTCCTATTTGAATATTCAGTTTATTCCTCTTGCCTGGCCAAAACTTCCAATACTATGGTGAGTAGGAGTGGTGAGATAGGGAATCCTTTTCTTGTTCTGGTTTTCAAAGGGAATGTTTCCAGCTTTTGCCCCTTCAGTATATTGGCTGTGGGTTTGTCATACATGGCTTTTATTATTTTGAGGTATGTTCCTTCAATACTGAGTTTATTGAGAGTTTTTAACATAAAGAAATGTTTAATTTTATTGAAAGACTTTTCTGTATTTATTGAGATAATCATGTTTTTTTTCGTCTTTAGTTCTATTTATGTGATGAATTACATTTATTGATGTGCCTATGGTGAGTCAACCTTGAATCTAGGTGATGACGCCATCTTGGTTGTGGTGGATAAGCCTTTTGATGTGCTGCTGGATTTGGTTTGCCAGGATTTTATTGAGGATTTTTGCATCACTGTTCATCAGAAATTTTTACCTGAAGTTTTCTTTTCTTGCTGTTTCTCTGCCAGGTTTTGGCATCAGGATAATGCTGGTCTCATAAAATGAGTTAGAGAGGAGTCCCTTCTTTTGAAATTGTTTGGAACAGGTTCAACAAAAATGGTACTTTTTTACTACTGATAGAATTCAGCTGTAAACCTGTCTGCTATTTCCATTAAACTACTCATTGCTATTCTTCACAGAATTAGGACAAACAATTTTAAAACTCATATGGATCAAAAAAGCCTGTATAACCAAGAGAATCCTAAGCTAAAGAAACAAAGCTTGAGCCATCACACTACCCAGCTTCAAACTGTACTACAAACTAGGCTACAGTAACCAAAACAGCATGGTACTGGTACAAAAACAGACACATAGACCAATGGAACAAAATAAAGAACTCAGAAGTAAGACCACACACCTACAAATGAAGCAGTGTCATTGTTTGGGGTAAATAGCCAAGATTCATCATCTCACACCAAGGAAATCGAGTACACTGACACACAAAATGTGAGTTTAGCAGTGGAGGTTTCATAGGCAAAAGAAAGAGAAAGGAGAATAGCTCTCTCTCCTGTGAGAAAGAGGGGTGCCCAAATGGGACTTCCAGCCCACAGTGGAGTGCACAGGGTTTTATAGACAGGCTTGAGGAGGTAGTGTCTGATTTACATAGGGCCCAAAGATTGGTTGCATGAGGTGTGACTTTTACATAGTGCATGAGGAAGCTGGCAACCCAACCCTAATCTTTTTGTTATGCAAAGGGTCTTTACTTGGCCAGCACCATGTTGTCTGCTCCCTACTGCACACGTGGTTTGCAAGGAGAAGAGAATGTGAAGCCACCATGGTAGACATTCCTAGTCCCCATGTAGCCCCTTTTGTATTGGCATAGCTGACAGCATTCATCCATGCAAGCTTATAGCTCTCCTTTGTATGACTGCAGCTGGATTTTACAGGCTACTCTTTGTTAGAAAAGAAAATAATTTGGGGGCTCCTTTTTTTTTTTTTTTTGAGATGGAGTCTCGCTCTATCGCCCAGGCTGGAGTGCAGTGGTGTGATCTCAGCTCACTGCAAACTCTGCCTCCTGGGTTCACACGATTCTCCTGCCTCAGCCTCCCCAGAAGCTGACTGGGGCTGCTTTTTATCAAAAGGAAAACCTTGCTGAGGACTTCCGTACCTTCACTAACTGCCTAAATAATTTATTTTTAACTCATATATAAATCCTCCTTCAGGAGTGGTAAACTTAACTGCTGTTAGGAGGTGTTAGATGATGACTCTTTCTGGCTACTTCCTGCTAAAAATGGGGCATCATATAGGGAATAGAAGCTAGGGCTCCCCCTGGGGTTGATCTAAGGGTCCTCAGAAGAAAGGCATGTCCATGCCTGATTCTATCTGCAGCATCATTTGGAGATTTATTGTTTCTAGGCAAGGAGATAAATTTTACTTTGAATGCTGTGAGTATTAAGATTACCACTAATAGTGGGGGTACTATAGGCTACAACCATGACAGTAGAGTTTGATACCTATTGGCCATTCCGATGGGTTATAATACCAGTTTGCCTCCACCAGATGTAGTTGTATTTTGCCAGAGGCATTGATATGAAAGCAACATTTTTCTTTGAGAAAAACACATATTTTCCCCTTGACTTGCCATTAGGTGGTAATTTTAGGTCTAGGTCATCTTTAATAACTTGTTATATGTTTGGGAGAAATATGTTATTGGGTGGCTAGAGTAACCATAGTGTTAACCATGGCTAAATCTTTCCTGCAATTATGAGTTCTTTCACAACTTCCACAGACCATCTACAATATGCTTTAACTTTCTGACTTGTCATAAACATTCCTCTTTTCAATCAGTTATTCTCTTTAGGACCCGAATTTACTATACAAGATCCTTTCTTATATAAAATCTCTTTTCTTTTTAACTTTCTTTGCATTGGTAGGGTGTGACATATTACAAAACCCAATAAAAATTCCTAGCAGACTCAGTGATTATAAAACTTTCATGCTTACTTCCTGTTGGTTATTCCTGCTATAAAAAAATAATTAAGCAAAATACTACAGCAATGGAAACTTTATGTCTGGTATTCCAGTTAGAAGGTGCTACCATGTATAGCACTATTGCAAATAGTAGAGTGAGTATAACAATTCCCACAAGTGTGTTGTAGTAGATAATTTCCACCAAAAATTTTACTCTGTAGGACATAACATTTGACTTTAGGGGTCTATGAAGTTACAAATGCAACCCTATGAATAATTAAATCTATGAAGTTACAAATGCAATCCCATGAATAATTAAAATCTCCCTGCATGTATGCCTCAAAAAGAAGTTCTAATATCTGATGGCAAATCTCAAGAAGAAAAATAGAAATGACTGAAAGTATCTGGTAAGGTAAAAGTAGGACTGAGTAAGATGACTAACCATTACTCATTTAATTATCTTTTATGATTTTCAGCTTAAGGTCTATTTCTTCACATTGATATTTAACATGTTCCTCTGGGCTGTTAGGGATTGCTCTCTCAGCTTTCCAGGTTTTGACTCAAATGTGATGTATCCAGGAATTGATACCTGTAACTTTTACCACTGAGGGGGTCGAAAGAAGGCCAGTTCAGGACTCTTCCTAGCTTGGGCTCAGGGAGGGAGAGAAGGGAGAGCTTTTACCAATACTTAATCTGGGTTAAATACAGGTGTTTCTATTTCTTGGGGTTGTGCTTCTGCTAGTTGGGTTAATTCCTGTTGAATGTGAGCCAGAGAGGGAACATGCTTTACCAATTCAGATGTCTCCTGGTCTCATAAGAAATCACTGGTAAGGAAAGGCCATCCTGACAGCATCTTGAAAGGGCTCATACCTAACTTTGAAGGAGTGTATTTTTACTTGCAGTAAAGCCATGGGAAGAAGAGTGACCCAAGAAAGATGAGTATTTTGGGACAGCTTTCTGATATGTCTTATTTGTCTTCTCTACTTTTACTGATGACTAGAATCTCTAAGTGCAGTGGATACTGTATGCCTAGTGCATTTGACACCACCTTGTGACAACTGCCTTAAATGAGGGGCTGTTGTCATTTTGGAGGTACTTAGGTAGACCAAAATGGGGAAATTTTTCATCGATTAACACTTTTATTACTGTACAGATTTTTTCTGTATGGCAAGGAAATGCTTCTACCCAGTTAGTGAAAGTGTCTACCCCTATCAGCAGGTATTGGATACACTTTTTCTTTGGTATGTGGGTGAAGTTTATCTGCCAGTCCTCCCAAAGATAGCTTCTTATCTTTTGGATTTGAGAGGTAAGGAGCTATCTGTTCAGGGGATTATTTTTAAGACAGAATTCAAAGGCATTAACAACCTGTTTGACTGTTCTTAATAACATAATGAAACCCCGTCTCTATTAAAAATACTAAAAATTAGCCGGGTGTGGTGGCACGTGCCTGTAATCCTAGCTACTCAGGAGGCTGAGGCAGGAGAATCACTTGAATGTGGCAGGTGGAGGTTGCAGTGAGCCGAGATCACACCATTGCACTCCAGCCTGGGCAACAAGAGTGAAACTCCCTCTCAAAAAAAAAAAAAAAAACATTAAGAAGTGGGTAAAGGACATTAACGGACACTTCTCAAAAGAAGACACTCATGCAGCCAACAAACAAATGAAAAAAAAAAACTCAACAAAACTGACAATTAGAGAAATGCAAATCAAAACCACAATGCGATACCATCTCACACCAGGCGGAATGGCAATTAGTAAACAGTCAAGAAACAACAGATGCTGGCAAGGTTGTGGAGAAAAAGCAACACTTTTACACTGTTAGTGGGAGTGTAAATTAGTTCAGCCATTGTGGAAGACAGTGTGGCAATTCCTCAAAGATCTAGGAGCAGAAATACCATTTGACCCAGCAATCCCATTAGTGGTTATATACCCAAAGGAATATAAATAATTCTCTTATAAAGATATTTGCATGCATATGTTCATGGAAGCACTATTCACAACAGCAAAGACATGGAATCAACCGAGATGCTCATCAATGACAGACTGGATAAAGAAGATGTGTTACATATACACCATGGAGTACTATGCAGCCATAAAAAGGAATGAGATTATATCCTTTACGGGGACATATATGGAGCTAGAAGCTATTTTCCTCAGCAAATGAACACAGGAGCATAAAACCAAACAACACATGTTCTCACTCATAAATGAGAGCTGAATGATGAGAAGACTTGGACATATGGGTGGGGCACAACACCCATTGGGGCCTGTCATTGGGGCAGGGGGTGGGAGAGCATCAGGAAGAATAGCTAATGGATCCTGGGTTTAATACCTAAGTGATGGGTTGATCTGTGCAGCAAATCACCATGTACACATTTACCCATGTAACGAACCTGCACATCCTGCACGGGTACCCTGGAAATTAAAATAAGTTTGATAAAAAAATAAAATATTAAAAGAAGGCAAAGGACTTGAACAGACACACTTCAAAAGAAGACGTATATGCAGACCAGAAGGATATGAAAAACCACTCAACATCACTAATCATTAGAGAAATACAAATCAAAACTATAATTAGATAACATCTCACAACAGTAAAAATTGCTATTATTAAAAAGTAGAAAAATAACAGATGCTGGCAAGGCCGTGGAGAAACGGGAACACTTGCATACCACTGGTGGGAAAGAAAATTAGTTCTGCCACTGTGGAAAGCAGTTTGGAAATTTTTCGAAGAACTTGAAACAGAATAACCATTTGACCCAGCAATCCCATTGTTGGGTACATATTCAAGGGAAAAAACATATTCCACCATAAAGACACAGGCATGTGTATGTTCTATTGCAGCACTCACAATAGCAAAAGCATGGAACCAACCTGAATGTCCATCAGTAATATGCTGGATAAAGGAAATGTGGTACATATACATCACAGAATACTGCACAGCCATAAAAAAAACAAGATCCATGTCATGACATGGATGGTGCGAGAAGCCATTATCCTAAGTGAATTAACACAGAAACCAAAAAAAAAAAAAAAAAAGAAAAAGAAATAAGGCATGTTCTCACTTATAAATGGGAGCTAAACATTGAGTACACATGGACACAGAGAAGGGAATAGTAGATACTGAGGCCTACTTGAGGTAGAGGGTAGGAGGAGGGTGAGGATCCAAAAACTGCTTATGGTACTAGGGTACTGTGCTTATTACCTAGGTGACAAAACAATATGTACAGCAAACTCACATACGTACAATTTTTCTGTAGATCAAACCTGCACATGTACTTGTGAAACAAAAATAAATGAAGTGGGTGAGGATTCAAAATTTAATGATAAAGAGGTGAAGCTGGGAAGAGGAAAAGCCAATAAGTAAAAATATATTAAAACAAAATAACACCAGAAAAAATTAATGAAAAAGTGATTAAGGCAGAGGCAGAACAAATAATGACTATAACTAAAAGAAAAACCTGTTCCTTATTTAGTCCCTGGTGTGTTTAGAATGAATTGCTGTTGCTCCTCCTTCTTCTTATAAAATACAGAAACAAGGAAATGGCTGTCTTAATGTTTATGTCTTCCATTGCTCTTAAAATAAGAACCAGAACAAGTTACAAGGCCAGCATGACTCCGCATCAACTGAACTTTACCTAGCTTCATCTGTGTAGCCTCAACCTCATCCAGTTCCCTTGTTTCTGTGCTCTGACAATGACGGTTTAGTTTTATCTCCTAAAGTATACCATATATCCTTTTTGACTTAGGAACTTTGAACATATTACCTCTGCCTGGCATTCTTCTATTCCTCACTTCACATATTCCAGTTAACTCCAAATTCTTCTTACACTTCAGCTTAATATTTTTTTCTGAATGTAATATTTTGACCTATAAGTAGTCAGATCATTCTGTTAACCATTCTCACAGCAAATTGTAACTTTCCCTCATAATACTTCAATTGCAATTTGACACTTAATTGTATGATTCTCAAAGATTCTAAGAATCTAAGCTTCTCTAAGATTGACCATGTATACATATGCTATAATATACATATATATGTTTTTCTAAGAGTTACATATATATTCTAAGATATATATATTATATCTTTCTGTGTGTGTCTATTATCTATCTATCTCTTCCTGTATATCCCTCTTTACACAATAGTATGACAATAGTATATATAGTATGACAATAGTATGCAATAACAGGAACCAGTCTGCTTTTTCCTTACCATTATTTTCTTAATATATAGCCCAGCGAGTGTCCAGTTCTCAAATTTGTGTTGAATAAATGTCTTTTCCACCAATACTTGTCAGATTTATTAAAAAAAAAAACCCAACAAAAAACAAGAGATCTACAACTTGAATCTTATGTTTCGATTTCCTTCCAAAAATGCCTTCATTCTCTATTAAATGTGTACATAAATTTTAATTTACTTTTGTTATGATATTGATGTAATAATGCAAACTGATCCTATATAGACAGGGTTTGGCTCTGGGTAACAAGAAACACTTTAGCTATTTAAGCACAAACAAATTTAGTTCTGGGAATCTGGTGTTTACAAATTGTTGGTAGGATTGGAGCAGCAGGTCTCAGAGTCAACCTTCATATCTGTTAAATTAAATAAGCAGGAGGCCATTAGCCTGAGGCTGGCTCTGTACTTCGAGTTTCCACATAACAGACAGCTACCTAACTTAGTATGTAAACAAACCAAAACTGAACTAGGAGTATATGTTTCATAACAAATGGCTGCGTTTCAATCACAAAGAGCCAAGCTTCAGCCAATCACCAGAAGCCAACTGATTAGACCATGCCTAAATAAGGCAGATGCCTCAGTGTAGCCAGTCAGGTGCTTCCTCTACTTTGCTTCCATTTTCAACCTTTAAAGCTTGTTGCTCTTGCTGCTGAGTGGAGCTCTCTGAACATTTTCTAGTTTTGAGCACTGCTGGAATCATAAATCATTGTTCTTGGATCAAATAAACTCTGTTCAATTTAATTTGTCTAAAGTTTTCCTTTTAACAGATCTTATCTCAGAAGAGGCTCAGGTAGAAAACAGCTGTGTTTGCCACAGCCAGGAAGTTACTAATCCATACGCTTGTTCCAAAGTTACACCAACTTAACCAGGCCCTGAAGATCAGATGTCCCCCCACTTCCTTGGCTCACAGGCACTCTGCACCTGCAAAATATGTTAGATCTGCCACCTCTTTTCCCACTGAAATGAGTTCCTAATTCAGATTTCTCACAAGGCTCTGAGAAATGTAGATGCAACAGAAAGTTTTCCAACCTCTGCCCTACAGGCAAGGCACCTGGGAAGCAGAACGTAGTAGACACTGCGTGATCTGAGAATATCTTGTTTTGATTTGAGTTTGCTTGAACAGCAAAAAAAAATTTGCCAATTGTACAACTTTTTTAAAAGACAAAGATAGTTTGAAAAACAGGCTAATTATTTTTTTACATATCCCAAGAAGGAATATTTGTGCTATCTCTTAATTAATGCAGACAGATACTTGTATTTTCCACTTTGCCTCTTCAATTGCAAACTCACACTTACCATTTTCTTCTGTTATCCCCACACATACACCTAATTTTAGTTATGTGATTAAGAGAAAAGTATGCTGTCCTTAATTACAGAGATTTAAAACCTCTTTTATTTTGTAAATATAAAACAGAAGTTACTTTCTTTTCTCTTTCTCTCTCCCTTATTTTTTCATTGTTTCATTTTTCCTTTCTTTCTCCAGCAAACATTAATTTCTATGAGTGGAGACCTTTGCTAGGGAATGGAAATATAAAAAGGAAAAAGACCAGCATCATTATATTTTTCTACAATTTAGTCTAATTGAGAGGAAAGATTTTAAAAGTATGCAAAAATGAGATTGGTGTTACATATAAGGAAAGTACAAAACAAATATCTGTCAGATTTCAATCAGCAAAACAACATTCATTCCAACTAATTCAAAAGAGGAGATTTTATATGGGGAATTGGTCACAAATGTAGTAGGAAAGTATAAGAAAGGCAGAAATGGAACTGTGAGTAAGCCAAAATGAGCCACAGCAGGAAACTGCTATTACTCTTTGTATTGGAGAGACTAATAGAGCAAGGGGAATTGTAGGAACCTGTTGGAAGGGACACCTGGTGGGAATTGTATTCTTGCACAAGACATGTTCACTGGCAAAAATATTTGTCAGGACAGAGAGAAAGAGGAAGAGAAAACCCTTCTTCCCATCCTCCAAATTTCCTCTAAAGCCCCTACCGACCAAACCCAACTGGTAGACTTTTGAAAAAGAAATATGGAAAACATAACTTCAATATTGAGACCACGAAATATGCAATTGAACAAGAGAAGGACAGGGAGTAGCTCTGAGAAGAAAGATACACATACACAAAATACTACGAGAGCCTCTGACTGGTCTAGGGATATTTAGGAAAGAGCTGGGGAAAGATGTGTTAGGCAGAGAGAACAGTATATCCAAATGCTTTAGAGCAGAGAAAAGTTTCTGTTCTCCATTTTTAAATCTCATTTCAGATAATCAAAATACACAGTAAATTGAAAATAATGTGAAACCAGTTAACTTTCTTGTAATGCATACTTGTATCCACTTTCTTAATCATACTAACACTGAGATTATTTCCTTATCAGACTCTAATCAAAGAAGAGAGGAACAAAGTGAGAGAGAAGAAAAAGCCTGCAAACCTCTTTTCAAGTTTACTTAACATATATATTAACCTATATGTGCGTATAGAACATACTTTTTAAAGATATTTTTGTGTTAATAAATCTTTACAAATGCATGATAGTCATTTTTAAATAGTCTCTAATGTTGTCTTTATGAAATCTAGTTATTCTCAATTTTTGTTAATACATTTCAATGATTTCCCTCAGGAAATCGAGGCTAATTAAAATGCAATAACCTATTCTATCGATATCATTCTAACTACAGTCCGTTTTTACATGCCCTCACAAACATAGGTAGTGAAAAATATGGGCAAGTGGCTTTCATAGTAAATAGCAAATATCATAAGAATAGACAATTTAGAACATCAGTCGTTCTCTACTAAAGAAATCATAAATCCCAGCTCCCAGATACAGTGGTAGTTAATTACATGGTTTTAGCACAATTTCTCAAAGTCTTTTCAGCTATCATACATGCATTATGGGACTTCAAGTACATAATATGAAACTATTAATAGGAATAATAAGTATACATTAATATATGGTTAGAAGATGGGACCACTTTTCTCATTTCAACATGAGCTTTTATTGCATATGATTGGTACAAAATTATTTATAAATTACTTTCTCTTTTACTAGCTTTAATGTCAAAGTTTCAGTGACCTACTCAAAACTTGAACAAAGGACTCAGTACAGTCCACAGCACTTGACTGTGTTGGTGAAAATTGTTCCTTTCGTGAACAATACTCATGTTTGATGCTCAAAGCACAAGGCAATCAGCACATCTCTCAAGAACTCTATCAAAGTCACTCAATTGCTTTTTCTCTAAAGAGAAAACTGTAAAAATTCACTTAGCTTCTCTCCCACCAGTAAAAGGGAGCGTTTATCTAGATGTCACTTTTATCAGCTTTAAAAGATATCAGAATATGGGTGAATTGAACATTGTTCCCAACAACACTGAAGAAGTATTTCTTCTTAGGAATTTTATCATGACTGGAAAAAAATGACAATAAACATAAATCCTGCATGCCAAATTGAGCCCACTAACTACAAAAAAAAGAATATATAACCTTTAGATTAGGAGAAAACCATTTAATATTTGTACCCAGTGATGGTTAGGATATATAAAAACTGTTACTTTAGGTTACAGTATATAAAAACTGGTACTTGTTATTTTAAACTAGAAGAAACTGGTTTCTTCCAGTTTAAAGTAGTTTCTTCTAGTTAAACTTTCTTCTAATTTAAAATTGCAAACAAGCAAACAAAGCAAAAAAAAAAAAAAACGTGTAGGGAAATGTAAACACAAGGAAAATATTTATCCTGGAGATGCATCCTAAGAAAATTGAAAAAACTGAAAACAAAATTTATGAGTAATAATTGAGGTGAGGGGAGCTATTTTCTTTGTTGTTGTTGTTGTTGTTGTTTTGTTTTGTTTTTTTTGAGACAGAGTTTTACTCTTGTGGCCCAGGCTAGGGTGCAATGATACGATCTCAGCTCACTGTAACCTCCAACTCCCGGGTTTAAGCGATTCTCCTGCCTTAGCCTCCCAAGTAGCTGGGATTACAGGCGCCCGCCACTATGCCCAGCTAATTTTTCTGTATTTTTAGTAGAGATGGAGTTTCACCATATTGGCCAGGCTGGTCTCGAACTCTTGACCTTAGGTGATCCATCCGCATCGGCATCCCAAAGTGTGAGCCACGACCCCCAGCCGAGGGGAGCTACTTTCATAGTGTTTTGGGTTATGTTGTTGCTTTTACTTCTATATTGAAGTATAAAAACATACATGAAAATGCACAGATCTTAAGTATACAGCTTGATAACTTCTTGCATATATGCATACTCATGTAGCTACCAGTCATTAAGATTTAAAAAAAAAAATCCAGCAAGCCAAAGACTCCCTCATTCACTTTACCAGTCAGTAACCCATCCTCAGAGTTAGCCATTGTTCTTATTATCATCGCCAAAGATCAATTTTCTTTGTTCTCTAATTTCTTATAAATGTACGGTTTATATATTAATTATTTCAGTCAATATTACGTCTGTAGGTTCCATTCATATTTTGTTTGAATACAGCAGGTTTGTTCTTTTCAATTGTATTAAGTATACTGTTTGCTGAATATCCAATTTGTTTATACATTTACACATTTATTTATACATTTACAGTTTATGAAAATGTATACCTCCAGTTGAGGCATGCAGTTATTTTTCACAGATTACATAATTTAAAATCTAAATTGCTAAGTTAAATGTAACTCATAACTACAACTGTATGAAAATTAGGTGCTCTAATAAAAATAAACCAGAAGATTACATATAAAAATGAAATCAATTAATGTGTTTGTATGATTGGGAAATATATAGTAAGTCATTCTAATCATTATGTCCATTTTTAAGATGTAATCAACTTTGTTGAGGTGAAATTTATATATAATAAAATTAATCCATTTACAGTATATAGATCAAAAGGTATATCAAATGTTCAACAATCAAAGTTTAAAACATTTCAATCAACTCAAATTTCTCCATTTCCCTTTCAATAAATCTCATTCTCACTTTTTGATCAATACAAACTCTGATCTGCATCACTATTGTTCAGTTTGCTTATTGTAAAATGTTATATAAATGTCTAATGTATTTCATTCAGTATGTTTTTGAGGTTCATGCATGTTGTTGCATATATTAATGATGGGCTCCTCCATTCTGTTACTGTCTAGTATTCCATTTCACTGAATCAATAACAATTTATTCATTGTCAGAGTATAAAGTATTCTTTGATATGGCTTTAGAGTATACATTGTAATTAATCTTTCAGAAGCTTACACTTGTCTAGATTTGGTGATATATTACAAATAATATCTACCATCATATTAAAAGACTTAAAATACTACCTATTCTACTTACTAAATAGCTGTGTGGGGTTTGATGTTTTTCACATAATTCAATCAAAATACATTTCAATAGATTGAAGACAGAACAGATGTGGTTCTCCTGTTAAGCTAGACATTAAAGGGTTTTTCAAAAATGTAAATCAATGCTACCCTTTTCACTATATTTCGTGTGAAAAAATATAGTTATTTTAAAAAACAGATTTTATTTAACCTATGGTGGATTAATTTGATTTTAAAATAAATTAATAAATATAACTTTTAATTTACCAGCTTTAATTTTCCATATGGTATCACTACATAAACAGCAGAAAATAATCTGTTTAGGACTTCCAAAAGTATTTAAAGTGCAAAGGAGTCCTGAAACTGAAATATTTGAGAACCTTGTATTAATGTACTTTATAGTAATTCTTGAAAACAGATAATGTAAATTCTTTATTGTTTCCCTTTTAAAAATTGTCTTGCTCTCATTAAAAGTTGTTTGTTTTTTCTTGTACATTTGTTTAAGTTCCTAGTTGATTCCAGATATTAGACCTTGTCAAGTGGGTAGATTACAAAACATTTATCCCATTCTGTAGGTTGCCTGTTCACTCTGATGCTAGTTTCTTTTGCTGTGTGGAAGCTCTTTGGTTTAATTAGATCCCATTTGTCAATTTTGACTTCTGTTGAAATTGCTTTTGGTGTTTTCTGTGGTATGATCTCTTATTTCATTTGTGATACTGCTAATTGTATCTTATCTCTTACTTTTTTGATCAGCTAGTTAGAGCTATATTAACTTATCTTCTTTAAAAAACAACTTTTTGTTTTGCAAATTTTCATTATTTTGAATCCTTCTTTTATTCTGATTTCCACTCATTATATCTTTCCTTTAACTTACTTTGAATTTGATTTGCTCTCTTTTTCAAGTTTCTTAAAATAAATGCTTAAGTCATTGTTTTGAGATGTTCTTTTTTTCCTATATGAGCATCTAGCACAGCAATTTTCTTCCTACATTGTTTCAGCTGCATCCACAAATCTATTGTTTTCATTCTCCTTCAGCAAAAAAAAAAAAAAAATTCCAATTTAACCTGTGATTTATTCCTTGCTATTTAAAATATATATAATTTTAATTTCCCTTCAGACTTCCTCTTTTTTAAATGTACCGTAAATCCCCGCATGTTCAGGGATTCTCCACTATTTTGTTATTGGGTGATTATGTATATCATGAAATTGATGCATGTTGTTGTCCAGCTTTCTATATTCTTGCTGATTTTCTGTCTGTTAGCTCCATCAGTTGCTTAAAGGAAGTTGTTGGAATCATCAACTGCAATTATAGATTCGCCAATTTCTCCTTTCCATTCTATTTACTTTCGTTTTATGCATTTTGAGACTCTGATGTTCAATGTATAAACATTTAGAATCATTATGTCTTCAGGGTAGTTTTTTTATCATTATATAGCATTATTTGTTGTCTTCAGTACTTTCTCTGCTCTGAATTCTACTTTATCAGATGGTAACATAGCCCCTCCTGTTTTTTTTATTAATATTTGCTAGATATGTTTTTTCAACTTACCAAACTAATTGAATTTAAAGTGACTTTGCTATAAACAGCATATGATTGGGTCATGTGTTTTGGTTTATACTCTGTCAACATCTTTCTTTTGGTTGATGTATTAATGTAATTTATATGGAAAGTAATTACTGATATGTTAGTGCTTTAAGTCTACCTTTTTTATTTTAAACTTTTCTCTGCTTCCTCACGTTCTCATTTTTGTTTTTATTTCCTTACTTTCATCAAGTTACATGAGCATATTTTGAGGATTCCATCTTGATTTGTTTATTGTGCTTCTGAATGTGTATCTTTGTATACTCTTGTTTTTACAGTCATTGCTCCTGGTATTCTGATATAAATGTGTGATTTATCAGTCTAGTTGTATTAAAATTTTACTTCTTTGAGTCAAATGTAGAAAGTTACTTGCATTTAGCTCTTTTCAACATTTTGCTTTTAAATATAATCACCGTGAGTATTAGGTGGTATTGCAAGTTTTGTTTCTATCATCAAATATAATTTACAAAAGACATTTGAAAAGGATTGTCTGTTTCTTGCTCTTATATTACTGCTCTTTTCATCATTCCTTTTTTCTTTCTGACACTTCAATATTATTTCTTTCGTCATTTCCTTTTTCTTTAAAGAACTTCCTTTAGCCCATACGTAGATATGCTATTGACATGGGTGTCTTTATTTCTCATGCATTCTTTAAGGATAGTTTCATCGAACAGAATTTGTAATTGATAATTCTTTTCTTTCAGCATTAAAAAAGATATTGACATTTTCTTTTGCTCTCCATAGTTTCTGATAAGAAATTCACTGTCTTTTGAATTATTTTCTTGCTAATGGCAATGACATTCCTTTTTTTTTTTTTTTTTTTTTTTTTGAGACGGAGTCTCGCTCTGTCTCCCAGGCTGGAGTGCAGTGGCGCGATCTCGGCTCACTGCAAGCTCCGCCTCCTGGGTTCATGCCATTCTCCTGCCTCAGCCTCTCCGAGTAGCTGGGACTACAGGCGCCCGCCACCACGCCCGGCTAATTTTTTTTTGTATTTTTAGTAGAGACGGGGTTTCACCGTGGTCTCGATCTCCTGACCTCGTGATCCGCCCGCCTCGGCCTCCCAAAGTGCTAGGATTACAAGCGTGAGCCACCGCGCCCGGCCAACAATGACATTTCTTTCTGGATGTTTTGAATATTTTTTTCTTTGTCTTTAGTATTCAACAGTTTAATAATATGTCTCGTCCTGAATTTCTTTGGGTTTATCTGCTGGTGGTTTTCTTAATTTGATATATTTATATCTTGTATCTTTCATTAAATTTGGAAACGTTTTAGCCATTATTTTTTGTATTATTAATTTCAACACCATCTTCCTTCTCCCCTCCTTGTAGTACACCTATGATATGAAGGTTGATCTTTTGGGGTTTTTTCCTACAGCTCCCTAAAATGCTATTAATTTTTAAAATAAATTTTATTGTATACATTTTAGGTATACAACACAATGTTATAAGACACATGGTATATGTGTGCGTATGTATATATATATAAAATAATATGAATACTATGGTAAAACAAATTAACATATCCATCATCTCACATAGTTATCAATTTTCCCCCCAAGATAAGCTATAATCTACTCATTTAGCAAAATTCCTGAATATAATACACTAATTTATAATCTTAATATTATACATTAGATGAATTTATCTAAACAAAGGTATTTATTTTCCTAAGTCCAAGTTACTCCCTCTGAAATAAGGAGATCATAATTATGTCTATTTTTAAAGATTATTTTATAATCAAAATAATATAATCCAATTTAAAATACAATGTCTGGCACAAAGTAAGTATTAAATGCACGTTAGTTGATTACTATTATTGTTACTATTTACTTACATACATCACGCTGTTTTAAGTTTCCTGAGTGTGGCGATATGTGTAGTGAGGACTTTAAACATTTTGAATTCTCAAAAAGGTGGGCAACAATAATGACTTTACCATTTCTAAAGGTTGTTATCACTGGGAAAGGAAGGCAATATTGCCGTTGGTGTTTTTAGGTCAACAAATAAACTTTATTCTTCTGAGGGTGACCAGAACATATACTCCATTGTCTCAGGTTGGTGTAGGTTTTTCAGTGACTTTTTAGAAAAGCAAAGGTCTACCTTTTATTAGGAAAATTGATCTTGGATCTTAAAGGTCAACAAAGTAAAGACTTGACTTTAGTTGCTAAGAATCCTACAAAATAAGCTGCATGTAAGATCCTGTATCTACTTTATGAGTTAAACCCATCTAGATTTGAACCTGTGATTTCTGAGAGCCTGTGCACTTTAAGTCCAAATACTTCCTTTCAACTATGAAGAATGACGTTTTAAAATTACAAAACACACTTTAAGGAATGGCTTTCTTAAATTAACTGCATTCAACAAGAGAGGGTAAAAGTGACTGTGCTGCAAGGCAGGTGGTAGTGTAGAATTTACTGGTGCAGACCTATAGTGCCATTCCCTTCAGCTAGAGAAGACATGAATGTGCCTGACGTTCTGGCATCTGGCCAAGATCAAGAGCACTTTGCTGTCACATTCAACTTGTTCAGTTCATGCACATTTCTCTAATGCTTTACAAAAATAAAAATTTAATACCGAGAATTCAGTGAAAGATGGCAAAATAAATTCACATTTTCATAGCCTTCCTGCCTAAAACCTATTGAAGTGAATAAAAATAGAGAAAAAATCTGTCTCTATGCTTAAGAATTGCCATAACCTCATAGAGTCAACTCAGAAGTGTATCAGTCGGTTACAAATATTTGGACCAAATTGACAGACTCTGGATATCAGTAGACATATCTTCATTTGGGAGGAATAAATGGTAGAGTAGATAAAAAAGGGAGTTATAAAGCGGTCTACTAAGAACTCCTAGCTGGAGAGATGAGACTGTGGATTGAACAGATTACAGGAGAAAAAAGGAAAACATCTTGTAGAATTAATTCTATGACAATAAAATGGCAAGTTGAGGGAAGAGATATTTAATATATAAAATTCCTAGAAAAGTCGTATTATTTTTTCAGCTGATTTTCTCCCCTCAAGGAAAACCCTGGTATAAAAGAAACTGTACACTGTAACTTCTGACCAAAATAACATGAGCAAAGAGAAATGTTTACATATCTGTAGAGATCTGAACTTTCATCTGGGTGTTCAACTCTCTACCAGTCACAGGAGTGAGAAAAGTGGTAGAAGCGCATTTGGTTAGAGTATTCAATAAATTTAAAGAGAAATTGCTTATGGTAAAATTCACTAGCAGTCTCAGCTTCTTTTCTGTACTCCTCAATCAAATAAATGGCTAAACAATGTACACAACCCACCAATTCTGATACTTAAAATTTAATTCCTTTAAGACTAAAGGATACTTCTGAGAGAGGGGGACAAAGAAGAGGAGGAATTGGGAAACAGAAATAATAATTGTTTAAAAAACAACTCACATTACTAACATCATTCTTAAACAGAGATGAGTTCTGTTTGGAATTCTATCACTTAAAAAAAAGAAAAAAAAAAAGGCCGGGCTCATGCCTGTAATCCCAGCACTTTGGGAAGGTGACGTGGGTGGATCATGAGGTCAGGAGATTGAGACCATCCTGGCTAACACAGTGAAACCCCATCTCTACTAAAAATACAAAATATTAGCCGGGCATGGTGGCGGGCGCCTGTAGTCCCAGCTACTCGGGAGGCTGAGATAGGAGAATCGTTTGAACCCATCAGTTGGAGGTTGCAGTGAGCCGAGATTGTGCCACTGCACTTAAGCCTGAACAACAGAGTGAGACTCTGTCTCAAAAAAAAAAAAAGATAAACCAGCATGATACCAATGCAAAAATTAATACTTGGTAGAGAAAATAATGGAGAGAAAGTAAAAGAAAATCATGTATATGACAAACACAGTCACAGTCATGGTAAAAGGAAATATATAATAGTTGACACAATAACTTTTATTATAATTTCAAAATTTGAAAATTAATAATATAAGTTAAAAAATATAGAATGACATAAAATCTGATCCATGTTAATTTAAAAATAATTTTAGGTGAAAAAGCAGTATCAAATTTCAACTTCTCTAAAATCAGCATGAAGTACAAATTACCTAATATAAAGTTGGAATAAGACATAGGCAATATTTTCAGAAAATTATACATAATTCAAAGGAAAGGCATAGAAAATTACATTTTAATATTTTTCAATTTATTTGTCATATAAATATTATGTGAGTATGATGGTGTTTGCTCCTCTTCCCCTCCTCTTTCTGTTTCAACATTTACAAAGAGTAAATTTCATTCTTCCTTTCTAGTTGTAGTGTCACAGGCGATGTTATGACACCTGTTTGTAGCTCCTTAATTGTGCCACCATAAGTTAAGTGCAGCTAATCTGGTTGGTGAACAGATTATGCGCAATAATCTCTGTTTTATTAATGAGTTGAAGTACCTCTTCCAAAGACAGCCCTCTTGCTAGTTTTTCTTTTGCTTCCTGAGCACAACCTCAGTATGTTCCATGTTGCTCCCTGTTTTTCCTTCTGTGTGTAGGAAGTGCATGCAAAGCACACCTGCTGTTCTCTTTACAGTAAAACCTTCTTTGTGTTAACTTGTTCTTTCCAATTTAGGAACAAGGGCTAGGAAGACTTAGGCCAGCTTCAATACTGTATTCACCACCAATTGTTTATCAGAAATCTTGCATTTTGATGGGTGGTTTCCCAAATTTACACAGCAGTATTTTGGTTTTTACTTGGCTAATGATCCTTACATATATACTCTACTAGATAAGAAGACAGGTGATAAGATCATGAAACCATAACAGAGAACTGAGTTCCAATATCTGGATAATAACTTTTTTTAAGAAGTTAAAAAAGATTGAAATTAGATTAAAATTTTTAGAGGAATAAACTTCCCTGAAATGTAAGAAGAACTAGGTCTGTAGAAAAAAGGAATCAACTTGCTTCAGAAAAAAAAAAAAAACAACTAATAGTGAATGTTGAGCATAGGACAATATTATAATAAATTTAATGGAATTCAACAATAAAGAAAGAATTTAACAAGTGTATTCAGGAAGAAGAAACAAGTAACTTAAAGAAAATACACACACATGCGCATAGAATGATTGTAGGCTTTTTTAACATCAGTATCATAAGTCTTGAGGTGATGACGCACATCTAGAGTTCTGATAGAAAATAAACATGTAACCAGATTGACTTTTAAATTTGAAGAAAATAGAATCATATCCTAAAGTATGCAGGAAGGAAAAATTCGTAGTGTTTTGTTTATATCTTTAAAATATGCATACATTATATCCAATTAACGACAAGGAAATGAGGAATAAATATTCCCCAAATGGGAAAATCATGCCATAAAATGGCTTGTGGATGAAGTTTCAATACATTTAAATCCAAAATTAATTGGAAATAATATCCATAATTAAGTCACAGCAGAATGTTTTAATATAAAGTGTATTACAATTAGCAAAAGTTGAAAAGACATTAAATAATATATACAAATGAGAAGGTGGTAAACTAAGAAAATGGCCACTAAAAACATGCCATAAAGAAGCTCAAGAACAAAAACATTTGATTGGCAAGGTGTAAGTGTGCTATGTTCACCATTTTTCATGACTAGAGTCAATAATGCTAAATTTGATAAACTAATAAATACAGGCTTAAACATGCAATTTTCAGTTTTTAGGTTTGGTAAGGCACTAAAAATCACAATACACATGAATTTTCTCAGGTGGAGGGTAGGCAAAAAACCACACACCATATTCCAAAAATACAAAAGCAAAGGAAATAGCAAAATAAGCATGATATAAGAAGACGAAAGACCAAGTTTATCTCTTACAATAATAAATGAAGATTTGATAAGCTCTGAAAGAAAAATTTTAGACGCTGTGATAATACAACTAGAAATAGAAAACAACAATGTACCATCTACAAGACAACCTTGCCTGAAAGAAACGGACTCTGAAAAATAAGTGTAAAACGATACACAATGATTTACCAAATAAAAACAAACCTAAAGCAACAAGGGTCATAATATTTATATGAAGGAGTTAAAATCCAAGCATTTTGCAATAACTCAAACCAAGAAAAAGACTTTAGCATAATAAAAGATTCTATGTACAACAAATATGTAACTTTTCCTAATAAACATAGCATTGAAATGTATGGAGAAAAAAATCCCAGCAGTATAAGGAATATGAGCAGAATTTGTAGACTAAAATTTCTAACTGAGCAAGTTGAAAAGAATGTATAATTTAAAATAAGAAATATGTATGCGTGTTAGTGTATGTATATGTATTGAACATACATATAAATATCTATAAATGTCTATGGCATATATATATATATATTTCATGCACATATATACACACATTCTATAAAGATAGAAAAAAAATAACTCCAAAAAATGACATATAGTACAAAATATGTTTACTTCATTATAATAAAACTAAATATAATTATAAAAATAGAGACAGACAACAATGCCTTGTAAATTACAATATATGTATTATAAGCAAAGTTCAGAGATAAACAGAAATAAACTATAGAGCAATATTTTTAAAATTGTTATAATCAATAAAATGATACCCAAATGGAAATTTTTAGCAAAAGTCATATATGAGAAATTCAAAAATTATTTCATGCAGGTAGCAAAAATTAGGAAGAAAATAACTAAATATCAATACTAGAGACTAACAGTATGTTTCATATTTTCAGTTAATAATATAAATAACATATGTAATCAAACGGTATGTAAACATTTTTTAAAAATCATGCAGCACATCTATATTTATTGAACACATAAAAGAGTATGATGAGAAAAGCCTTTCATTAGGCACAGAAGAGCCTGTCTAGTTATTCTGGCTGATAAACTCTGAGGGTCATGAGAGCCGGGACTACTCTTACAGATCCTGATCAGCAATGAATCCCTCATCCTAACACAACAGTGGAACTTTTTAAAGTTATATGTTACTTTTGACAGACTGATATAAACTATGGGCTTTTTCTTCTGGGAAACTTGAAACCAAATTATAGGGTTCTATGGACCCCTGATTAAGAACCCTTGGCACTAGTAGATGGTAGTGTGAGTTCCAACATCAGATTTAGTGTGTTTGGACCCTCATTCTGCAAAATGTGAACATTTCACCACATTTGGTAATTATGAGTGCTGAGTGAGTTCATACTCACAAATGTTTAATAGCCAGAATATACTAAGTGCTAAATGCACATATGAAATTTTTAACTAGCACTTTACCTGGCACATTGTACAAGAGTTCAGCAAATATTTATTAAAGGAATAAGTAACTGTTCTTACCTACTTCTCAGGATTGTGAATGTCAGATCAGTGGCATAACTTTGAAAATTATAGAGCAACAAATGAAGAATTCTTGTCTCAGTCTGGGGCTTTGAGGATATTCACAGGACATAAATCATAGCTCTACCATAAATATAATGCTTCTTTTGCAAGATTCGCTATGGTGTTTGCTTCCATCCAGCAACGCCCTTCAATTAAGTTGACTTTTTGGCAACTTAACATTTGCATGCTATGATACATCTCCCATGTGCCCCTATTCTCTTTTTTAATCTTAAGAATCTTATGTTTTCAATATAACCAAATGCAGAAGTTCAGTTTCTGACACTGAAAGCTATTCCAATGTTTTGGAGAATCCTGACATCGTAGGTTCTAAAATGAGATATGAGCAGAAAGAAGAGCTCTTGGTGGGCGAATTGGACTTTCTCCTTTCTTTCAATATGGTGAGCGAGACAAGAGGTTGTATTTTCTTCAAGATGTGTGTTATCTGGAAATAAAATAAGGAGAACAAATTAAGCTTTTTTATAACATGAGTTTTTTGACATTATAACAATATATCTTTGATATAGTAATTTCCTCGTTTGTTTGAAAATTTTCTAGCATACATAACATTTGAAAGAATAATAAAGTGAGATATATCTTCCATTTAGAATAAACAGTGTAAAAATCTGCCATGATTTGCTTGTTCTCAGCAAGTTGCAGTTATCATGGCATTACCCTAAACAATTTAGCACTCATCACCACCTAAACACAATGCTATGATCACGTCTAAGAAAATTACAATAATTCCATAACATTATCTAAATTCACTGAACAAAATTCCCTAATTTAAGACAATTTGAGAATCAAAAAGGAAAACTAAAGAATTGAAAACTAAAAAAGAAGCCCAAAGATTATTTAGTTATAAATAATGTTTGAATCCATAGACAGAAAATGAGAGGGTGGTGTTTCTGTGCAGAAAATGCCAGATAATACACAAAGAAGAAATGACAGATTTTTTTAAATTGGCATTTTGTAATTCCTGTGGAGAGCAAAATAATTGTCTTCCAAAGATATCTAAGTCCTAAACTCTGGAGCCTATGAATGTGTCACTTTACATGACAAAAGAAACTTTGCAGATATAATTAAAATGTGACCCTGAGATGGAGAGATTTTACTGGATTGTATAGGTAGGTCCAATCTATTCATATTGGTCTTTAGAAGCAGAGAGCCTTTGCCAGCTGCAGTCAGAGGAAGATGTGACTATGGGAGGAGAGTTAAAAAGACACAAGATGAAAAGGACTTAACCTGACGTCACTGCCCTTGAAGATGGAGCAAGGGGTCACTAGCCAATTCTTGTGAGTAGCCTTTAGAAATTGGAAAGAGACAAAAATACAGATTCTCCCATAGTGCCTTTAGAAACGAATGAAGCCCTGCCAGCCAGTAGATTGTAACCTAGTCAGACCTGCATCAGAATTCTGACCTTCAGAATTCTAACTGTAAGGTAATAAAGTTGTGTTGTTTTAGGCTGCTAGATATGTGGTAGTTTTAAATAGCAGTAGTAGACAACTAATACAAGCCCTACAAAATAATTGACTCAGAAAGCTCATCAGTGGATGCTAGCTAGAAGCTTTGGGTAAACTGGTGATGTGTAATAGGACACCCAGCTGAAGCCAGAGTGTCAACCCACAGATCACTCACTAATTACAGAAAAAAAAGGTGTCTTTACAATGGGGGAAGAGTGGCATTTATCACCTTAATTAAAGTTAGTTTCTTTAATGGGGGATGTCTTCACAGCATGGGTCCCCTGGTCCAATGCTCTGTGAAGTTCATACATCATGTAAAGTGTTCTTGCCAATGTTTAGCTAAATCTAATACAACCTATATACTTGCTTATATTCATAAAAAATATCCAGACAACAGAAGAAAGTGTAAAGGAAATATAAATAATTATACCCAGAGCATAAGATATAAGACACCACTCCCAGAGTCTTCAAAATGTCAATGTAATAGAAATAAATTTAAAAAGTAAAAGTCCTGTTAAAAATTAAAAGGTAATAAAGAAATGTCACAGTCTAATGCAATGTGTAAACCTTGACTAGATCCTAAATAACAAGAAGGAAGGAAGGACGGAAGGAAGGAAGGAAGGGAGGAAAGGGAGGGCAGGCAGCTACAAATTATTTTATAAAAATATTAACGATTAAAAATATTATACACAAAATTTCCACTAGCATCACTTTTTTCTTTTCCAATCATTAATAAGTATATTGGCTGTTTACTGTGGAAAGAGCATTGATTTGGACTCATGGGACCTTGGTTGCAGTCCTGATTATGCCTACAAATGATTTAGGGAAAACATTTAATTTGTCTGACTGTCAGCTTCATAAACTAGATTATATTGAATGATTTCCACTGAACCTGAAACTTGCACATTCCTTGATATTTCCTTCAGGAGAACCTTAGGAAAGATTTTCTTTGACCCTCAATTCTAATGAAAGCTTCAAATGACAAATTTGCTGAGTGAGCATATAAGTTTTTTATTGCTCTGTAACAAAGTACCCCAAATGAAGTAGCTTAAACCAACACAAGTTTATTATCTCACAAGTTCTGTAGGTCATAAATAGGGGCATGGTGTAGCTGGATTCTTTACTCTGGGTTTCAATGTACTGAAAACAAGATGTTGGCTGGAGCTGTGGTTCTCATCTTGGCTGAGGATTCTCTTCCAGGTTCACTTGTTTGGGAGGGAATTTCTTTTCTTGCAACTCTAGGACTGAAGTCCCCATTATCTTTCTAGCAGTTGGCTGGGATCAGCTCTCAGCTCCTAGATGCTGCCTGCAGTTCTTTACCATGTAGCAACCATAGATAATTCACAACATGAATGATTGCTTTCTCCCAGGCAACCTGCAGCATATTGATGACTGTCTTCTGCTACCTGCCTGCAGGAAATAGTGCTTTTATAAAACTTATGTTATTAGGTCAGACCTACTTAAATAATTGCTCTCTATCATTAGGTCAACTAAGTCAAGACCTCAATTATATCTGCAAAATCCCTTTTGATCTACAAAATATTCTAATCATGGGAGTGAAATTCACTATATTCAAAAATCTTGAGAATTATGCAGAGCATGTTTACAATGAGTCAGTAAATCTTGGGATCCATCCTAGAATTCTGCTATTACATGGTTATCTCAAATCTACTACGTAAAAAATAATGCATTCAATTGTCGTAATTTTGTAGAAAGTATTTTGCAATATACATAATTTTCTGTGGAAATCATTAAAAATATTGAGTCAAAGATAGTTCTCATTTTGAACAGTAAAAAAATCAGTTCCGTTCCTCTATAGACTTAAAACATAGCAGTATCATAAGAGAAATTAAATTTAGATGAATATGAATTAATATATCAGATCAATAAAGTGATTTATGTGAAAAGCTTACAAAAATGTATATTATCATATGTTAAGAGCAAGCAGAATGTTATACCAAGTGCAAAGAGTTCAGATCAAGGAAACACACGTTTAAATGTTAAAAACTATTTAAAATAATTCATGAACATGAAGAATTAATGGAAGCAAACACATTCCATGCCATTAAAAGTTAATTTGAAGGATTAAAGGAACTCTTGTGATTTAAAGTCACACCTCCAAAGAATTTTGTGAATATTTTAAATGTACAGACAAATATAGCATTTATTCAATTCAGTAAGATGTAGTGGAATTCTATACAAATGTAGAATGAGAAGAGATGTGAACAACAAAATTCACATATAAAAGAATGTGTTTATTTATCTATTTATTTAGCAAAAAAATGGAAAGATACTTTGCCAGATGCTGAGGAACATTTTTTAATAAGGATATATGCATTTCCCTCTGCCACTTACCATGTAGAAAAGAAGACAGACATTGGTCAAAATTTCAAGGTGGAGTACTATGAATAATAAAGATTAGTATGCTATGGAAACATGTAGCACTAAGGCTTATTTGAAAAAAATGATTACTGCAATTGGACTCAGGAAAAATATATTGACAATAAGCTTAGTTCCTCTTTTGGTAATTGTCTGTTTTTTTATTTTACTTTATGTTCAATGGTGAAGGAAGAAGTGTTGATTATATGAAAATAATAAATTGTGTTCTTGATTTTAAAAGCAGTAAACTCCTGAATGTGATATCTCAGGATTCTATTTCCAGTGCTTTGATGAGAAGAATTAATAGCACAATGACTCTATATTATTTTTAAAATAAAATACATTTTGACATATGAATATTGGACTTTAAAAGGAAAAGAAAGGCATTAAAGTAGAATGTGACCCTCTTTTAACTATTTCAAAATCAGCTGAGCTCATTTGTTAAAAAAACATTGACTTTCAGAGCTAGGGCATAGCTCAACGGCCATTCATTCTAACTTCTTAGACATAGATAATTCAAATATCTTCCACATATCTTAGGATATCACCAATAATAGGCACATTCTCACACTTGAAGCAACCTCCTCTTTTTTTTTTGGAAAGTTCTATTTCAATGTTCACATACAGTCCAAGTTAGTCTCTATACACACTACATCATTGATTCCACTTATATGTCTGGTATCTCTGATATTTCTTTCTTCTACCGTACAGACCATTGACTATTTTGTAATTAGCCCTCATTTACTTCTAGATTATTCTCTTTCCCAAGCTAAATATTTCCAGTTTCACCAGAAATCAGAACTATTTCTCCATGCTAAACATTATCATTTTAGCTTTAGTTCACTGTTTTAGCATATAAAAGTTATTTTGACCATGTTTGTAACTGAACATATTTTCCCCTTCCATAAGTTTGCTAAAGATCTTTTTGTAATACCATTCGGTAAACCAATAGAAGTAAGAAAAGAACAGAGTGGATATTGGTGCACATCTTTGGAAACTTGCTTTGCAGCTAAAATTGATTCAATAATAGCTTGCTTTTAGGACACCAGAATTATTCCAAGTTTTCTAAAATGGAATTAATATTGGGTTTAACAAATGTCTTGTTGAAATCTAGATACAGCAGCCTACTGCACTTGCACTTCACTGATCTACTTAAGTAGCAACACTTTCCATAGGAAAATGAAGTCATTTGGATATGATTTGTCACATCTGCAGTACCTCAATGCCCTTTGATTCTGGGATCAATTTTTTTTAAAACCTCCTACAAACAGTTAACACATGAGGCCTTATTCATTTTAATCCTAAAATGGATTTAATTATTTTTAAAACAGAAATTTAAATTTAGATTTTCATCATGGCTGTGAAGTAACAAAAATGCTTAAAAATAAAAGAGACCCTGAGATAGCGGCTAGCTGACAAGTATGCAGATGAACTTTATCTTCTGCAAAATTCATAGAGTAGTGTGTCTCTTTAGAAAGCAGCCCTTGGAAGTCTGGGATTTTCTGATGCATAAAGATGTGCTCTAAAAATGCCAGGGAGGTAGAACACTCATTGTGATTGTCAATGGAATGTCCTGTTAGTAACCTCTGTGGAAATCACAAAGTTCCCAAGCACATTGAGTCATGAAGCTCACCCTGCATAAATCTGTCTACATTCATGAGTTGCTACCGCTAACTGCCACCACAGCAAGCTCAGTGTACACCCCATGCTGCTGAAATGGCAGGACACATTGAATAAAATCCAAGCTCCTACATTCACATTTCTTTTTGTTTATCTTTAAGGCAGTACAGTATCTATTCAGAAACGTGCCCTTGAGCATTTGCATATCTGGAACAGCAGTCCCTAATCCTCCCCAGCTTTGAGAGAGGCATGTATTACTGGTTTGCACACATTTCAAGAGAAAAATACTGGCCATAGCTCCTACTACAGAAATATGACATAGCATATTCTTAGTCTTGCAACATTGACAAATTGAAATAGCTAGGCAAAGAATCATAATTCTAAGCTCTGACAACTAAAGATAATCATTTTTACATCAAAATAATAGTAGTTATACTATACTGGGGTATATGTTTACAAATTTTACAGCTTAAAAATTCCTGAAGCATTACTTATTTTATTACCAAACATTGTAATGGGGAAATATTAACTTTACCATTCTATAGATAAGAAAACACTCTCAGAAAAGTTAGGATACTCAATGAAGTCAATTAAGGCTTAGATTTAAATTCTGGTCCAAATGCAATGTCCTCTAAATTTTGGTTCTGATTTTCAAAAATAAAGATGTCTAATTTTTAATTAATCATTTAAATAATTTTTTGAAAAATCATTTCTCTGCTACCGAATTCTGTCCTTTTCTAGATATGCCAGTATTTTTTAGTTGTGTTATATGTTTAATACATATAACATATCTGTTCATACCATTTCTTACTGCATTAATGTATGTTACCACTATATTGCATTTCTCAATACAGAAAACTTTTAATAAGTAGTAAACATTTGTCTATTTTACATTAAAATTTTTAATGTTGAAGAATTTCACAAGCATTATGGGAGAAAAAAATAATAATAAAATAAAAGCACCACATAATAGAAATGTATTTGGAAGGGCGCTTTAGGTCGGAGAAATATTTAATATGTCTACTTTTTAATTCAAAAAAGGTCACTTTATAAACAATTTGACAAGATATTTTAAATTTATGGAAAATTTTATTCAATAAATACCACATCTATTTAGAAAAATATAAAACTAGATACACAACATGAAACACCTATATCACATGAAAGAAAAACATAAAATTCCAAATAGATTGAAACTACAAAAATGTTGAAAACAGATACAGGAGAATATTTGTATAATCGTGATATGAAACTAAAAGATAGACTTGACAATGTATTAAAACTTCTGGTAAAATATACCAGTTAAAAGATAATAAACAAGATTAATATTGCACATAAGAAAGGAATCTATATTATATAAAGACTCTTTATAGATTATTAGAAAAAAAGAATAGAAATATATTGGAAGTTAACAAGTGAAGAAATCCAAATGACAAACCTATTTGTTAAAATCTTAAAGTAAAATGGGATTGTTTATTCACTTGTTAGATTATCAAAGTTTAAAAATAATTTTATTTTATTTTATTTTATTGTACTGTATTTTTTTGAGACGGAGTCTCGCTCTGCTGCCCTGGCTGGAGTGCAGTGGCACAATCTCAGCTCACTGCAAGCTCCGCCTCCCGGGTTCACGCCATTCGCCTGCCTCAGCCTCCTGAGTAGCTGCGACTACAGGCACCCGCCACCACGCCCAGCTAATTTTCTGTATTTTTAGTAGAGACGGAGTTTCACCTTGTTAGCCAGGATGGTCTCGATCTCCTGACCTCATGATCTGCCTGCCTCGGCCTCCCAAAGTGCTGCGATTACAGGAGTGAGCCACCGCGCCTGGCCTAAAAATAATTTTTAATATCCAATGATGTTATAAAAAATAGACAGTTTCGCTGGAGGCCATTCTCCTAAACAAATTAACACTGAAGCAGAAAACCAAATACTGCATGTTCGCTCTTATAAGTGGGAGCTAAACATTTAGTAAATTTGGACACAAAGAAGGAAACAATAGACACTTTAGGCTCCTTGAGGCTGGGGGGTGGGAGGACTGCAAGGGTAAAAAAAAAAATTCCTATTGGGTTCTATTCTCATTACCTGGGTAACAAAAAAAATCTATACACCAAACTCCCACAACGAGCAAGTTTCCCATGTAGCAAACTTGCGCAAGCACCCCCTGAACCAAAAATAAAAGTTGGATAAATAAATAAATAAATAATAAAATCACACAAAGCAAGGAAAAAAACATAAAACAAAGGTAGTTTAGATTTTTTTTTCTCCTTTAAATAGCTTTTATTTTTAAGGCAAGTTTCAGGTTCACAGGAAAATAGAACAAGAAGTACAGAAACTTCCCAAATACCCCCTCACCTGCTCCCCATGGTCTCCTCTCTTGTGAATATTCTGCACCAGAGCGGTACCTTTATTGCAACTGATGAACATACATAAACATGTTACCATCCAAATCCATTGTACACGTTAGGGTTTAGTCTTAGCGTTGTATACTCTATCGGTTTTAACAAATGCATACTGACCGGTACTCACCATAATAGTGTCATATAGAATAGTTTCATTGCCCTAAAATCCTCTGTGCTCCATATATTCATCCCTCTCTCCCTGTAAATTTCTGGTAACTACTGATCTTTTTACTGTCTCCATAGTTTTGTCTTTTTCAGGATACCAAGTATTTGGAATCATCCAGTATGTAGCCTGTCCACACTTCCTTCTTAGTAATATGCATTTATTTTTGTGTCTTTTCATGGCTTCATAACTCATTTTCATAGTGCTGAATGATATTCCATTGTCTGAATGGATATATTTATTCATTCACCTGCTGAAGGACATCCTGGTTACTTCCCATTTTGGCAATTATGAAAAGGCTACATAAACATCCATGTGCGAGTTTTTGTGTGGACATAAGTTAGCAACTCATTAGACTAAATACCAAAGAACATGAGTGCCGGAGCATACGGTAAGACTGAGTTTAGTTTTGTAAGAAACCACCAAATTGTCTTCCAAACTGACTGTGCCATTTTGCAATCTCACCAGTAATGACTGAGAATTCTTGTTGCTAACAATTTATGATCTCAGAGTTCTGGATTTTGGACATTTTAACAGGCATGAAGTATTTCATTGTTAATTGGAATTCCCCTAATAAAATATGATGTAGAGCATCTTTTCATATGTTTACTACCCATCGTATATCTTCTTTGTTGAGGTATCTGCTAAGTTCTTTTGCCAATTTTTAAATAGGGTTTGAGTTTTGAGTCATTTATATATTTAAAATAAGAGTCCTTTATCATATAGGTATTTTGTGAAGATTTTCTTCCAATCCATGTTTTTTCTTTCTCTCATTTTCTTTACAATCTTTCACAGACAGAGCAAACATTTTTTATTTTTATGAAGCCTTGCTAATCAATTCTTTCTATCATGGATTGTGTCTTTGTTGTTGTCCAAAAAGTCATTGACATACCTAGGGTCGTCTAGTTTTTCTCCTGTTATCATCTAAAACTTTTGTAGTTTTGCATTTTAAATTTAGGTCTGTGATTCATTTTGAGTTAATTTTTGTGAACGGTATGAGGTCAGGGTCCAGACTGACTGTTTTTACATGTGGATATCAAGTTGTTCTAGCAACTAGACTCAACTTTTGTCTAAAAAACTATTTTTGCTGTATATTATTGCCTTTGATTTTGATTTTGATTATGATTTATCAATATCAGTTGATTTTATGTATGTATGTTCATTTCTAGGCTTTCTATTCTATTCTGTTCAGCTATTTGTTTATTCTTTTGCCAATGTCACACTGTCTTAGTTACTGGAGCTCTATAATAATTGTTGAAATCAGGTAGCATCAATCCTCTAACTGCTGTTCTTCAATATTGTGTTGGCTATTTTGTATCTTGCCTCTCTATGTAAACTATTCTTTTTAGAGCAGCTTTTTTTTTTAATTTCCATAAGATTTTGGAGAACAGATGGTGTTTGGTTACATGGGGAGGTTCGTTAATGGTAATTTGTGAGAATTTCGGTGCACCTATCACCTGAGCAGTACCCACTGTACATCATTTGTGGTATTTTATCTCTCACTCACCTCCCACCCTTTCCCCCAAGTCCCCAAAGTTCATTGTGTCATTCTTTTTTGTTGTTGTTGTTAGAAAAATAGAAACTTTAATGCCTTTTTGTTCATGTGACTTTAGCAATCTTTTGGAAATAAAGACAGTTTTAAAGATTATTGGTAAAATAAAAATGTCTTCAAATGTTGACATTTGGTCTAAAGGTCAGATATTAGATTTGCTAAATGCTTTAAGGCTGTAAACTGCTTCTTTCACTTTTGAAAATTGTTCAATTTACCTACTTTGGAGCATTAGAGTCTAGATAAGGGCTGGGGACATGTGAAGTTAGCCATGCCCCCTAGCTATGCTAGAAAGAGCCAGATCTTATCTTCACTTCCTTTTGACTTCCTAGGCCCCACACTTAGAACATAATTAAAATCTCTTGTCGGGCTTTTCACCAAAAATAAAAGTTGCTAAGGGTTAACACTGTAACATGTGATTGAGACTACTGGAGAAATGGTTTTACATCCAAAGTGTGTAAGGATAGTAGGATGAGTTTTTGGTAAAAGATTATAAGTCGGCGTGGAAATGTGGCTTCTGTTAAAGAGAATATAATTTTGTCTACTTTAGAGGGATTTAAAGATTGTCTTAACCTAAAAGAATATTGGGACAAAACTGAAGGTTTAAGGAAGTTGAAAAGCATTTGTGAAGGGTTGGTCTTAAGAAGAAAGTTCTGTGGGTATGAGTAAGTTGGCTAAGACTTGAAGGGGATTATTTAATTTTTTTCCATAAGTTGAACATTAAAATAGAAGCACATTAATGCAGGGCCGGAATCTGGGCCCATGTGTCAGAATAACAGAGTTTTCTTAGAAAATTGATCTGCTGTTTAACAGAAAATTGTAAAGGGTTCTAAAAAATTTATGAAAATCTTACCTTATGGTCAAACTAATTAAAACTGAATAGATTGATAAACTTTTATTTAGGAACTAGCTATAGCATTAAAGATGAACTAATGCAAACGTGAAATTTGGTTTCCTCTCTTTTTTTCTTTGTCTTTTTTTTATATAAACTTTAGAGTTAATTTGCTGATTTCCACAAAATAATTTGCTGTGATTTTTACTGGGATTGCACTGAATCTACAGAACAATTGTTGGAAATTACTGACATTTTGAGATTACTAAGTATTCCTATCCATGAACATGGAGTATCTCTCCATCAATAAGTCTTTTATGATTTTTTTTATATAAATAACACTTGTTTAGAGTGTTGGAGATAGGCAAAAGACGAAATGATAACTTATAAAAGGAATTGTTTAAAAGTTTGAGGAGGATTGAGAACACGGTTTTTGGAAAAATTTACTGCGACCAAAGAATTATCCAACCAGTCAAGCGGTCTTCACATGTGACAGCAATATTGGGACAATTAAAGATGCCAGGAAATGTGTAATCTTTCAAAAATACAAATATAAAGGTATATCAGTCAACCAAGAAACAAATTGACATAAGGAACACATAAATAAGAAAACTGTGAATAGTCAACTTACTTAAATGTAGAATTAATTTTAGGAACTATACTACAAATCGTTATGCAAAAGAATGCAAATATATTATTACTTACTCAATTGTGGCAGACAAGATGAACCACACAGATACTCTTTTTTTTTTTTTTTTCTGAGACAGAGTCTTGCTCTGTCATCCAGGCTGGAGTGCAGTGGTGTGATCTTGGCTCACTGAAACCTCTGCCTCCCTGGTACAAGCAATTCTCCTGTCTCAGCTTCCCAAGTAACTGGGATTACAAGCACACACCACAACTCCTGGCTACTTTTTGTATTTTTAGTAGAGATGAGGTTTCTTCATATTGGCCAGGCTGGTCTTGAACTTCTGATCTCATGATCCGCCCACATCGGCCTCCCAAAGTGCTGGGATTACAGGCGTGACCCACGGCACCCAGCCACCACACAGATATTTCTTAAAGGCAATCTGCACAGCTGTAAATTTTGTGATTAGTTGAGAGTCTAATAGTTGAGAGTCTTTGTGATTAGTTGAGAGCTGTTGTATTACATAAGGTCTTGTTCTACTTTTGAGTCTAGTCAAGCTTTTCTCTGCAGGGCCACATCCAATGAATGCCTGAGAAAAGCAGTGGCACAAGGAGCATTTACACCCGATGCTGAACTTCTCTAACTGGCCCTTTGCCCTGGAGCTCCTTATGGAACTGACAGAGAGATTTTCCAGATTTGCATTGCAGTCTCATGGCTCCCTAGTAAATCGATCTCTGTCGTGGTGTCTCCTTCCAGGAGAACCCACACTGCAACAGCAACTTCTTATATGGAATAATTTCAATTACATAAAAAGTTGAAAAATTATAACCAACATCCGTATTTAATTTTCAGCCATGATAAATGTTTGTACAATTGCTTCATCTTTTTTACCATACATACATATATAGTGTGTATATATATAAATATAGAAAGATATATATGTGTGTATACATATGCATATGTGTGTATGTATATATTTGTCCTATTATTAGGTTCACTTGCACACACCTTGAAACGATTCTTCAATATTTTAATTTGTGTATCTTAATAATGAGGAAACTCTCTACATAGCAAAAATATATTATCTTCTCAATAAATTTAATTTAACATTATAAAATTCAATTATCTAGTATAAATTTCATATTCAAACAGCACAAGCTATCCCCTATTTATTTTATAATTGTTTTTCTGGTTTTGGAAACAAGAATCAAACAAGGATTACAAAACCCAATTGAGTTGGCATGTTTCTTTAAACCACAAGAGTCTCCCAACCCCCATTTTACAATTGTTGTAGTTCTTCACAGTATTGATTTAAAAAAATAAAAATCTAACTTAGTGGCTTTGCAAAATGACCTGTAACTTTCATTTGTTTAATTATTTCTTCATCATTAAAGTTACACCCTGCTGGCAACATTGCTACATAGATGATATTATACCTTCTCAGCACTTTTCCTTAGAGATTACCATATCAGTTTGGCAGATTATTAATTTTCAGGTATAAATTCTTAAAATTAAAAGTGAAGAGACCAGAAGTTGCTATAATTAGAAATAACGGGCTAGAAAGTGAGCCAAATTAAGTTTAGTTCCAAAATTGTAAGCCTGGAAGATTGAAATATTCTATTGAACATTTTTTAAGTAATCACTGACTATGTATTAGACCTTTTCCTGGTTGCTGGAAGATGTTTCAATGAATAACATATAGTCATTAGCTTAGAAGAGATCAATATGTAAACAAAGATGAAAAAGAATAATGCTAACTTTTAAAGAATGTAAGTGTTTAATGAAGCTTGGTACAAACTTGCAAAACACACAGACAACAGTTACTATTCCTAGGTATGAGATAGGGAGTGGTCAGCAAAAGATAATAGCAAACATGACATTTCAGTTCTGTGTTAAAGACATTTCTCGCTGTCAAATAAAGAGTATATATCCTAGATAGGTCAAAAGAAAATAATATCAATTCAATTAGATAGATAGTGATAGACAAATAGAAATATATAATAGATAATGATGATGAAGATAGATGAAAGAGAGAAAGAATCATAATTTCTTAAAATGGAAACAAAAGGCATCTAAGAAAAATCAGTGGCAGATTAAGAAAAGGTAGTTTATTACGGGAACTTGGCTGTAGTGTATGATAAAAACCAGGGACCAGCCTTTGCAGTGTGCAAAGTGGTCAACAATGAGGATCTATAAACTACAGTAGTGGTGTTCAGGAGATTGATTTGACAAGATATGCTAAACAGTTAAGTTTAATCACCATTTATTGATAACCAGGCACTAAGTACCTTGAGTTCAAAGATCACTATCATCAATGGTATTACTCAGTGCGACAGAAATAATATCACTATTTATCAAGTTTTGATGCACTGTGCTAAGCATTTTGAGTGCTCAGCACAAAATCTAATCCTCAAGACGACCCTATACAGCAAGAGCATACATCCTTCTTGTGCAATGAAAAAGCTGAGACTAAGTCTGGCATTTTTCCAAAGGCCACAATCTAGAAACAACCAGGATACAAGTACCCTGACCCCAAAGCCATTTTTTTTTCTTTTTTTTTTTTTTTGGTGAGTATGCTACAATCGAATAGACCTTTAAATTCCACATCCTTGTAAAAATTCAAAATAAAATTGGGGGGTGGAATACAAAACATATAACAGGTGATTCATTTTATTTTGCCAAATAACAATATTAACAATTATATACAAGCAAAACTATTATCTATAGTAACCATTATTTCATAAAGGAAGAAAGGTGTTAACACTAAAACTTTTCAGAATGAAAGATATCCATTTACATTGAAACAATTTTGAACTGAGAGTTATAAAATGTATCCCAATGCAGTGTTCAATACTTAGCTTCTATGAACTGATTAACTCTATTATTCAGATATTCCAATCTATATAGTAGCATATGGAAACCAATATAATTACTGTCCAATGAATCAGATATAGCTCTGCGTATAAGGAGTTTGCATTCTAATAGAAATGTTTGGCACATAGGTAGACAATTGCAAGAAAATCTAGCAAATATATTACTGATATGGCACAGATGGAATGAAATTTGGACAAACAGCCCAATTTAAGAGTTTGAAAAAATATTTTTTGAATGATTTGTTTACAAAACTGGCACTTGACGGATGAGTAAAAGCAAAAATCAGTGAAGAAAGACAGTCTTTATGTTTCAAATAGAGGGAGTAATCTTCATAAAAATTCAGAGGCATTAAATGTCATATTTTATAAGTAACTATAAACAGAAAATTAATACTGCAAAGTAAAACGTTAATCAGGGACTGGTAAAAGATTCAGTTGCAAAAGTGTAATTGTCAGTTTAGAGAGAGTTTTGGATACCTTTCTAAGGTGTCTGAATGATATAAACAGAGGAATCATTGAAAGCTTTTAAACAAAATGAAATAATCATACAAGCAGTGTGGAAGATAAATATAAAGGTAGAAAGAATGGCGTCTAGGTGTTGGTAAGTTATTTAGTTGAGGTGAAATGTGATGAGGGTAAGGCTTTACCTTTTAGTAATAATAATAGCTAACATTTATTAATCACTTTTCAACCTCTATATATATTATCTCACTTAATCTGGAAGCAACTCTGTTAGTTATCACATTAGTGTGTCTACCTTACAGATTAAGGAACCAAGGACATTATTACAGGCCAAATTGTGTTCCACCAAAATTTATACATTGAAGTCTTAACTCCCCATACTTCAGAATGTGACTGTATTTGGAGACAAGATCTTTAAAGAGGTAAAGTAAGGTGAGGTAATATGGGTAGGCAATAACAAAACATGACTGTTGTCCTTATAAGAAGAGGAGATTAGGACCCAGACAACACGCTGACCAGGAACAACCATGTGAAGATACAGCAGGAAAGCAGCCATCTGAAAGCCAAAGAGAGAGGCCTCAGAATAAAACTGTGTCCAGAATTGGTTCCTTCTGGTGGGTTCTCGGCGTTGCTGTCTTCAAGTATGAAGCCGCGGACCCTGGCGGTATTACAGTTCTTAAAAATGGTGTGTCCAGAGTTTGTTCCTTCAGATGTTCAGATATGTCTGGAGTTTCTTCCTTCTGGTGGGTTCATGGTCTCACTGACTTCAGGAGTGAAGCCGCAGACCTTCACAGTGAGTGTTACAGCTCTTAAAGGTGGTGTTTCTGGAATTGTTTGTTCCTCCCGGTGGGTTTGTGGTCTCGCTGACTTCGGGAATGAAGCCACAGACCTTCACAGTGAGTGTTATAGCTCATACAGATAGTGCGAACCCAAAGAGTGAGCAACAACAATACAATACTGTGAAGAGTGAAAGAAGAAAGCTTCCACAGCATGGAAGCGGACAGGAGCAAGTTGCCGCTGCTGGCTCGGGTGGCCAGCTTTTATTCCCTTATTTGGCCACGCCCACGTCCTGCTGATTGGTCCATTTTACAGAGTGCTGATTGGTCCATTTTTTTCGGAGTGCTGATTGGTGCATTTACAAACCTTTAGCTAGACACAGAGTGCTGATTGGTGCATTTTTACAGAGTGCTGATTGGTGCATTTATAAACCTTTAGCAAGACACAGAGCGCAGATTGGTGCGTTTTTACAGAGTGCTGACTGGTGCGTTTACAAACCTTTAGCTAGAAACAGAGCACTGATTGGTGTGTTTACAATCCTTTAGCTAGATAGAAAAGTTCTCCAAGTCCCCACCTGACCCAGAAGCCCAGTTAGCTTCACCTCTCAAAATCAATCCTGCTGACACTTTAGTCTTGGACTTCTAGCTTCCAGAAATGTAGGAAAATACATTTCTTTGGTTTGAGCCATCCAGTTGGTGGTATTTTGTTATGGCAGCCCTAGAAAACTTAATACAGATATCTTAAGGTCCAAGGACTTATAGGTGGCAGATCAGGATTTAAACTAAAGCAGTCTAACTTCCAAGTTTGAGTTACTTTTCAAGCAGATATGTCCATCAGGAGGCTAGATAAGATTTTTGGTTGCAAAAACATTCAAATCTTTATGATCGATATGTAAGTCTTCTGAGAAAATGTTTGCGAATGCCATGCAAGTGGGTAAACTCTTTTAAATGTGCATGTAGAAAAGAAAAGCGAGAGCCCAATAAGAGACTCTGGAGGAACATTTTCTTTTAAGGAGTGGAGGAAAATCCATGAGGAAAATACAGAAAAATTAATAGAGTGAGGTACAAAACTGAAAAGGAAAAAATAACATGACAAAAGCCAGAGGAGTCACTGATATTTAAGAAGTACTTTCTCCACAGAAGACAGACAAATGCTGTTTCTTTCTGGCAAACTTATGACTGGAATTGTCCCAAAAGCAGCATCAAGGGAGTTCCCATAAGGGAGTGCCCCAAGCCCTCTGGAAATGGGGCCAGTTGGGATTCCAAAGAAAGAAGCACTAAACAGCAGGTTGATCTAGGGCGATCTGTCCAAAGCATCTATTAGAACTTACTTGTAGAGTGCTGCAGCATATCCTCATGACAGACAGAGAAAGAAAGCAATAATCCAGTAGGTATACCCACAGTGAGAGAATCAGGGTGTGGAGTTTGTATGATGGTTTAATGGCTAAGGGCCAGGGATCGATTGCTTTCAGTGCTTTGGGCAGCAACCTAGATGTTTGTATCAGTTCCTAGGAATGTTCAAAGACTAGTTTTGCATTCAAGCCTGCTGGGAATAACCTGCAGCTGGCCGGGTCACAGGGCAGTCAAGGCACTGTGTGTGTCCACTTAGGATGCAGAAGGACAGTGGGAAAACAGAGGGACCTTACAAATAGCCAACAAGTATTTGAAAAGTTGCTCAACATTACTAAGCAGTAGGAAAATGCAAATCAAAACCACAGTGAGACAACACCTTATGTCTCTCAAGATGACTATTAAAAAAAATATATTGACCAGAAGACCCAAGATGGCCAACTAGAAGCAACCAGAGGAGCTTAACCCACTGAGAGGCCAGACCATGATACACTGAAAATTGACAGAGACAAGATGTAGACCCTGGGCTAAAGGGCTGAGGGGAGGAAGATGGGGACCCTGCATGGCATGGCTATACATCAAGACTCATTCCTGACCTTAAGCAATTACTAGGGAATGGATGAGTCAAATAGGTGTGGAGTGGCCTACTCTTGCCAGGGACCTCCAGAATCCTAGCTGCAGAACACTCAATTGCACTCCTGGACATTTGAGCTAGTAGGGAGAGCTGCTTGGAGAGTTGGCAGGAACAGGACTCTAGCCTGTCCAGAGCCCAGAGGGTTTGCCATGGGAATGGCTACAGTAGATCATGGCCAACTATACCTATACTCCCAGCCTCACCATGATCCTCTAGGTGGCTTTGGTCTTTGTTGACCATTGAACCTTGACAGCATAGGGCTACCTTGCCTGTGGGATGGAGTCATTCTGATCTCAATGCCCTACTCTCTACCAGCCTTTGCCAGGGCCCTTACCTGGCCACATCTGCTTGCAGTACAGCCTCAGATGCTCAACTGAGGCATTTTACAGCAGCCACTGCCACAACTCCTTCACTGGGAGATCCCCACCTAACCATCAGAGAGCTTCTGCAGATGGTCCCCGACTAGCACAAAACCACCTGCATCTTCCCCCTAATGCTTTGATGGTGCTCATTCCACTGCAGCCTACTACCAATACTTTGCTGATGTGCAATCATTCAGCCTCCTCTGACTGCTTTACCAGTGCATGTGAACAGATGGGCCTAACATTGACTGCCTCATCCCTGCTGGAATACATAAACCCCATTGTGACACTGCCTGTGACTGCAGGTGCATGCACATGTGTGGACCCCAGAGTGCTGCCTCCCTGCTGCCACTGCCATATGTGCTGAACACCACCACACTACCACCCTGCTGCCACCAGCACATGTGCATGAGCACAGACCCCAATGCCACCACCCCAGTGAAACGCTTTTGCCAGGACCACAGATCTAAGTGTTCCTGCTAGCCGACCAGGAATACCTCAACCCTTCCAGCTCAGGAGGTGCTCAACATTGAGGGGCCATAGAACGAATGCCATAGGCCTGGTCCCTGACACCCAGGGTTAGAGCACACAGTCCAGGAGTGGTGAGATGAGCCTTGGCCTTCTGAAATGATACAAAAAGGAAGCCAGTCAACTGAACCCAAATTATACCATGATAAAGCCCTCAAAGGCATCAAAGTTGAGAAATAACAAGCACAAGAACTCGGGCAACTAGAAAAGCAAGAGTGTATTAGGCCATTTTTGCACCGCTATGAAGAAATGCCTGAGACTTGGTAGTTTATAAAGGAAGAGGTTTTAATTGACATACATTACCACATGACTGGGGAAGCCTCAGGAAACTTACAATCATGGTGGAAGCAGGCACTTTCTTCACAAGGCAATGAGAGAGAGAGAGAGAGAGAGCTTGGGAAGGAGAAACTGTTCAACATTTGCAAGACCATTAGATCTCATGAGAACTCACACACTATCGTGAGAAAAGCATGGAGAAACTGCCCCCATGATCAAATCACCTCCCACCGTGTCCCTCCTGTGAAATGCGGGGATTATGGGGATCACAATTCTAGATGACAGAGTTTCTTCTTACCTTCAAACAACTGCACTAGCTCCCCAGCAATGGTTCTTAACTAGACTGAAATGGCTGGAACAACAGATATAGAATTCGGAATCTGGATGGCAACAAAGACTATTGAGATTTAGGAGAAAGTTGAAACCCAATCCAAGGAATCTAATGAATCCAGTAAAGTGATAGAAGAGTTGAAAAGACAAAATATCCAGTTTAACAAGGAACAAAACTGAACTGACAGAGCTGGAAAACTCACTATAAAAATTTCACAATACAATCAAAAATATTGACACAAGAATAGACCAACCCGAGAAAATAATCTCAAAGCTCAAAGACCAGTTATTCAAATCAAATCAGTCAGACAAAAGTATAAAGGAAAAAAAAGAATAAAAAATAATGATGAAACCTCCAAGAAATATGGGATAATGTAAAAAGACCAAACCTAGGACTCATTGGTATCCCTGAAAGAGAGGAAGACAGAGAGCAAATTGGAAAACATATTTGAGAATATTGTCCACAAACATTTTCCCAACCTTGCCAGAAAGGTCAACATTCAAATTCAAGAAATTCAGAGAACCCCTATGAGATACTATATAAGGCAACCATTCCCAAGACACACAGTCGTCAGATTTTCCAAAGTCAATCCAAAAGAAAAATATTAAAAAACTAGAGATAAGAGGCAGGTCATGTACAAAGAGAACCCCATAAGTCTAACAGAAAACCTTTCTGAAGAAACTGTACAAGCCAGAAGAGAATGAGGGCCTATATGCATCATCCTTAAATAAAAGAAATTCCAACCAAAAATGTCATAGCCACTCTAAACAAGCTGCATAAATAAAGGAGAAATAGAATATTTTCAGACAAACAAATGCTAAGGGTATTTGGTACCAGCAGACCTGCCTTACAAAAGGTCCTTAGGGGAGAGCTAAACATGAAAACAAAAGACCATTCCTGGCCACCACAAAAATATATTTACATAAGTACACCATTGACACTATAATGCAACTATAATGTCAAGTCTACATAACAACCAGCTGACAACACAGTGACAGTACAAAACCAACACATATCAATATTAACCTTAAATATAAATGGGCTAGACACCCCACTTAACAGTCATAGAGTGGCAAGACCCAACTCTATGCTGTCTTCAAAAGACCCATCTCACATGCAATGACACCCGTAAGTTCAAAGTAAAGAAATGAGGAAAAATCTGTCAAACAAACAGTAAGCAATAAAGAGCAGGGCCTGGTATTCTTATTTCAGACAAAAACAGACTTTAAATCAGCAATAATCAAAAGAGATGAGCATTACATAATGATAAAGCATTCAATTCAACAAGGAAATACTGCCATTTTTGATTTGTGACAACATGGACAAACCTGGAAATCATTATGCTAAGTGACATAAGCCAGACAGAGAAAAACAAACATTATATGTTTCCATGTACACATGAATCTTAAATAGTCCAACTCATAAAATCAGAGAGAAAATGGTGGTTGCCAGAGGCTTGGGGAAAGGGAAATGTGGAGGTTTTGGTCAAAGGTTGGGAAGTTTTAATTATGCAAAGTAAGTAATTTCTGGAGCTCTACTATACAGCATAGTGTCTATAGCTAGAAATACTGTATTGTATACATAAAATTTTCTAGGAAGATAGATCTTTAGTATGCTTGCAACAAAAGAAAAAAATTATGATAAGGATGGGAGGAAACTCTGGGAAGTTGGGAGGTGAAGATATGCTTATGGCCTTCATGGCGGTGACGGTTTATGGACATATACTAATCATCAAATGCATCAAATTGTGGACATTTAAATATGTATAGCTTTTTACATAGCAATCATACCTTAATAAAGTGTTTTTTTAAGCTGAAAGATAAATATTTAGTTGTGGTGTTTCATTATGTAAATAGGTCAAATTATCAATTATGTGACAGATATGGTTTAATATTTATTATGTATCAAGAAGCATTCCTATTGTTGATATTGAAAGGAGCAGTTTCAGTGCTATGATGTTGAGAAGGACATGGGAGTGGTAAGTGGGAGAACACAAGTGCAGTCTTCTAACTTTGATGTGAGGACGGGAGAAGAAATAACAGAAAAAGTAAAAAGAGGAGGAAGGCCTCAATGAAGAGGAGTGAGAGTATGTTTAATTCATACATTTAAGTTTGTCATGTAAATTTTCAGCAGAAAAATATAAGACAAACTTGGAGCTGCTGCTAAGGGCAGGAGATTTACTTGCGGGACCTACCAACAGATAGGTAATAATTAAAATTAGGAGTGAATGAGAAATCCAAGGGAAAGGAACAGAGAGAGAAAGAGGAGAAAGAGCCACAGAAAAAAAAAGAGAGAGACAGACAGAGGTGTGTAGAAAGCCAATGGACAGGCTTTATAGTAGAAATGTAGAGATTTCAAAGGTTGTCAGGAAAATATTAATAACAGTCATAGAACTGCAGTTGTCCTCATTTACAGAAAGTTAAGAGAATGATCTGTGAATATATATTAGATGACAGGATGAGAGGATTTTTTATATTAATACTACAAATTCTGTTGATAATCATAATAGAAAAGTATTGTAATGACAGATTCACCTCTATTCCCTAAAAATACATATTCTTCTGTTTGCCTTCTTTCCCATTTATATTGTTGAATCATACAGGGCTCACCAGATTCATTAGATTTTGTAAAGTACACATAGAAAGTGCTTAATAATATTTCCCAGTATGATTAAAAAACAGTAAAAATAGACCGGGCAGGTTGGCTCATGCCTGTAATCCCAGCTCTTTGGGAGGCAGAGGTGGGTGGATCACCTGAAGTCAGGAGTTCAAAACCAGCCTGGCCAATATGGTGAAACCCTGTCTCTACTAAAAATACAAAAAATTAGCCGGCATGGTGGTGTGCACCTGTAATCCCAGCTACTCGGGAGGTGGAGGCAGAAGAATCACTTGAACCCAGGATGCAGAGGGTGCAGTGAGGCAAGATCATACCACTACACTTCAGCCTGGGCAACAAGAGACAAACTTCATCTCAGAAAACAAAACAAAACAAAACAAAACAAAAACAGGAAAAAACAGTCATAAATTTGAATATAAAATACAACAATGAATTGTACAACTGCAGGAAAGAAAGTTATGGTACAAAATTGACATTTTTGAAGCTTAACTATATACAGAGTTCTATGTGTAGTATTTACTCTAATTATTCCAAATATTTGTGGGGAAACAAAACTGAGCCATAAAGAGATTATTGTGCATATTAAAACACATTATTTTAAATTTAAAACTGACATATACTCAACTAATTAGAATGGGAGTCAAAAGCCTGCCTATCTTGAAGTAGGGGTAGGGTAGATACTACACCATTGCTAACATGGTAGTTAGGTAGGGGAAAGCTCCTGGAAAACAATGTATGTAATGGATGAATGGATCTTTAGGCCCCTCAGTTACGCTTACAGTTATGGCTCTTTATCAGTTAGCACCAAAATAATTTATACACACACGTGAATGTGGGTCAGAATTACTTTGCCATATATGATACGCCACACTAAGATTTGATTTCTTTTCAATCTTATAATTACTGCATATGCAATATGATCATCTGGTAACATAAAATGTTTTTCATTCGCAAACAAAAAAATGTTAACAGAACATCATTGTCAACATATTTCAATTGCAAGGCAAATGTCTGTTAGCAAGGAAATAGATGACAAAAATATTGAAACACTTTAGAATCACAACTGAAATAGATAATGTTACATTTTAGAATTGTTATCATAAGGATATTTTGGATCTTATTAAAATATTGTGAATTATAATTAATTTTCTCATCCTTCTCCACTTAACCAAATTTTAGAAAAATTATGCTGAAAGTCAAAAGCGGTTATGTTCACGCATTTTAGTCATAAAGGGAATCCCTATGACTACATTTGATATTTCAACTGTTTGTTCAACCACCAAAATCCATTCCATATGCCAACAATAACATCTTCAAAATTTCACAGCATAAAGTCATTTTCAAATTCTCCACAATGGAGTGTAACAATCTGCTGAATTTTGCCAAGTTATATAAAGGAAAAAAGGACTTGATTTCTTTGGCTTAAAACCATGTTGTAAAAATATTTTAATATGTTAGACATAATATTAGAAAATATATTCAAAACCTTCATTTAAGAATGTTACTTTGTGGTTATTTGTGGGATAAATATTATTCTTGATTAGACCATAATATGTATTATGTATTCTATCTTTTAAGCTCTTTTACTAGCACCTAATTCAATACTCTTCAATGTTTCTGATGATGAACACTAGTAATGGTTATTATCACTACTGTATCTAATTTTCAGCTCAATGCTTCCAGAGATTTTATGAATTAGGGGAAAATTTAGAGCATAGCTATAAAACAAAGTTGCCTCAACACGTGAGTGAATTTCAACTTACTATAATATAACACTGTTTCATTTTTCAAGTGTCTATAATATACCTTATCATTATAATACATTTATCAGACAGATAAGGCAGATATCTATATTCTCATTTTAGAGATGAAGAAATGTAAAACAAAAAGATTAAATGAACTCTTTAAGGTCACAAAATAAAAGTAACAGGGTAAGTATTAAATCAGGTCTTTTGACAAATACTGGCCTCTTTTCACCATGCTTCTCCAGAAACAAAGATACTTCATTTTATGCCAAAGTTGTTATTTCAGGAATGTCCTTATGTGCTTTCTTGAAATTAGTTGAGTCAACAAAATGCATCAATCGTGGTAATTTTTAAAAATTTTTAAAAAGAGAAATAATTATTTTTATTGCAAAGCAAACTGAGGCTTGCCAGATTTCTATTGCATGTGAATTTCTGTGAGACTAACTTTAATGCCTACCTGCAGACATAGGGTACACATTAGTACAGCATCATTGTGTACCTTTTTCTTGTGTATAGAATAATTAAAAAAAAATACGACTCAGCAGGTTAAGCAATGAGTTAGAAACTTCAGGCTCTGTGAATTCTAATCTCTAGTACCTTGGTGGTAGCTAAAATATAAAAATGTGAATGGTTACATCCCATCTGTAGTTAAATTTAGCCCATTGAGCTTAGGGAAAAAAGGGCTACACTTTGGGTAATAATTGTATTTGAATGTTGTTCCTCCCGCTTGTATTCTCTAGACAACAACTAACCTACTGATGACCTAAGAATCCCCTGTTGAGAGACAATTACAGTTAAAATTCCCTAACAGGAATGAGATATAAATAAGGGTAATGTGTGACAAAACTGTATCCATCTCCCACAGATGGCCCATAGTAACAGTGCCCTAGCGATCTGATTGATTCCTATAATAAGTAATTTTGGAAAACAAACGTTTTCTCATCATGCAGTGCATCCTAAAACCATTCCCGTAAGTAAACTTGAGATAATGTGTTTTTTGAGTTCTTACTTCCTTCTCACAGCTGCTACCAGGAAAGCAGTCACCCTTTCCACTCTTCCCCCAACAACAACAATAAAAGCTCTCTTCTAAGTCTCTAATTAAAATAACTTACAAAAATATAAGGGAATTTGGACAAGAAAATAATAGAATGATCCTTAGGAAAGGAAAAGTGAGGCAATATTTCAAATCCTCACAATTAGGGAGATAACTGGTGGGAGGGGAGACTACAGAGCTAAAATCAAGCAGCTAGTTCTCAGTGAGAGCTCAAGAAAGTAACAGAGAGGAATGGAAGTAAGGCTGAAATGAATAAATGAATAAGCAGTAAGTTGAAAGACCCATAAGAACCGCTATTCTTCTCCCCTTTACATGCAAACAAATAAAACTGGCTTTAATGATTCAATAATCCACAGTGAGGACAATGGGCATTATTTTGTTATATTTATCTCCCTTTGAAATTTACTCAATTTAATGAGATTGTACCAATTTTTATTTTCAATCAAAGGAAATCAGATATAAATACATATATATATTTTTTCTATTTTACAGATTTCATCTATACATCATACATTTACACTAAGTCTAACACTCTTTCTAGAACAGAAGCACTCTGTGGATGTTCATTAAGGGTTGTCAAAGTACTCCTATTCAGGAGAAAAAAAATAGTTATTATTTCTCCCTCCTGACTCTTTTCCCTTTTTTCTTCCTTTCTTCCTTTTTTTCTTTTGTTTCATTCCAGAACATGTACTGTTTGCCAATATGTCAGTGTATATGTCTATATATAATGCTGATTGTAACTTAATTTTCCTCTGTAGCTAACAGTTTTATCCAAGGAAATTTAAGAACAAACCAAGCACAATAATGTCTTAGTTCATTCAGGCTGCTATAACAAAAATACCATTGACTAGATGGCTTATACAACAAACATTTATTTCTTGCAGTTCTGAAAGCTGGGAAGTCCATGATCAAGGTGTAAGCAGATTCAGTGTCTGGGAAGAACCTGCTTCCTGGGTCATAGATGATCTTCTTGCTATGTCCTTACATGGCTGAAGACAAAAGAAAGCTCTCTGGGGTCTCTTTTGTAAGAGCATTAATCCCATTTAGAAGGATCTACCCCCATGACATACTCACCTCCTAATACCATCTCATTGGGGGTTAGAATTTCAACATATGATTTTTGCAGGGACACAAACATTCAGTTTATAGCAAATGATTAGGCTGTGTCTCTCTACCCATGTTGATGTACTCTTAGAAGAAAGATGGAAATAATCTCTGCTAGTTTACTTAGTGTGAAAACAAACAAACAAAAAATCTCCCACCCTGTGCATAATAAAAGAAGTACTGATACTTTTCTGGGTTCATAGAAGAGCCAAATTATGAGACAGAAGCATCCATGGTCATGCTATGTTTTCCAATGACTTGCCAAAATATTTTACATACCGAAGTTTGTCTTGTCATGACATGAGAAGTGATACAGTCAGATCTAGATTATCAGCACCAGCTCTGGACCTTCCTATATCATGGAGGCCTTGACCTTTCCATCTTCAACAAGGTCATTTTAATCCTCCTCTGTGTACTCTGAACCTCCTAAAACAACAAATGGCTCTAAGTTAGTATAGTAAATTAATATTCCTTATGTACTATTTCTCACCAAATTTTACTTAGTATTTTATCGATGGTCAACATTTGTTATAATCTTAGAACTTTTACAGAGAAATTATTTCATGTGTAGCCTCTGACTTATACAAATAATGTTCTGATTTTATCTTCACCTTTAAAAATTCATACATGCCAAAATACTTTCACATACCTCTTGAACTACAAGTTTAAGAATCATAAGTTTGGGGACACTAAATCTGAGGGGAAAATAGATTCTGAGGATTGCTGATCAGCGCTGAGACAGTTCTCTAACACATTTCTCTGGACACTAAGAATTACCAGTTTTCTGAACATAGTCACTACTCATAGAATGTCTACTGAGGGAGACATATATATAGTTTAAAGATACTCAAGAATATTATTTAAAATTATTTAAATGTCACAAAAAGAAAAATGATCCTGTCTAAATAGTAATAATATTACCAACTTTGTGTTAAAATTTCTGAGGAAATGGTAATTAAGTTAGTATCTTAAAGACCTTAATTATCTTAAACATACCTAATTCAATAAGAATTAGCCAGTGGTAATTATTGGCTAAAGGAAGGGCACAAGGATTGAGGTGAATTTATTCATATGGGAAGAAAAGGCTTATACAAATTTTCTGATAGGCAAAAGAGGTTAGTACATTACAGAAACTGAAATTAGATTTTTTCAGTTGAACAAGTAGGGGAGTCATGTGAACAGAATTTAAATTTAGAAGCATGAGGCAAATTACACAGTTCTTTAGAGACATGTTAATGAACTACATTATAAAAATTCCAAATAATAGGAGAAGTCTTTGGTACTAATTATGAATTAATGGTATAAAATACTTAATTTTAAAATAACATTTTGGTTGTCATGTGGATATTGAATTAAAGGGTATTACATATTTTTTCTCTCCAGTCAATGTAAAAAAATAAAATTCCCTTTGTAAGTGCGCTACAAGAAAAAGCAACAATGGCAAATGTGTTTCTTAAACCAGAGGGAATATATTACATTTATCCAAAATAAAAGCCAAAATACATAATGCTGTATCAGAAATACCATACACACTAGCCAAAGATAAGAACAATAGTTCTCAACTGGGGGCAGTTTTGCCACCCAGGAGATGTTTGGCAGTGTCTGGAGATGTTTTTGACTCTGATAACTTGGGAGATGGATGTTGCTACCAGCCACTGAGTAGAAGCCAAAAATGTTGCTAAACATCTTACAAGGCACACTATAGCTCTCCACAACAAAGAATTTTCCACTCAGAAGCGTCAACACGACTGAGGTCGAGAAACTGTGCTGTTTATTATCAGAACCATCACTGTACTATTAGTATCTTCCCATGAACTCTCTCTTCTGTAAACATTTTCTGGTCATCAAATGGCCAGACCAGGATTATTCCAAGGTTGAGGACAGCTTGGATCCTTCCACGATGAGGTAGACATGAATCTATAATGCAAAGCAATTTTCTGCTTGAATCAGTCATATTGTTTCTGCCAAAATTAACCTCTGATAATCAAAATTACTAATGGTGAGTTTCAGTGTATAATATAATCAATTCTCATTTTTGAGTAACAGAGTAAAGTAAGCTGGAGTTCAGGTAGCAAGGAAATTCTTGGGTTAGCTGTACCACATTAGATGATGTTTGGCTGGCCTTATGGCGAAGAGAGTGAGAGATTGAAGAGATCAAATCAGATTTACCATTCAATGAAAAGTGTTTAGGGGTGTGTGTTTGTGTGTGTGTGTCGGGGTGTGTGTGTGTGTGTGTGTGTGTGAAATATTTGCAATAAAACACACCTTGTGAACCACTAACTACTATATGGCCTTTAATCTAAAATACATTGTTTTAACCTTGGGCTTAAGAAGTACTTTGTTTTCACTTTAAAAATAATAATTTAAAAGCCTATATATTCTATTGTGTCTCCAGGTCACAATAAATTGAAATGTAAATTCTAGTGTAAAATCCACTGCAGTAGTAAAGAAAAAAATCACTATGGCAATGTAATCATGAGGTTCTGTATAGTGTATTGAAATGACATTTCAACTCTACAAGGTGACAACAACTTGTCACAGAGACCATGCTTGAAGTTCTCCCTTAGACCCAGTTCCAAATAGTTTATAAATTCTTGAACTGAACAAAGAGTAATGAGAAAATACACTTAAACCAGAGAATTCAGAGCCAAACACTTAGTCTATTTATACAGGAAGCATGTTAAAAGAACCAGGCTCACCAGGATAACAAATTCAGACTGTTTGAAGGCTGAAAGTTTTGACTATGCATTAGAAATATTTTTTGAGTAAATAAAAAGAATTTTTACGTCTCTGTACTCAGAGAAAATAAGCAATTTTCCATTCAGTTTTTTTTTGTACCATGAAAACCAACTTAACAAATACACAAATGGTTAGTTTTTGTATGCTACAGGTCAACATTCAATTGAAATTACTGATGGAGCCTGAAAATAGAATAACTAAACTGATTTGAAAAACGATTCAGTAGAGAGTTTCTTCTGCAAATAATTTTAGGACTAAAAGAGTATTCATGATTAAGTCTGTGCTACCAGTTTAACCTGCTGGATAAAACAGACCTATATATTTAAATCAGTTACTGTGCATTTTTAAAGACTCATTACAAAAGATTAAATGCTAAAAATAAAAATACATATGTTTATTAAAAAATGTTAATACTATTCCTAAATGACCAATATATGTCATTTATAATAGATTTTGGAAATACATAATGTAACAGCAAAACAAAAACTTAAAAACTTCATTAACTTGAAGCAATTATTTGTATAGGTATTTGTTGATATTTCTGAGTTTTTCCTTCTCCCACAGCATATTTGGAAAACATTGCTCTCAGCACTTTTCTAGCATCTATTTTTAAATGCTTAATTGTTTTTATGTGATAATACTCTCACTTCTTTCGGGTCTACTTTAATATATTGATTGTTTCTATGAGAAGTGGGGGCCTGATATTTATTTTGGTTTCCAAAGACACTGTGATTATAGTAAGTTATTACTAAATGTTGACTTTCTACATAACCTACAATGACAGATATCTAACTTTGCCATTCCAAATTCTCTTATTACTTCTTTGCATTCTGCCATTGCCCCAAGAGGTGAATATTCATGAACTGCATCTACAAGCTCCCTTGTCCTCTGGCTTGAGTTTGAACAGTGGGAGAGACCAGGAGGAGAGTAGGGGGCAGGAAGAGAGTGAAGTCAAGCTATTTTTAATTCTGGGTTCCTCTCTCCCAAAAATATTTCATCTGTTTTTATATAAGTATTGTTTCTGGGGTTTGATAACTGTTTATTCTTGCCTCTTCAGGCCTAGAAGTAGTAATGGTTCCCCAATGTTGCTCACTATCAGTTTTGCATTATCTGTGATAGGTTGCCAAATCTCGAGAGTTGTGAAAAATCGGCATTGCTGATCAATCAAGAATTGTAGGATGGATCACCTAGTAAAGATATAATCTTATATGTACCCAATGACTCTTGAGATAGAGATGTTAGCAGCATATGTTCAAGAAGTATTGCAGTCAGATTTAGTTTGAAGACCAACATTAAATTATCTTCTGTCATTCGTGAATTTCTGCATAGAAAATAGAAATACAAGGTTCTGATCATGTTGTGTTCCAACAGGTTTCAAATCCCCGCTTGGTTTTTTAGTAAGAAAAAGACAACTGAGAATATAAGGAGCCCAGTACACATTAAGTTCAATACCCTAAATTATAACTGTCTGTGCAAGCCCTCATACAGATCATACTTTCTACTAATTAAGTAGAAACTAGACTTGTTTTCTTTGTCTTTGCATCTAAGTATAATCATTTCCCAAGATAGAAATTATCAAAAATGTTAGGTAATAATAATGACGGTAAATCAAATACGCATACACACATATTTCAAATCATAAGTGAACTTATGTTTTAACAAAGAGAATACAAGCGTTTTGCCCCTGCTCTATTTGTGGAACATTGAACTTGAGAGTGATGAATTACGGTATCTGGCAGAAGAAATTTCTAAGTAACAAAGCATTCAAGACGTAACTTGGGTGCTGTTAAGGGCATTCAGTTTTAAAAGGGAAACAGAGCATAAAAGTTTGGAAAATTTGAAGCCTGACAATGCAATAGAAATGAAAATCCCATTTTCTGATAAGAAGTTCAAGCAGGGTACAGAAATTTGCTTAAGTAATGAGGAGCCAAATGTTAAACTCCAAGACAATGGGGAAAATGTCTCCAGGGCATGTCAGAGACGTTTGCAGAAGGCACTCCCAACACAGTTCTGGAGGTTTAGGAGGAAAAATGGTTTCCTGGGTTAGGCCCAGGGTCCCTCTGCTGTGAGCAGTCTAGGGACTTGGTGACCTATGTCCTGGCTGCTCCAGCTGTGACTAAAAGGGGCCAAAGTATAGCTCAGGCTGTTGCTTCAGAGGGTGGAAGCCCAAAGCCTTGGCAGCTTCCACGTGGTGTTGAGCCTGCAGATGCACCAAAGTCAAGAATTGAGGTTTGGGAATCTCCGCCTAGATTTCAGAGGATGTATGGAAACGCCTGGATGCCCAGGCAGAGGTTTGCTGCAGGGGCAGGGACCTTAAGAAGAACCTCTGCCTGCTTGGGCAGTGCAGGAGGGAAACGTGGGGTCAGAGCCCCCACACAGAGTCCCTACTGGGGCACGGCCTAGTGGAACTGTGAGAAGAGGGTCACTGTTGTCCAGACCCCAGAATGGCAGTTCACCAACAGCTTGCAACGTGGGCTTGGAAAAGTTGCAGACACTCAATGCCAGCCCATGAAAATAGCCGGAGGGAGGCTGTACCCTGCAAAGCCACAGGGGTGGAACTGCCCAAGACCATTTGGAACCCACCTCTTGCATCAGCATGACCTGAATATGAGACATGGAGTCAAAGCAGATCATTTGGGAGATTTAAGATTTGACTGCCCCACTGGATTTTGGACTTGTATGGGCCTGTAGCTCCTTTGTTTTGGTCAATTTCTCCCATTTGAAATGGCTGTATTTACCCAATGCCTGTACCCCCATTGTATCTGGGAAGTAACTAACTTGCTTTCGATTTTACAGAGTGGAAAATCAGGTGGAAAGGACTTGCCTTGTCTCAAATAAGACTTTGGATTGTGGACTTTGAGTTAATGTTAAAATAAGTCAAGACTTTGGGGGGGCTGTTGGGAAGGTATGATTGATTTTAAAATGTAAGGACATGAGATTTGGGAGGGCCGGGGGCATAAAGATATGGTTTGGCTATGTCTCAACCCAAATCTCATTTTGAATTGTAACTCCCACAATTCCCACAGGTCATGGGAGGAACCTGTTGGGACGTAATTGAATAATGGGAGCAGGTCTTCCCCATGCTGTTCTTCTGATAGTGAAAAAGTCTCATGAGATCTGATGGTTTTAAAAATGGGAGTTTCCCTACACAAGCTCTCTCTTTTGTCTGCTACCGTCCAGGTAAGGTGTGACCTGCTCCTGCTTGCCTTCTGTCATGATTGTGAGGCTTCCCCAGCCACGTGAAACTGTAAGTCCAATAAACCTCTTTCTTTTGTAAATTGCCCGGTCTTGGGTATCTATTAGCAGCATGAAAATAGATTAACACAGAGTCCTCTAAAGGCTCAGAAATCAGTGGCACCATGTCCCATATATGAAATGATAGTGAAGGGAAAACAAAACAAAACAAACAGATGGATTTGTTAAAAATGTGTTTATAGGCGGGTTGCGGTGGCTCATGCCTATAATCCCAGCACTTTGGGAGGCTGAGGTGGGTGGATCACCTGTGATCAGGTGTTCGAGACCAGCCTGACCAACATGGCAAAACCCCATCTCTACTAAAAGTACACAAATTAGCCGGGTGTGGCGGTTGGCACCTGTAATCCCAGCTACTCATGAAGCTGAGGCAGGATAATTGCTTGAACCCAGGAGGCAGAGGTTGCAGTGAGCTGAAATCGCACCACAGCACTCCAGCCTGGGTGACAAGAGTGAGACTGTCTCAAGAAAACAAACCAACAAACAAACAAAAAAACATGTTTATAAGGCAATTGAACATCAGGATTTCCTTACCAACTCTGCATAGGTATTGGCTGCTAGTTTTCTACTATGATGTAAAACCAGAAGAGCGGGCTCTGGAGATGATAAAACAAAAGTTCTCTGTGCTTCAGAAGTTGGAAAATTAAACTGAAAACAACAGAACTAAGTAGGTTGCCTACTGAACATGGATTCCTTCCTGTATTAATATCCTGAAGCACTGGCAGTTTTATCCTCTACAAACAAGATAAACATGGTCCTCTGTGGGTAATCTAACCAGTCAAACATGACATCACTGAATGCTGCATTGAGATAACTTGTATAGTACATACCATCACACAGTGTTGCCACCATAGATTTACAATAGACATGAATGGATTCAAAAATATAGATAATAGTAAAATTATAGTGAAATAGAGGAATTGGTGATTTATTATTTTTACCTGTTTCTATTATAATTTACTTAAGGATAGGTTAATATAATTTAAAATCGTTAATATAATGGCTACTTTTACAATTTGCTTTCAAAGCATCTAAAAATTCAACAACCAACTCTAAGTCAGTATGAGCTGGCTCCAGTATGCTACAGTTTATGTCTAGAACAACTGGGAGTTTTATAATCTTCATGTTAAGTCTTCTGCTACATTGTCCAAAATATAAGTCCTAATTAAGCCTCTAAAAAATTGGGCTGATAGTTTTCTAAAGAAATTTTTTTTTAACATATCAAGAGTTCATTTACATCCAAAGAAATAAACATCCTGCACTTGGCAGGATAAAGAAAATTGGATAAATCACTTTTTTCCTAATGATTTGTATTATCTCAAAAAATACATAACATTAGTCACGTGTATATGAAAAGAGTAGGATTAAAAAAATCAGTCAAATTCAACGTATTCAAATGACCATACAGAGAAATTTTTATTTAAAGAAAAGCCTTTCTCTGGGCAATTGACGAGTTCTATGTGTACATTCAGTACTTCAAATGTAATGAAAGTAATGTTTTTCTTTTCATTTGCTCAGTAACTTCCACAATTAAAATAATGTATCTTTTTTTATTAAGGTATGTATTAAACAAATGCATGCATTACATTATCTATTTGAAGACTTTCCATCAGAATAAACTATTGTATATTTTCACCTAAAGAATTTAAAAATATTGCAATCATGAAACCTCTTCAACAAAAAAGTTTGTGAATTATGCATTTTTAAAAAGTAAAATAAGTTTACTTACTTTTACTTTTTCTTTTAAAAAGAAAATAAGCAGTAACTCACAGTGACTTACTGCCTGGCTGGTAGACAACAATAATATGAAACCTTAAATACCAGACTATCTGGCTCACAAATGGACCTTGACCACACAAGCAGAGGCCAAGGGTGACAAACTACGTTATCAGGATAGCAAAAACATAGCAATAAATATAGCTATCATTTATTGAGTACATTAGCTAGGCATTGTGTCAGGTGCTATATATGTCTTTTATCTTAATTTAATCTCCCCAATAGTTGTAGAAAAATCATCCGTCTCTACAGAAGATATTCATAAAAATTAAGCAATTTGTCCATGATCAGACAATTATAAATGGACATAACTGGGATTTTGCTAATCTGACGTCAAAGTCCATCAACTTTTCTGTCCTGTATGCTTATATTGATACTCTTCATAGTTATTGCTAATTATTGCACCAGTTTAGTTTATTATGTATATCGTAGTTCTTCCTTTTGCAAACATTATACTTTTTCCAGGAACCTTTGACACATACTGAAATACACATGACTTCCACTCACACTCTTTATTCTTTGGAATGTTTCCATCTCTTGTGTCCTCTCAAAGCCAATAAAAAAGACATCTGAAACTTCCCCTCATATGAGAATCACCCCTTGATCACCAGAACAACTGTAATCTCTCCCATCTTTGCACAGTCTATATGCATGTGTCACATAGGCTCATATGTTTATTAGTTTTATTTATTAGTGATTCTTAAAGTGTAGCACTTGAATACACAATATCCACATCACCTAGGTACTGATTAGAAATATAAAATGTTAGATCTCACCCTGATCTCATTATTTGGAAACTCTGGGGGTTTGCCCAGCAAAATTAGTAACTCCAGGTGATTCTGATGCATGACAAAGAGTAAGAACCACTATATTAGAGAATATAAGGAAATTATCCTTTCTTACCTATATAATACACATATATACATATCAGCGTGCATTTTTGGTGTTTTTATAGTCTTAGATTAATGTTCTGTTATGATTAAACTGATAGCTATACGCTTGCAGGAAGAAAAATTCTTCCATTGAAGGAGGGGATCTTCCAAAGTGAAATATCACAGGAAGGCACCAATTCTGGAATAGAAAAGGAAACTAGCACAGTAGGTCAAAACAAGACAAAAGGCTCTAAGAATACCAGTCCTAATTGGCAGAATACAAACATACCGGGAAAACTGGCCCCTATGCGCCTCACCCAGGCAGGCCAAAATCTAATCACCAAGGTAGATGCTGGTTCCCTAACCTAGAAAAAAATTCAAAATCTCCTGGTACCTTAATATAAGAGGAATTTCCTACCCTTAGGAGATTCAAATTTGGTGACACTAGCATCTAGCTTTACAACACGTGCTACACATGATTTTGATGTGATTTGAGAACCACAAGTAAGGATGAGGCAATATGTTCCAGAAAGCAGCCGCATGGAATGAGACAACTAAAATTGCAACTTAGTATTTATCTCTACTAGGTTATCCCTGAGGCTCCAGTGATGCACTGTTTAGAAGGAATAACCTGATCTGACCTAGGATTAAGGAAAATATTTGTTTCCATATTTAGGGCAACTCTGTAAGTTACCATAGGGGTGATTAGGGAGCAAGCTCCATGAGGCAAAAGATTCTTTAAGGGATTAAAGACTGTGCTTCGAGTGTTGATGGTTTTTATAAAAGGTAGTGACGAATTATAGGCTTCCTCCCCCTAAACATGATATGGATTTTCTTGAAAGTAGAAATGATGCTTTCGTGTTGTTGTTGTTGTTACTGCTGCTGCTGCTGCTGCTGTTGCTGTTATTTTGAACAGATTTCAATATGTAATACAAAACTTGTATGTAACAGAGAGAGAGCAGAGGGACCCAATAATGATTAAGGGTCTACCTTATGCAGGCAACTTTAAAAATTTTTATTTCCAACTTTTATTTTAAGTTCCGGGATACATGTGCAGGATACACAGGTTTGTTACATAGATTAACATGTGCCATGACAGTTTGCTGCACAGATCATCCCAGCATCTATTAGCTATTCTTCCTGAAGCCCTCCCTCCTTCTATCCCCAACCCTCTGACAAGCCCCACTGTGCGCTGTCCCCTCTCCACCATATGTGCGTGTGTTCTCATCATTCGGCTCCCACTTATAAGTGAGGACACACAGTATTTGGTTTTCTGTTCCTGCACAGGCACTTTTTAATATGCTTTAAATGCATCACCTTATTTGCTTCTCAAATCTCCTATTTTAGTTTCATTATATGTAAAGGGCACTGAAGTTCCAAGAAGCTATAATAACACATCAGTAAGCAGCAAAACTAGATTTTAATCTTGTTGGTCTTAAACATACTAGCTTATGTTTTCATCAATGACATTAATTGAATTTTATTTATGTATTTATTTTAAAATATTGATATTTAAATAATGCCTCTAAATTATTAAAAGGCAAATAAATGACATGGTACAGCATGCACTATTGTATTCTTCTAAGATATTTGCTCTCTCCTATGGTATAGTGATAAGCTATACTTATAAGGCTATCCTCTTCTCCACTTTTCGAATCAACCCCCACCTGTACATTATAGTATTTGATTTGGCTGCCAGTTAAACTAGTAAATAAGTAAATAAATTAGTGGTCTATAAAAAATAGAAGTTTTTTTTTTCTCTACTTCACATGACACAGACTGAGAAGGTCACGTAGTGAAGTATCATGCTCCATATGGATCCTGTCAAGGACCCAGGCAACTTCTATGACCACTGGGGATGGCATTTCTCATAGTTCAAAATGGTTCCACGCTCTAAGCATTAGTTCAGAGAAAGAGAGATGAAAGCAAATGAAGCTGTCCAGCAGCTAATATATAAAGCCTCTTCTAATGTCCTTTTCTTTCCTAAATTCAGTCATATGGCCACATCTAGACTCAAGAAATGCTAGCAAATGAAATCTTCATTCTATCGTCACTGTATTTCCAACAAAAATTCCGGTAATGGAGGAAGGGAAAACAGATATTGAGAATAATCATTAGCCTGTAAGACATGATCTAATTGCCATTTGGAAAAAGATCAAAATTAAAAATGAAAGCCTTCCCAACATGCATTGCCGTCATCCTCTTCAAATTCTCATTTTACGTCGAGTTGAAACTAATATTGCTGAAGAACCTGAGGCTATACCTAAAGGAGACGATTCAATGAACATAAAGCAAAGGTGTCTCCTTGGAGCAGAAACATGTAATTTAAGAAATATTAACCATACTATTTAGCTTTTTTCTTTTAATATAATTCAAAATCTAAGCACTAAAATACAGGATGATAAATTGCCTGAATTTTTGCATTTTTGTATAACTGCATATTCCTTTTATAACAAGAAATAATTATTGGAAGTTTGATCTTAGAAAACTGTATATATATAAGGAATCATGTAGTTTAACCAAATTTGGCACACTCTTAAGAATAACATGGGACTGTTTCTTTGCACGTGTTTAATACAGCTTTTGGCACTATTTTGATTAAGTATTACTACAATAAATGTTGTAACACTACTTTCCAAGAGAGGAAATAAAAGATAAATTCTGTGTGCCTTTTGGGACACTTAACAGAGAAACAAATTTAAGGACATTCCAGTCCAAGTGTGTGCTGGCAAATGGAAAAGACAAATGATCAGAATGAGACAAAATGAGGAAATACAGCATTTTCCAACACTCATTACATGGACTAGAAGTATGCTGTTGGCAAAATAAATAAATAAATAAATAAATAAAATTGCAAAATTCTGGAAAAAAGAAGGAGCTCAAATTGCCTCAGTGTAGGAAACTTCTGATAAACTTCAATATGCAGAGAAGTATTATCTTTCACCATAAGTGCACTGATGAAGTGATTTTCAAATTATTTGAGTTTAGAACATTATTCCTCAAAATAAGTGTTATACTAGTTTTTATACTAGTTAGCATTTGATAGGACATCTTTTCAGAAAATATTCACTTGGGAGCTTTACGTATCACTGACAATTGCTCATTTTACTTCATTTAAGCTGACTACTGAAAATCTCTTCCTATCTCAAGCAAGAACTCCATCTTTGGCTCCTCAGAGACCCTACTGCATGAGCATCCTTGCTGAAATTCTTTCTCACTTGCTTCACGGACCCCGTTTTGTCCTGCCCTTTCTTTCTAACCCCTAATTATTTGTCAACATTTTCCTGAAAAATTGTTGTTGACTCTGTATTCAATGCCTAAATATATTTCTTTCTGCAAGGAAGATGTATGTGACAAAAGTTCAAAATCTGAATTTAGGAGGAAACAAGTGAAAATCATCCACACTCTAACTGGAATGAGATGATGTGGCCTGACGGGAGGCTGAGTGGCAGATTAGATGTCACCAACAGAAAATATGCATAATAAGACCAGTGCCTAGTTCTGCTTGTGACATCAAATGTGATAAGAGTGCATGAGAAAGTGAAATATGAGAAGCTTGTTGTAGATGATGCATATGCACTCATTGGCATGATTCCTTTTCTCGTTCTATACTAAGGGTTATGTTTTCTGATTTTTACTCTTTCCTTAAATATGAACCATGACGCTGGGTGCAGTGGCTCACTCCTGTAATCCCAGCACTTTGGGAGGCCAGGGCGGGTGGATCACTAGGTCAAGCGATCAAGACCATGCTGGCCAATATGGTGAAGCCCCATCTCTACTAAAAATACAAACATTAGCTTGGCATGGTGGCGCGAGCCTGTAGTCCCAGCTACTCAGAAGGCTGAGGCCAGAGAATCATATATGTATATAAACCATGAAAAAACATTAACAGCATCGACTTATACTGAAATATTGCAGAATTAATTCTATTGGTAATATGTATGTGGGATGTGTTTAATGTGAATTGACGAATAACATGAGAGGTGTTTATGAGATAAAGTTATTTTTCAAAATATGTTAAATTATTTATTTATTTTTAAATATCCCGATTTAGCAAATAATAAATGAGTGATTAACATGGACCTAACGCTATGTTAGATGTTATAGAAAGAAGATGAGACAGACATAGCCACTGCCCACAAAGACTTCTAATGTGTGTTGAAGGGTAAGAGTCAAATATAAAGCTAGGTGTCATGGAATGTGACAAACTTGTTATGTTGATGTTTTAGTCCATTCTCACATTGCTATAAAGAAATACCTGACTGGGTAATTAAAAAGAAAAGATGTTAAATTGGCCCATGCTTTCACAGGCTGTACAAGAAGCATGAGGCTGGCTTCTGGGGAGGCCTCAGGAAACTTACAGTCATGGTGGAAGGTGAAAGGGTAGTAGGCATGTCAGAAGCAAGAGAGAGACAGAAAGGGGAAGTGTTACATAGTCTTAAATAGCCAGATCTTGTGAGAACTCACTCACTATTACAAGGACAGTACAAGATGGATGGTGTTCAGTCATTCAAGAGAAACCGCCCCCATGATCCAGTTACCTCCTAGCAGGCCCAACCTCCAACATTACGGATTACAATTTGACATGATGTTTGGTAGGGGCACAGATCCAAACCATATCAGTTGATATAGTGGTGACCTGAACAAAATGTTACTGAAGCACAGTGACAGTAGGGAAAATAATTAATTTTGCTGAGGCAATGAAGTAGATCTGCAAGTTTCTGCAGAGACGATAACAACTGACCTAAGCTAAAGACTTACTCTCTGAGAAGAGACAGTATGAGTATTGAATTGGAGGGATAAATGTAAATGAACTTTCTGAAATAAGCAATTCAAGCAAAATAATCTAGCAAATTTTCTCAACACCCTAAGTCCTTTGCATTTTTTAAACAAATGAATGTATGAGTAAATGGATGACTAAATGAAACATAGATGGCCGGTGGTTGGGAGGAGGATGACTGGTAGAATGAAATAGACAGATGCAACTGAACATCTGAAGGGCTCCACTTGCCATGAATTGTAAAACTCAGTCTAACCTCTGAAATCAATGGGATATCTATGTGCAACCAGAAAAACAAACAAACAAAAAAGCTAGAAACTGACCTTATACTTTACCTAAAAATTGATTCAAGATAGATAATAGACCAAAATGTAAAACACAAAATTATAGAACTTCTAAAAGGAAGCATAAGAGAAAATGTACATAAGCTTGGGTTTGAGGATAAATTTTTAAATACAGCACCAAAAGCATAATACACTAAGGAAAAAAACTGATCAGCTAGACTTTATTAAAATTAAAAATATCTTCTCTTCTAATGACCTTGTTAAGAAAAGCATCAAGCCACAGCCTGGGTGTGGAGGGGAATTGAAAAGCATATATCTGAAAAAACTTGTATCCAAAATATAAGAATATTTAAAACTCAAAATTAAGAAAGCAAATAACCCTCATTAAAGTAGTACAGAATATTTGAACTCACATCTCACTAAAGAAGATATCAACATAAATAAACAAAACAATTGATATTCAACATTCTTTGTCACTAGAGGAATGAAAATTTAAAAAACAATGTAATACCATTATATACTTGCAGAATGTTAAAAATTTTAAAAACCAAAAATGGACAGTACTAATGGCTGGTGAGGATGCAAACAACAGGTACCCACTCTCAATCATTTCAGCCATTGCTGGTTGGAATGCAAAAGACCTCAGCCACTTTGGAATACAATTTGGCAGTTCATTATAAAATTAAACTAGTCTAGATAACATCAAGATTCTGAAAAGCCGATGAAGTGAAATTACTGGGACACCTTGAGAAGGAAGCAATATGTTCGTAACTGACCTTCTTACTCCAACCTTGAGATCAGAGAGTGAATTTCACCTAGCTAATTCAAGCAGGGAGGGATTTATTATACAGCATTCAGTAGAGTACAGAATCTTGGAAAGGCTAGAAAAAGTAACTCAGGACTGAGCTTCCAAGAAGAACTTTGGTGGAGGTGCTGGAGGGAAACCTAGAACCACGATACTTCAGTAACTATCACAAAACAGCTTCCACCAGTACTGAGCCAAAAAGGGCAGTGCTCCTGCTATTCCCAGGGACAGTGGAAAAAGGCCACCTGCCCACCTTTTCTGTGACATAATGTTGTTAGGAACCAGCATCTCTGGGTGTATTTGAGTGGTATAATCTAAATCACATGATAACATACCAGCCCCCTAGTGGAAAGGGAAACTAGGAATAAAAGATTGGTTTGTTTATTTGTTTTTTCTTTGTTAGTTTGAAGGCATTCTGAGAAACTGAATGTTCTCATGATGTAACATGCAGTTACATTGTAAACAGAGTATTCAAAAATTAAATGTAAACAGGCTATTCAAAAATGTTTGAGTGACTTAAAGTAACTGATATCCTTACTTAGCCACTAAATGTATGAGAATGAGAGTCATAGCGAAGTAATAACAGCTGTGAAATTAGAGTTGGGGTAAAATGTCATTAATTTAAAGAGGGATAGATGACAATTAATTTTGATTTTTAGTAGTGTAGAAGTCACTATTTGAGCAGGGAAGGAGGAAAAAGCGGAGGTTTTAGTGTGTCCTATGTAAGGCAGTCTAAAATTTTTTTGCAACAGTGCCGTTATTTTATTATGACTTTTTCAGAAATGAGGGTCTTGCTATATTGCCCAGGCTTGTCTCTAACTCCTGACCTCAAGTGATCCTCCCACCTGAGCCTCCCAAAGTGTTAAGATTACAGGTGTGAACCACCACACCCAGCCCCTAACATTTAACTGAAAAAAAATCCTTTTAGAATTTGTACATCCACCTTCCCAAAAACTAGAGCCCAAGGTTGTAGAATACATATTTAATACAATCAGCGCGAACTCAGCTTGAGTATGTAATGTCCAAATAAAAGAGGAAAACCTATATTTTGATGTTCTTTTAAATAAAAGCACAGAAATTATAGTGGTTGAATAGTCTGACTCTATTTTTTGACATGCTAATATGGCATAAATAAATCAGTTTTGCTGCTGAAAACTAATCTGATACACTTTGATATATTCATTAGATAAAGAGATGCTGTACTAAACTTTAAAGAGGTCAATGTGTAACTGTCACTAATATTTATAGTTTCATGTGATTTCCTTCTATCTTGAGTTTTCTTTTGAGTTAAGATAATAAAGCATTTTGGATTCATTAACCAATGTCAAAAGAAATTTCCCCTAGTAGAATTGCTGTTAGTCAGAGATTTAAGGGGAATTGGTGTTTAGAAAAATGATTGGTTTTATTTCCAATAATAAATATCTGCTGGTGCATTTCATAAAGTGAAATTTTGCACTGCTGAAATAATTCTTTCCATTCAAGTCTCTAATAAGACAAAATATTTTAAAATTTTAATTGGATTTTCCTTTTAGATCAGGATAGCCCTTAAAAATTCACCACTTGGCCAGAATGATTAGCCTATGTAAAATATACATAATAAAGAACACATAAATACAGTTAATATATAAAACCTATGCAATAACAGAATATCCAACTGAAGTGACATCATGAAAATTTTCCAGAAAATGCCAGCTATGATAAATTCCATTTTTAATGTTAAAAAATAAAACTTTATTTTGGGGGCTAAAATTCACTATAAGGTAATGGTGGCTTTGGGGCCCCAAGCCCATAAATCTGTGATAAATTACATATGCATCACTTACATTCCAGGGTTCTTGGAAAATCCTTATCCTTAGGGTGGTTACAGTAGGTCACACAGACACACATATCTATTTTAAATTATAGAATTTCCAAGTGAATCATAACTTAGAAGGCCCTAAGTAAACTATCTTAACTCCTTGATTCTCATGCTCAAGTATTTGAAACCTTAGATTTACAGCAGCTAATCAGTTAGACAAATCTTATGCTTTAAAACGAACAAAGCCACAATAACAAAAACAGAGTCAAAAGTTATGTGTCAGTGCCCAGCCTGCAATCACTGATGCTGAGACAGTTTTACTGGAATGTTATCCATTTCACTTGAAAGGGTCAGTGCTGCTAGAGAGAGCAATCACACCTCCTAAAACAAGGAATAATAATAGTTTGCTTTAGACCGAGAACATTGTCATTTTGTCAAGAGTACTGTTTTCCAAAAGAGAAGCTAGCTCCAGGCAGTCAGCCTACTCTAACAATTAGCCTAATAAAAAAAGAAGAAATTAAAGTACTTTTTGTTCTTCTGAATCACAGAAATACCAAAGTGAAGAGGATTTCCAGGAAACATGAGACCTTTTCCAATAAAACTCTAATTTGAAGCTCTCGTCTATAATGAGGCCAAAGCTGAAAATATTTGTTAGTTTAAACTCTCTGAAATACTTCAGAAAAAAAAAGTTTTAATTATTTATTAAAAAAATAGCCACACATAACATTAGATTTAGACAAAATTTATATTTTTCAGTATTTGAATTCTGGAAGAAAATAAATAAGTAGATTTGTTAAAATAAAATGTTAAATTTCTATTCAAAAATCAAGGAAAGTTTGCAAGAAAATTTTGAGATTCTTATTAAAGAAAAACAACATTTTAGTACTTAACAACTGCTCTTTTTAAGATGTTCAGTAATTTATAATTGATCATGAAATGTTACAATTCCATTCTGCCAATTATTTTGTGATATTTTTACTAAAAATTTCCTTTTGATGCATGGTCATAAAATTAGAGATAGGAAATTTTTACAATATTGGAATTACATTTATCATAAAAATTGAAACATAGTCTTTTTCTATTTCCAATTTTTATCCAAGCAATAAATGAACATGGTAGAAATAAAATTGTACAGAAGAGTTTATAATGTGCCCCATATCTCTCAAACACAAGACCTCCTTCCCTGTAGAAACTACTTTCAACTCTTGGTTTGGAGTTTCTTTTGGTAGTTAACTCCTTAACTTTCATAGCCAAATACACTTTAATTTATAATTTTATAATTTTAAAATTTGTTTTTAAAGAAAAGAATTTAACTCACACAATCCTCTTTCCCTTCCCTAAATTAGTATTTTTACTTCCAGTTCTTACTTCATCAACTCTACCTAATCTCTTTGATTAATCTCTACATTCAATTTTGAAAATCACAGGAGGTCTCTCCTTTAACATATATCATTTATTTTATTCTCTCATATTTTTAGCTGCACCTCTACTTTAAAATTGCCATAATCTATAGATAATATTTGCATTCTATTCTGTAATTATATGTATTCCAGTGCTGTTTTATTTGGAGAGAAGTTCCCTATCCCCTATCTATCCCCTCCCTATCTTCTCTCTATCCCCTCCCTAACTTCTCACTGAATAAGAAAGGGCTTATTTAATAGGCAAATCTGAGAGGAAAAACTAATGTAGTAAACATATATTTTTTTCTCTTTGGGCCTCACCTATGCCCCGAGAATGCACATCTGTGCTAAGTTTAGCAGGATAGAATTGGAGAGAAGCTTTGGTAGGTATCCAGCATGGCCTGTAACTATTTAACTTTGAGGTGCAGCAATAGCAAACCCTCTTGTGCATCAGAACTAAGTCACATTCTCAGCATGAGCTTTACCAATATGAGATAACCCTTTAATTTCATCTACATGACTCCTAACACGACATTTTTTACTGATTTTAAAATTTGTATAATTTATTAGTGAACCTCAAACATTTTATCAAGATCAATAAGAAAAAAGAGAAGGCAGGTCATCCTTGTGGCTGGTACGATTTCTCTTACTGAACAAACCTCTGCTATACTTTGTGGTAGCCTTGATAAATAGTGTCTATGTGGATTTGGGGGGAGTAAACAACACACTTACATTGATGTGTTATCTGTGGTTAGTGGGTACCATGAGAGTTTTCGTTTTTGATCATTTCCAGGGGTTTAGGATATGGTCTTTGGCTGGTTTTTGTAATTCTGTGGTTGGTTTTTAATAGGGACAGTCCAAATAGGTAGCTTTAGACTTTAAGTTTGGCTAACAAGCTATGTAGTATCTTTATCTTGGTGAACCCCTGCAGTTTATAGAGGTTTTGGCAGCAAGTCAGTAGATGTTTTTAAACTGAGAGGGCTGCAGCCTCCATCCTTTAGCAAATTCAGCTTGTAAGAGTGACGCAAAACTTAGTAAGCAGACAAAGATTTCATTTAGGGGAAACTTTTTTATATTAAAATCTGCAAGACACAAAAATTTTGGGAACAGGCCCCAAAATCTGGCCATAAACTGGCCCCAAAACTGGTAATAAACAAAATCTCTGCAGCACCGTGACATATTGGTGATGGCCTAGACGCCCGCACTGGAAGGTTGTTGGTTTACCGGAATGAGGGCAAGGAACACCTGGCCCACCCAGGGTGGAAAACCGCTTAAGGCGTTCTTAAACCACAAACAATAACATGAGCGATCTGTGCCTTAAGGACATGTTCCTGCTGCAGATAACCAGCCCAACCCATCCCTTTATTTCGTCCCATCCCTTTAATTCCCATAAAGGAATAATTTTAGTAAATATATAATCTATAGAAACAATGCTTATCACTAGCTTGCTGTCAATAAATATATGCGTAAATATCTGTTCGAGGCTCGAGGCTCTGAAGGCTGTGAGACCCCTGATTTCCTACTCCACACTCTACATTTCTGTGTGTGTGTCTTTAATTCCTCTAGCACTGCTGGGTTAGGGTCTCCACGACTGAGCTGGTCTCGGCACAAAGAGGTAAAGTTTTTTCTTCTATTGTTTTCCTCTGTTAGATCTGCATAGGACTTTAGGACTTAAGTGGCAAAGGATATGATACAGAGCCCTGGTGAGATGCTAGCTTTAGATAATAATTTGTGGTGAATATAGACAAACAATATTCAATCATCTGCCCAAATTTTGTTCCTTTTGTATGTTGTTTGGAATTGCCCTCAAGGAACTTCAGAACAAGAAAGGAAAGGGTGGAGAGTTTTGCTATAAATTTACATAACTTATTTGCCAGATCTTTAGAGTTCCACTACACACATGCACACACGTATGCTCACACACACAGACACATATGCATGCATGTGCACATACAGCTTTAAAACAGCTCCATACATGTAAGAACTGGGAGGTTATATTTCAGAGAATAAAATTGTCATATCTATTATGCATAGAAAGATTCTGATGGTCTTGAACATTTAAAGGATGGTTGCCAGTAGTTGAGTGAAGAAAGAGTGAATAAGGACAGAGGGGACACACAGAGGTACTTCTAGGGTGAAGTAACAGTACTGTGGTAGTGAACTCATGATTTAACCTATTTATCAAAACCCATCAAACTGTACATCACAAAGAGTAAACTTTAATGTACATAAACCTTTAAAAGATCAGCCAGTCTGTTGGGGATTTCAGGATGGAATGCAGGCTATGGCAAATAAACTTAGTTATATCATGAATATGAGGCAAAACTGTGCTGAAGGAAGTGAGGAGCAAAAAGAAGCTGACCTTAGTTTATTTGGAAAGCAATGTTTTTTTACTGGAAACTGTAAGACTAGAGACAAAAGGAAACATACATCAATGCTATACTTCATAAATTTGCTTCTCTTAGGTCCAGATTAATAGTTCTGAAACTGATTTACTTGTATAATAGGGTTGACCAAATGAGAAAATAGATATTGGATAGTGGAAACTGCATTTCTCACTGTCAGAGAGGGAATTTAAAGATAAACAAGAAAGAAGGCTAGAAAGGCCCCTGTGGTAATTGAACTGGAGTCAGAAACATTAGTATGAATGCATGATTAGCTTTGTGTGTGTGTATTGTGTTTGTGCATGTGTGCATACACACTCCACCTCTTGTGTCGACTGTGCATAGAACTTCATTTCTAAAAGAATGGAAGTTAACTTCACAGTGGAATAAGTTGATAAGGACTGCTCTAACCAAGTAATCACAGTTAACATGTCCAGCGTCATTATGAATAAAAACATCAAACAATCTCAGATTGAGAGACTTTCTATAAAACACCTGACAAAACTTCTCAAAACTGCCAAACTCATGAAAAACAAGGAAAGATGGAGAATCTTTCACAGACCAGAGGAAAATAGAGAGACATGACAATGAAAAGCAATGTGGTTCTCTGAATGAGATCCTCAAAGGAAAAGATGACTTAATGGAAAAAGTAGTGAAACTCAAAGTTTGAGGTTTGGTTAATAGTAATGTTCCATCGTGGGTTTCTCAGCTTTGACAAGTGTCCACAGTAATGTAAAATGATAACAAGAGTAAATCAGGTGAGGAGTACATGGGAAGTTTCAACACTGTTTCCAACCCTTCTGTAAATCTCAACTTACTCCAATAAAATGTTTATGAAAAATAAATGATGAGATACAGAATTTTTGGCAGAAATTTTCATCTTAACTAGGCTTCCAAAAGCAATAAATATAGCTTCAGGTGAAGATTTTGTTAAGAGTGATTCTCCTGATTGGGGGGAAAATGTGAAGAGAAATCCCTCCCTAGGAGGCAGTGTTTATTGACCTAAAAAATTATATAGCAAGAGGCAGTAGAAACAACATTGTGTACTGAAGACATTTGCTCATGAGAAATTGTTACTAGTTGACTCCCATGGCAAATACAGCACTACAATGTGAGAAAATTCGAGGCTTACAGTATAAATGAAAAATTAGAGGTTTGATAGAACTGTAGGAAAGAAAAAGAAAGAAAGGAAAATCCTAAAAGTTTTTCACCATTGCAAATTTATAAGCTTTGCAAGAAGGCAGCAAATTCTCAATTGCCTCTAATAAAACGGCACCTTACCCATTCCTGTACCTGGAGGTTTTATCTCCAGATACAGGAAATCCACAGGGTCAATGTTAACCTCTCATTTGGAGATACATCGCAATGTAAGGTCAAGGTCATGGAACCTGAAGTACTGGCCCACATTGAAGGGCATCTTGGTGATGACAAATTGAATATTCTTCCAAACGCCCTCTCCCTTTCCATACATGAGAATTTTTGCTACAGTGTTTGACACTAATTTTAGACATTGAACATATAATTTTACCTGGGATAACTACTTTAGAAACTAGGCACTTGGTTATCTACATTTTATGCTAACACTGCAGTAACTAATTTTGTCCTAGTAACTCTGATTTTTATTTCCTTAAATGAGACATAAAGTATTTTTTTATTATACATTAAGTTTTAGGTTACATGTGCACAACTTGCAGGTTTGTTACATATGTACACATGTGCCATGTTGGTGTGCTGCACCCATTAACTCCTCATTTAACATTAGGTATATATCCTAATGCTATCCCTCCTGCCTCCCCCCACCCTACAACAGTCCCCGGAGTGTGATGTTCCCCTTCCCATGTCCATGTGTTCCCATTGTTCCATTCCCAACTATGAATGAGGACATGTGGTGTTTGGTTTTTTGTCCTTGCGATAGTTTGCTAAGAATGATGGTTTCAGCTTCATCTATGTCCCTACAAAGGACATGAACTCATCATTTCCATTGTTCCAATGTTCCATTGGTCTATATCTCTGTTTTGGTACTAGTACCATGCTGTTTTGGTTACTGTAGCCTTGCAGTGTAGTTTGAAGTTAGGTAGCATGATGCCTCATTAGACCTAAAACCATAAAAACCCTAGAAGAAAACCTAGGCAATACCTTTCAGGACATAGGCATGGGCAAGGACTTCATGTCTAAAACACCAAAAGCAATGGCAACAAAAGCCAAAATTGACAAATGGGATCTAGTTAAACTAAAGAGCTTCTGCACAGCAAAAGAAACTACCATCAGAGTGAACAGGCAACCTACCGAATGGGAGAAAATTTTTGCAATCTACTCATCTGACAAAGGGCTAATATCCAGAGTCTACAGTGAACTCAAATTTACAAGAAAAAAACAAACAACTGCATAAACAAGTGGGCGAAGGATATGAACAGACACTTCTCAAAAGAGACATTTATGCAGCCAAAAGACACATGAAAAAATGCTCATCATCACTGGCCATCAGAAAAATGCAAATCAAAACCACAATGAGACACCATCTCACACCAGTTAGAATGACGATCATTAAAAAGTCAGGAAACAACAGGTCAGGAGTTTGAGAACAGCCTGGCCAACATGGCAAAACCCCATCTCTACTAAAAATACAAAAATTCGCCAGGTGTGGTGGTGCATGCCTGTAATCCCAGCTGCTCAGGAGGCTAAGGCAGCAGAATCACTTGAACCCAGGCGGTGGAGATTGCAATGAGCCAAGATGGCGCCACTGCACTCCAGCCTGGGCGACAGAGAGAGACTTTGTCTAAATATATGTATATATATTTTTTTCATTCATTCAAATATATATCTATATTTCATTCATATATATATTTCATTGTGATATAGGTATATTTAAAGTAAAAACATAGAAAGCAATATATCTGCAAACATTAATTAAAAGAATGCTGGAATGGCTCCATTGCTATCAAAGTAGAATTCAGATAAAAGAAAATGGCAACTGGTAAGGGGAAATATTATATATTAATAAAACAGTCATTTCTCCAAGAATACTTAACAATGTAAATACGCATACACTTAACACAGCTTCAAAATATATGAAGCAACATAGATACAACTGAAAAGAGATATGAAAAAAATCGCAATTAAAGCTGGGGACTTCAAAACCCATATCTTGGTAATCAACAAAACAAGTAGAAAGAAACCTGCAAATGATAGACTAACTGATTGGATCAAATGGCATTTTTAAACACTCCAACCACATTTTTTTCAAGTGCTTATGCAACATACAGCAAGATAGACCATATCCTAGATCATAAAACAAATTTTAATAAACTTAAATAAAAAATACACCACAAAGGAATTAAAGCACAAGTCAAAAACAGAAAGATAACTGGAATTTGGGAATTAAACATACTTTTAAATGAACTGTGAGTCAATAAAAAAGTCCCACTGGAAATTTATTTTGAACTGAAATAAAAAGGAAATAGAACAACTACAAATTTGTGGGATTCAGTTAAAGCAGTGCTTAGTGAGAAAATCATAGCATTAAGCATATCGTATACTTCTATTAGAAAAGTCTCAAACTAGCAATCTAAGTTTCTACCTTAAACTACCAGGAAAACAAATATAAAATATACATAAAAAAAGAAGAGGATAATAAAGATCAGAAATCAATTAAATTGAAAACTAGGAAAAAAATAGAACAAAATTAATAAAACCAAAGGTGATTATTTTGAAAGTGTTAAGAAAATTAATAAACTTCTAGCCAGATTAACTAATAAAAATAGAGGAGAAACCAATTACCCATATGAGGGTTGAAGGAGGGGTTATCACTCTAGTCAATATGACTATTAAAAGTATAACAATTAAATACTATAAACAGGTCTAAGCACATAAATTTGTCAACTTACATAAAATAGAACAATTCCTCCAAAGCAACAAACAAATATTCATGTAAGAAGAAATAGGTAACCTGAAATGTCATTTAACTTAATAAAATTTAATTTGTAGTTAGAAATGTTATGAAAATGAAATCTCTAGGAATAAATTAATTTACTGATTAATTGTACCAAACATGTAAAGAAGAAATAACACTAATTCTACACAATGTGTTTCAAACATGGAATAGGATATACTTTCCAGTTAATCTGATAGCAAAAGTGGACATCGATTTTAAAAGAAAGAAAAAATAACTAAAGAAAAACATCTTCCATGAACATAAATATAAAGATCCTCAACAAAATATTAAGCTAGTTCAATTTACAATGTATTTCACACTAAACTCATCATGTACATTGAGACTTCAGTAGTTAGGGCTTATGATCTTGGGTTCAGAAACCAGTTGTTCTATCTTCTGCAAATATCTCTGATCTTATGCAAATTACTTACCTCTCCCTAAATCGGGTTCTTCACCTACAAAATAGGAATTACAAGAGTATCTATCACTTAAGGTAGTCATTGGGCATTAAATGGGTGAAAATATATAAATCCCGTAGAGCAGTACCTAGCACATTAAGCATCCTGGTAAGTTATTGTAAGTTATTATTATTACTATAAAACTTTGTTTTGTTTAAAACTTATAAGATTCATTCACCATATCAGAAAATCACATCGTTCACAGTGATATTGCTCATAATGGTTTAATTACAATACATATTATGCATATTAATCTATATTTGTTTGCAGCCACATTCATGGTAAATTAGCCTTCCATTAATATATCAAATATAAAAATTGTATGTATTACAATGGCAATATCTATTTATAATTTTTATAAATTATTCCTCAATAAATTATAAAAATAAAAAATGCTTAATAGAAAGCATAAGGATCTATCATCTTCAAGCTGAATATTTACAAACTGTGTTTATCAATTTACTCACTAATGATTTACCAGTATGCCTATTCTACCAGCACATTTCTCTCTACTGAATAATGGAATCACAGTGATTAATAGAAAATCTTGTAAAGCAATAGCTCATAAAACAGGCACAGACCTAAGATTTAAAGGGAAGTTTCAAAACCGTAATTGTCACAGAAATGTTTTATTTTAAAAAAACTGAATAATAGAATAGAGTTTTAATTACTTTCAGAACAGTACCAATATCGCAAAACATGAACGACCATGCAATCTTACAAAAATAATTAATCATAGCAGCTGTCCATTGATGAAAAGAAATTCAAATAAAATAATTTCTTCTATTACATTCAGAAGTGATACTGTTTTGAGGAAAGTTGATAAGGGGAATATTTGAAAATTAGCTAATGTAACAATGAATGGTAGGCAAGCAAATTTTAAATTCAAATGAGAGAAACATCCCGGGTAATCATAATGCATTCTTGTTTGCATAAAATTACTGAAAATAGATACAAAAAGTCTGCTTTTATTTAACCCCCTAAAAATTTCGTTGAAAAAAATTTTTCAATATCATTGCTGTATAACAAATGAAACATTAGCAATAGGAAGAGTTGTTCAGCAAAATGAACATACAGCAACAGTTCAGAAGGAGTATCAGATGTTTTATCAATTCATGAGTTCACAGTATTCTTCATCAAAAATCGTCACCAAGAATCTTACTAACAGACCACATACATCAGTTTCTTTGTCATCCGTATTATTAGTAAATTTGAGTAATCACCTTTCTTTGTCTTTTTTTTTCTAAGATGGAGTTTCACTCTGTCGCCCAGGCTGGAGTGCAGTGGCGCAATCTCGGCTCACTGCAAGCTCCACCTCCCGGGTTCAAGCCATTCTCCTGCCTCAGCCTCCCCAGTAGCTGGGACTACAGGCGCCCGCCACCATGCCTGGCTAGTTTTTTGTATATTTAGTAGAGACGAGGTTTCACCGTGTTAGCCAGGATGGTCTCGGTCTCCTGACCTCGTGATCCACCCGCCTTGGCCTCCCAAAGTGCTGGGATTATAGGCGTGAGCCAACGCGCCCAGCTTCACTTTTTATTTTTTATATTCCAATTAGACATCGTATTTTATTTTTGTCTCTAACTTAATTCAGTTAGTAGTTTTTATGAATTTCATCTTACAATTGTCAAGGGGTATTACAAATATTTATTATAAAAACGATTTAGGCTAACAGGTTTGGGAATTGTTACACTATGATCTTGCCAAAGAGAATATTCATATAATTTTAAAATATTTTCCAAACTATATCATTTTTTAAAATCTCTCTATTAGAAAAATTGTTTCTTTGATTATTAATGTGAAGTTTTTGCACATATATTAGCCTTTTGTGATTTTTTTCTACATTCTCTTCCACAGATGTCACCCATTCTTTGATCTGTAAATTTGAGTTTTATTTAAATCTATTTAGTAACTACTTTATATATTACATACGTTAAGGCTTCAGTTTAATTATGGCAGGTATTTGTCTTTATATATCGCAGGTATTTTAATGTCAGTTGGGATTTCGTTGTATGGTTACCAATATATCACACAAATTCTTTGTTAATCCTTTTGTGATATTTATTATTAGAAATTCCTCCCCTCTGTTTATAAATATTTCAGTATTTTTCTAGCTTTTCAGGTATAATTTTACTTAATGAATTCAACTTGTTTTATCTTCTGGAATTTATTTTACTGAAAAATATAAGGTGTATTCTAGCTTGATTCATTTTATTACATAGTTTATCAATAGTCCTATTGACTCCTTAACTATGGATATTATGCTCTAAATCATTATGTGCAGGGTTTGCTTCTATATTTATTTATTCCAGTGATTTTTTTTTTGTCCTGGTAATATGGTGAATTAATGATTGTGCTTTGTGATAATTATTTAGTATCTGAAAGCTCATGTCTCTTTCATCATTATTCTTTATTCAAAATCGCTACTATGATTTTTTCAATCATTTCATTTTGATGTACTACTTTGGAGTGATTATAACAAATTTATAAAAACAGCTTAGGGATTTTCTAAGGTTGCATTAAACTTCTATATTAATGTAAGGTACATATATACAATAGCCTTTCTAGTAATTGTTGTCACTGTCCATGACAAGTACAAATTGTGAATATTTATTGACATAAGAGACATGTGCATAAGTGAAAACATTAAAAGTACATTGATTCACTTTAACCATCTGATGCGTATATAAAAATACTACCAGTTTGGCAATACATAGGTAAGTGATTTGGCTCTTGAAAATGTTAAAATGTTTAATATCAAATCAGTAAAAACTAATTTGGTATTTTCAGAAGTATGTTTTACATAATTTTGCTTTACTAAGAAGAACTAATACCAAATAGACAAGCATAAATAGAAGCTTGACAGAGAAAAGAACTAAAGCAAAACGCTTAGATGATCAATCTAAAGATTCAGAACATAGTATTGAGAACTAAATGTGTGGCTTTCATACACAGATAGATGCATGGATCTTCTTCCTAAAGGGGAAAAAAATGTCATTTCAAATGCATTCTTTCAGCTGCTGGCATAGTTATTGCCTAACAGAAACGTGGAGTCTGTCTGTTCCATATCCTCTGCCTCTCAACCTTGATAATTTCTATGGGTAATAGGGTGACTGATGAAAAAGTAACATGGGAACCGGCGGTTCCAGCCTAATTATAACATCGTTCCTTAGATTGTCAAAGTCTCCTTCCAGATATCAATCAGCTGGTTTAATAAAAGAGGTAAAGAATCAAGACCCTTTATTACCCCTACTTGAGAGCCCTCAGGGAAGGGAGGAAATTCCTCAGCTTAGTGCACAAAGATTTTCTGTAATGAGCAGCAGCTTTATCCATGAAGTGAAGGTTAGTCCTATTGTATCTAATCTGTCACTTTTCTTCACAGACACCCACTAAAAGCCCCAAGGCAACATTTTAAAGCAGGAAAGTGCTCCAGCAATGGTTAGTGAAACTATGATTTTCCCCATGGGAAATACCCTTCTGAACTAGAAAACAGGCAAAACTAGTCCATTAACGCTCCTTTGAGAGGGGTGTGCTTTCGTGGCTTCATATAAATAGTAATGCAGAGTTGGAAAAGGAATAAAAAGTCTCAGACTTTAAAAACTAAAATGTATCCATTTGGCAATCAGCTTAATGAATGCTTAGTAACTAAAAGAACTGTACACAAATTCATATAGCCCAGAGAGATTAGTGTAAAACTCATTACATGAACACAAGAAACTTCCCAAGAAGCAAAGATAGGTGAGTTATTTACCTCTTCCTGTGGCTCCTCTGCATTCGTTAAAGGCATAGACACAGATTAACCAAAGCCCCTTGCCCTGTGGCATGTTTGGAGGCATATGGGAACTGTATTTCGTTTTGTTTTTTACATTTCATGATAGTTGCATCGGAACCTTGACCTCTATTTTCTTGTGAGAAAATATATTGTTTAAATAAATAATTTTACTGCAGCAAGTTTCAGATACAAAGTGGCTCAATTCACATCAGTGTGAAGACACCTTGCTTGGGAAAAGGGCCCTTTAGCTGCAAAACATGAGGATTTCTTCACAGTCCTCATCCCTAATATGTTTTCTGAAAGATAAAAGAAAAAAAAAACAGAAAACTGATCTTTCTGCATACTAAATGAAGTGGAATTTGCAGTTTCTGCACTTATTCAAGAATAATGTGTACATTTAAAAAAGAGGGGATGTGTAATAGTTGTGAAAAAGAGAATGGTTTAGCAAGAAGCATGCGTCTAGGATGTTAATCACCAAGATGGTGTTAAGGTTCCCTGCAGTTCGACTAAACCTTAGCCGGGCTTTTTCCTGACTATAGACCCCTGACCTCTATTATCCTAGAGCATTGACTTCAGAAAACTTGCCATTGTAAATTTCTTGTAAGTTTCTGTGAAACATAAATCTTGTCCTTGCCTATTGCCAGTATTATAACTAAGAATGTCTTTCCCACGAAACTGGGAGCCATCTCTTTAAAATGTAGTCACCAAGAAAGACAGTGCCTCTGACTCCATCTCTATGGGAGGTAGTTTAACTTCTATAAACACAAATTAGCCAATTAGAAAACACAGATGGCCCAGTCACATTGGTCTATGTGTCTGTTTTTATACCAGTGCCATGCTGTTTTGGTTACTGTAGCCGTATAGAAGAGTTTGAAGTCAGGTAATGTGATGCCTCTGTTGCAGGAAAGGGGTCCCGATCTAGACCCTAAGAAAGGGTTCTTGGATCTCGCGCAAGAAGGAATTCACTGCAAGTCCATAAAGTGAAAGCAAGTTTATTAAGAATGTAAAAGAATAAAAGAATGACTACTCCATACTCAGAGAAGCCCTGAGGGCTGCTGGCTGCCCATTTTTACGGTTATTTCTTGATGATATGCTAAACAAGGGGTGGATTATTTATGCTTCCCCTTTTTAGGTCATATACGGTAACTTCCTTACGTTGCCATGGCATTTGTTAACTGTCATGACGCTAGTTGTAATGTAGCAGTGAGGACAACCAGAGGTCGCTCTCATCACCTTCTTGGTTTTGGTAGGATTTAGCCTGCTTCTTTTTTTTTTTTTTTTTTTTTGACAGTCTCACTCTGTCGCCTGGGCTGGAGTGCAGTGGAGTGATCTCGGCTCACTGCAACCTCTGCTTCCCAGGTTCAGGCGATTCTCCTGTCTCAGCCCCTCCCAAGTAGTTGGGACTACAGGCGCCCGCCACCACGCCCGGCTGATTTTTCTATTTTTAGTGGAAACGGGGTTACACTATGTTGGTCAGGATGGTCTCGATCTCTTGACTTCGTAATCCACCTGCCTGTCCTCAAAAAGTGCTGGGCTTACAGGCATGAGCCACTGCTGGCTTCTTTTCTGCAACCTGTTTTATCAGCAAAGTCTTTATGACCTGTATCTTGTGCTGACCTCCTATCTCATCTTTCAATTTAGAATGCCTCAACCATCTGGCAAAACAGCCCAGTAGGTCTCAGCCTCATTTTACCTAGCTCCTATTTAAGTTAGAGTTGTTCTGGTTCACATGCCTCTGACACCTCCAGCTTTGTTCTTTTTGCTTAGAGAGTAGAATGCTGGTTTCCAGTGACTGAAGGTGGAAGAGTTTTTAGAAGCTAGGGTAAGCTAGGGGAAAAACACTGGAGGACTTTATGAGGGAGGTTGGTCAATATGATTTTGAGTTGATTTTTGAGTATGGTGTAAAATAAGGGCAAAATTTCATTCTTTTGCACGTGGATATTCAGTTTTCCCAATACCATTAGTTGAAGAGATTGTCTTTTCCCTGTTAGGTGTTCTTGGCAGTTTTGTTGAAGATCAATTGACTAAACACGTGTGGGTTTATTCCCAGGCTCCGTATTCTGTTTCATTGGTCTATATGTCTGTCATTATGCTAATATCAGATGTTTTAATGACTGTAGCTTTGTAATAAATCCAGAAGTCAGGAAGTGTGATGACTTTGGGTTTCTTCCTTCTCAAGATTGCTTTAGCTATTCAGGATCTCGGGGAGGCAGAAATGGGAATTTGTTGCTCGATGTGGACAAAGTTTCAGTTATTTAAGATGAATAAGTTCTAGAGATTTACTGTAAAATATAATGCTGTATTAGTTTGTTGTCATGCTACTAATAAAGATGTACTTGGGACTGGGTAATTTATAAAGGAAAGAGGTTTAATGGACTCACAGTTCCACATGGCTGGGGAGGCCTCACAATCATGACAGAAGGCATTAAATGAGGAGCAAAGTCACATCTTACATAGTGGCAGGCAAGAGAGCTTATGCAGGGAAACTCCCACTTATAAAACCATCATATCACATGAGGCTTATTCACTACCATGAGAACAGTATGGGGGAAACTACCCCCATGATTCAACTATCTCCAACTGTCACCATCCTTGACACGTGGGGATTAGTACTATTTAAGATGAGATTTGGATGGGGACACAGCCAAACCATATCAAGTGCCAAGGGTTAATAATATGGTATTGTACACAAAATTTTGCTACGAGGTTAGATCTCCTGTTAAGTATTTTTACCTTTTTTTTTTTTTTAAAAAAAAGACACACATATAAAGGAACACAAGGGTGTGATGAATATGATTGTTACTTTTCAGTGATGATGTGTGCATATGTGCAAACTAAATTATATACATTAAACATGTGCAGGTTATTTTAGTATATTAATTATACCTCAATAAATTTGTTACACACACACGTACACACACATGCACACACACACACACACAGAACTCTCCTGCCTTCTGTTTCCATGATGTTGAGTTCAGCTCCCCTATTGAAATAATCTTGCCTATTTTGCTCCACTCAGAGCTGGTGCAGGAAGTCAGGGACCCCAAACGGAGGGACTGGCTGGAGCTGCGGCAGAGGAACATAAATTGTGAAGATTTCATTTTAATATGGACATTTATCAGTTCCCAAATAATACTTTTATAATTTCTTATGCCTGTCTTTAATCTCTTAATCCTGTTATCTTCATAAGCTGAGGATGTACGTCACCTCAGGACCACTGTGATAATTGTGTTAACTGTACAAATTGATTGTAAAACATGTGTGCTTGAACAATATGAAATCAGTGCACCTTGAAAAAGAACAGAATAACAGCGATTTTTAGGGAATAAGGGAAGACAACCATAAGGTCTGACTGGCTGCAGGGTTGGGCAAAAAGAGTCATATTTTTCTTCTTGCAGAGAGCCTATAAATGGACTTGCAAGTAGGGAAGATATTGCTAAATTCTTTTCCTAGCAAGGAATGTTAATATTAATACTGTGGGGAAGGAATGCATTCCTGGGGGGAGGTCTATAAATGGTCACTCTGGGCAATGTCTGTCTTATGTGGTTGAGATAAGGACTGAGATATGCCCTGGTCTCCTGCGGTACCCTCAGGCTTACTAGGGTGGGGAAAAACTCCACCCTGGTAAATTTGTGGTCAGACCAGTTCTCTGCTCTCGAATCCTGTTTTCTGTTATTTAAGATGTTTATCAAGGCAATATGTGCACCACTGAACATAGACCCTTATCAGTAGTTCTGCTTTTGCCCTTTGCCTTGTGATCTTTGTTGGATGCTTATCAGTAGTTCTGCTTTTGCCCTTTGTCCTGTTCCCTCAGAAGCATGTGATCTTTGTTAGACCCTTATTAGTTCTGCTTTTTGCCCTTTGAAGCATATGATCTTTGTACCCACTCCCAGTTCTTACACCCCCTCGCCTTTTGAAACCCTTAATAAAACTTGCTGCTTTTGAGGCTCAGGCAGGCATCATGGTCCTACCAATATGTGATGTCACCCCTGGTGGCCCAGCTGTAAAATTCCTCTCTTTGTACTCTTTCTGTTTATTTCTCAGCCAGCTGACACTTACGGAAAATAGAAAGAACCTATGTTGAAATATTGGGGGTGGGTTCCCCCAATACAGAGCAATTTTTTCTTTGACACTGAGAAGAAAGCAAACTAGTGAGAAATTTCCAATTGTCATAAAACCTGAACAAAAATGTGTAACATTTAATTGGAAATGTTTTGTGTGCTGCCCTGTAATGGGCTGCCTTCTCAAAAAATCACAATAACTGCTACTACCTACAACTGCCCTTTTAAGTGGTTCTTTGGAAGACAGAACAAGTGGGACAGTGTTTAGCAGGGATGATCTTTATAGAAAGAGGTCTGACATTCTGGGTAGAAGAATGAACATATTTCCTGAATCTGGAGAATATACACCTTAATCTGATTATTCACAGAATTCTTGGTAAGGACAGTCTAAAATTATGGAACTGGAGATGAAACTATAGTTTTTCTAGAAAAGGAGGAGGGAGAAAGAGAGGAGGGGGTAAATCAAGCAAGTTGGAGGACTTAAAGACACTCTGTCAACAAACATGAGACTGGACATTATATGCACAGAAATTCCACCTCTGATCAGCTTTCAGTCTTAGTCATGTTATTGCTAGGGAGAATTCTTCACCTCTAACAAACTCTACAAAATACTTATCGTGAACTATTTTTTAATAGGAAAGATTCCTTTTTACACTTAACTGGTACTACAAATGTCTCTATTTTAGCCTCCTGCATCAGTATTTCAAAATCTGCATTGGTAGATGGGGCATTTTTATAATACTCACTTTGGGATAGAGAAACTAATTTCTGGGTTAGGATCTGAGCTAAACTGGGTTACCCTCTTGAGCTAAAAGCAGGACACTGCAGTTTTTCCTGTGAAGCATTATTAAGCATCTACAATTTCTATTGCAGCTCAAGCAGCTCACAGATTTTCATTGTCAATTTTACAACTTTTGTAGAATTATTAGTAATAACTGTGTGGGAAATTTAAGAAGCAATATCCAAAAACAAGGCAGACATAAAAACTTTATTGTGAAAAAGAGACTACTCCGCTACAAGGAAAGAATACGGTGAGAAGACTGATTTGTTATTTCTCTAGTATTTCAACAGAATATATGGGTTTCAGTTCCAAATTTGCACTCAGTGATGACATGCCAGTCTAGAAAATAAAATAATTGATCTCGATGATATATAAGCTCCCTTCTAGGTCTACATTTCTTTCCTCAATACCTGTTTGTATGACTTGTTTTCTTCTCTTTCCTTCTTTTTTTACTTACTTTCTCCTTTCCTTCATTCTCCCTTTCTTCCTTGTTCCTTCCTCCTTTTTTTAATTGTTGTTGTTTGTTTGCTTTTTCAGTAGTTTATTTTGGAGACAAAACAGTGCAAGAGGCTGGCCATGCTTTCCTGCTACCCCGGGGCTCAAGGTTAGGACCAAGAAAGGCTACATGCAGACATTAATCAGGGTTTAACACTCAAGTCCTGTAAACGTGGTTCCAAAAAAGCTGGGCAGTTCTAATGATTTCCTTCCTTCCTCTCTTCCTCCCTTCGTCCCTCCTTTCCTTCCTTCCTTCCTTCTCTCCCTCCCTCTCTCCCTCTTCCCTTCCTTCCTTCTTTGTCTTCCTTCCTTTCTCCCTCCCCTCCCTATCTTCCTCTCTTCCTCTCCTTCTTCCTTCTTCACTCTACCTCTCTGTCTCTGGATTTCAGTGGTAAGTACAATATTGAATACCTCAAACAATTTACTGATAATAAATCATAACACTTTGAGAAAATACAAGGAAAATATTATAACCTTCATGTTAGCCATGCAAAACAGTTAAAATATTATAGGAAGGAAGCATTATCTTGATCTCTCAAGAGCAGTTGTGTGCTAGTGACAAATAGATTTCCAGCTGGCAGAGGCAAACAGATTATTCTGAATATATGATATTAATTTAGGGTAGTAATTACTATGATTAATGTTTTTAAAGCAAAATTCTGAGTTTTTCCTAATGAATGAAATGGAAATGTTTGTCTTATAATAATGTTGTGGTATTGTATTAATATAAAGTGGAATAAGAAAATTACAGAAGCATAGAATAGCCAAACCAAAAGTCTGAGAACCAAAAAATTGCTTTTTAAATGTCATTACCTCACTACTATAAAATGTTCTAAATTAAAATGTAGAAACTTTATTTGAGAATTTAAATTGATATACAATTTTCTGAGGCCTAAATTCAATTTCCAAAAATTAGAACTATACGAAAGAAAAAACATACCAGTTCCATTATAAAAATGCAATATTGCAGATCAAGGCAATTAAAATAGCATCATTGTACAATAAAAAATATGAATAAGACAGTATAAAACTTGCAAATGCTAAAGAGTAGTGGGCATTTCTTTCTAAGTAGAATTTATCTTTAATAAAGGTACTAATATAAATGAAAGGACTCTAGTGCAGTGGTTAAGAACTTTGTTTCTGAAGTAAGAATGTTTTAACTTAAATACAAGTTTTTCCCTGTGGTCTTTTGCAAATTATTTAACTTCTCTAAATTAGTGGGCTTCAAACATGGATTCCTGAATGTACAGAGAGTTTCCAAGGACATTCATGGGTGATTTCAGAAAGTCACTTTCCAGAACCTCAAACATGTGCTATTTTCCAAAATCAACCTGCCTAGGAATGTGCTCGCAGTCAAGGTGTCACGCAGGATTTCCTTTCCCACATTCTGTATCATAATTACCTTTCTTCTGTTTGACAAATTAAGGAAAAATTCACATCTAACCCAAATGTTTTCCTGGCAAATTTTCCGAGGATTTTAAAATTTCTGGAGTGCCAAAGAAATGGCCAATTCAAATTATTTGTGTTGGTGAAGCCCCTTTAAATAGGGTTCCATAAACCCCTTCTAGGTTTCAGGGTCTTTTTACATTTTTACTAAGTGCAAATATACCATTAGAAATGAAATATTTGGGGTTTTGTTGGAAATTCTGAAATCAGATATAGGATAGGAAGATGGGGATAAAAAATAAAAAATAATTATTATTTCACTATCTTTCCTCTTCCATGCTCTGATTATTGCCAAAAAAAAATGTATTGTTTCTGAGGCAGAACTCTATCAGAACAAAACAAAGACAGCATCAGTAAGAAATAATGAAGTGGAGCCTTTCTCTCTCTTTCTCTCTACACACACACACACACACACACACACACAGTGTCATGCTTAATGATGGGGATACTTTCTGAGAACACAGCATTAGGCAGTTTGATTGTTGTGTGAACATCATAGAGTGCACATATGCAGGCCTAGGTGGTATAGCCTACTACATATCTAGGCTATGTGGTGTAACATAATCGTACTGGGATAAAAACCTATACAGCATGTCACTATACTGAATACTGCAGACAATTGTAACACAACGGTATTTGTGTATTTAACATAGAAAAGATATGCCGGGCACGGTGGCTCACGCCTGTAATCCCAGCACTTTGGGAGGCCGAGGCGGGCGGATCACGAGGTCGGGACATGGAGACCATTCTGGCTAACACGGTGAAACCCTGTCTCTACTAAAAAAAAAAAAAAAAAAAAAAAAAAAAAAAAAAAAAAAAAAAAAAAAAAAATTAGCCGGGCATGGTGGCGGGCGCCTGTTGTCCCAGCTACTTGAGAGGCTGAGTGAGGCAGGAGAATGGCATGAACCTGGGAAGCGGAGCTTGCAGTGAGCCGAGATCGCTCCACTGCACTCTGGCCTGGGGGCCTGGGCGACAGAGCGAGATTCCGTCTCAAAAAAGAAAAAAAAAAAAGATTAAAATTGGTATGTCTGGATATGGCACTTACCATTAACGGAGTTTGAGGACTCTAAAGTCAGTGAGTGAGTGGTGAGTGAATGTGCAGGCCCAGCCTTATTATGGTACACTACTGTTGATTTTATAAACACTGTACACTTACGCTACACTGCATTTATTTTTAAAGTGTTTCTTTCTTCAATAATAAATTAACCTTAGCTTAGTGAAACTTTTTTACTTTATAAATTTTTTAATTTTGTTAACCTTTTGACCCTTTTGTAATAACCCTTAACTGAGAACATAAGCACATAATACAGCTGTATAAAAATATTTTTTCTATATATCCTTATTCTATAAGCTTTTCTGTATTTTTACGGTTTTCTTTTTGTTTTTTCATTTTTTTCACTTTTAAAACTTTTTTTGTTAAAAACTAAGACACAAACACACACATTAGCATAGACTTAAACAGGGTCAGAATGATCAATATCACTGTCTTCCATCTCCACAACTTGTCCCACTAGAAGGTTTTTAATAACACACATGGAGCTGTCATCCCCTTTAACATCAATGCCTTCTTCTGGAATGCCTCCTGAAGGACCAGCCTGAGGATGTTTTATAGTTAACTATTTTTATAAGTAGAAGGAGTAAATGCTAAAATAATATAAATATATAGTGTAGTAAATACATAAGCCAGCAACATAGTCATCTACTTTCATTATCAAGAATTAGGTATTGTACATAATTGTATGTGCTATACATTTTTATGACTGGCAGCACAGTAGCTCAGTTTACACACCAGCACCATCACAAATATGTAAATAATGCCTTTAATTATGACATTATGACAGCTATGACATCACTAGAGAATAGGTATTTCACTGCTATTATAATTTTCTGAGACCAACATTGCATATGCAGTTCGCCATTGCCATGCATGAATAGTGTGTACGTATGTGTGTGTCTGTGTGTGTCTGTGTGTGAAAGAGACCTTTCCTCCAAATTAGTATTCTGGTATATGACAGTTGTCATTAGGAAGCATATCAACATATTTTTTGAAATTAAAATTGTTTTATCCAAAAATATATTAGTATCTGAAATGTATTAAAATTTTTCATATTTTTCTGGGAAAATAATTTTTGCATTCTAGTGAAGAATATTATTCATCCACAAATACATTAATTAATTAGCAAATAATTTATCTTAAGATATATATTTTCAAAAATAAAACTTTTTGAATAATTATCAGTATGCAAATATTGGTATTGTTTTAATATTTTGTAAAGATAATATATATGATAATTCTAGACAAATGTTTAAATACCTAGAGTCTTATGGTCAACTACAATTTTTAAAAACAAAATTCCAATATATATTTATATTTTTGGTTACAGAAACGTATGATGGTGAGATTAATAAGATAAAATCAAGCAAAAAAATCCTCATTAGTATAAAATTCTGTGGGTAAAATTAAATGTAAAGACAATATCAGAGAGAAAAGGAACAATAAAAATTTCCCACAGTTAGAGGACAATATTTTTTGTAATGAATAATGAAAGATATTCAAATGTCATATTTAAATTATATACATTTTTAAAATAATGTAATATTTCTTTGAAAGGATGCAAGTACTTGCAATATACTGGAAATCTATGCAAACATCTAATAAAGTAATTTTGAATACTGAATTAAACAAAATTAAACTTGAGTAAATGCTTTTTCAACGTATTTTAAAGGGAATGTAAACTAAAATAGTCCACTGCTCTACTTTACTTGTTTCCTCTTCTGTGCAATGGGAATAACAAAATTGTACTTTATGGGATAATCATGCAGAATATTGTGTATTGCCTGTAAATGTCCAGCACAGTTTCTGTTACAAAGGGAGCAATCAATAATTATTAGTTTTCCAAGGGACTGAGAAACATTATCTTTGGAGATTATGACCCTTAAGCATTACTGCATATGTTCTCCCTATTTTAGTCATTTCCATAGAAAATGAATGAATAGAAATATATTATTTAAATCTACATATAAAAAGACAACAAAATAGGGACAAGGAAATGATAAATGGAAGATCAGACCTTCTCACTGCTTTTAGAATAGGTATTTATTTCCAGAAAAGAATCTTCATACATCTCTCTAATGTGAGGTTGCATACAAGTAATATTTAAAATTATTCATCTCTATTACCCTGAGCTATTATCTAAATAGTATTAGATATGATCAACAACTATGTATTTTACATATGCACATGAATGATGGCATGTAGGGTGTCAGGAGCTGAACTGTTCAAGTTTCACAGATCGATGTCCATAATCTGACAGATTCTGCAGTTTTACACCATTCATTACAGACCGATGCCAGTGATGCTGTAGAGATAATAATGGTCTGAATCTCGAATTTTGTAACTATTCATTTTAATATACCAAAATTTGCTTTATTTGTGGGGGTGGAAGTAAAGTTTGGCTGTATGCTAAAATTGATAAGAATGATAAACATTCTCATTTCTGGATCAGTCATAAAGCAGTACATAGATGCCTACAAGGAAATGTACCTTTTTTTATCCAATTGTTTGACAAGAATTTTTGAGCAGGTAAAATTTGAAGCTTTGTGTTTTTACTGGCATATTGTCAAAATTTAGTCAAATGGCTAACATAATTCCAAATAAATGATGCCTTTGATTTGAGATTTTGAGTACAAAGGATAAGTTAATTCAATAGAATAAGTGAACAGAAGTCAACACGATGAGGAAAAGCTATTAGTTAATTTTCTCCCAACAAAATCAAACATTTCTTTGAATTAACCATAATGTCTTGGTATTCACTCCTCATATATCTATATCCACACTTTTGCCCATCATAAACAAAAAAAGAATCCACATTGTGGTATCATGGTATTGTGTCAACTTGGCCGGGTGGAGCAACTTTTTCCATTATTTCCCTCCATATGTGTTTACAGTTAGGGTAGGACACAAAAAGAAATTTTAAACTCCTTGCCCTGTTAGCTCCAAGCCCTCCAGATTCAAATGCAAAGGCGACAGCTGTGAAAGTATTGTTTAATCAGCTCCCACAATCGGAGAAGGTAAAAATCCCTATAATAATCCATTTTATATGTACCTAATACACACATAGAAAGGTATCTTTTTCTCTAGGCATACAGGCCTTTATTTCCTCCTGTGTTACATGTATGTTGTATTTGCTGTGGTTTGTTAGCATTCTGTATCTGTACTATAGGTGACAAAGAGTCATCAAATTATATCCACCAGAATAACTGCATTGCCTTATTTACCCTGTATTCAAATGTAGTGAATAAAAGAAATTTAATAATACTAGTTAATTATTCTTACTGGGATATATTTATGTTATACTTGAAAAGTATAATTTTCACTTAAGTTTTTAATCTGTACTGAGTTCATTTTTAAGTATAAGGATCCAATTTTATTCTTTTGCATGTGCACATGCACTATTTGTTGAAGAGACTATCCGGTATGATTTGAATGCACGTGTCCCTCCAAAATTCGTATGTTGGAACTTAAACCCAAGGTGATGCTATTAATAGGTGAGGCATTTGGGGAAATGCTGAAGTACTGAGGATTTCACCATCATTAATGGATTAGGGCTGTTATAAAAGAGGTTGAAGGAAGGACCCTAGTGCTTGCTTTTTTTGTTCCCCCTGCTTCTGTCACCATCTGAAGATGCCACAAGAAAATGGCATCTATGAAACAGGCCTTCATCAGACAGAGTCTGCTGGCACCATAATCTTGGATTTCCCAGCCCCAAAAACTATGAGAAATAAATTTATATTGTTTAGAAATTATTCAACTTAAGGTATTTTGTTATAGTAGCCTGAATGAACTAAGATATTATCCTTTCTAATTCTTGGCAAACTTGATGAAGATCACTTGACTGGATTTATTTCTGTCCTCTCTATTCTGTTTTCATTGTCTACATGTCTGTTTTATGCCAATCTCATAACGTTTTAATTACTGTAGCTTTGTGGTATATTTTGAAATCAGGAAACGTGATGCCTCCACCTTTGTTCTTCTTTTTCAAGACTTTAAAAAATATAAATGTTATTGAGTATGTTTAAGGCATACAACCTGATGATAAAAGATACATATAAGTACTAACAAGTTACTAAAGTGAAGCAAATTAACACATCCATTCATCTTCTCACATAGTTACCCATATTTTTTGTTTTGTGGCAAGAGAAGCTTAAATCTAATTATTTAGCATGAATTAGATATACAGTAAAATTTAATCCCCTATAGTCCTCATGTTGTATATTAAATATCTAAACCTGTTCAACCTACATATGTGCTGCTTTGTATCCTCTGACACACATCTCCCCATTTTCTCCCCCTTTTCCCACCCCTAGTAATTACTGTCTTATTCTCTCCTCTCTCCATCTCTCTCTATTTGAAATTTTTTTGACTCCACATAAGTGAGATCAGGCAATATTGTTCTTTTCATTCCTGGTTTATTTCACTTAGCATAACATATTCCAGCCTCATCCATTTTGTGACAAATAGCAATATCTCATTTTTAATTTAGGGCTAAATAATGTTCCATTGTATTTATGTACCAGTTACTTTATCCATTCACCCATCATTGGACAATTAAGTTGTTTTCTCTTGGCTATTGTGAATAATAATGCAATAAACATGGGAGTGCAGATTTCTTTATGAGGTGGTGATTTTTTCTTTTGGGCATATCCCCAGAGGAGAGACTGCTGGGTCATATGGTAGTTTTATTTTTAATTTCTTTAAAAATCCTCATACTGATTTCCGTAATAAATGTACCAATCTATATTCCACTAAAAGCATACAAAATTTCTTTTATCTTCATATCCTTACCAATATTTGTTATCTTTTGACTTCTCGATAATGGCCATCCTAACAGATGTTAGGTGATATCTTATTGTTGTTTTGATTTGCATTTCCCTGATGACTAATGATACTGAGCACCATTTTATTTTATAAACCTGTTGGCCATTTTTATGTTTTATTTGGAGAAATGTCTATACAGGTATTTTTCTCACTTCCTTTTTTTTTTTTTTTTTTTTTGAGACGGAGTCTCACTCTGTCACCCAGGCTGGAGTGCAGTGGCGCAATCTGAGCTCACTGCAAGCTCCGCCTCCCGGGTTCACGCCATTCTCCTGCCTCAGCCTCCAAGTAGCTGGGGACTACAGGCGCCCGCCACCACGCCTGACTAATTTTTTGTATTTGTAGTAGAGACAGGGTTTCACCGTGTTAGCCAGGATGGTCTCGATCTCCTGACCTCATGATCCGCCCAACTTGGCCTCCCAAAGTGCTGGGATTACAGGCGTGAGCCACTGTGCCCGGCCTTTTTCTCATTTTTTAATTGGGTTATTTACTTTTTCACTATTGAGTTGTATGAATTATTTATAAATTTTGAACATGGGCTATTTAACAGATATGTAATTTGCAAATATTTTGTTGATTGCTTCCTTTTCTGTGAAGACATGTTTTAATTTATGTAATCCTGTTTATTTATTTTTGCTTTTGTGGCCTGAGCTTTTGGTGTGATATCCAAAAAAAACATCAATGCCAAGACTAATGTCTGGAAGCTTTTCTCCTTTGTTCTTTTCTAGGAGTTTTGTGGTTTATGGTCTCATATTTAGTTTTTTGTATCCATTTTGAGTTGATTTTTGTGTATGGGATAAGACAAGGTTCCAATTTCATTTTATCTTTTTCTTTTCTTTTTTTTTTTTTTGCATGTTGAAATCAAGTTTTCTCAGGACCATTTAATGAAGAGATCATCCTTTCCCCTATTACGTCTTCTTGGTGCTCTTGTCAAAAATTTGTTAACTATTTATGTTTGAATTTATTTCTGAGCTCTCTATTTTGCTCCACTGGTCTATATGTCTGTTTTTATGCCAGTCCTGTACTGTTTCAATTACTTTAACATTGTAATATAATTATCAATCAGAAGCTATGATGAGGCTTCTGACTTTTTTTCTATTTTCAGGTGTGTTTTGGCTACTTGAAGTTTGTATTACTCCACATAAGTTTTTATTGTATTTTTTCTTACAAATTTAGGAGTACAAATTCAGTTGTGTTACAGGGATATATTGCATCGTGGTGAAGTCTGAGCTTTTACTGTACTCATCAATTTTTAAGATTTCTTTCTATTTCTATTAAAAATGCCATTGGGATTTTGATTGGGATTGCATTGAATCTGTATATTTCTTTGGGTAGTAAAATTTTAACAATATTAATTATTCTATTCCTTGAACATGGAATATCTTTTCTATTTATTTGTGTCTTCTTCAATTTATTTCATCAATATTTTATAGTTTTCAATGTACAAATTTTTTACCTTCTTGGTTAAGTTTATTCCTAGGTTTTTACTTTTATGATTGCATCAAAAATGAAATTGGGTTCTTGACTTCTTTTTTATTTAGGCCATTTTAACATAAAAATCTTATGAATTTTTGCATCTTGGTTTTGTAAACTGTGAATTTACTCAATTTATGTATTAGGTCTAAGAGTCGTTTTGTGGAATCTTTGGGGTTTTTTACATATAAGATCACATCATCTGAAATAGAGATAATTTTTTCTTCTTAATTGTTTTATCCTGGATCTTTTGTGTTTCCATATAAATTTTAGATTTTTTTTCGTTTTTATTAAAAATGCTCTTGATATTTTGATAGGAATTACATTGAGCCTGTGAACCCCAGAAATCTGAGACAGGTCTCAGTCGATTTAGGAAGTATATTTTGCCAAAGTTGTATGGATGAATACACATGACACAGCCTCAGGAGGTCCTGATGACATGTCCCCAAGGTGGTCAGAGCACAGCTTGTTTTTATCCATTTTTAGGGAGACATGAGACATCAATCAACATATGTAAGATGAATGCTGGTTCTATCCAGAAAAGGCGGGACAAGTCAAAGCAAATGCAGGACAACTTGAAGGAGCAGGGAGGGAGCTTCCGGTTACAAATGGTTGCATTCTTTTGAGTTTCTGATTGGCCTGTCCAAAGGAGGCAATCAGATATGCATTTATCTCAGTAAGCAGAGAGATGACTTTGAATAGAATCAGAGGCACGTTTGCCTTAAGCAGTTCCCAGGTTGATTTTTCCCTTTAGATTAGTGATTTCAGGGCCCCAAGATTTATTTTCCTTTCACAAGCCCTATACAACTCTTTGGGTAGTGTGGATATTTTAAAAATATTGAGTTTTTCAATCCATCAATACAAGATATCTTCCTATTTCTTGAATCTTTAATATATTTCATCAGTATTTCATACTGTTCACTATACAAGCTTTTTGCTTCCTTAGTTAAGTTTGAATGTTTTATTTTTTTTGATGCTATTATAAATGAGTTTGTTTTACAAATATGCTTTTTGGATAGTTTTTTAAATTAATATACAAAAATGCAACTGATTTTTGTTTTTTATTTCTTATTCTGCAATTTTACTTAATGTGTTTTATTAGTTCCAATAGTTTTCAATAGCATCTTCAGGATTTTCTACATATAAGATTATAATCTGCAGAGAGACAATTTAACTTTTACCTTCTAATTTAAATGTTTTCATTGTTTTTCTTGCCCAATTACTCTGGTTTGGACTTACAATATTACACTGAATAGAAGCAGTCACAGTTGGTATTCTTGTTATGATCATAGTGCAAGGGCAATGTTAGCTGTAAGCTTTTCATAAATTGCCTTTATTATGTTGAGGTATTTTTCCTCTTAGTTTGTTGAGAATTTTCATTATGAAAGAACATTTTGTACAACTCTTAGAAGAAAACACAGGGGAAAGCTTCTGAACACCACTCTTGGCAATGATTTTATGGCTGTGACATCAAAGATACAAGCAACAAAAGTAAAAAATAGATAAATCAGTGTATATCAAATTTAAAAATTCCTGCATAGCAAAGAAAACAATCAACAGAGTGAAAGACAACACACTGACTAGGAGAAAATATTTGCAAACTATATATGTCATAGGCAGTTAATATTCACAATATAAAGAAGAACTCTTCACCTCAATAGCAATTAACAAATGACAATTTAAAATGGGCTAAGGACTTGAAGAGACATTCTCCAAAGAAGACGTACAAATGGGGAAAAAGTATATTAAAAACTGCTTAACATCTCTAGCTGTGTGAGTCCATTCTCACATTGCTATAAGTAACTACCCGAGAGTGGATAATTTATAATATAAAGAAAAGAGGTTTAATTGACTCACAGTTCCATAAGCTCTACAGGAACCATGGCTAGGGAGGTCTCAGGAAACTTAATGATGGAAGGTGAAGGGGAAGCAGATACATCTTCATATGGCAGAACAAGAGAAAGAGAGAGTGAAAGGAAAAGTGCCACAAACTTTTAAACAACCAGGTATCATGAGAAGTCACTCACTACCATGAGAACAGCAAGGGGGAAATCTGCTCCCATGATCCAATCACTTCCCACCAGGTCCCTCCCATAGTGCTGGTGATTACAATTTGACATGAGATTTGGGTGGGAACACAGAGCCAAAGCATATCATAGCTCTTTAGTTTAATTAGATCCCATTTGTCAATTTTGGCTTTTGTTACCATTGTTTTTGGTGTTTTAGTCATGAAGTCCTTGGCCATGCCTGTGTCCTGAATGGTATTGCCTAGGTTTTCTTCTAGGGTTTTTATGGTTTTAGGTCTAACATATAAGTCTTTAATCCATCTTGAATTAATTTTTGTATAAGGTGTAAGGAAGGGATCCAGTTTCAGCTTTCTACATATGGCTAGGCAGTTTTCCCAGCACCATTTATTAAATAGAGAATCCTTTCCCCATTTCTTATTTTTGTCAGGTTTGTCAAAGATCAGATGGTTGTAGATATGTGGTATTATTTCTGAGGGCTCTGCTCTGTTCCATTGGTCTATATCTCTGTTTTGGTACCAGTACCATGTTGTTTTGGTTACTGTAACCTGGTAGTATAGTTTGAAGTCAGGTAGCGTGATGCCTCCAGCTTTGTTCTTTTGGCTTAGGATTGTCTTGGCAATGTGGGGTCTTTTTTGGTTCCATATGAACTTTAAAGTAGTTTTTTTCCAATTCTATGAAGAAAGTCATTGGTAGCTTGATGGGGATGGCATTGCATCTATAAATTACCTTGGGCAGTATGGCCATTTTCATGATATTGATTCTTCCTTTCCATGAGCATGGAATGTTTTTCCATTTGTTTGTGTCCTCTTTTATTTCATTGAGCAGTGGTTTGTAGTTTTCCTTGAAGAGGTTCTTCACATCTCTTGTAAGTTGGATTCCTAGGTATTTTATTCTCTTTGTAGTAATGGTGAATGGGAGTTCACTCATGATTTGGCTCTCTGTTTGTCTGTTAATGGTGTATAGGAAAGCTTGTGATTTTTGCATATTGATTTTGTATCCTGAGACTTTGCTGAAGTTGCTTATCAGCTTAAGGCAATTTTGAGCTGAGACTATGGGGTTTTCTAAATATACAATCATATCATCTGCAAACAGGGACAATTTGACTTCCCCTTTTCCTAATTGAATATCCTTTCTTTCTTTCTTTTGCCTGATTGCCCTGGCCAGTACTTCCAACACTATGTTGAATAGGAGTGGTGAGAGGACATCCTTGTCTTGTGCCAGTTTTCAAAGGGAATGCTTCCAGTTTTTGCCTATTCAGTATGACATTGGCTGTGGGTTTGTCATAAAATAGCAATAGCATTTGTTAGCATTTCCTATTTGTCTAAACTAACAGTTTCATTTTTCATCAATTAAGTCTCATGTTGCCGAAGCCTTGCAGCCTCTGTTGAAAGTCAGCAGGAATTTAATGTCACATTGATACTTGATGCCTTAATTATAGTGCCACACTATGCATCAATCTTTAATACCAGCAATTCATTGCTTATAAATGTCTTCCATCCTCTAAACAAGATAAGGAAATTTCTCCTTCAGTTCCAATTCTTGCCTGGTGATGGAACTCCTTTTACAGGTATCCCAGTAATAAGAATACCACAGTTTCATCCACTTCCTTTCTTAGGTCATGTGAAAGACCTATTATTGACCTTGTAAGGACATACGGAATTACTACTTCATATCCACCCTCCACCTTTCTTCATCCTGCTCAGTACCCTAGGAGACTGACTTGATTGAAATCATCACCTGGGCTCCCTTGCCCTGTAGCTTCTCTGTGGGGTTCTGCTACTGGACTGGAGATCATCAGGAAAAGGGAAAGTCATCTTAGTGCACTAATTTACCCAGGTACTGCCCTGCAAAATCACTGTGAACTGGTGATTTCCCAGTGAAGGTCACACTCCTGTTAATTGGCCCCCACCCCCTCTATCTGCCTGGTTTCCTTCACTCTGGGTTTTGTCTCTCTCTAGATTCCAGTAATTACTTCATTTCTTTACCACCTCAGCCCTCAGAGTGACAATGTTTCCCTGCAAACCCCATCCATTCCTTGGGTTCTGCTCTATCCCTTGTGGCTTTCTTATACTCTGTCCTTACTTTTATTATGTATTCCTTTATTAAACTGTTTCTCAAACATTCATTTGAGTGCGTTATCTGTTTCTTTCAGGAACTTGTTATAATAATTGATGTGAAGTAACTATTTTACAAAATAGAATTCTGGGAATAGTTTGCTTGCATAGCTGTGGACTGCACAAATATCCTAACCAAGGAAAATGGAAAGCAAATAATCCCTGAAAGGTGATGATATAACATTTAACTTATTAATAATAGATTCATATGATGTGGTAAAGGTAAGAGTACAGCATTAAGAGAGCTACTGATTGTGGCACTCAGCTACTATAATCGGCACCGAAAATTTACTGGGGTCAGCTCACTTCATCTGCCAACCCTAGAGAACATCAACAGAGAAAAAGGAAAGTTGACTCCTGAATGTCCGTCTGAAAACACTCCTGAATGTCTATCTGAAAAGCTGACAATCAGAAAGACTGACTGGTAATTTTGAATGAGCCTCTGCTCTACTGCAGTTACAGAGCATAAATGGCTCTGAGAAACAAGTCTAGAATTGATTATGAAGGTTGCAGAGTTGCAGCAGCAAATCAAGAAAGTCTCCTACGACGGTAGCAGTAGTGAAGAAGTGGTGGTACTCTGAGATGTTAAATGAGTGCCTTTGGGTTGACACAGGGGAATTTGGACACTTTGGTCCCCCATAATCTCTCTGGAACTCCTTCATCAGTGGAGGTGGCAATTCTGGTGACTAGCTGAGACAGTTACCTAAGAGGTGGATCTTCTGATACCCAGGACCTACCCAATAACTATTTATTTTCAACAAGCCCATAGTGAAATAGATCCCACACAAATTTGATGGAGAAGTTCTCCTCTGGAAACAGATATTCTGTATACTAAAGAGATATAAAATATTATTATTTGAATCAGCAGTGATATAGGCAACAGTTGTGGGAGTAAATTTTGAGAGTGTTTTCCCAAGAAGGACAAAATTATAAGCCTTCGTTGGACTGAATGTATTGACATGAGTGTATTCATATCAGAGTCAAGAATTAATGTGTTAGCATGCACATCTGGAAGTGGCATTATCAATTTGCTGTGTTAAATAATTGAAGCCCACAGTCAATGAGGTTGAAATGTTGGAACTTCTATACCATTTTAGGAATGATTCTGAGGCTAGGGAAATAGGCATGTTAAAATGGCTCTATTATGTGCATACTCCTCAGCCACTCATTAACCAACTACTTGGGCTCTCCCTTCATCCAAATTAAGAACTTATTGACACAGTGAGAAACAGTATCCTTGAAAAACTCTTTGAGGGCTTGAGGGTTGCTCTCTGTAGGCAGGATATGACAATAGGAGATTCTACAAGGGACTGGGTTCTTGCCTCAGTGGGAATAAATGGGTCCCAGAATGATGGTGTTTAGTTGTTATAGATGATGTAGGTGTAATTACTATAATATGGTAATATAATATACTATAATATGGTAAAATGTTGATGAGTTTTGGCCTTCAAGGATCTACGGAAAGGGCAAATTGATCACAGTGGTCATAGAAATGAAATATAGGGGAAATCAATGAAGAAAGACATTGCTGAACATATACAATTGGGAAAATCCTAGGTATGATCAGAAGAAACATAACCTGAGTCACTATAGTGGGAATTTATGGCCTCTTGTCTGTTCCTCTTGAGAGGACGTTGAGCTCTTTGAGCTTAGACCAAGCCAAATGGTTAATATTCTGAATATTCCTCCAAGTTTTCCCGAAAAGTATGTGTGGTATTTACCAAAGATATTGTACACTGAGCAAAGGAAAATACCCAGGCTTTCTGAGAAATGACTTGACTCTAACTTCCAGAGACAAACAATGCTAAGCTGCTACATTTTCTACACTGGTATTTTAATTGAAGAAAAGCAACACAGCCCCACCCATGTGGTATGGAGCTTTTGACCCAGAAAATACTCCTCACTCTGCAATACCTCCCAGAAATAAAACTCAGTAGCAGTTTGACTTCATGTAGTAAGGTCCATCCTATAACTTTATTACCTTAAGGGTATGTTGATTTTCCTCTACTTTTCAATCATCACGTAGTCTGTGGGAACTTAATCAACTTGACAGCCCACAGAACATCATACTTATCCATTGTGCCTTCTTCTAATACTATATCTAGGTGCATGGATACATTGGGTATATACCTAGATAGTGAATTGATGGGTCATAGAGTTTGCGTCTGTTCAATTTAAGTGATACCACACAGTTTTCAAAAGTAGCCATAAATTACAAACATACCAACAGTGTATGGGGTTCCAGTGCTCCACATGTTTGTCAACATATGGCACATTTAATATTTTTATATTTAACTATTCTGGTGATGTCATGTTCATATCTCCTTCTGTATTAACTTAAATTTTCCTAAGTTTCATTAGGTTACAAACGTCATTGGTTAAAGAACCTAACCAATGAGGTTAGGTTACCAATGAGGTTAGCAAACATCAAATGTTTATTGGGCATTTGTAAAAACTCTCTTTTGAAGTGCCTGTTTATTTCTTATGGATGTTTTCTTTTGGACTACTTTCCTCACTGATTTATAGGAATTCTTCATAATTTCAAGAAACAAGCACTTTTTGTTATATACATTACAAATATCTTCTATGTTGGGGCTTGGCTTTTCACTATTTTATTTATGTCTTTGAATAAGCAGAATTGTATAATTTTACTATACTGTATACTATACTTATTAATATTTTCCTTTATAGTTTTTTTTTGTGTTCTGTGAAATAAATACTTTCTTAACCCCCGAAAGGGAGATATTTTTCCACATTATTTTATAATGGCTTTTAGATTCACCTTTCACATTCAGGGTTTCAATCTACCCAGTATTGACTTCCATAGAGAGTGTGATGTAGGAATCAAATTTATATTTTTTCATCTGCATATCCAATAATCCAACATTATTTATTGAATAGTTTTTATTTTTCACTGCTCTGTAAATTCACTTTTGTTATATATCATGTCTGTGTCTGTTACTGAAATCTAATTCTGATCTATTTCTTTATTTGTTTATCTTTACACCAACAACTGCCCTTCCACTAGTTTTATTAAATGTCATAGTATTTAATAGAGAAAGTGATCTCACCTTTTTCTTGTGTTTACGAAGTTCCTGGCTAGTCTTGCATCTTTGTAATTCTACGTAAATATTAGAATAACCCTTTAGAATTCTGGGGAAAAAGCTGTTAGAATTTTGATTGTGATGCACTAAATTCACATTATCAATTTGAGGGAAACTGACATCATCAGTATTAAATATTCCAGTCCATTTAACATTTTCTCTCTTTGTTAGTAAGGTGTTTTATATTTTCCCCTAATTATAGTTTCTGTATTTCTTTAGAGATGCTGCATATTTTAGTGAAATTTATCCCTATGTTTTACTTTTTAAATATTTTTGAAATGATTGTAAGTGATATCTTTCTAATGTCAGTAAGATTGTTAATGATGATTCCTTTTTCATTTCATCCTATTATTAGTTGTTTGTTCTCTCTGTCTTTTATTATTCTTCAGTTATCTGTGTGCTTCTCAATGTTTTATCCTTTTCAAAGAGTTGGCTTTTAGTTTTGTGAGGTATTAATAGCATTTTTTGTGTTCTGTCTTAATACCCCTTTTGTTCTTATAACTTATTTCCTTCTATTTTCTTCAGGTGTCATTTGCTGCAATTTTTGAAGTTATTTAGATCAATGCTTAGCTCATTAATTTTTAGCCATTTACCTTTTCTGACATAAAGCTATATGATTTTTCTAATTCTATATTGAGCTGGACTCCAATTTTTGATATGTAGTGTTTTGCTGACAGTCTGTCAAAATATTTTCTAATTTTTATTGTAACTCTTTCTTTGACCCATATGTTATTTTAAAAATATATTTCTAACTTTCTGATTATTTGGAGGTTTTCTTAGTATTTTAAAAATTGATTTCTAGCTTGTTTGTATTGTGTTTCAGTTTTATCTTGGACTGGAAGCAGAATATAAAGTTATGGAGAAAGGAAAGGGACATAGACCAAATACTTGGCTTGTTAAATGTCGCGAAGATCCTGATGAAATTTGGATTGCCTAGGAAATCAAAACACTGTTATTGACTAAGAGTAAAATATTATTAATTATCCTATAAGATAATAAAAGTATAGTGAAATCAGCATAATAGAAGAAAACAAAAGCAAAAGAGTGTTTAAGGACTCTGTATCTCTGGGAAGATAGATTTTGGAGAAGAAATTCTAATTTTTTAGGTTTTTGTATTTTTGAGCTGAATCATTTACTAATTTGATCAACATTTGTGTCATGCATTATATTATGTACTAGTCAAACAACCTTGATCAAGAGAGGCAGAGTCTCTTTCTTCATGGAGCTTAATGTTGATGAGGTATTTGGGTCTGAGTCAAATATATGTCAAGGAATTATTTTGTTAAGAGTATTTACTGTGCATATACTCTGAGACTTCTTTAAAGAAAAAAAAAGTGATATGGTACCATGCTATTTTCTATTTATAAACTCAAAATCTGCAATATTTTTTCAATGTGCAAAGAGTACTTAACCATGTGACAAAGTAGTTATTTTTTACACAGCATAGAATCTAGACTTTAAAAATATATTACTTATAATAGTCTGAAATTATAACTACTGAAATTTATTTTGCAACAGATTTGCATCAAGGCAGAAATTGAGCATTTTTAAGGCAATTCAAGAATATATTTTATTCTGTTTCTGAATACTGCTTCATGAGTGTTGCATCTTAAGTCAAACTGTATATGATAGAAGTCAAATAAAAAGAAGCATCAATTTCCATTTCATCTTGTTATGAGGTAAACTTGAAAAAAACTAGGTAGGAAAAAATGACTTAAAGGAAGAAAATGGGATGAAAGTACAGTTGATCTTCATTATTATGAGTTCCATATTAACAAGCTTACCTACTGGCTAAAATGTGTTTTTAACCCCAAAATTAATATACAAAGTGTTTACATAGTTATTCAAAGACATACATAGGGCATCAAAAAAATTGGGTCACCTATAAAGCACATTTTCAACTGTGTTCAAACAAGGCAGTGCTCTTGCTTCAGCATTCACACTAGAAACAAGTGTTTTTGGCAGTCTCTTTAGTGCCATGGTTTTTTTGGCTGTTTTTATTTTCTTTGCATTTTTGTGCTTTTTGTTGGAGATGTCAATGTTTAAAATGGTCCCAGAACATAGGGATGAAATGCTGTCTTGATTTCCTAAACATAAAAAGGCTGTGATGTGCTTTATGGAGAAGGAAAGTAAGGTGTTAGATAAATTTTATTGAGGCATGAGTTATAATTTTGTTGACAAATAGTTCAAAGTTAGAGTCAACAATATATATTTAACAAAGTGTTTTTAAATAGAAATATGCATACAACAGGTTACATATTGACTGGCTGACAAAAATGTGACCAGAGGCTGTCAAAAACCTAACCCTGTATCTCCCCTAGGAGCAATGGTTTAGTGCTTCCTAACTCAGTGTTTGCAGTGAATTTACAGAACATAACTTCTATGAATAATGAGAATTGTGTGGACTTTGGTGGGAGGAAGAAAGACAGAAGTTTGGTGAGCATGTCACAAACTTATATATGATGATACTTAGGAGCACCCAATTCTAGACAAACATTTTTTTCTTATTGCAGTCAAAGTAAAGAAACTGAACCTAAAGTGACTCAAAGAAGAGAAAAAAATAAAATAAGAATTTGTCTCTAGGGAAACCAAAGGAAGAGAAAAATAAAAGCTGAAGCATCTAAATCTGTACTTATTGGAAGCTCGTCAAAAGTTTTCTGCTTCAACAAGTTTCACTAGAAATCCCCAAAAGGGCATTATAATCCCATAGAATTCATTGTTTTCTTACCTTGCAAGATTTAAGATAGTAAAGCTAAAGCTAGAAATATTTCTGCATTACAATGAAAATTGTATTGAAGTCATTATTTTTTTTCCTGATTTCACAAATAGCAATTCACCCCATCTATTTATGTATCTAAAACTCACTCAATGTCTAATTTCAAGTACAGGTTGTATACAACAGGTTCTTTACAAATATCTGTTGATTTTATGAATTAGGGAAAATTTAATTTTACATAATTGGAATTCAGGGAAGAGGACAGATACACATGGCCACCATGAGTCTATTTTTTAAATTACAGTGCTATTCACCTCATGAAGCAGTTCATCCAGAGGGTTATTTAAAAGAAGTGATCTACTATGCGGAAAGAGAACCAGCCAAAGGGGTAATAACTAATCAAAATATCTCTGATTGACCATAAGTGAATTATAAATATTTAATGAGAAATCTCAAATGTTAAAAGCAAAATCACTTAAGTGCTATTCTTGGATCCTCCTTAAACCAAGTTAAAAACAAAATCAAATGGATTAAGAAAAGTACAATGATCTACAGAAAGCATTGTTTTATTATTTAGTAATAGACTTCATTGTCTCAACATTTTCAAGCTTTTAAAACCAAAAACAGCTTGATAAATAATTACATTTGATTTGAGTACATTATCTTTTATAAATTCACCTATGAAGAAATTAGCAGATTTTCAGTATACCAATGATGAGTTTCAAAGGAAGGATGGGTCTTGGTGAGAAGTTAAGATTAGTATTAACCAGGACTAGAATGTATTTAATGTACTTTTTGTTTGTTTGTTTGTTTGTTTGTTTATTTATTGAGACAGAGTCTCACTCCATCACCCAGGCTAGAGTGCACTGGTGCGATCTCAGCTTACTACAACCTCTGCCTCTTCGGTTCAAGCGATTCTTGTGCCTCAGCCTCTTGAGTAGCTGGGACCACAGGTACATGCCACAACGCCCAGCTAATTTTTGTATTTTTAGTAGGGATGGTATTTCACCATGTTGGCCAGGCCGATCTCAAACTCCTAGCCTCAAGTGATCTGTCCGAGTTGGCCTCCCAAAGTACTTGGATTACAGGCATGAGGCACAGCGCGCTACCCTAGAATATATTTATAAACCAATAAGTAGTTAATTAGATAGTCTTTGTTGGTGGGATGAGAGGAATGCAATGTGTACTTATTATAGATCAGAAGTAGACTAACTCTGGCACTTGGACCAAACCCAGCCTATAGCTTTTAGTTGTCTTTAAAGCTTTTAGTTGTCTTTAAAGCTTTATCGAAACATAATCATGCTTATTCATTTCTGTATTGCTGCAGAGACTGTATAGCCCACAAAGCCTAAAATATTTACTATCTGAACCTTTACAGAAAAGTTTGCCAACTCCTGTTCTGGGCTATTTCCTATCCAGAGTTAATAAGGTTCCATATATTCCGTTTTGTTTATCTTTTCTTTGCAGATGTTTTCAATATTTTCTAAATATTGAGTAAAACCCATAATGGGAAATATCAAATTTGATTTTCATTGGCTAGCTTTCTTACGTTTTTACTAAATAGTTGTAAGATCACTGTACATTCTGTTTTTGCTTTATGCATCCATCTCATAAACTGTATTGTTGTATTAAAACAAATATTTCGGATACTAGCCACAGAAAATTAGGTTGAGAAAATAGAACACTGTATAATATAAATAACATGTAACATAATTAAATGATTTGAATCTCTTTGTTTTTCTGTTTTCATTTTCCTTCCCCTTAGATCTAAGAGCTGATATTGAAAAGTTAAAAATAATAGTGTAAATCCTTGTCTCTAACCTAAGCTTCTTACGTACTATGTCATCAGTTTTGCTAGAGCTTTAACTTATTATCTCTCATAAAATATATTATTTTTACAAAATAATAGTTTATTCAACTTGGCTTGAAAGTGTGTGTTGCTCTTATTTTTAGGGCATTATTTCCATAGAAATCTTAAAGAATTATTATACTAAATATCAGGTTTTAGTGCATTAAATTGTACTGCCCTTATCTATCTGCAGAAATACAATATGCTTCTTAGAAACAAATCAAACTTTGGGGAAGTATAGGTTAAAATATTTAAAATAAATAGAGAAACAAAATAAAACTCCAATTTAATATTTAGCATTATATTTTGACAAATATAATGACACAAAAATAATATAAAGTTTGTAACTAAAGCAAAGACTACACAGTATGTGTGTTGTTATAGAGTTTGGCAAGGTCTAAACTAAGAGAGAACCCCATTTTATTGGAGATGGAAATTCAAGAACATTGAGCTATGCTGGACAAAAGAAATATATATATATAGTCCAGCCAGTCGCCTAGCCTAGAGTGCAGTGGTGCTATCGCAGCTCACTGAAGCCTCTGCCTGCCAGATTCAAGCGATTCTCCCACCTCAGTCTCCCAAGTAGCTGGGATTACAGGCGGGCACCACTGCTCCTGGCTAATTTTTGTATTTCTAGTAGAGACAGGGTTTCACCATGTTGGCCAGGCTGATCTCAAACTCCTGGCCTCAAGGGAAATGCCTGCCTCAGCCTCCCAAAGTTCTGGGATTACAGGCTTGAGCCACCGCTCCCAGCCAAGGAACATTATTTGTATTTGATTTTCTAATGCTGTCATGTTATAGTGAAATGAAGAGTTTGCAAATGAGTGTCACATTTTCCCAATTTTTATCTAATTGGATATCCAATGATACTTTTCCTATTGTCTCATAATTGCTGCTGAAGACCCCCAAACAACAATAGGTAATAAGCTCCACATTCTGAAGAGACGCTTCTGGGCACATCACCATGGAATTATTCAGATTTTACCAGAACTTCTCCTTCCTTCACACCTACTACCGCTTCCGGCCTGAATAAGAAAAAAGGCTTAAATTCATCAGGGGAAAGAGTTCTTCTGAATGTTAAGTTACATGATTATCAAGAAACACGACGCCACTCTCTGCCACAAACAAATTTGGACTCCAAAAGAATCATGCAGGCCGGGCTCAGTGGCTCATGCTTGTAATCCCAGCACTTTAGGAGGCTGAGGTGGGTGGATCATGAGGTCAGGAGATCGAGACCATCCTGGATAACACGGTGAAATGCTGTCTCTCCTAAAAATACAAAAAAATTAGCAGGGTGTGGTGGTGGGCGCCTGTGGTCCCAGCTACTCAGGAGGCTGAGGCAGGAGAATGGCGTGAACCTGGGAGGCAGAGCTTGCAGTGAGCCGAGATTGTGCCACTGCATCCAGCCTGGGCGACAGAGAGAGACTCCGTCTCAAAAAAAAAAAAAAAAAGAATCATGCATAGAGATTTGGGAGCCTATTGAAACCAAGACTCAAAGAAAATTCCCCAGAATGGATGATTGCTGAACTGGAAAAAGTCGTGCCAGGATACTGGAGTAGACTTGGATGGTGGCATTTTGGGAAGAGACTGACATCTGTCCCCTAGGAGTTTTAATGCATATGTGAATGTAGAGGCTAATAACGGATTATTTTCTATGGATATCTAAAAATTAGAATCCAGCCGAAGCAGACAGAGACAGTGGAATGACAAAAGAGGGAATCATTGGGAGTGTCATGTATGTCCAACTTTTAGTTTGGTAAAAATTAGAGTTGATGGATAAAATACAGGATGCACAGTTATATTTGAATTTTACATACAAAATGAATATTTTTTAACATAAGTATGTCTTAAATATTTCATGGAGCATATTTATCTTAAATATAATTCCTTATTTATCTGAAATTCAGATTTAAGTGTATGGCCTTTATTTTTATTTACTTAATCTCTCATGCCTGTAAGACTACATGAATAAACTAGTTAAGGTATGGCTAGCTGCCATGACAAACTCCAAAACGTATACTGGGTTCAAGTATGATGGAAATCTAATTCTTGCTCATTAAAATTGCAAAGGAGCAAACAACTCTACTTTAGCAGGATCTGGGTTTATTTTACATTGTGTTTCCAACATTCTCAAATGTGTGTTCCAACGTCTTTGTGCCTCAAGGAGGTAGATGTGAAAAGAATATGGAGGATTATATATGGCAGGTATTAGTGGGCCAAGCCTAGAAACAGCACTTACACTCACATTTCATTGGCTAGAACTCAAGACATACATCCATATTAAATTTAAGAAAAGCTGGGAAATACAGAATAGCTGTGTATCCAGAAAGAAAAAGAAACAGGTTTGTTGCACAGCTAGCCAACATCTAGCACTCTGAATTTCCATGTATCAGTGGAAACTGGAAATTAGCTTGACACAAGGTTACTTTAAAGGACCTTGTCCAAGAGGCATCTTCTCACTGTGAGGGGATTCAGCAGTGGTAGATTGTTGTGTATACCCCTTGGGGAAAATGCTGAAGGAGGGTTTCTAGTGATTAGACAGAGTCTATTTCCTATATCAGTAAACTCTTCAGTCCAGGGATTCCAATAGACAGCCTCCACGGCTCACAAATACATTCTAAAAGAAAGCCTTTGAACACTTGAAGCAGCACTAATAATCAAACTTTTACTCCTATTTCTCTAACGTCTTTTTCACCCATGGAGAAGCCAGCAATACAAGGAGAGAAGGTAGCAAGAGTCAAAGAACAGATTTTACCATCTACATTGCAGGTCAGGCCAAACTGGAGGCTAGGAAAAATGGGGAGACAGACTCTTTCAATTGAATGTGAGAATGAATTTATTTGAATTGGACTAATCAATGCATGCAAGTGGCCAGAAAACTGCCATGTCTACTGAACTGTACTCCAGGCTCAGAGAAAGAAAATCCAAAAGTGGGGCTGAAGATAATGGTTGATGAAATATTAATATCCTGTTTATATTTCATTTAAATCATATTTCTCAATAACCTGGTTACATGTGAAACAGAAATGTTACCAAGTAGGTTCTTCTAAATTCCGGATGTTTCAAGTCGCAAATAATATCTATTAGTAATCAACAAGTGTTTCCTCGGAAGCAACCTTTTTTTTTTTAATCCTATTGAATTTGAAACAGTCATGTGTCTTATATATAGTTGAATTCCAGCCAGGAATAGCTAAAGTACAGAACCAGATGGAAGCTGTGCTTCAGGTTTTCTGGAAGAGATTGATCCCAGGAACCAAAAGCTCTAGTTTGAGATTTGTTTGTGAGGAAGGGAAGGGACTGGAGAAGAAAAAAAAGGAAGGAGACTTGTGAAAACTGACAATCAACATTGCTGCAAATCAAAATTGCTAATGAAAGGCTATAGTTATTTTTCTGAGATCATTGGCTTACAGCATATAAATTTCCTCTGGGTTGTGCCTAAAATTCTTTAAATCTCATACTAGAGTTATTAAAACTTAACAGAGAATACTTACATTTATTAAAGTACCATAAATACTTTTCTGAAAACTGTTTTGATGTGGGTGAAAACATCATGATCCAAAGATAATATTTTTGTTGTTATTATCTCCCAAATTATTCCCAAGTTTTCCAAGTGGCTAGATTGGAAAAAATGCTGAAAAAAAAAAACACCATCATCAGGCAAAAATATCATCAGGATTCATCTGAAATGATCACTGATGTGGAAAGAGCTTGCATTTACTTGTGCATAAAATAGATGTTCAATAAATGTACTATAGATTGATATGATATATGCATTATCATTTCCATAAAAATTAATGTAGTGAGAGGTGACAACTTGCTAGCAGCCCTCACTTGCTCTCGGGGCCTCCTCAGCCTTGGCGTCCACTCTGGCCGCGCTTGAGGAGCCCTTCAGCCTGCCGCTGCACTGTGGGAGCCCCTCTCTGGGCTGGCAGAGGCCGGAGCCGGCTCCCTCTGCTTGCGGGGAGGTGTGGAGGGAGAGGCACAGCCGGGAACCAGGGCTGCACGCAGTACTCGCGGGGCAGTACGAGTTCTGGGTAGGTGTGGGCTTGGCCAGCCCTGCACTCGGAGCAGCCCCGGGCAGTGAGGGGCTTAGCACCCAGACCATCAGCCGCGGAGGGTGCGCCGGGTCCCCTAGCACTGTCGGCCCACCCGCGCCACGCTCAAATTCTCACCAGGCCTCAGCTGCCTCCCCGCTGAGCAGGGCTCGGGACCTGCAGCCCACCATGCCCGAGTGCCCCCCTCTCCCAGGTAGGCTCCCACGCAGCCCGAGCCTCCCCGACGGGCACCGCCCCCTGCTCCACGGCCTCCAGTCCCATCGACCACCCAAGAGCTGAGGAGGGCAGGCATGTGGTGAGGGACTGGCAGGCACCTCTGCCTTGCTGCCTTGGCACGGGACCCACTAGGCGAAGCCAGCTGGGCTCCTGAGTCAGGTGGTGTCTTGGAGAACTTTTATGTCGAGCTTAAGGTTTGTAAATGCACCAATCAGTGCTCTGTGTCTAGCTAATCTAGTGGTGACTCGGAGAACTTCTATGCCTAGCTAGAGGATTGTAAATGCACCAGTCAGTACTCTGTGTCTAGCTCAGAGACTGTAAATGCAACAATCAGCACCTTGTCAAAACAGACCAATCAGGTCTCTGTAAAATGGGCCAATCAGCTCTCTGTAAAATGGACCAATCAACAGGATGGGGGTGGGGCCAGATAAGGGAATAAAAGCAGGCTGCCGAACCCAGCAGCTGCAATGTCATGGGGTCTTTTGCCTCACTGTGGTAGGGTTGTTGTTACACTGTGTGCAATAAATCTTGTTGCTGCTCACTCTTTGGGTCCCCACTGCCTTTATGAGCTGTAACACTCACCGTGAAGTTCTGCAGCTTCACTCCTGAAGCCAGCGAGACCACGAACCCACCAGAAGGAAGAAACTCTGAACACATCCAAACATCAGAAGGAACAAACTCCGGACACACCATCTTTAAGAACTGTAACACTCACGGCAAGCGTCCGTGGCTTCATTCTTGAAGTCAGTGAGACCAAGAACCCACCAATTTCGGACACAGTAGTATTGGCACTACAATTTGTGGAAAAGAAATAATATTGGAAAGAGTGTACATCAGCTTTTACTTACTATATTCTTAGTTCTATGACCATTAAATAAAAAGGAAAAGGCATATTTCTTAAGTTTTTGTAACTTTCATAATGTCTCTTTACAGATAATCTATTGAAATAGATTATCAATTACCAAAGCACGTGCGCAAAGACTATCAAATAGGAAAAGTCATATTCTACTTACTCAAACATCAGAAGGTAGTATACACACAAAAAACGTGCACACTTTGTCAATTGGAGGTTGAATTTGTAAATTATATTGCCTTTATGAAACCAGACTTCTCTAGCTTCCTGCTTGTGACAGCACCGGGTTCATTCAAATCATTCAGCATTTGGTCGAATGTCAGCCAGAGGCAGTAATACAGTTGTATGTTTAGAAACATGGATTTTAGAGACAAGGTGCCTGGCTCTAATTTGGCTCTCCCATCTACTAATTATGTGATGCTTAACAACTCATTTCGACTTTCTGTGCTTGATTTTCTCACCAGTGAGATGGGATAAATAATAATACTGACATTGTAGGACTGTTGTGCATATTCAGTGAGTTAACATATAAAAATATGGAAAAACATCCTAGAATATTGCAAATACTATATAATTGTTAGTATTTGTTACCTTTTGGGCTTAACATATCTTTAGTTTTCTTTACCTGCTTGTATAAGTTTTTTTTTTTTTTTTGCCCTTTTAACCATTTTAAGTGCTTAATTTGTAGCATTAATTACATTCAAAATGTTGTGAAGCCATTACCACTATCTAATTCAAAACTTTTTCAGTATCCCAAATAGAAATTGTAAATATTAAATAATAACTCTCCATTCCTCACTTTTCCCATCTTCTGGTAAACTTTAAATCTACTTTCTTTTTCTATGAACTTGCCTGTTCTAAATATCTCATGTAATCATACATTTGTTCTCTTGTGTCTAACTTATTTTTCTTAACACAATGTTTTTCTGTTTAACCCATGTTGCAGCATGCATTAGGATTTTACTTCTTTTTAAGGGCTGAATAATTTTTTCTTCGTTTATTCACTTAATGATGAACATTTGGGTTGTATCCACATTATGGCAATTGTGAATAACATTGCAATAAACATTGGCATATAAATATCTGTTTGAGTTCCTGTTTTCAATTCTTTTGGGTATAAACCAAGGAGTGCAATGTCTGGGTCATATGGTAATTCCATATTTAGCTTTTCAAGGAGCAGCCAAATAGTTTCCCTATTTTAACTTTCTACAATTTTACCTTCTCACCAGCAAAATATGAAAATTCCAGTTTCTCCCACATTATTGCCAACACTTGTTTTTATTTTTTTTCATTTTATTATAGTCACCCTAGTACATGTGAAGTGGTATGTCATTGTAGCTTTAATTTGCATTTTACTAGTGACTAATGATATTGTTATGATTTGAACATATGTGTCCCTCTAAAATTCATATGTTCAAACTTAAACCCCAAGGTGATGGTATTAACATTTTTAATGTTTTTTAATATCTTTGATAATGTAATTTAATACACAAAAGTTTTCCATTTTAATAGATTCAATTTGCCTGTTGTTTTCTTTTGTTGCTCCTGCTTTTGGTGTTGTATCTAATAATCCATTGCCAATTCCAAGGTCATGAAGATTTGTCCCTATGTATTACTGTAACACATTATTGTTTTAATAATGCTTTATTGTTTTATAACTTATGCTTACATTTTTTGTGTATTTTTTCTTAATTTTTGTGCATGGTATGAGGTAGTTTCACAACTAAATTATTATTATTATTTTTTTTTTTTTTTGAGACGGAGTCTCGCTCTGTCGCCCAGGCTGGAGTGCAGTAGTGCAATCTCGGCTCACTGCAAGCTCCGCCTCCCAGGTTCACGTCATTCTCCTGCCTCAGTCTCTCCGAGCAGCTGGGACTACAGGTGCCCACCACCACGCCCGGCTAAATTTTTTGTGTTTTTAGTAGAGACGGGGTTTCACCGTGGTCTTGATCTCCTGACCTCGTGATCCGCCCGCCTCGGCCTCCCAAAGTGCTGGGATTACAAGCGTGAGCCACCGCGCCCAGCAACTAAATTATTTTGTATGTGGAAATCTCATGGTCCCTGCACCATTTGTTGAAAAAAATGTTCTTTTGCCATTGAGTGAGCTTGATATCTTTGTCAAAAATCTGTTAGTTATATAAATATGCATTCATTTCAGGAGTCTTTTTTTTTTTTTGAGGCGGAGTCTCTCTCTGTCACCCAGGCTGGAGTGCGGTGGTGCGCGATCTCGGCTCACTGCAAGCTCCGCCTCTTGGGTTCATGCCATTTTCCTGCCTCAGCCTCTCGGAGTAGCTGGGACTACAGGCGCCTGCCACCACGCTCGGCTAATTTTTGTATTTTTAGTAGAGACGGAATTACACCTTGGTCTCGATCTCCTGACCTCGAGATCCGTCCACCTCGGCCTCCCGAAGTGCTGGGATTACAAGCGTGAGCCACCGTGCCTGGCCCATTTCAGGAGTCTTAATTCCTTTCCACTGATCTATATGCGTATCCATCTACCTGAACCATACTATTTTGATTATTACTGTGTTTATGCTTAAGTTTTGAAAGTGAGAAGTATGAGTCCTCCATCTTACTTCTTTTTCAAGATTATTTTAGTTATTTGGGACCTTTTGCAATTTCATATGCATTTGAGAATTGGCCTTTTTATTTCCTAAAAATAAAGGTTGGAATTTTATTAGAAATTTTATTTAATCTGTAGATCGCTCTGGATACTAATGACAGTTTAATATAAAGTATTGCTGTCAAAGAACAGAGAATATTCTTCCACTTATTTGTGTCCTTTCATTCCTTTCAGCAATATTTTATAGCTTTCCACATAGAGTCTTCTATCTCCTTGGTTAAATTTATTCTCAGGTATTTAAATTTTTAGATGTTATTGGCCGGGCGCGGTGGCTCACGCTTGTAATCCCAGCACTTTGGGGACCAAGGCGGGCGGATCACGAGGTCAGGAGATCGAGACCACGGTGAAACCCCGTCTCTACTAAAAATACAAAAAATTAGCCGGGCGTGGTGGCGGGCGCCTGTATTCCCAGCTACTCGGAGAGGCTGAGGCAGGAGAATGGCGGGAACCCGGGAGGCGGAGCTTGCAGTGAGCCGAGATTGCACCACTGCACTCCAGCCTGGGCAACAGAGCGAGACTCCGTCTCAAAAAAAAAAAAAAAAAAAAAAAAATTTTTAGATGTTATTGTGAATGGGCTTGATTTTAGATTTCTTTCTTGAATCATTCATTGCAAATGTGTAGAAACACAACTAATTTTTGTTTGTTGATCTTCATCCTGCAACTTAGCTTTATCGTGGTTTATTATATTAAAGACTTCTCTGGCCTGGCGTGGTGGCTCACGCCTGTAATCCCAGCATTTTGGGAGGCCGAGGCGGGCAGGTCATTTGAGGTCAGGAGTTCAAGACCTACCTGGCCAACATGGTGAAACCCTGTCTCTACTAAAAATAAAAAAAAAAAAATGAGCTGGCTGTGGTGGTGCATGACTGTAATCCCAGCTACTCAGAAAGCTGAGGCAGGAGAATTGCTTGAATCCAGGAAGTGGAGGTTGCAGTGAGCTGAGATCGTGACACTGCACTCCAGCCTGGGTGACAGAGTGAGACCCTGTCTTAACAATAAATAAATAAATAAATAAATAAAATAAAATAAAAATAAATAAAGATTTCTCTCATTTTACCTCTGCAATCCCTTACTTCCCCACTATGACACATTTAAAAACAAGGATTCTTAATCTGGGTCTATATATAAAATTCAAGACAGTCTTAAAATAATATGACAAACAACATGTATATACAATTTTCTAAAAAGTTGATTAATTGCTTTCATGGAAACATAAATGGCTATGAAAACCTCTTTCCCTACCCTCCACAAAAAAGTTCAGTTCCATTGTTTTAAAGAAAAAGTTATATAGTCATAGTTTTTAATTTACCTCATTAAACATATTGCAAATTAATGGGGAGATGTATAATTATGAGGAAATTTCAGAATATTAATCTTCACTGCAAAAAATGAAATAAATAAACCTCTATGTCTTTTCATTTCTCTTGATTTAGAAGGGAACATAGCAAATTATACTCTGTACTAAGGCTGTCTTTACTACAAAAATATTATCAGTTGGATAGTCATTTATTGAATACACATATTTCCTTTCAGCACCATGGTCTTTTGTGTAGATACAGAGCAGTAGTTCTTAAAGTGTGGCGCTTGAACGGCAAGAACAGAAACAACCAGACACTGGTTAGAAATGCAAATTTTGTGGCCCCAGCCCAGACCTACTAAATCTGAAACTCTGGGAGTAAGACAAGTAACCTGTGTTTTAACAAGGTGATTCCATTGCAGACTAAAGTTTGAGACTCACTAGTAAATAGAAATAGTAAGATGATCATGACCTCAGGTCCATGGATTCTCTACTTACCTGCTTTAATGGCCCAAAGCCAGCAACATATCAGAGGAACTGATTATATTAATATTTTGTATTCAACAAATGTTTATTGTGAACAAGCAACTATTACCTAATTAAATCCTGAGTTAGATTCTAGAAAAAAAGGGAAAGAAGGCACCCAGGAAGCAAATGACCTGCATAAAAGCCTTTTTGAATTAGTGATAAGCTAAGGGCTACAACAGAGTTACCCTCACAACATGCCATTAAAACTTGAAGAATATCACTTAGCTGCCTAGGAGGAATAGTCAGAGACAGCGGAAATTTCTCAGAGAAAGAAACTCTAAGCTGAGTGCAAAAGGGTGAGTAGAAATTTCCCAAAAGGACAAGGGAGTGAAGGATATTTCTTGCAGGAAATATTATACATAGAAAATGGTATATCAAGCCTCATTTAAGGGTTTGGAAAATAACAAGTTTTTTTTTTTCCATTTCATAAAGGTATACTGCACACAGATGCCTACTATGTGGTCAAAAATAAAATTGGAGAGATAATAAGACTCAGATCATGAAGGCCCTTGACTATCATGCTTAGGTGGGTGACATTGATCCAGTAGGCAATATACATTTACGTAAGCTTTTTATACCACAAAGTAAAAAAAAAGATTATTTCATGATGGAATAATGCTGTTGCCAGTTGATTAAAAGGCTGGAAAATGAGTCAGAGGAGCAAGAAAGAAATGTGTTAGATGTTCATTATATAGTTATTGCAATTACTTGCTAAGACATCTAAAGTGAAACAGGTTGAACACACATCAATATGAACTTGTCCAAAGCACTAATAGTAGTTTAAGACATCAATTCCCTGCTATCTACAACATGTCAGTGATGTCTTCATTGTCCTGTAAGGTGAAAACTCTTTTTTTATTATTATTATACTTTAAGTGCTGGGATACATGTGCAGAACATGCAGCTTTGTTACATAGGAATACACGTGCCTTGGTGGTTTGCTGCACCCATCAGCCCGTCATCTATATTAGGTATTTCTCCTAATGCTATCCCTCCCCTAGCGACCCACCCCCTGACAGGCCCCGGTGGGTGATGTTCCCCTCCCTGTGTCCATATCTTTTAAACCATTGTCCTTAAAGATCTCAGGGGAATCCGATCATTATGGCGGCGGGGAGGCAGGAGTAGATTACGGCCCTGACTCGGATAGATAGAGCAGCGTATGGAGGCTCGCATTGTGAATTTTAGCTCCAGAACTACTGCAAAAACAAACCAGCAATCCCAAGAGGACCCATAGACCCTCTGAAGAAAGCAGACCACTACTGCAGGACCCAGGAGACACCCCACATACTGAGTGCCCCAGCTTTGGAAGTGTAAAAGAGAGCCTCCTCTCCCTAACACAGGTCCCCACTGGAGAAACTGAAGGTCTGTTTGCGGAAGAAGTTGCCGACCTTATCTGGAGCTGAGTCATAAGAGAGCCAAGTGAAATGCAGTAGAGGAAGCAGCAGAAAGGCTCTGGGAGCTCCCTGGGTCCCCAAACAGGCCATTCCTGCCACCACAGGGATCCATAAGGAGGGTGGCCAGAGGAGCAGAGGGGGGCGGGGGGATGGGGGTGGAGGTGAGAACACTCCCACAGGGAGAAGGAAATCTCCATCTGAATTCTGTAACAGTTTGAATGGGATGAGAAGCCTCCTGCCCAGAACTTGGGGGAGGACATGAAAGTCAACAGAGATACAATGAATTTAAACTGTACCTTGGAACAAATGGACTTAACAGATATATACAGAACAGAACATTTCATCCAGTAACTGCAAAATACACATTCTATTCAATAGCACATGGAACTTTCTCCAAATAGACCATACGATAGGCCATAAAAAAATGCCTCAATAAATTTAAGAAAATTGAAATTATATCAATCATTCTCTCAGAGCACAGTGGAATAAAACTGGAAATCAACTCCAAAAGGAACATTCAAAACTATGCAAATACATGGAAATTAAATAACCTGCTCCTGAATCAGTGAGCAGTGTATCAAAAACGAAATCAAGATGGAAATTTACAAATTATTTGAACTGAATGGCAATAATGACACAACCTATTAAAACTTCTGGGATACAGCAAAGGCGGTGCTAAGAGGAAAATTTATAGCCTTAAACACCTACATCAAAAAGACTGAAAGAGCACAAACTGACCTTCTAAGGTAACACCTCAAGTAACTAGAGAAACTAGAATTCTAAAACCAAACCCAAACTGAGCAGAAGAAAGGGAATACCAAGATCAGACCATAACTAAATGAATTTGAAACAAACAAACAAAAAACAATACAAAAGATAAATGAAACAAAAAGCTGGTTATTTGAAAAGATAAATAAAATTGATAGACCACTAGCAAGATAAACCGAGAAAAGAGAAAATCCATATACCCTCATTAAGAAACTAAACAGGAGATATTACAACTGACATCACCTCATTAAGAAACTAAACAGGAGATATTACAACTGAAAATACAAAATACATCCAAGGCTACTATAAACACCTTTAAACATATAAACTAGAAAACCTAGAAGAGATGGATAAACTCCTGGAAAAACACAACCCTCCTAGCTTAAATCAGGAAGAATTAGATACCCCGAACAGACCAATAACAAGAAGCAAGATTGAAATAGTAATTTAAAAATTACCAACAAAAAAAAGTCAAGGACCAGATGGATTCACAGCAGAATTCTAGCAGACATTCAAAGAAGAATCGGACCAATCCTTATGACACTATTCCACAAGATACAGAAAGAAGAAACTCTCCCTAATTCATTCTATGAAGCCAGGATCAACCTAACACCAAAACCAGGAAAGGCCATAACCAAAAAAGAAAACTACAGACCGATATCTTTAATGAACATAGATGCTAAAATCCTTAACAAAATAATAGCTAAACAAATCCAACAACATATCAAAAAGATAATGCACCATGATCAAGTGGGTTTCATACCAGGGATGCAGGGATCGTTTAACATGCATAAGTCAGGTCAGGCGCAGTGGCTCACACCTGTAATCCCAGCACTTTGGGAGGCTGAGGTAGGTGGATTAGCTGAGGTCAGGAGTTCAAGTTCGAGACCAGCTTGGCCAATATGGGAAACCACATCTCTACTAAAAATACAATATTAGCTAGGTGTGGTGGCAGGTGCCTGTAATCCTAGCTACTCGGGAGGCTGAGACAGGAGAATCACTTGAACCCAGAAGGCAGACATTGCAGCGAGCCGAGATTGCACCACTGCACTGCAGCCTGGGCAATAAGAGCAAAACAAAACAAAACAAAAAATACAAAAGTCAATAAATGTGATACACCACATAAACAGAATTAAAAACAAAAATCACATGATCATCTCAATAGATGCAGAAAAGGCATTCCACAAAATCTAGCATCACTTTATGATTAAAACTCTCAGCGATATCGGCATACAAGAGACATATCTCAATGTAATAAAAGACATCTATTACAAACTGATAGTCAACATAACACCAAATGGGGGAAGTTGAAAGCATTTCCTCTGAGAACTGGAACAAGACAAGGATGCCCACTATCGCCATTCCTCTTCAACATAGTACTGGAAGTCCTAGCCAGAGCAATCAGACCAGAGAAAGAAATAAAGGGCATCCAAATCTGTAAAGAGGAAATCAAACTGTCACTGTTTGCTGACGATCTGATCATTTACCTTGAAAACCCTAAAGATTCCTCAAGAAAGCTCCTAGAACTGGTAAAAGAATTCAACAAAGTTTCCGGATACAAGATTAATGTACACAGATCAGTAGCTCTTCTATACACCAACAGCGAACAAGCAAAGAATCAAATAAAGAACTCAACCCCTTCTACAAAATAGCTGCAAAAAATAAAATACTCATGAACGTACCTAACCAAGGAATCGAAAGACCTCCACAAGGAAAACTACAAAACATTGCTGAAAGAAATCATAGATGACACAAACAAATGGAAACACATCCCATGCTCACAGATGGAAAGAATCAATATTGTGAAAATGACCATACTGCCAAAAGCAATCTACAAATTCAGTGCAATCCGCATCAAAATACCACCATCATTCTTCACAGAATTAGAAAAAAAAATTCTAAAATTCATATGGAATCAAAAAGGAGCCCACATCACCAAAGCAAGACTAAGCAAACATAGCAAATTGGGAGGCATCACACTACCTGATTTCAAACTATCCTATAAGGCCATAGTCACCAAAACACCATGGTACTGGTATAAAAATAGGCAAATAGACCAATGGAACAGAATAGAGAACCCAGAAATCAACCAAAATACTTACATCCAACTGATCTTTGACAAAGCAAACAAAAACATAAAGTGGGGAAAGGACACCCTTTTTAACAAATGGTGCTGGAATAATTGGCTAGCCACATGTAGGAGAATGAAACTGGATCCTCATCTCACACCTTATACAAAAATCAACTCAAGATGGATTAAGGACTTAAATTTAAGACATGGAACTATAAAAATTCTAGAAGATAACATTGTAAAACCATTCTAGACATTGGCTTAGGCAAGGATTTTATGACAAAGAACCCAAAAGCAAATGCAATAAAAACAAAGATAAATAGTTGGGATTTAATTAAACTAAAGAGCTTTTGCACAGCAAAAGAACAGTCAGCAGAGTAAACAGACAACCCACAAAATGGGAGAAAATCTTCACAATCTATGCATCTGACAAAGGACTAATATCTAGAATCTACAACTAACTCAAACAAATCAATAACACATACACAAAAAAAATCCCATCAAAAAGTGAGCTAAGGACATGAATAGACAATTCTTAAAAGAAGATATACAAATGTCAACAAACATATGAAAAAAAATGCTCAACATCACTAATGATCAGGGAAATGCAAAGCAAAACCATAATGCAATACTCCTGCAAGAATGCCATAATCAAAAATTTTTTAAAAAATAGTCATGAATGCAGTGATCAGGGAACACTTCTGCACCTCTGGTGGGAATGTAAACTAGTACAGCCTCTGTGGAAAACAGTATGGAGATTCCTTAAAGAACTTAAAGTATAACTACCAGTTGATCCTGCAATCCTGCTACTGGGTATTGACCCAGAGGCAAAGAAGTCATTATATGAAAAATACTTGCACACGCATGTTTATAGCAGCACAATTTGCAACTGCAAAAAAGTGGAACCAACCCAAATGCCCATCAATCAACAAGTGGATAAAGAAACTGTGATATATATATATATATATATGAATATGATGGAATACTACTCAGTCATAAAATGGAATGAATTAACAGCATTTGCAGCAACCTGGATGAGATTGGAGACTATTATTCTAAGTAAAGTAACTCAGAAATGGAAAACCAAATCTCATATGTTCTCAATGATATATGGGAGCTAAGCTATGAGGACGCAAAAGCATAAGAATGACACGGTGGAATTTGGGGACTTCGGGGGAAGAGTGAGAGAAGGGCGAGGGATAAAAGACTACAAATATGATGTAGTGTTTACTGCTTGGGTGATGGGTGCATCCAAATCTTACAAATCACCACTAAAGAACTTATTTTTGTAACCAAATACCACCTGTACCCCAATAACCTATGGAAAAATAATAAAAAAAAACTCAGTGATGAATGTAGTGAATATGTTACAAACTGTTCAAATTGTTTTCAGACAGATGAAGCAAAATGTCTGCACAGATTTTTTTTTATTTTTTCTTAAATATGTCATTTCAAGCTGCATTGGAAATGTATATTTACAAACATTTACTGAATAATTGGTTTATTAATATGACCTATATGGTCATTAGTTTAGGAGAGAAAAATAATGAATCAGTCATATTCAAAACAGTAATATAGACTTCAATGGCATAAAACATTCAAGATAAGCACACTGTTTTCTTTGTTCTTACTAAACCAATTGATGATTTTAAAGTTTGATTAATTATTTTCAACAAGATTATTTTCAAATTTGGGTCTATATCTTGTTTCTTCATTAAAAAGTATTGCACAAGTAGAAAATAATGGTCCTAGCATGATGACAGCAAGATGGCAGAAGAAATATTACACCCATGAACACACCAGTTTAACAACACATGGATTGGTCCCCTTTGTGAGAAATCCAGAAATTAGTTAGGAGACTCCTGCACCTCAGTTAAGTGTGAAATCAGCAATACTGGGACCAGTAGAAATAGCAAAAACTTCCTCTTGCCAAAATTTCCACTTCTGGCACAGCACCATACCATCAGAAGCAAACCCCCAACTCAGCTTCTCCCTGAGAAGCAAAGGAGTTTAATTGCACATGTAGTATGCCAAATGTTTTGAGTGCTGCTCAAGAGTCTGGCTTCTATCTCATCTGCCTGGGAAAGCTGATAGGGTTTAACATAAGCAAGTATTATGGGAGCTACAGAGAATAGAACAGTGGTTTGAACTAGCATGTGGTCACTCACCACAGCAACTTTTCTCATTCAGTGGAGAGCAAGTGGGTGATAAATCCAAACTGCCAGCTTCTCCCTGAGGAGGAAAAGTGTTGGATTTTGCATCCAGAGTTCTAACTTATCTTGGTGCAACCCAAAGGATTAACTTTTTTTTTTTTTTTTGGAGACAGAGTCTTGCCCTGTCCCACAGGCTGGAGTGCAGTGGCATGATTTTTTCAGCTCACCACAACTCTGCCTCCCAGGTTCAAGCAATTCTCCTACCTCAGCCTCCTGAGCAGCTGGGATCACAGGCAGGTGCCACTGTGCCCAGCTAATTTTTTTTTTTTTTTTTTTTTTTTTGTAGAGACAGGGTTTCACCATGTTAGCCAGGCTGGTCTCAAACTCCTGATCTCAGGTGATCTGCCTGCCTCGGCCTCCCAAAGTGCTGGGATTACAGGCATGAGCTACTGCCTGGCCCAGGATTAACTTCTAACCTGCCTATCTCAGAGTGCTGAAAGGACCTTATATATACTAAAAAAGTTCTTAAAAACTTAGATGCCTGAGGCCCCAAAGAACAAAAACAGTGGTTTGAACTAACACAAGGATATGAGGCCCATGAAACCTCAGGACAGGGTGACTGGTGGAGTTCTTCTCCTGTACAAGGCCAATGCATGAGAACTTGAAGAAGTGACATTTTTTTTTCTACTGTACACATACAAAGAGTCAAGAAAAATGAAGAAACAGGGGAAAATGATCCAAAAACCAGAAACAAAATAACATTTAAGAAACCAAGTTTAATGAAATGGAGATACATGAATTACATGACAGAGAATTCAAAGTAACAATAGTTAAAATGCTCAGTGAGCTCAGGAGAGTAATGCATGAACAAAAAGTGAATTCAAGAAAAAAAATTAAAAATTTACAGAGGAACCAAACAGATATCTTGGACCTAAAAAATACAATAATTTAGCTGAAAAACTTAAAAAGATTCATCAGCAGACTAGAGCAAGCAGAAGAGGAAATGCATGAACTCAATGACAGTTCACTGGAAATTATCCAATCAGAGAAGACAAAAAAAAAGAGAATGAACAATAGTAAACACATTAAGGTATTTGTGAGACACCATCAAATGGACCAATATGCATTATGGGTTTCCAAGAAGGAAAGATAGAGCAAGAGGACCAGAGATCTTATTCAAGGAAATAATGTCTGAAAATGCCCTAAACCTGAGAAATAAAATGAACATCTAGATCTGGGAAGCTCTAACAATGTGAAATAAGGTGAACTCGAATACATCCATATCAAGACACATTGTAATCAAATTGTCAGGCAAAGACAAAATTTTGAAAGCAGCAAAAGTGACTTGTCACATACAAGGGACATTTCACAAGATTATCAGTGGATTTTTCAGCAGAAACCAGACACGCCAGAAGGCAGTGGAATGTTATATTCAAAGTTGGAAAGAAAACACTGCCTACTGAACTTGAAAACTGTCCTTCAAAATGAAGGGATAATAAAGACTTCCAACAAACAAAAGCTGAGATAGTACTCACTGTAACTGCCTTACAAGAAATTCTAAAGGGAGTTTTGCAAGTTTATATGTGAGAACACTAAACAGCAACATGATAGCATATGGAGGTACAAAACTGATAAAGGTAAATATACTGACAAATACAGAATAGTGTATCATAGTAGTAGTGGTAAATTAATTACATTTATTCTAGCTATCTTAGTCTATTTGTATTGCTGTAACAACATACCCAGCCAGTGGTGATTTATAAACAATAAAAATTTATTTCTCATAATTCTGTGGGCTGGGAAGTCCAAGGTCAAGGCTACAGCAGATTTGGTGTCTGGTGAAGGCTTGCTGTGTACTTTAAGGTGGTGCCTTTTGCTGCAACCTCACATGGCTACAGAGGCGCAAAAGTGAGAGACACTGAACCCTCACATGGCAAAAACAGACAAAAGTGCAAAAAAGACTAGGTTGCACTCTTCAACTTATTTAATAAGAGCACTAATCCATGGAGGTGAAGAACTCATGATTTAATCACTTCCCATAACTCCCCTCATCTTAGCACTCTCATATTGGGTATTAAGTTCCAACTTATGAATTTTGGAGGAATACATACATTCAAATCATAGCACTAGTATTTAAAATACAAGTTATTTAACTATAAATTAAAATATGAAAATGAATACACAATATAAATAGATTTAACTTGTGATATCAATAACATAAAGTGGGTGGGGGGATAAAATACTAAAATTTTTGTATGCAATTGAAACTAAGTTGTTATTGGTTTAAAATAGACTGTTATAAGATATTGTATATAAGCCCCAGGATAACCATAAATAAAATACCTATAAAACTTACACAAAGTGAAAAGAAAATAATAAAAGCATATCACTACAAAAAAAATAATGAAATGCACAGGAAAACAGCAAGAGAGAAGAGCAGGACAAGAGAACTACAATACAAACAGAAAATAATTAACAAAATGGCAATAATAAATTCTTCCCTATCAATAGTTACTTGCTATGTAAATTGATTGAGCTCTCCAACCAAAAGACACAGAGTGACTGAATGAATTAAATACAAACAACTAAAACAAGATCCACCTATATGCTGAATATAAGAAACTTACTTTAGATTTAAGGACAAACTTAGACTGAAAGTGAAGAGGTGGAAAAAGATACTCTGTGTAAATAGTAACCAAAAGAGAAGACAGGTAAATATACTTATATCAGACAAAATTAACTTCAAGTCAAAAACTATCTCAAGAGACAAAGACGACCATCAAATTATAATAAAGAGACAACACACCAGGAAAATATAACAATTATAAAAATATATGCAACCAAACCAGAGCACCTAAATATATAAAGCAAACACTGACAGAACTGAAAAGAAGACTAGACCAGCAAAATAGCTTCAGTAGGATACTTCAATACCTCACTTTCAGTAATGTATAGAAAAACCAGACAAACTATCAACAAAAAAGCATTTGACCTGAAGAACGCTAGAGACCACACGCTAGATGTAAGTGGAACATTCAATCAAACAGCCACAGAATATACAATATTTTCAAGTTCATCCAGAAAATTCTTCGGGATAAATCACATATTTGGTAACAAAACATGTCTTAACAAATTTAAGAGGATTAAAATCATACCAACTATCCTTTTTGACCGCAATGGAATGAAACTAGAAATCAGTATCAGAAGGAAAACTGGAAAATTCATGAATATGTGAAAAGTAAACAACACACTTTTGAACAAACAATGGGTCAAAAAAGAAATCAAAAGGGAAATTAGAAAATATCTGGAGGCAAACAAAAATGAAAACACAACATATCAAAACTTATCGAATGAAGTATTAAGACAGAAATTTATAGCAATATATGTTTTCATTAAAAAGAATAAATATCTTAATAAAACAACCTAAATTGACACTGCAAAAACTTAGAAAAGACATAATCCCAATGTTATAGAAGGGTGAAAATGATAAAGATTACAGTAAAAATAAGCTAAAGAATATAAAAATAGAGAAAATAAAGTTGGTTTTTTGAAAAGATCAAGAAAACTGATCCCCTTAGAGGAGAGACTAAAATAAATAAAATCAGAAAAGAAAGAAGAGAAATTGCAAATGATGCCACAAAAATAAAAAGGATTATAAGAGACTAATAGGAATAAGTATATGCCAACCGTATTAGTCCATTTTCACACTGCTATAAAGACATATATCAAAGACTGGGTAATTTATAAAGGAAAGAGGTTTAATTGACTCAGAGTTCTGCATGGCTAGGGAGGCCTCAGGAAATTTACAATCATGGCAGAAGGGGAGGCATGCAAGTCTTACATGGCAGTAGGTAGGAGACAGCTTGAAGGGGGAAGAGCTTCTTACAAAACCATCAGATCTTGTGAGAACTCACTCACTATCAACAGAACAGCATAGGGGAAACTGCTCCCTCCATCCTCAGTAGATCCCAGTGTTTGTTGTTTCATTAATTGTGTTCATAAGTTCTCATCATTTAGTTCCTACTTATAAGTGAGAACATATGTTATTTGGTTTTCTGTTCCCGTGTTAGTTTGCTAAGGATAAGCACCTTCAGCTCCATCCATATTCCCGCAAGAGACATCATCTTGTTCTTTTTCTTTTTCATGGCTGCGTAGTATTCCATGGTGTATATGTAGCACGTTTTCTTTATCCAATCTGTCACTGAGGGGTAATTAGGTTGATTCCATGTCCGTGCTCTTGTGAATAGTGCTGCAACGAACATATCACATGCATGTGTCTTTACGGTAGAATGATTTATATTCCTCTGGGTATATACCCAGTAATGGGATTATGGGTCAAACGGTAGTCCTGCTTTTAGCTCTTTAAGAAATTGCTGTAGTGCTTTCCACAATGGTTGAATTAATTTATACTCCCACCAACAGTGTATAAGTGTTCCTTTGCCTTATTGAATATTAATCAGTTTTGCATCTAATTAAGCAATATTAATCTAACCTTTGTTTTTTCAGTCCATAATTATACGCAAATAGCTTTGTGGTTGTGGCATCTTGGCTAGGGTAAACTCCATTCTCCAGAATTGCCTTTCTAGTGTGTTTCCAGGTAAGGTGGGCTATAAGAGATATTCTTCACAAGAGGTGGAGGATGGAAGGGACACAGCAGCCATTTTGGAGTATGTACACAGGTTTTTCTCAGTTAGCTAATCAAACATTAATCTAGGTAAAGGGATTTTTTTGCCTACATAAATGAAGTTTCTGATCAATTAAGTATAAATTAGAGAGATTACTCTGGGTAGAGCTGACTTATTCAGTCAGTTTAGACTTCCCTGAGTCTAAACTGGGGAATGTTTAAGGCTAAAATGTTTAAGCCTTCCCTGAGGACACAGCTCGGGCCCTTTTAAGTTCCAGCCTGCCCCTAATCATTATTTTCTGACAGCCCGTAAACAACAAACTTTGGCCCAAACTGATGGAGTTCCAGCATATTTATAATCTTCCCTTCTGGACTTCCTCACCTATAGAACTTTCAGAAGTTCTGAAGTTCTATAGGTCAGAAAGTCCAGAATTTGTAAATCAATTCTTTGAAGTTAGTAAATAAGTGAGTAAATATGTGTATCCATGTATTTTACTGATTCTTCTTACCTGGTTAAACTCTTGACTCATAAGCCTCGTTAATGAGTTAAATAAACTTCTGACATGTTTATTCTATATTCGTATGAGTCATCTTTTCTAAGTTTTAAAAACTTTGACTTCGACAAGGTCAGTAGTAAATACCATCAATAGTTCCTTTGTACTCCACTAAATACACTTACTTCTTAATGTAGTAAGAAATCCAATATCGTGTCTATTTGAACCGAGTTTCTTTCCACGGTTCCCAAGTCACTAATATCAAGTTGTCATAATAACATTTTTAAGGAATGACTTTATTATTTTATTAATATTATTAGTATTTAGAAACTAGGTTACTTAATTTATGATTTAGCATATGGGAAACCAGTTCAATTTAGGGGGGAGTAACTTGGCAAGAATGATCCCAACAAGATACTATAGAGCTAGAATGCTCACAGACAGCCACGCATTTTGCTTATCTCCCACTCAACGGATTGCTTTAGCCAGGTGTAACAAAGACGGGGAAAATAAAAAGGACATAATGACCAGGCAGCCTACTCCAGTCAAATGCTGCATCCTCTCAGTTAGTTAAAATCAGCAAGATGGAATGGCAGCTAAGAGGCTACTCTGGGAAAGGCCAACTATTTATACTAAGTATTTCTGTCAATTGAGTCAAAAACATGACTCATGATGACTTTTGGCAGCTGGAGAGAGAGAAAGAGATCATTATTTTTTCCAAATGAGCTCTTGGAGAGTTGCATTTGGTGAGCAAGCATTCTTTTAAAATAGCCCTTGAGATTAGAAAAGGATGGGTTAAGAGAAAGATGATAATTAAAAACTGGAAGAAATGAAAGTGAGTAAGAAGAAGGGAAAAAAATGACTCAGATGAAAAGAGAAGAAAAGACCGGGAATAGATTCTCTTTCAAATCATGGCTCTACACCACAAAGAGGAAAGCAACCAGTCTGTGGGATTTTCTGTTGATGACTCAACAGTGGCATGATTAGTTGTAGCTCAGATACGGACATGGTTTGCAAGCCAACTAGGGCCCTTCACTAGACAGGGAGGGTGTAGTGGGGAGACTTGGCAGACCACTTCTCCTTGTGACTGAAAGAGGAAGGGTGTAGTCTGTTTGCACTTATCCTGCATTTCATCAGTTCAACTTGTGATGTTTTCATTCACTTAAAAAAATGATGAAGTGATCCCCAATGGGTGTGTTTTACTTTCTAAACAATAAAGATGTCTGGTTTTTTTTTTTTTGGTTTTTTTTTTGTTTTTTTTTTTTGGTGATGCTACAGGAGCAAATTTTCAACAACCACTTTTTCCACTTACACAGAGAGGGCATTCAATATCCAAGTGGGTGGCTCCCTCAAAGGGACCAATTTTGGAAACCCCCACCTAGAAAAACATTTTGGATTTTTATGGCTCTTTTCATCCAAAGATCTCAAGGGATTACCAAGCAAAATATGAAAGCTCTGACATTTCGAGGTGGTAGCAGACACGAGTTGCTGATGTTCCTTGGCAGAAGAAAAAGCAGTGGCCAAAATGAGGGTACCATGAGACAGAAAATAACAATAGTACCAATAATCCTATGCCTCAAACCACTGCTGCTGCCTCTGAAACTGCTGTCCACCTCTGTCATAACATAGTCTCATTGTGATTATGCACAAAATAATACTCATTTATTAAAATACCACCATTACCTATGTGTGAGTGTTCATTGTAAGTTCCTGAATGAAACTCACATTGTCAAGGTGTAAAGCAATTTCCAAGATGTATGTCACATAATTCTGAATATTTCTTATTATTTTTTCCTTTATTATATTATATCTTTGGTTGACATTATTTAATGTGTGTAATTAATAGTTAATTTAGGCAGCTAATGATGTGCATAAATAAGAATTATAGGTCTCATTTTATTATAAATTAAACTTTCAGTAAAATATGCCATATGTGGCTTCATTTTGCTAGTGCATAATTTACATGTGCTACATGAGAAGAAAGAAATAGTTTAGCAAATACATATTTTATGTTCTTGAAAGAGCTATGCTTTATTTTTAAAATGAATTTTTCTTCATTCCTAAATAATTTTGCATTTCTCTATACTGTTATTAAATTTAAGTTTATTGTAAGCTTGAGAGGTTTTCCAGGAATAGGTTAAATCAATTAGCATTGGTCTTAGCCCACTACTAGGTATGCAAAACAAATATCTAGAATATTAAATGCACTTCCTCTAAGTTCCAGAGCTCAGGTTTACGATATGTCTCTCTTGACCTAAAGGACATGTATTCAAACGAGCTGCAGAGAAAGCTGCTTTTTTTGTAATATTAATACAATCTTTGCCAAATTAGTCTCTGTTTTAAATTTCAGAAAACTTCTTGGATACATATTTTAATATATTTAAAATGATGAGCCTAGAATTGGAGACCGTTAAATGGTTCGTATTTACTCTCTTGAATTTCAAAATGTAATGAGTGCCAAAAAGCCTCTGGGTGTATGTACAAAATTTGTAAAAATACGTAAAAACTTACTGACCCAAAACCACAGTGGAACTCATGATAACTTTCCAGACAACATAATTCACCATTTAGTCACAGGGGAATGCCAGTCTCAAAAGATAGATTTTACACCAAGCCAAGAATATCAACAAAAATAAACCCTTCTTGGATTAGGAACAAAAGGAAAATCCTATTTCATTGGCCTTAAAACAGTCCTAATATTAATGATAATAAATTATCTATTTCAGTATGCCAATATTTGAGAAATTTTTTTCTTAAACATTGTGCCTTATTAAAATGATGCTGAAAAACCAAGAATATTAGATTATGTAGTAATAACTGTTTTCTATTTATTATGCATTGAGGTCTATACTTCCTCCTGGTTTCATATTAGACGAGTACAGAAACCATATTAAATGTATTTAGCCAAATGAGAGAATTACAGTGAATTACTGCCTGTCTCTTTGAAGTCTGCTTCCAGGTAAGAACGAAAGGATGTCCTATTCACTCTACTTCCAGTATGTGCCCTAACTGTCACTCTCTCCATCTCTGTTCCCATTGCCCCAGTTCAGACTGAGGCATCTCTTGCCTCACAGTTACAACAGCCTCTTCCCCTCTGCTTCCTCTCCCTTTCTGCTCTTTGCCTTCCCCGATTTTCAATTTGATTTCCTCTCAGCAGTTTGACTCATCTTTTAAGAAATGGTAACCAAGGCCGGGCGTGGTGGCTCACGCCTGTAATCCGAGCACTTTGGGAGGCCAAGGTGGGCGGAGCACGAGGTCAGCAGATCGAGACCATCCTGGCTAACACAGTGAAACCCCGTCTCTACTAAAAATACAAAAAATTAGCCAGGCGTGGTGATGGGTGCCTGTAATCCCAGCTACTTGGGAGGCTAAGGCAGGAGAATGGCCCAAACCTGGAGGTGGAGCTTGCAGTGAGCCAAGACGGCGCCACTGCACTCCAGCCTGGGCTACAGAGTGAGACTCCATCTCAAAAAAAAAACAAAAAAAAACAAAAAAGAAAGAAATGGTAATCAAATCACTTCATTCCCTAGCTTGAAATTCCTAACCAGCTTCTCATTGTACTTAGAATAAAATCCAGTTTTTATAGAATCTACACAATATGTATGCAGAATCTGCCTATTTCTCTATTGTACATATATATGTACAACTCAGAAGGATGAGATTATAAAAATGAAGCATTGAAGTAATATGATTTACCAGTTTGTTAGGCTTCTGAATTTTTAACTATATACATATATATAAATCTAAGAAATTATATTGGAGATGTGGATTTCAGTTGGCTTAGCAAGAAAGAAAAGCTATCTCATAGTAAAAAAGATAAAAGATGGGAAGTTATATCAGATACACTGTGCATAAATCTGACAGGCTGGATGTTTTCATTTCACCAACTATGTCATTCTGTGCCTTTCCTCTGCAATGACAAAAACAGAACTTGCATGAAAAAAAACTTATGATAGTCTGAGGGATTTAGGACAGCTACAACCAAAATGAAACAAAGTAAAGAATGGCTGGCCAGGCGTGGTGACTCATGCTTCTAATCCCAGCACTTTGAGAGGTTGAGTCAGGCACACCACTTGATGTCAGGAGTTCGAGACCAGCTTGGCCAACATGGTGAAACCCTATTTCTACTAAAAATACAAAAAGTAGCCGGGCGTGGCAGCGCACACCTGGAACCCCAACTACTCAGGAGTCTGAGGCACGAGAGTCGCTTGAACCCAGAGGCAGAGGTTGTAGAGAGTTGAGATCTCATCACTGCACTCCAGCCCAGGCAACAGAGTGAGACTCCATCAAAAAAAAAAAAAAAAAAAGATAAAAAGTGGATGAAGAATATGAGCAAACACTTCTCAAAAGAAGACATTTATGCCGCCCACAAACATGAGGAAAGCTCATCATCACCGGTCATTAGAGAAATGCAAATCAAAACCACAATGAGATACCATCTCATGCCAGTTAGAATGGCGATCATTAAAAAGTCAGGAAGCAACAGATGCTGGAGAGGATGTGGAGAAATAGGAACACTTTTACGCTGTTGGTGGGAGTGTAAATTAGTTCAACCATTGTGGAAGACAGCATGGTGATTCCTCAAGGATCTAGAACCAGAAATACCATTTGACCCAGCAATCCCATTACTGGGTATATACTCAGAGGATTATAAATCATTCTACTATAAAGAAACATTCACTCCTATGTTTATTGCATCACTATTCACAATAGCAAAGACTTGGAACCAACCGAAATGCCCATCAATGATAGACTGGATAATGAAAATGTGGCACACATACACCATGGAATACTATACAGCCATCAAAAAATGCATTCATGTCCTTTGCAGGGACATGGATGAAGCTGGAAACCATCATTCTCAGCAAATTAACATAGGAACAGAAAACCAAACACTGCATTTTCTCACTCATAAGTGGGAGTTGAGCAATGAGAACACATGGACACAGGGAGGGGAACATCACACACCAGGGCCTGTAGAGGGATGGGGGTCTAGGGGAGGGATAGCATTAGGAGAAATACCTAATATAAATGACGGGCTGATGAGTGCAGCAAACCACTATGGCACGTGTATACCTATGTACCATATCTGCACGTTCTGCACATGTATCCCAGAACTTACAGTATAATTTTAAAAAAAGAAAGAATAAAGAATAACAGGGGAATCTGTGGCATATTACCAAAAATCAAAGGATCTAGGTTCTAGTCTTGTTTTTGTCAGGTGTGTGATGGTAGAGAAAATAATGTCTTCGACTCAACTCTTTTGTCTGTAAGGTGGATGTGGTACAATTTCCACATCTGTCACAAATGTAGTATTGTGTGACACTATAAATAAAGGTGCATGAATGTGTCAGGGATAACAGTTTGGCATTACATGTTCCTTTTCTTTAACCCCCAATTCCTATTACCTTTATCCTCCCTCCCCTGCACTAATAAAGTGGTAGGAGTATCACCAGCCCTAGGGACCAAGTAGGGCATTCAAGGACAGCTAAGAACAAAGAACTCAATTGAGAAGCTATGTAAATGGAGTTGAGATTCATAACAAACACAATTGTCAAAAAACCAAAAAGTTTTCCATATGTAAGACCCCAGGAATTTACTATGAGGAGAGTTTTCAGTTTGTGGTTTTAAATAACAAGAGCAGCAAAAAAATAAACAAAAAACAACAACAACAAAAAAGCTTTCTTAGAAGAACAAGAGGCAAAGCCTAGAGGACTAAGTAAAGTCTATGAAACAGGCAAAGAGTGAAGGATTGAGGATGATCACCTAAGAGCAGCTTCCTGCTACACAGGGAAAAAATAGTAAACACACACATGCGCACACACACTCATGTACACTTTTGGACAAGGAAGATGGAGTTTGGAGAATATTTGAAGTCAAGAATTTAAGATTTAGATGCTCTCTGCATCCCTGAGAAGAAAGCCACAATCCTATACTTTTGAGGCTTGAGTTAGGATGAAAAAGAAAATGGGATATAGATACTCAGACTGGATTGCAAAATTCCAGAGGAGAGAATTATATCTTCAAAGAAACATTCAAGTAAAATTTCAAGTTCTTTGAAACTCTTCATTTAGAGGAGTGCTAGAAAGTCCAAACTGGGGCAGAGATGACAAATGTCTCGTTGAGGTGTTTCCATAGATTAGCCCGAGAACAAGACTTACCAAGCCCAGAAGGAATCAAGTGGCAAAGAGAGCAGAGTACACAACTCCCAACAGGACCAGTGCACACTCAGTCTTTAGACTGAATGAACAGGGTCCTTACGCTGAAGGGACTTTGGCCAAGAGTTGGTCAGAAAGGGTAAGCCATGCAACCAGAGACCACAAGGAACTGGGATGACCGCTGTGGATGCCAGTCTACAGAGCCAAAGATCAGTCAGAGCAAGGAATACCAGAGCGGGCAAGAGTCAAATAACGGCATTAATATCAGACACCCTCAAGAGGAAAATGATGTTTGCTTATCAGAAGTGACACGATTCTCTCAAAGTTTCCAGATGAAGCATGTTACATCATTATGAAAATGGGAGTTCCACAGCCAAGTTATGTTTACTTTTTAAAAAAATGAAGACAAAATTAATTGACATAAATACACAACTGAATAGTGACTGCAAAAACACCTAATTGCTCATAACTATGCATCAGGGTATCTAGAAGATGGCATTTTTATTATTGTGATTATTATTACTATTAATGAAAGAATGGGTCATTTAAAAGTTACCAGCTGCTGGCACTTCTAGCAGCAGAGACCACAAATCGCTGTGGAGCAGTGTGCCCATCAGTGAGGCAGTTGATGAGGATGGCAGCAGAATGTATGGAACCATCTGTTCTTGACTATGTGGCACTAAAACAGAAAAAGGGGCACAACAGTAAGCATTTTCAATTTCCACATTTTTTTTTTCTTTTTCCACAGGGAAACTGTAAGGTAGTCTGATGGCCTCCATGAGAGAAAATAAAACTTTTCATACCTTAGTGTTATATACATTTTTCTACTAATTTAAATATAAAAACATGATGTTCTAGGCCCCAAGGTGCTGAAGGGAAACATAATAATTACAAAAAATATATGTAGCAACTTACTTCATGAGTTATGAAGGGAATATGAGATAGCCAAACTGTTTATGAGTCTTCAACGACGCAAACACTTACAAATGCATTTAAAAGAAAAGGTCGCATATAAAATTGAATCAAAAACATTTAACTACCTAACATAGTTCATTAACTCAAAATTGTTTGTATTAAGATGCTAAATACACTTAAGAGATTGACTCTTATACACTGGTGATTATTAAAAGCTTGTATACATTTATGACTGTATTTTTCTTTTTTTCCTTTTTTTTTTTTTTTTTTAGATGGAATCTCGCTTTGTTACCCAGGCTGGATGGCAGTGGTGCAATCTTGGCTCGCTGCAACCTCCACCTCCCAGGTTCAAGCGATTCTCCTGACTCAGCCTCCAGAGTAGCTGGGATTACAGGCATGCGCCACTACTCCTGGCTAATTTTTGTACTTTTAGTACAGATGGGGTTTCACCATGTTGGCCAGCCTGGTCTCGAACTCCTGACCTCAGGCGATCTGCCTGCCTCGACCTCCCAAAGTGCTGGGATTATAGGCATGAGCCGTCACATGCGGTCTATATTTTTCAATCACAGATGAGAAACCCTTTATTCTATTAACTTCACAGATTCTTGGAGTCATTAAGACTTAACTGAAAAATCATACAGTTTTCCCTCCAACCATGGGAAGAGCAGTAAAGAATCAAAAAGAAAATTACATCACCTGATTATGTTCCAAGTATAGAATTGTCAGGATTAGACGACGGAAAGTGGGTATCTATTTCTATATTTCAATTGTTTGAGAAATTATTGTGTTGAATCAAATATACTTTAATAAGAAATGTAAACTAAATAAAAGGACTGGTCAGGAAACTGTGCCAATAGCTGAAGGATTATAATTGCTTGTGGAAAATTTTCAATCCCCTAGAAATATGTTGTAAATATTCTGCCAACCTATGTCTCAATTACTAAGTCTTGTAAAAATGTAGTCTTTCTTGAATATTTTCGAAGAACATTGACAATAGCTATATTCAGTAAAACCTCATTTATCTGATAAAAGTTCATTCAAAATAGAGTATAATTTGAAGAACTACTCTTCTGTAGTTGTATAGAGTTTTCCTGATGAGTGTTCATTTATTTTGTGATAAAATTTCAAGGTTACAGAAATATATATAAAGAAGCAGAATGGTCACACATTAGTTATCAAGCTATACTATGCTTTTCCATGAGAAAAACTATGAGTACCAGCATCATATCATGACATATTTGTCCTGTGAATTTAAGTGTCTTCACACTAAAACCCAATTGCCATGACTAGAATAATCATAAGGCTGTATCCATTGGTTCCCAAGGTCACTAAAATAAACGGCTAATCTGACATTTCTCTTCACATAAGAAATAGCAGCCTGACTTAAGACTGTGTAATAATGATAAAAGTTCTTATAAATATTGCTGTATATTTTTTATATTAACCTTTTAAAATATTTTCCACCATAATATAAATTATTTTTAAGAGTAATCTAAAGTAAACAAAAAGGGAACCAAACAAAATAAGGGCTACTATATGTTTTATTCTTATTTTTTAGAATTAATTTATATTTCTAAATTTGTAATGCATGCATTGAAAACAGAGTTCAAGAGGTATTAAAGTACAGAAAATTTAAAAAGTAATTTTCTTTTTTTATTCCTACCCAGCTTTCATCCCCAAAGGCCACCACTATTGCTAGCTCTTTGGATATCCATCCATGGATATCCTTTGCACGTATAAGCATATATGTGCCTGTAGACTTCTTCTTTAACATATAAATTTAGCATGATATGGAGTATTTTTTCTATCTTTATTTTTCATTTAATATAAACAGATTAGTTCATTTTGGTGCATATAAAATTTTTTATTTTTTAAATATTTGCAAAATATTCCATTGGACAGATTTACAATTATTTATTTAAACAAACCCAATCAATATACATTTTCAATGCTGCAATGTGTACATGCATTATTATATAGTATTATACATATAATACTTTCAAATACACAGAATGCATTATTATATAGTATTTAGCATTATTCAAATACACAGAATGCATTATTATATAGGATTATATATATAATACTTCCCTATACACAGAATAATTCGTGTATGAATTGCAGCACTAAAAATGTATATTGATTGGGTTTGTTTAAGTAAATAATTATAAATCTGTCCAATGGAATGTTTTGCAGATATTTAAAAAATAAAAAAAAATTATATGCACCAAAATGGAATAATCTATTTATATTAAATGAAAAATAAAGACTCGATATCATGCTAAATTTGCATGTTAAAGAAGAAATCTATAGGCACAGATATACTTATATGTGCATAGGATATCTATGGAAGGATATCCAAGGAGCTGGCCTTTGGAGAGAAAAGTTGGGTAGGAATAAAAAAGAAAAAAATAAGTATATATATACGCATACCTATGTGTATATATATGTGTATGTGTGTGTATATATATATATATATATATATGTATGATATATTCCTAGAAAATGAATTGCTGGAACACAGGATATGCATTTACATTTATGATTAAATAGTAAAGCTGAATTTAATTCCAAATATATCAATTCATGCTGTTTTATAGGGTATAAAAGTATCTGTTTCCCCATATTATAGGGTTTAAAATGTATTCATTGTCATTTTGAAAATGACCAAATTGAAGACATATTTGCCTATTTTGAAAACCTAAAAAATTAAAAACACAAACATAAGCTACAATGGAAGGTTTGCATATTTTCTTTCATAAAACTAAATATAACCTCCAAGTCTGAATTTTCTTTGAACAGATAAAATAATGTCATTTTTCACAAAGCCAGGTTATTTAAAACTAAGAATTATCTCCAAATTTCAGCATTATTACAAATAAAATAAAATTACTTCAGTTTGAATATAAATAGTACAACTGTAGAAAGCAATTCATTTCCTCATGTATCATTCAGAGGCAGAGAATGCTAGTAATCAACTTAAGATCACTTATGAGAAATCAAATATTTAATTCTATTTTTCCAAATTATTTGTTTTCTCAATAGTTTATGCCTCTTTTTTCTTTAAAATAAGAAATCCCAGGGTTTGAATTCCTCCCAAGAGAGTACACTATTAAAAATTAAAAGAAAAGTATTGAGCCAAAATGTTATTCATTCAAATGCTAGTTTCTTTTTAGTACTTTAAAAAGACAAATTTTTAGACTTATGCATAAAAACACTACTCTCAACTTTAATACTTGAGGAATTTCAAGACTGCAATGCTTGGTTAAGAGTTACTTGCTCAACAATACTTCTCTCTAAATAAAACCACACTTTACATTTTACAGTTAATCAATTTTAAAAGATTAGGTTTGATAAATATATTTTTTATAGTTTGGCATGAAGTTTTTATATTGAAAATAGCTATGTGGTTGTGAAATATCCCCAATGCCTTTTTGAGCATTGGAAAATTTTTTCTATTTTTCCGTAAGATATGGGATTAAATTGTAAAACACTAGGAAAAGAACTTCTTGATCTTTTTTTTTTTTTTAAGACTGAGTCTTGCTGTTACCCATGCTGGAGTGGTGCAGTGGCGTGATCTCGGCTCACTGCAACCTCCGCCTCCTGGGTTCAAGTGATTCTCCTGCCTCAGCCTCCTGAGTAGCTGGGATTACAGGCACGCGCCACCAGGCCCTGCTAATTTTTGTATTTTTATTAGAGATGACATTTCGCCGTGTTGGCCAGGCTGGTCTCAAACTCTTGACCTCAGGTGATCTGCCCACCTTGGCCTCCCAAAGTGCTGAGATTATAGGCATGAGCCACCGCGCCCGGCCACTTCTTGATCATTTTAACATTGTTGTGAAAAACTTTCACTATCTAGACTCATGTTCATTTCCTACTTAATTTTATTTAGCTTGCCTAACCTTCTTACATGATTCTTTTTTTAATCAATACCCATTCAGTATTGCTTTTGCTGTGATAAAGCCCCAGTAGTATTAATTAGACACTTTAAAGCATCAGATGTCACAGTTAAGTAAAAACGCCTTTTAAATCAAAAGTGCTCCTTTAAAAAACTGCTCAACTGAAATTTATCTCACTAAAAGATTCAAGAAAGGGGATGAACAAGGCTGGCTCTCTGGCCTTTTCAACCGGACTCCAGGGACCAAGTGCAAAGATCTGGCAGTAGTACCAGTTTGACTTCTCTTTGACCACCATTGGGGTAAAGAATATCCAGACATAATGAAAGACAGCGGCCAGAGGTCAGTTCCTCTGGGTTATCTGAATAAGACTCTCAGCAGACGGAAGTGGGGCTATTTATAACCCTTGGGAAAAGGGATAAGAAGAAGAACCTGGTGTGTGTCTTCAATGGGCCCCAGATTCCCAGCCCCAAGAATCCTTATCTGAGCAGAACTTGATAAAAAGGTTTCAGAAGACACTAAGGCATTATCAGCCTCAGTGACTCATGAAATATGAATACTCTCATCCAGAAGAGAATATTAATCCTCAATGACTCTGTACGATGCCCATTCTTGCACGGAGATTTTATTTCATGGAAATATATATTTATATTTTTTCATGAAAATATATTTTAATGTCTTAAAATTATCAGATATTGGTATTCTGTGGTTCATAAAAAGTTTTTGGTGCCACTAGCTTTTATCACAGCTTAGAAAATTTGAAAACCTGTTTAGGCCTTTATCATTTTGGCACTTACTGTTTGCTATCTATAGTATCTTCCCACTATGTCCCATAATCAGCAGTTTTGTCAACTATCTTTTATGAATGAAGCCCCAACTAGCTCTCCGACAAAATAACTTACATAATTTTGTCCTCACTGCCAAAAGATATGGTCTAATTTCCCAGAGCATTTCTTATACTATTCAGAATCTAGCTCCAATTAACTGCCAGTCACATCTCTCTCTATTCAGCTACATGCATTTTGCATTGCAGGCATTTAAAATGTATTGAAAAGTTTCTCAAATGTAACTCTGTTTCGTTTTGCTTTGTTTTGTTTGGAGATGGGATGTCACTCTGTCACCCAGGTTGGAGTGTGGTGGTACACTATCATGGCCCATTGGTCACTGTAACTTGAACACCTGGGCTCAAGAGATTTTCTCATCTCAACCTCCTGAGTAGCTGAGACTATAAGCACATGCCACCAAAACCAGCTAATTTTTGTATTTTTTATCATAGAGATGGGGTCTTGCTATATTGCCCAGGCTGGTCTCAAACTCCTGGCCTCAAGCAATCCTCCCACCTCGGTCTCCCAAAGTATTGGGATTACAGGTGTGGGCCACCCTGCCCAGCCTTAAATGTAACTCTGTACCATTGACCTTACCAGTCTACCAAGCACATTCCTATTGTTTCTTCAAGGTAAATTATATGCCACCTCTTCTGTGAAGCCTCAATAATTATGAAGGCAAAACTAGTAATGTCTCAATTTGCTATGACTTCCCAAATCTACTAGAGATTGTGTTAATCTGTATTGTAATTATTTCTCTATGTGTTTGATCACTTCATTAGACCATTAGCTAATTTTTCAGGATACGATTTTTATATTAGCCAGTCTAATGCCTAATGTCTGAAGCCTACATGAGATTAGACCAGATAGATAATCAACAACCGAATGTTGAATGAATAAATAAACAATGAAGTAAATACACAAGTGCAGCAAAACCGCAGAGAAGATCTACATAGTTAGTATTTTTCTGGTGGAAGTCTGCCTGTTTTTTAATATCCCAGTGTTATAGAATATTTGAGTCTCTTAGCACAGTATTTCTCAGCCAATTATTTATGTAGGAAAAAATTGCATTTATGTCTCTAATACTCAATATGACATTTCTTAACAAAATTGTTTCAGGAAAAAAACTTATGTTCCAAATAGAATAGACACAATGTCATAATCACAAGGACATTTTGAGGAGCAGGCCAATTCTCCTCGAAGGGGGTATTTATCTTAGATGTTTCTGGCACTAAAAAAGTCAATGTTGCTGGAAACAAATTATATTTTTATCAAGCAAATAAATTATATTTGGTGATCTGGAAGAAATATTTTAAGTATTCACTGTGTTTTAGGAAATTGAGAGCTTGGAATTGACAAACACTCATTATATTTTTTTCCCATTTAAAATGATGGGAAATAGATTCTTGACAGCATTTCTATTCAGATCTTGATAATAAGGAACATTATTTTCAATACATGGGAGATAGCTGTATAACATTTATACTTATTACATTCAAGCCGTTGTGTTGTTTATTAAGATAAATATAAAAATAAGGTGATTTATTTCTTGTCGTCAAGGAGCTTACAGTTTAGTTGGCAGAACAAGGCATACATGTTACTAACTATAGTATAATCCACATCTGAGAAATATGGTGGGCTCACAATTAATCTTCATATCGAATGCTAATGGGTGAAATTGTAGTGGATGCAAGGGGTGCTATATTACTGAAGACTCTGAGGTCACAGCCCAGCTTGGGAGAAGAACACCATGATGATTAGTGATGTTTGTAACAGAAACATACTTGCCACCACTGCTCTGTAGACTCAGAGAAAAAAAAAAGCAGTACAACTTGAAGTGATAAATTAAAATATCTTTAAAGAGGTGACATTTAGGCTGGGCAAGGTATTTTTAGGATCAGTCCTAAAATACAAAGAAGCAGTCCAAGTGAAATAGTGCCAGAAGTTAAGTGTAGACTAGAGAGAAATGACAAAATACAATGAAAGCAAGTAGTCATGTTGCTTTGGCTACATGTTGCTGAAGCCAAATGTATCCTTCTTGTCCTCAAAATGGCAGCAAAGGACAACTGTTAAGAGAGCCGCTTTCAACTGGACACATTATGGAAGGGACAGTACTTTGGTCTTATGGGAACAGAAACTTACTCTAGATACTGATCTGCCTTTGCTGCACCAATGCTTCTCCCAAAACTACCAACTACAGACTTACGGAATGCCTTATACACTGTCATGATATTCCACACAGTATTGCTTCTTATCAACGAAATTAATTCACAGAAAATTAAATGAGGCAATAAGCCCACACTCATGTAATTCACTGATCTTAAATGCTCCCCATATTCTGAACTGATGGCTTGACAGAGCAGTGGAAAGGACATTTGAAGTCTCCCTTATAGCATCACTAAGTGGTAAAACCTTGCAGTGATGAAGCGAGGCTGTTCAGAAGGATGTGTACATCTGAATAGGTGTCCAATATATGGTGTTCTTTCTCCATGGCCAGGATTCACAGGTCCAGAAATTTAGGGATGAAAATGGGAGGGGCACCACATACTTTTACCCCCTAATGACCCACTAGTAAAATTTCAGGATACTGTTTCCATGACCTTATCCTCTACTGGCCTAAAGTTTTATTTAAAAATACCTTGCCCAGCCTAAATGTCACCTCTTTAAAGATATTTTAATTTATCACTTCAAGTTTTAGGAATGCTTTTACCAAAAGACACAACAATTATCCACTTAACTGGAAGTTTAGACTGCCACTCAACCCATTTGGGCTTCTCATACCTCTGAATCAATAGGCAAATAAAGGAGATTACTGTGCTGGCTAGGGTGGTTATCCTGACTACCAAGAGAAAGTTGTACAACTGCTCCACAATTGGTATGTCTAGAATACAGAAGATCCCTTAGGGAATCTCTTAGCATTACCATGCCATGTGATTAAGGTCAATTGAAAACCAAAACAACCCAATCCAGAAAGGATTTCTACTGGCCCGGACCCTTCAGGACTGAAGGTTTGGATCACCCCGTCTGGTAAAGAGCCAAGATGAACTGAGGTACTTGCTGAAAGTAAAGGAGATCCAAAATGGGTAGTGAGAAAAGATTGTTATAAATACCACCTGCAACCATGTCACCAGTTACAAAAACAAGTACTGTAATTGTCATAATATTTCCTTCTTATTTTTATGAACACATTTGTGTGGGAGGGGTGGGGGGAGTTGGTTTGTGTATATGTCTTAAGCAAATATCTTTGTTTTCTTCCCTTCCTTTACTTTTTGTTAATTCCCTTATCATGTAAGAAAAGAAGAGTTGATTTCATGTCACAGTGTTTAAGTATTGTTAATTTTACATCATAGTAGTTAACTTATGGAATATCAAATACTAAATGTCACTCAAAGACTTTACCACCTCTTCAGGGGAAAGTTAGAATGTGTTTTTGGTTTATGCAGGATGGTTGCATCATGTTTTGCAAAATTATGCCTTGTTATTGTCTTTATTTGGATATTAAGTATATTTTAAAGAGATGTGTATCAATGCCAAGTTGACAAGAGGTTGGCTTGTGATGGTTAATTCTATATGTCAACTTGACTGAGCCATAGGGTGCCCAGACATTTGACCAAACATTACTGTGGGTGTGTCTGTGATGGTGTTTCTGGATGACATTAACATTTGAATAGGTAAACTAAGTAAAGTCGATTGTCTAATGTGGGTGGGCCTTATCCACTTAATAGAAGACCTGTGTAAAACAAAAAAGCTGAATAAGTGGGAGTGCCTTCTGACTGCTTGACCCACAATATTGCTCTTTTTCTGACCTGGAACTGTAACTTAAACATCACCTCTTCTGGTTCTCAGGCCTTTGGACTTGGGCTGGAACTTATACCATCTGTCTCCTGGGTATCCAGTTTGCCAGTTGAAGATCTTGGGACTTCTCAGGCTCCATAGATGTGTGAGCCAATTTTTTATAATAAATCTTGAAAATCTCTTTCTCCCCACACACACACACACACATATATATGTGTGTGCGTGTATGTGTGTGTGTGTGTCTGTGTGTGCATATATGTATGTATGTATAATGTGCACCAGAGGATTGAATTATATATACATAAAACCTATTGTTTCTTTCCTCTGTGGAACCCTAAGACAGCTCATATCAATAAATTTAGCCTCAATAAACTTCATGTTTTCCCCATTATCCTACATCCTTAATATCTATTCCCATACATTTTCTCCAGGTTTTTATATGAATATTTATATTTTAAATGTAGTTTTTTTGGTGCATAGTTCAGTGAAGCTCCTGGAAAGTCACACTTCATACCTCATTGTTTAGAGCCGAGTCTTCAATTTGAATTTAGTTAAATGTTTGGAAGCACTCATGCTTATTAAGTCCTGAGAAAAATCAACAGTGCTTTGCAAGGCAACTACCACAGGAGAGGCCAGTACTGGTGCTTTAGGCTAAGGAGACTAGCCTTCTTGTAAATGAATATTGTTTATCATTTCTCAAAACTTATAAAACACACACACATATTTTATTTTACAATTTAGCATCTTCCACGTATTTCTGGTTAACACATTCTTTCACTCAGACATGCATTAGATACTTTTAAAAAATCCATTGAATGACAAACATCATCTACATTTTTTTCACAAAGCAAATGTCCTTTTTTTACTACAAATCAGCAGAGAGGTAAAACAAAATCTCAGATAGAGGTTGTGAAACTTATTATTTTGCAAGAGAGTCCAAAACCAGCTATAAAATGCATAATCTTTGAGGTGATTCATCTCTACTTTGTAAAAATTTTCATTCCCCTTTTTTTCCCCTTACATCAATGGTACATTTCTTCCTCCACCCCTAAAAACGTCAGCCTCATCACAGCACATTGTATCCGTAATACATCAGAAACTCCCAACTGACTTCAAAATGCATTTCTCTATATTTTTTTCATAACAAATATATCTTTACTCTCTTTTAAGGGAGGAGATCACCCCTCATATTGTCTTATGCCTAATTTCTGCCTCCAAAGAAAGAAGATGCAAAAACTAAAAGGCAGAAATGAAACCCACAGGCAGACAGCCTGGCGCCACACCCTGGGCCTGGTAGTTAAAGATCCACCCCTGACCTAATCGATTATGTTATCTATAGATTACAGACCTTGTATAGAAAAGCACTGTGAAAATCCCTGTCCTGTTCTGTTTCGTTCTAATTACCAGTGCATGCAGCCCCTAGTCACGTACCCTCTCCTTGCTCAATCGATCACGACTCTCTCACGCAGACCCCCTTAGAGTTGTGAGCCCTTAAAAGGGACAGGAATTGCTCACTTGGGAGCTCGGGTTTTGAGACGTGAGTCTTGCCGATGCTCCCGGCCGAATAAAGGCCTTCCTTCTTTAATTTGGTGTCTGAGAGGTTTTGTCTGCGGCTCGTCCTGCTACATTTGGCTGCATTGAAAAATATATGATTATATAATCTATTACATATTTACACATGTAATAAAATTTTATATAAGCAAAAACAAGATAAAACCAAATATTATTTATTAAGCAGGGAGAGAGAAGAAAGAGAGAGAGACTTCCTTCTGTAATACCCTCTTATGGAATCACTGTGAAAAGTAAGATTACTACAGTATTGTCACCGTTTTTAATGAAACAAACATGTAAACAGCTGTAGTTATATCCACGGCCATGTGTAGTAGACAGAATTCCAAAATGGCTCCCAGGATTCTTGTCTTTGGGGACACATTCCCTGGTATAATAGCCTCCTGTTGAGTCTTAGCCAGATTTGTGGATATAATGGGATATCCCTACCATGACTATGTTGCATCATAATGCTGAAGATGTAATTAAATTTCCAAATCAGTTGACTCGTAATTAATCAAAAGGAAGATTATTCTATGTGATCCTGTTAATCAGATTACCACTGTGATGGTTAATATTGAGTGCAAACTTGGTTGGATTGAAAGATGCAAAGTATTGTTCCCGGGCGTGTCTGTGAGGGTGTTGCCAAAGAAGATTAACATTTGAGTCAGTGGACTGGGAGAGGCAGAACCACCCTCAATCTGGGTGGGCACCCTCTAATCAGCTGCCAGCTCGGCTACAATAAAGCAGGCAGGAGAAGATGGAAGAGCAGACTTGCTGAGTCTTCTGGCCATCATCTTCCTCCTGTGCTGGATGCTTTCTGCCCTCAAACATCAGACTCCATGTTCTTCAGCTTTTGGACTCTTGGACTTATGCCAGTGATTTGCCCAAGGCTCTTGGGCCTTCGGCCACAGACTGAAGGCTGCTCTGTCGGCTTCCCTACTTTTGAGGTTTTAGGACTTGGACTGGCTTTCTTGCTCCTCAGCTTGCAGGCGGCCTATTTTGGGACTTCGCTTGTGATTGTGTGAGTCAATACTCCTTAATTAACTCCACTTCATATATACATCTACCCTATTAGTTCTGTCCCTCTAGATAACCCTGACTAATACAGCCACTTAAAAGAAAAATACGCAAAGCACTAGCAGACACTCTTCTGTTCTGTTGTCCTTGAAGAAGCAAACCACCTGTTATAGAGTGGGCTGCATGGCAGGAAATTCTAGGTCCCCCTAGGAGCTCACAGCCTCAATCTTACAACCACAAGGAACTGAAATTTGCCAAAAATCTGAATAAGCTTAGAAGAGAACCTGAGCTCCAAGCAGAGTGCAAGTTGGCAGACATCTTGATTTTGACTTAATAAGACAGTGAGCAGAGAATTCAGCTCACTGTCTTATTCAAGATAGTGAATAGTGAATTAACTCCAAGTTAATAGGTTGTGATATTTAAAGACCTTCAACGTGAAATGCACCATACATTCCAATGGAAGCAATACAAACTGTGCTATTTTTGCACTGATATTCAGGCTACATGGTGCCTGAACCTCCATCTTACAGAAACTGTAAGATAATAGTATTGTTTAAGGAGCTAAATTTGTAATAATTTGTTATGCAAAAATTGAAATTTAATACAACATGCACAGGAGAAAATACATAATTCAAAATGGATTTCACAATGCTTCATTTCAAGATAATTTTCTTAACTGCTTATTAGTCTTTTCTACATGCCTTTTCATTTGATCCCAGCTGATAGTGCTGTTTTTAAGCACTTCCTGTCTTCCCCAAAGTAATGTGCTGCTAGCTATACCTGCTACTGAAATAAGCGGCTAGCCATGTCACAGAGAAGAAAGGGAGTCTTAACTCCAGTGAAATCTACTGAGAGAAGAGAAGAGCAAGCCAGCCTTGAGTATTGCCACAGGCTTACTTCTCTGAGATTTCAGAGTCTATGTGCTAATCAGTCTTTGTCTCTTTCATCACCCAGACACAAATACTATGAATTTAATAAGCCAGTGGTCTCAAAATGATTTGGGCATATCTATATACTTACTGGAAAGAGTTTCTCTTTTACAGGAATTTCTTAACTTGGAGGAAATTATTCCTCTCTAATAAAACTTTTTTCAACTGCAAATATTGGTGCCTAACCTTCTTATGTATAAGCTGGACACTTAAGCTAAATATACTTGATTATTTATTCTATATCTGCTTGTGCTGAGTAGACTGAAAAATTATTCTTATCCTAGGTCTTGGCCAGTTACAATTAATTGCTTTGCTTACACAACTGAACACAACTCCAAGTTAACAGGTTGTGATATTTAAAGACCTTCAACGTGAAATGCACCATACATTCCAATGGAATCAATACAAACTGTGTTATTTTTGCACTGAAATTAAATAGTCATTCCATTCCACTGTTTATAATCTTTCAATAATTCTCATTATGCAAACAGGGTTCCCCAATACGGTAGCTATTAGTTACACGTGGCTATTTAAATCTAAATTTAACCTAAGCCAAAAAATAATTAGTTGCCTCCATCTTACTAGCCACATTTCAACTGTACAATAACCATATGTGGTTAGTGGCTACCATAGCACACAGTTCAGATTATAGAACATTTCAGTCCTCTCAGAAAGTTCTATTGAACAATGCTGAATGAAGCCATAGATTCTCAAGCATTTATATTAAAGCCTTTCATAGTTTTGCCTCTTCTGTGTTTTTAAAACTTAGTTCCCTCTTTCTGCCACATTTAGCCAGCGCTGCAACCATTCGAAATCACTTGTCTTTTATAAATCAGATATTAAGGAAATTTTGTATGTGTCATTCTCATGGTCATTAATATCATTCGATCCTTTTCCCAACCAATGAATTCCTTCTAATTCTTTAATACTCTGCTCCAATTTCATCTCCTGTGAAATACCTTTCCTGATATCCTCAAGCACAAATAAGCATTTCCTCTGTGCTCCCATGATAATGATTGTCCTATTTTAAACCATGGGTCATAGAGGTTTGTCTTATTAGAGATTGTGAGCCTCTAGAGGAAAGGGGCCTTGTTTCTTTTTTCTTTTCATATGTATATCCCCCCATTCCAGGTGTAATCGGCACTAAATACTTATTAATCTATCCATTCATACATTTGTTTTCCTCATATTATTGATTGAGTGACATTAGAATGATAACTTTCTTTACTGTTTATATACAGACACCAAAACTCCATGTTACCAGTCAGAAGTTGACCATATAAGATGGCAGCTATAGTAAAAAGAAGAAGAGAATAAGAAGCTGTCTTAAACAAAAAGTCTGGCTTGGCAGAGAGTGTAATATGTTACAAACTTACTAAATAAGAAGTTAGAGTTATCTTTCTTGAAACCTCATAAAGTCAGATGAGGTTATCCTAGAACTGTCATGAAGAAAGTAATACAAAAGGTAGAAAACTGAATATGAGTATCATATGTATGTATATGTACATATGTGAATATGTGCACTGTATATATAAATATTTATATATATATATATATTTGTGTGTATACATAGATATGTATATATATGCATACACATATATGTGTATATATACGTATATATACACATACACACACATTTTTTATAGTTCCATGGTTCTTGGCTTCCAGAGAAAGTGATAGGTAGTCAGAAAGTTCAAGGAGGCTGCTGAGTTATCCTCCATAATTTGATGGATCTGGGGAAAGCACAGCTTTCCAGCTCATTGTAATTCCATCACTATATAGGTAACCAGCCTGAATTTATAATATATTCATTTGAACATTTTCTTAAATTCTGATTACACAATTCTCCCTTAAGTTCCAATTCCAGAAAGTGGTTAATTGAAAAGAAACAAAATAAACTCTAAGATGTGCTATTTGTAAAGCTGCACTTAGAGCTATGAATAAAAATATTGTTTCACTGTCTAGCTGTGAGTCATAGTTTTTGTTTGTTTGTTTTGGTAGCCTTTAAAAAAAATCAAAATGCTCTAGTAGCTTCATCTGGCAAAAACAGCAGAGCACTACAGATTTTATTCTAACTGCCTGCCATCAGTCACAGATCTGGAAAGGCCCTACGCACACAAGACCCTCTGAGTGACGCAGAAGAGTCCTTTTCAAGGGTCTTGGAATATGCAATCACTTGGCTGCCATCAAATATTTCTAGAGGAAAGGAATCCTCAAGTCCAATAGACCAGAGGGTCTTCTGGCTCTGCCAAGAAGAGTGACAGAGACTGTAAAACTGTCTGCTCTCCTCCTCTGCTAAATGTCTTGCCAGAAATCACACAGCCAGAGCTGTTGAAAATACGGCTGTTTCATTTCAAACTGCACCACGCAAGGATGCTGCTTCCTACTCTCTTCCGCCATCTACTGGAGCTTATTCAAAATACTGATGTAGTTAACAGCTAGAAAAATTACATTCCAGAGTACCTTCCGTTTCCCTGTTACTTCTCCTTGAAGTTTTTATCCTCAAGGAGCAAAGAGTCTGACTGTCAGCAGTTTGAATTTTTTTGAAGAATATTTTTTAAAGAAAAAAGGAGCCATGGACAAGTAAAACATAGTTCATTCTGAACACCATATCCATTTTTTGAGCTTCTCCTCTAGAATAAAGTTTGTACTGCTTTTTCCAGAGCATTCCACCTTTTCTGCATTTACCTTGTAATGTGTGGTGATTGAATCAGTAACTTGCAATAGAGGAACAGATCCCGGATTAGAAGTCAGATTATTAAAATTCAGTTCTGACCTGTATGCCTTAATGTCAGAGATTTGCCAGTATTCTTAAAATACTGAGAGCAAATGCTCATATGTATGGGATTTTCGTGAAAAACTCTGGTGTGGAAAAAGAGGTATGCCAATATATCTATAATAGCGCAAATAATGGAACTCCCACCATCAATTCTGACCCAGACCTCTCTTTCCTGTTTGCCTCTTTAACTTGCCTTTGACCTTCTTTTTAAAAAAATGTTAACGCCGTGCACGGTGGCTCACACCTGTAATCCCAGCACTTTGGGAGGCCAAGGTGGGTGGATCACGAGGTCAGGAGTTCAAGACCATCCTGGACAACATGGCAAAATCCGTCTCTACTAAAAATACGAAAATTAGCTGGGTGTGGTGCTGTGCGCCTGTAATGCCCAGCTACTCGGGAGGCTGAGACAGGAGAATCACTTGAACCTGGGAGGTGGAGGTTGCACTGAGCTGAGATTGTGCCACTCCACTCCAGCCTGGGCGACAGAGCAAGACTCTGTTTCAGGAAAAAGAAATTTTTTAATAGACTTTTGATCTTTTAGAGCAGTTTTAGGTTTCCAGAAAAATTGAACAGAAAGTACAGAAAGTTTCTAAATACATTTGTTACAATTGATAAACCAATATTGATGCAATATTATTAACTAAAGTCCATCATTTACATTAGGGTTCACTCTTACTGTTGTACAATTTTATGGATTTTGACAAATATATATACTATCATATATCCACCATTACAATATCATACAAAATATTTTCACTGCCCTAAAATCCCTCTGTGTTCCACTTAATCATACTCCACCATAACCACCTCAACCAATAACTGATGATTTTTTCACTGTCTGTATAGGTTCACCTTTTCCAGAATGTCATTTCACTGGAATCATACAATATGCAGCCTTTTCAGACTAATTTTTCCATTTGGCAATGTACATTTAAGGCACTATTGCCTTTTTGTAACTTGATAGCTTATTTCCTTTTATCGCTGAATACATATTCCATCGTGTGGATGTGCCACGGTTTGCTTATCCACTATCTCAGGTTGCTTCCGATTTTGGTCAATTATGAATAAAGTTGCTATAAATATTCAATTGCAGGTTTTTGTGTTGACATAAGTTTTCACTCACTTGAGCATATACCTAGAAGCACAATTGCTAGATAGTATGTAAGGCTGTCTATCTTTGTAAGAAACTTCCAAATTATCTTCCAAAGTGGTTGTATTACTAGCAACAAATCAGAGTTTCTGTTGCTCTACATCCTTATCAGCATTTGATACTGTAAATGTCTTGGATGTTAGCCATTCTAATAGGTGTGTAGAAACTTATTTTCACTCCCTCTTCGAATGGCTCTCAGAGCTCCACTGTGATCTTTCCATTGCTGACTGGCCTCAAGGCCCCTGTAAAACTAGGAACATCTTAATGAAAGTATCCACCTTTGTTTGTTCCTCTGTCTCCAGTAATCACAAGGCTTGGCATGTAGAGGGTTCCAAAATTGAATGTGATCTCCTGACTACAATTGTTTTTTCTTAACTGTCCTTGGAATCAGTCTCTGTCCAGCCACCTTATTCTGAACACTTCATCCTGTGGCTGTGTGACCTTAGGCAAGTCACATAATCTCCCTAAATATCTATTTACTTATCTAAAAAAAGAACCTTCAATAATCTTTATGACAATCTTAAAGATTTTGGTATACATTGGTAAAATATGAAGCACTTTATATGATGGTAAAGCACTGTATAAATATGCCTCTCTGTATCCTCAAATACATTACAGAACATTACACATGCGCAGACACACACACACACACACACACACACACACATAATTAATGTCTTAATTGAATATATAGACCAAGTCATGGTAATCCACACACCACTCTTTGAATGTAATCTGTATTTTTTGCTCTGGTTGGTTTTTAAGATTGCTCATTTTGTGTTTGGTACTACAATTTCATTTAATGTATCTTGGGTTGGAGTAATTATTCTTTCTAATATTCTTTAGGATTCATTAGGAATCTTAAATCTGTATCTTTCATCAATTCAAAAAGTTGAATATTTTATTCTTTATCTTTCCATGTCTCGCCTCTTCCGTATTCAGTTTGCCTTCTCCTTCTGGAACACCAGCCATAAGTATCACAGAACTTATCACTTAATCTTTCTTTACTCTTAACTTGTGCTACATATATTTTTCCATCTTTGAATTCCTCTATGCCAACTTCTAGATAATTTCTTCTGACTAATCTTTCAGCTTCTCTTTTCTCTTCAGCTGTGTCTAATCTTCTTTTAAAATTTTCTATTGAGCTTGTGATTTTATTAGTTGCATTTTTTATTTCTAGATGTTTTCTATGATTTTTTAAAATTGGTCATTTTTACACTTTTCTTTAAGACTAGATATTTTCAAGTCTATCTTCTTATTTCTTCAAATACAGTAAGTAGATTTTATACTCTGTCTCTTAAAAGTCCAATATCTATCATATGTGTGCATGGTTCCATTGTCTATTGTTTCTGATAATTCTGGTTTAGAATGCCTGAATTTTCATCTTCATGTGTTTGGTTATTTTTAACTGCATATTTCTCATAGTCTTAAAAAAATCTATATGGGTATTTTGAAGATTAAAATTAAAGAAGCTTTTTCTAGAGATTTGCATTGGCTTCTTGGAGGCATCTAAGGGCATTACCATTCTGCAATTACTTTGACCTAGGTTTTTTTGTTTTGTTTTGTTTAGCAACTACTAGGTGATATTAATTTATGCTATAACTCTTATTCAAACCTGGCTGTGATTACGATTTCTTTGAGGTTTTTTCTCTCTGTTCTACACAACTCTACTTTCCCTGATTTTCAGTGGACAGGGTGGAGAAAAGGCAGATCTACTTCTCATTTACCGTTACTCTGATGGTGTTGCTTTCTGAAGTCCTAACTTTATGTAGGAAAAATCTCTAATCAGATTTATTCCCTTGGTTGAATGGTAGGCCCTGGGTTTTAACTTCAATTGCCCTCATGTTTAAGCCATCAAAACTGAAGTGTGATTGTCCTTGATTGATAATTGCCTTCAGGGCAAAAATAGCACTAGTACTCCCTTACTATTTATGTTCCAGGTTTTCCTTAGATGTTGGCTTCCTAATTCCTTACTACTTTGTCATCTCTCTGGTGGTTTTTGAAAAGTACTTTAAAAATATTTTATCTAGCATCTGTTATTGGTTTTAATGGGAGGATTGGTCTGAATAACCCAATCTGCTATGTCCTTGGAAACAGAACAAAACATGGAACATTTTCTAAACAAACTGCTTAAACTGAGTTTGAATCTACACCTGATTCAAAGTGGAACAGGACACTGAGAAAACAAACCTGGCCAGATATTAAATTCATTAACCAATCCAATGTCTCAGAAATAGTGATACTATGATAAGTATGTACTGACAAAAACTTTGCAGTGTATTATCTAGGGAAACAAAGTACAGCTGAATTTAAAAAAAAATCAGCTGTCTTTGAAGAGAAATTGTAGCAATTGTAAATAAAAGACCAAGAGTACCTCCCAAATAAAGGGTCTTATTCAAAGAAACATTAACTCAACCTAATTTGCAATGGTATTAGAATGAGATAGAACAAAGAGCATACTATCAAAATACTGCTGATAATCAGAAAAATTGGAGACATTAGGCTGGTTCTTTCAGAAATCATTTTAAGTCTCATAACTCTAAAAGTTTTACCATTCAATTTCCTAATGATAGTAGACTTGGCCTTCAATATTACAACTTCACTCCATACCATGCATAAGTTTGATTTTGTTATACAATTCAACTCTAGTTAATTTTAAAGTAAATTACATATGTTTTTCTTTTACTACAGTTTGAATTCAGTCATTTTTTTTTAACTAATCCTTTTGGACTCTGTATAACATCCCAAGCTATGGAGTATATCCATATAGTATTACGGATAAATATCTGGACTAACAGAGCGTCACTTTTTCCAGGAGCCAGGCTTATTTCTGTCTGATTATACATAAAAAGTAAGATACAGACATACAAAGAAAGAAAAATACATGATGTTTATTTATTTGTTTTCTTTTGTGCTTTAAGCAGGAACATAAATTGATTCTCCAGCAGAAATGCCAGCACTTTACAAGCCCTGTAATTATGTAATGAACACGTTTCCTTCTATTCATTCTCTATTTAAAAAAAAAAATTCTGCTATCTAAATGTTTGACCTCTAAAAGACTAAAAGGCTTAATCATATAACACTTCAAGTTCAAATGGCTTTTTATGGAAAACTTCATTACTTGAAAGGCTTTGTCATCTACTTTCTTGATCAAAATAGGTAGTGACCTGTAAAGCAGCCAAGAAATTTCTATTTGGAGTGGCTTTCTCCTGATGGATGAAGGAGCAGGCAAAGATTCTTCCTGGTAAAGTGTGGGTGGATAATTTTATATGACAGCCACATTATGAATGAAGCAATATGAGCGTGAAGTAGTTCACAGCATTCACTTCTATCAAGTTCTGCTGATTAAAAAAGCAAGGTGTGGTTCAAAAATTATCTGAGCCTCCAATAATTTTTGACTTCCTCTGTAAGTCAGCCTATATGAGAATACACTAGAGGTTCTGGAAAGGAAGCCATGTCATCTTTGGCGAAAAGACTTCCAGAATTGGCCCCCGTTGATTTAAACTGAGCCTTCCAATGTGGCGTGAAGGATGGAACTGGTGCATGTAATGGCATGAAACCTCATATATTAAAATCTAAACATCATTCATAGCAGTTGTAAGCTTTATCAGAAATCCTAGATACAGGCATCTTTTCAAGATCTCAGGCATTGAAAGGACCTATTGTAATATTGCACACTGTAGAACAAACGTTGTTGTCATCAGCAGGCTTGGATCTTCTGGGAGTCTGCACTCTGTCAAGGTTCTTGGCAGAGATTCAGGTAGAGAAACATTTACTTTAAAATGATTAATTATTCCCAACTCTATTTTGCCAAGGACCATGCTTTCTGTCCTCTCTTTTTAGTCATTGATCCTGAAATACTTCTGCAACTTGCTCAGCTTTCAAATTAACATGTACACTTTGAGAAATATACATATTTGATTAGATCTTTCTTTTCCCTGGAAACTGATCATGGCAGACTCTGTTGGACAAGCCCAGTGTAAATATCTATTTCATTAGTATTATTTGAAGAATATAATTTAATTAGTCCACTTCTAAACTACATTAATAGGCCATCTGGCGAAGCCAGTATTCTGAAATATAACCTTGATTTGATGGAGTTTTAATAATGTAGTTACTGTAACAGTATGTCACACTACAGATTACACAATAATACCATCAAATTATTTCACAATAAACTACAGAATAACCTAAGACTCATTTTTTTTTCCAGTACATGTGACCTAGACCTAAGAAGGCAAAATCTGAGAAAGTTATAAATATAAACTATGTTATAATTCACTTACACTAGTAATAAAATATACTTAAAATTTTAAGGCAAGTGAAAATTTTGTTTCATGTCCCTCTTCATTAAATGTCCTTTGCTGTGAGTGAAGCCTTCTTCCCCTTTAGGAAGAAGGAGGAAGAGAACAAGTACTGTGTTGGGGCTATTTAGGATATGTGTATGTGTGTGTCCTAAAATGACCAGTTTGTGAAGTAATATAATTCATCAACATAACTTACTTTGCTTTCATCAAAATATGTATTTAGAACACAGGTTTTTAAATAGTTTACTTTTGGTTGGAGATGAGCAAAAAACAAAACTAAAAAAATAGGAAAGTATTATTGAGGTAAAATTTTCTCATCATTGTTTACAAAAAAGACTGGCTCTATTAGTCGAGGTTCTCTAGAGAAACAAAACCAATAGGATTTTTTTTTTTTTAAGATAGAGTCTCGCTGTGTTATCCAGGATGTCCCCAAATTCCTGGCCTCAAGAGATTCTCCCGTCTCTGCCTCCCAAAGTGCTGGGATTACAGGCGTGAGCCACCACACCCAGCCCCAGTAGGATCCATTTATGATATGGAATTGGAATTGGCTTGCATGATTATAGAAACTGGTGACTCTAAAGTCTGCAGAGCAGGTGTCCCAGTGTGCATCTGAAAGCTAGCAGGCTGCTGTAAAACCAGGAAGAGCTGATATCCCAGTTCAAAGATTGTCAGGCAGAATCCTCCCTTTCTCAGGGAGGGTCAACCTTTTGTTCTGGCAAGATCTTCAGCTGATTGCATGAGGCCCACCCACATTATGGAGGGCAGTGTGCTTTACTCAGTCTACCAAATTAAATGTTAATCTCATTCAAAAACATCTTCACAGAAACACCCAGAATAATATTTGACAAAATATCCGGTCATTCTGTGGTCCATTCAAGTTGACACATAAAATTAATCATTAAGAATTAATGTCACAAGAGATCCACAAACTGTCAGAACTTGATAGAAACATGTATAAAACTAGAGGGTAGCCAAGTCCATATTGGCTTAAGTGTGATGCCATTTACATCTCCCTGTTGGGAGGAAGTAATTTGTCCAAACTTTTTAAAGCATCTACCAAACTAACAACTTAATCTTAGTGATGCTCGCATTCTGTAATTAGGAATTACAAAGACTAAAGCCTTATTGTCTTTCAAATTGTGTTTAAATTATGAAATGCCATTTTTAAAGCCCAGATCCATTGCTCATAAAAAATTCTCGAAATCTCCTTCTTAAAGGAAATTCTCACATCCTTGGCCAAAGGCACGTGTTCTTACAAATCAGTCATCACTGATTTTCTCTTTTAAGCTTTAGCATGTTTCAATTTCTTAGGTCACTCAACAAATATTTATTAAGCAGCTGGTATGTACCAAACTCTGTTCTAGGTATGGGGATTTGACAAAGAACAAACATAAAAAAGCTCTTATGTCATGAAACTTGTGAAGGTATTTGATCATTGATAGCAGGTTTCCACAGACAAATTTATAGCAGGGGCCCTTGGGTCAAATCTGAGCCACTGCCTGTTTTTGTGAATAAAGTTTTATTGGCCCACGTTTCATTTGTATATGTATTGTCTCTGGCTGTTCTCACACTACAATGACAGAGTGAAATAACTGTCCTTGAGACCACATGGCCCACAGAGCTGAAAATATTTACTATCTGGCCATTTACCAAAAAACATTTGCGAACTCCTGACATAGCATTACCATAAAACAAGGCCTTGTGTATTAGAGTAGATGCAGCAAATCAATGTAAAAGTACATAACTCACACACAAAAAAGAGAAATTGAGATTTATGTTCTAAGAAATTTACTTTATTCAACATAGAGGTTTTGGTAGGCAGCATAATAGCACCCCCAAAGATGTCCACAACCTAATCCCTGAAATTTGTAGATGTGATTTTTGTTTCTTTGTTTGTTTGTGATGGAGTCTTGTTCTGTCACCCAGGCTGGAGTGCAGTGGCAGGATCTCAGCTGATTGCAACCTCTACCTCCCGGGTTCAAGTGATTCCTCTGCCTCAGCCTCCCGAGTGGCCAGGATTACAGGTGTGCACCACTGAACCTGGCTAATTTTTGTATTTTATTAGAGACAGAGTTTCACCATATTGTCCAGGCTGGTCTTTAACTCCTGACCTCAAGTGATCCGCCCGCCCCAGCCTCCCAAAATTCTAGATGTGATTAAACTAAGGATCTTAAGATAGCAAGATCTTAGGATCTGGGATTATCGAGGTGGACCCAATCTCATCACAATGATCCTTAAAAGGGAGAGACAAGGAGGCCACAGTCAGAATCAGGGAAGGAGATGTGATGATGGAAGTAGAGGTAAAAGAGAGATAAACAGAGATTGGGTGATGCCACACTGCTGACTTTGAAGAAAGAGGAAGGAGCCACAAAGCAAGGAATGCCAGTGGCATCTAGAAGCTGAAAAAGGCCATCAAACAAGATTCCCCACTCAGAGACTCCAGGAGAAATCAGCCCTAATGACACCTGGATTTTAACCTGTCAGACTCATTTTGAACTTCTTATGTGCAGAACCATAAGATAAATAATTTCTGTGTTTTAAACCACTAAGTTTGTGATTATCTGTTACAGCAGCCATAGGAAACTAATACTACTAATGCCATGGTAGACACTTTCTGTGGAGTCACATCTTGACTTTGTGACTTACTGGATAGGAAATGTTTGGCAGATTAATTTCTCTAGAGCAATTTCCCTATCTAGGTTAGATAAAAAAATGTAATAACTCCAGAGTTTTTTGAACATTCAGTGAGCCTTAGGTTTTCTCACCTAAAATCAGAGAAGGCCTAAGTTAATCTGTAAATTATTATGTGTTTAAAATATTACGATCATGGGGCAGTGGTTGCTCAAATGTTTTCAGAGGGTGGGATACCTAGTAATTATGATTACTTTCTGAGGTTCATTCATGTATTTAATCCAGTATAGCTTCTGTGACTTTCTCACCTTTGACATTTATTATATGGTTTAAAAATACCTCTAAACTAGTCCCCCTGCCTGTCTCTCCAATCCACGCTGGTAACAGATTGATGCTTATGAAATGCAAAGAACATCTCATCACCACTCCACTTAAAATTCTACACTCCTTAGAATGGCACAGTTAGTTAATAGATACATATTTATGAATAAATAATTAAATGAATGTTCACCAAACACCCCTTTGGACCTAAGCTGCCCATTCCATATTTTTCTCTTATTTTGATAGCCTATCCTTTTGGTAAGAAGACACTCCAAGAAGCCATTGCTAGCACAATAAGGACTCCCCTAGATCAACATTCAATTAACATACTTGAGGTTTCCTAGTCTTTGAGACAACATATTCCTCAATGACTCTGCTCCTCCAAGAAGTAATGCTCCATCAGCATTTCCTAAAGGTTACCTGCTTCCCAGCCATTTATTTCCCATTACCTTATTATTTTGCAGGGAAAACATTACTGTTTGTTTACAAGGTCCAAGTTTTAAAGGAAATGACCATAAAAACTTTTTAAAAGCTATCTTGATGAACATCATCAAAACCACCATTTCTATTAAAGTGCTGACATTACACAAGAGGTTCTTAGCAAATGTATTTTTGCCATATAAGAATAGAGTAACAAAAAATGCATAGAAAAAAATAGTCTTTTTCTTATTAACTAGAGCCTTTGGATGCACTGATTTGTAAAACACTGATTTAACATGAGCCTCATACTAGCCACCTTATGAAGGCAGGAAGAGGACCAAAATGTAATTTTTTTTACCTCATACATGGCATCTCTTTTAAAACCATGGAGCAATGGGAGAGGGCTCAAACAAGAAATCAGAAAAATGAAACTATATGCAAACCACATCATGTCCATGTAAGTCACTCATCTTTTGGTGTTTTTATGCCTGCCTTGTTTTATTTAGACTGTAGAAACACTATAACCACTGCTATATCTATCTCTGCATTTAGGATGCTTATTTTTATAAGTACTTAGGAAACATTTTCTTTCTTTTTCTTTCTTTCTCTCTTTTTTTTTTTTTTGAGATGGAGTTTCACTCTTTTTGCCCAGGCTGGAGTGTAATGGCGTGATCTCGGCTCACTGCAACCTCTGCCTCCTGGGTTCAAGCAATTCTCCTGCCTCAGCCTCCTGAGTAGCTGGGATTACAAGTGTGTGCCACCATGCCCTGCTAATTTTGTATTTTTAGTAGAGATGGGGGTTTCCCCATGTTGGTCAGGCTGGTCTTGAATTCCCAACCTCAGGTGATCTGCCCTCTTTGGCCTCCCAAAGTGCTGGGATTACATGGCCCAGGAAACATTTTCTAATAGTAATGACTCAATAAAACAAATCACAAAGTAATAAATTCTATTGCACTAAACATGTAATTGTTAGTTCCACTCAAAATATAGATTATTATTTTGCAACCTCTACGTGTTTACTTACTTGATTCATATGTCTAGAAAAGAAGCAATTTTTCACCATTCTGAACATACTCTGTGCTAAAGACTTTGGTGCAATTGAATGCCACATGAGTTTTTACCTTAATCCTTCTTGATACTTTCTGAAATTAACATTAATATACTTCTGTCCCATGTATGGTCCTACTTCAGAGTCTTTTCAGGTTCTGCGGATATTTGCATTTTGCATCAAAACTCATCACTTTAAAAAATACGATATATTCCCAAACTTACAAATAATACAATTGTATACATGTTTATAAAGAAGCTCACATTTCATTATCTGACAGACAGAACTTTGTGGGAATTGTGGCTTAGAAATCTGAAGTTACTTTTACAGTGCCAGAAGTTTGACACTGATATGGCTTTGCCTATTCACATGATTCAATAATACTTTAGTTCTGACAAAATATCATTTCTAAGTCAGTTTGGGTCTTTTGCATTTGTTAGTTAATTCAATGAAATTTTTAAATAATAGGTATTATTGTATTACTTAGTTTGGATGAAAAGAATTAAAATGCGCAAGATGTTAAAAGTTACTTTAAAAAATAATGCTTGCTTGTGCACAGCTTCTGTTTTTTAATATATTTTATTTTATAGAGCAGTTTTAGGTTCAAGCAAAGTTGAGCAGAAGATACAGAAGTTTTCCATATGCTTCCTGCCCCCACAGATGCACAGCCTTCCCGTTTATCAATATTCCCCACTAAACTTGTATATTTCTTACAATTGATTAACCTAAATTCACATATCATAATCATCTGATTTCCAAGGTTTACATTAGGGTTCGTTCTTGATGTTGTACATTCTGTGGGTTTGGAAAAATGTGTAATGGCATTTATCCACCATTACAGTACGATATTTGGCCATTCTTGCACTGCTATAAAGAAATAGCTGAGTCTGAATAATTTATAAGAAAAGAGATTTAACTGGCCCACAATTCTGCAGGCTTTACAGGAAGCATGGTGCTGACATCTGCTCAGCTTCTGGGGAGGCTTCAGGAAGCTTACAATCATGGCAGAAGGTGAAGGGGGAGCAGGCAGATCACATGACAAAAGCAGGAGCAAGAGAGAAAAGTGGAGGTACTACACACTTAAACAACCAGATCTCTCAAGAACTCACTCACTATCACAAGGAAAGCACCAAGAGGATGGTGTTGGACCATTCATGAGAAATCTATCCCCACGATCCAGTAACCTCCTGGCAGGCTCCACCTCCAATACTGAGGATTGTGATTTAACATGAGATGTGGATGGGGACACATATCCTAACTATATCAAGTATCATACCAGAGTAGTTTCACCACCCTAAAAATCCTCCATGATCTGCCTATTGGTCCTTCCCTCCCCCTTAGTTTCTGGCAACCATTTGTCTCTTTACTACCTTCAATATTTTGCCTTTTTCAGAATGTCATACAACTGGAATTATATAAAATGCAGCCTATTCAGATCAACTTCTTTCAGTTAATAACATGCATTTAAATTTCTTCTATATCTTTTCATGGCTTGATAGCTCATTTCTTTATAGTGCTGAATAATATTCTATTATCAGTTTGAATTAGTTTATTTCTCCATTCATCTACTAAAGGACATCTTGACTTCACCCAAGTTTTGGCAATTATGAATAGTGCTGCTATGAACATCTGTGTTCAGGTTTTTGTGTGGACATAAGTTTTCAGCTCTTTTGAGTAAATACCAACGAGTGTGATGACTGAATCATATGGTAGGAGTATGTTTAGTTTTATAAGGAACTGCCAAACTGTCTTCCAAACTGGCTAAACTATTTTGCATTTTCACCAGCAATAAATTAGAGTTTCTGTTGCTTCATGTATGTGCCAGTATTTGGTGTTTTTAGTGTTCTGGATCTTGGCTATTTTAATAGGCGTGTAGTGGTATATTTTTGTTGTCTTAAATTGCGTTTCCCTAATGATATATAATGCAGGGCATCTTTTCATATGCTTGTTTCCATTGTTACATCTTCTTTGGTGAGGTGTCTGTTAAGGTGTTTGGCTCATTTTACCATCTGATTATTTGTTTTCTTACTGTTGAGTCTCAAGAGTTCTTCATATATTTTGGATAACAGTCCTTCACCAGGAAAGGACTTTTGCAAATATTTTTTTCCTAGTGCACGGCTTGTCTTCTCATTCTCTTGAAATTGTCTTTCTCAAAACAGAGGTCTTAAATGATAGTGAAATGAAGTTCTCAACTCTTTGGGGTAAAGACCAAGGAGTGTGATTGCTGAATTACCTGGTAAAGTGTGTTTAGTTTCATAAGAAACTGCCAAGCTGTTTTCTAAAGTGGCTGTACCGTTTTGCATTTTTGCTAGCAATGAATTAGAATTTCTGTTGCTCCACACACTTGCCCGGATGTGGTGCCATGCCTTTAGGTTTGTATCTAAAAAGCGATCTTTATGCCCAAGATTATCTAGGTTTCTCTTATGTTAACTTTTAGTTTCATAGTTTTGTATTTTTACCTTTATGTCTGTGCTTCATTTTGAGTTTATTTTTGTGAAAGTATGAAGGCTGTGCTTAGATTCATTGTTTTTTATATGGATATCCAGTTTTAGCACCATTTGTTGAAAATACTCTCTTTGCTCCATTGGATTGCCTTTGCTAGTTTATCAAGGATCAGTTGACAACATTTATGTGAGTTTATTTGAGAGCTGTCTATTTGGTTCCATTGATGTATTTGACTATTTCTTTGTGACTACCACATGCGCTTCATTACTGGAGCTTATGATAAGTCTTAAAGTCAGCCGGGCATGGTGGCTCACGGCTGTAATCACAGCACTTTGGGAGGCTGAGGCGGGTGCATCACCTGAAGTCAGGACTTTGAGACCAGCCTGGCCAGCATGATGAAAACCCTCTCTCTACTAAAAATACAAAAAATGAGCCGGGCATGGTGGCAGACACCTGTAATTCCAACTACTTGGGAGGCTGAGGCAGAGGAATCACTTTAACCCAGGAAACAGAGGTTGCAGTGGGCTGAGATCATGCCATTGCACTCCAGCCTGGGCAACAAGAATGAAACACTGTCTCAAAAAAATAAAATAATAAAATAAAATAAATAAAAAAGGTAAGTCTTAAAGTCAAGTAGTGCCCATTGCTCCAACTTTGTTTCTCTTCTTTAATATTGTATTGGCTATTTTGGGTCTTTCACATCTCCATTTATACCTTAAAATTAGTTTGCCAATATTTACAAAGTAACTTGCTGGGATTAAAATTACACTGAATTTATATATCAAGATGAGAAGGACTGATACTGTGACAATATTGAGTCTTCCTATCCATGACCATGGTATATCTTTCTATTGATTAGTTTTAAAAAAAAATTTTTCATCAAACGTTTACAGTTTTCCTCACATAGATCTTGTGTGTGTGTGTGTGTGTGTGCGTGTGTGTGTGTGTGTGTGTGTATGTAGGCTAATACCTCAATATTTTATTTTAGAGGTTGCTAATGTAAATGATATTGTGTTTTTAATTTCAAATTCCAAATGTTTATTGCTAATATATAAGAAAGTGATGGATTTTTCTAATATTAACCTTGTATCCATAAACCTTGCTATATTTGCTTATTAGTTTCAGACAGTTATTTATTGTTTTAGATTTTTTATTTATAGGATCATGACATCTACAAGCAAAGACAGTTTTATTTATTCTTTTACTATCAGTATACCTGTTATTTTCTTCTCTTATTGCATTAGCTAGGACATTCAGTACGATGTTGAAAATCAGTAATGAAAATATGTATTCTTGCCTCGGTTCCTAATCTTAGGGGAAATTATTGAGTTTTCCATGAGTAAGTATGATGTTTATCTATAGGATTTTTGTAGATATTCTGTATCAAGTTGAGGAAATTCTCCATTCCTATTTTACTGAGAGTTTTTATTATGAGAGGATGTTGGATTGTCTCAAATGCTTTTTCTGCATCTATTGATATAATCATATGATTTTTATTTTTTTAGTTTGTTAATGTGATGAAATATCTTAGTTGACTTTTGAACGTTAAACCAATTTTATATCCTGGGATAAATCCCGCTTGGTTGTGGAGTATAATCCTTTTAATACATTGTTGGATTTGATTTACTAATGTTTTGTTGAAAATGTCTGTACCTACGCTCATGAAAGGCATTGGTCTGTAGTTTTGTTGTAATACATTTGTTGGATTTTGGAATTAGGGTAATACTGGCCTGATAGAATGAGTTACAGAGTATTCCTTTTGCTTCTAAATTCTAAAAGAGATTTTAGAGAATTGGCATAATTCCTTCACTAAACATTTGGTAGAATTCACCAGTAAACCCATTTGGACCAAGTGCTTTCAGTTTTGGAAGATTATTAACTATTGATTTGATTTTTGTAATAAATATAGACCTACTGAAATTGTCTATTTCTTCCTGTGTGAGTTTTGGCAGATCATGTCTTTAAAGATATTTGTTCATTTCATTAAGGTTATCAAATTTGTGGGCATTGAGTTGTTCATAGTATTTCTTTATTATTTCTTTAATGTCTATGCAATTTGTAGTGTTTTCTGTACTTTCATTTCTGATGTTAGTAATTGTGTCTGTTCTTGTTTTTTCTTAGTCTGGTTAGAGGCTTATAAATTTTACTGATCTTTTCAAGTAATCCACTTTTTGTTTGTTTTATGTTTTCTGTTTATTTCTTTTTTCAATTTTATTTATTTCTGTCCTAAATTTTATTATTTTCTTTCTTCTGCTTACTTTGTATTTAATTTTCTTATCTTTTCCTAGTTCCCTAAGGTGGAAGCTTAGATGATTTGCTTTAGGTCTTTATTCTTCTCTAATATATGCATTCAATGCTATAAATTTCTCTCTAAGCATTGCTTTGGCTGCTTCCCATAAATTTTTATATCTTGTGTATTCTTATTCATTTGGTTCAAAATACTTTGTTAAATTTCTGTGGAAGTTTCTTCTTTGAACCATGTATTATTTAGAAGTGTGCTTATTCTACATGTCCTTTGGGATTCTCAAATTATGTTTTTGTTACTGATTTCAAGTTTAATTCCATTTTCATCTGGGGACAGACATTTTATGATTTCTAGTATTTTAGATTTGTTGAAATCTCCAACTATAATATTGAATTTATTTATTACTCCTTGCAGTTCTATCAATTTTTTCCTGATATATTTTGATGCTCTATTGTTAGGCACATACACATTAAGGAACATTTTTACCTTTCTGGAGAAATGACCACTTTATTTTTATGTAATGCCCTTCTTTATTCCTGATCACTTTTCTTACTGTGAAGCCAGCTCTGTCTCAAATTAATACAGCTACTCTACTTTCTTTTGAGTAGTGTTAGCATAGTATATCTTTCTCTATTTACTTTTAATTTATATGTGTCTTTAGATTGAAAGTGAGTATGTTCTTGATCAAATTAAGTTGGATTCTATGTTTTGATTCATTCAGAAAATCTCTATGTTTTAATTGGTGCATTTACATTATTAGTATTCAAAGTAATTATTTGTGTAGGTGGATTAATATCTGTCAAATTTGTTTTTTGTTTTGTTTTTGAAATGGAGCCTTGCTCTGTTGCCCAGGCTGGAGTACAGTGATGCTATCCCGGCTCCCTGCAACCTCCACCTCCCAGGTTCAAGGGATTCTCCTGCCTCAGCCTCCTGCATAGTTGGGATTACAGACATTTGTCACCACGCCTAGCTAATTTTTTGTATTTTTAGTAGAGACAGGGTTTCCTCATGTTGGCCAGGCTGATCTCAAACTCCTGACCTCAAGTGATCCACCTGCCTCAGTCTCCCAAAGTGCTGGGATTACAGACATGAGCCACCACGTCCGGCCAAATTTGTTACTGTTTTCTATTTATTGACCTTATTCTTTGTTCTGACTTTTATCTTCAATTCTTTTTCTAAACTTTCATTTTCATTTTACCTTTACTTATTCCTTCTTTGATGCTTTTCTTTCTTTATGTAGATCCGAGTTTTAAACTCTATATTTTATAGAGAGTTTTTAAACTCTATATTTTATAGAGAGTTTAAACTATATATTTTCCTTCTTTTATAACAGCTGCTTTTAACATTTTTTGCAAGGCATGTCTACCAGCACTGAATTCTCCAGTTATCCTTTGTCTGAAAATCTCTATTTATTCTTCATTTTTGAAAGATTATTTTGCAGGATACAGAAGTCTAGATTGGTGGGGATTTTATCTAAACACTTTACATATTTTTTTTTCTTGCTTCCCATTTTCATGTTTTCTGAAGAAAAGTTGAACGTAATTCTTATCCCTGCTTCTCTATAGCTAAGGTGTTTTCTCCCTCTGACTTCTTTCAGTAGTTTCATCTTTAGCTTTGATTTTCTGTGGTTTGAAAAAGGTAAGCCTAGGTGTAGCTCTTCTCTCATATTTATCCTGCTTGGTGTCCCTTGAACTTCCTGAATCTATAGTTTGGTGTCCTGAAATTAATTCAGGGATATTCTTAGTCATTATTGTGTTAACTATTTATTTTCTACCCTTTTTTTAAATCCATCTGGTATTTTCATTTTGTCTATGTTACACCTTTTGTAGTTGGCCCACAGTTCTTGGTTATTCTATTGGTGGTGGTGATGTTGGTGATGTTGGTGATGTTGGTGGTGGTGGTGGTGGTGGTGGTGGTGGTGGTGGTCATGGTGGTGGTGGTGGTATTTATTCTCTTTATTTTTCAGTTTCTATTGAATTTCTATTGAAATATCCTTAACCTCAGAAGTTCTTTCATCAGTCATGTTCAGCCTACTAATAAGCCCATCAAAGGCATTCTTCGTTTTGGCACTGTGTTTGATATCTTATATTTTAGTTTTATTCTTCTTAGACCTTTTAAATCTCTTCTTACATTGTCCATTTGTTCTTGCATGCTGTTTCCTTTATTCTTTAGGGTATTTTGCATACTAATGGTAGTTGTTTTAAGTTTCCAGTCTGATCATTCCAATATCCCTGTCATATCTGACTCTGATATTGACGTTTGCTCTATCTCTTCAAACTATGTTTTTGTTTGTTTGTGTGCTTGTCTTTTGCCTTTAGTATATGTCTTGTAACTTTTTTCATAACCAGACTCAATGTACCAGGCAAAAGGAAATGCTGTAAATGAGCCTTTAGTAATGTGGTGTTAAGGTATGGAGAAGGGAAAGTGTTCTATACCCCTTTTATTAGGTCTCAGTCTTTTAGCAAGCCTGTACCTCTGAACTGTGAACCTAACACATGCTTCTCAACCCTCCTCACCACTTAGATGGGGCAGGGTGGCTAGAGTGGGCCGGAGTTGGGTATTTTCCAATTCTCTGCATGGAAAGCTGAAGAGAAGTTGGTTATTTCTCTTTCCTCAGGTCAGCTCATCTCTGTTAAAATCCCAGCAGGCTAGGTTCTGATTAAATTGTTTCTCCTGAGGGCAGACCTTGCTAAAAAGAACAAGAATGCTCTGGTATATTTCTAAATGGTTCCTTTTCATCTCTCTCCCAGAAGCATGAGGAAATTTTTCTCTGATAATTACTGTGAGGACCTGGTACAACTCCTGTAGGTAAAACAGACAGAAGTGTGAGTATGTCCCTTATAACTAGGTAACACTGAGGTTTTTAATTCTCAAAGTTGTCTACATCAAGCCTCCAGTAATTTATCAATTACAGTTCAGATTTCCCTACCCAAACTCTGGTTTCTATGGGGGTTACTAGTGGTGAGTTTCTGCTCTAGTAAGTTGTGATTCTCTGTATTTACCTATTGGTCTCTCTACTTTTGAAGGTGGCAGTTTACTCTATGACCTCCCTTCTTTTACAGATCTAAGAAGAGTTGTTTATTTTTGTTGCTGTTGTTGTTGCTGTTTTTCAGTTTTTTTAGCTTTTTGCTCATTGGGACAGAGTGGCAACTTCCAGACTTCTTAAATGCCAGATAAGAATTCTGAAGCCCCTCTTCAGCCTTTTAAATTTTGTATTTCTCTATAAAAATCCAGAATTTGCTCAGTGAATGCCATGGAAAGGCATTTGGATAAGTTGTTTTGAAAATAGTCATTGACATTAAAAACATATTATACTAAGACTACAGTCAGAGACTGCAATATATTGTAAATATTCTTTGCTAACCCAATTAGAATTTAAGTTATTTGAAACGTGTACGCTTGTCCATGAATAAATAGTGGTTTACTTTTAACAAATGCATTTATTTGAGTTTATCTATTTAAAAGAAATAATATGTGAGTAGCAGAGCAATTTATACAGACATTAAATTGTACTCAGCTCCTATATGTAATCTTACTTCTCCTTCCTGAACAACTCATTCATTTATTCATTAAAAATATGTATTGAATATTTTCCAAGGGTTGAGTGTTAATTAGTGGAAACACAGCCGTGAGCAGACAAAAGTACATGCCCCTTGGGGCTGTCTAAAAATCCCTAATCTCAAGAACTTTCAAAGAAGCCTCTGTCTTTTCTTGCCTCTGATTGTAGTGTGACAGAGGACTGACGGATTCTAGGAAAACAGCCTCTTTCCTAGTTGTGGTCTTGGCCGTGACCACCAAATCAGTGGTGATCAAAGTGGACAGAAAACTAATGGGCCCCTTTCTGACTCTTCTGGACTGGGGAAGAGGAAGTTCTTTGGGAGAATGGGTATGAGAGAGCACAAGTAGGAGTGAATTCTCTACCAAATGGGGCCTGAGAGCACATTCCATTTTATTTAGGAAAGTACAAAAGATATTGTTTCTTATACCAGGAATTGCAGATTAAAATTCATACCTACTAGCAATGTTTAATTATAGAATTTTTAGAAAAAAAATTAGAAAATAATTTTTAAAAAATAAAAAGAATAAAATACAAAATATGGTATTCTTACGAGAACATCATTCAAGAACATTAGGATCATCTAATTAATACTCTGATCTGATGTTTCTCTTAGCAATATATATTTTTCCATGAATCCAAAATAGTCTTCATTGATATGAATTTTAAAGGACTCTCAAAAATTCATTTATTAGGTGTATACATTCCTAGTGACAAATCTTTTTAAATTTGTGGGAAATGTATATAAGCAAACTAAATCTTTTTAAAACTCAAAGATTTCTTCAATTATAATTATTGCCTGACTGGCAGTCTAAGAATCTCTAGTATGTCTGTTTAAATGTTTAACACAAAAAGCAAAAGCTCCAAAATTCGCTGCTCCATAATGTCAGAGGTTTGTGAACCAGAGCAACTCCATATTAAACAGGAGCTGGGTAAAATGAGGCTGAGTCCTACTGGGCTGCATTCCCAAACAGTTAAGACATTCCAAGTCACAGGATGAGACAGGAGGTCAGCACAAAACACAAGTCATAAAGACCTTGCTGATAAAACAGGCTGCAGTAAAGAAGCCAGCCAAAACCCAACAAAACCAAGATGGCGACAAGAGTGACCTCTGGTCATTCACTGCTACACTCCCATGAGTACCTTGACAGTTTACAAATGCCATGGCAACATCAGGAAGTTTCCCTATATGGTCTATAAAGGGGAGGCATGAATAATCCACCCCTTGTTTAGCATATCATCAAGAAATAACCATAAAAATGGGTAACCAGCAGCCCTTAGGGCTGCTCTGTCTATGGAGTAGCCATTCTTTTATTCCTTTACTTTCTTAATGAACTTGCTTTCACTTTGTGCTGTGGACTTGCCCTGAATTTTTTTCTTGCAAGAGATCCAAGAACCCTCTCTTGGGATGTGGATTGGGACCCCTGTCCTATAACGATAATGCAACTCCAAAGAGGAAATATAGCTTAGGTGGCATTTGGTTCTGAAATTAGAGTATAATGTAAAAAACTAAGTATAATAAAAACCCTTATGAATTCCATAAAGAGGCAATCCAAGGAGACTGACTTTTAGTATGTTTGCCCAGCCCAGTTTTGTAGCAGCATTAGTGAAAATTGGTGTTTCTTTGGCACAGCGCAATAAAGCAGTTGAGTTGCATTTAGGTACTATGTTGCAAGAAAACCGTGTGGTGGGTTATCAGAACCAAACACTCCTGTGAAATTCCCATTTTATGAGAAGCACATGGAGACTGAGGCCCATGACAAAACAACAGGTTTAGGTCCCCTTCATCACTGCTTGGGACATAGAGGAAAGGAAGGCTCTATGAAGAAGGCAGTTTTTACTCTGGTTTCTGAAAGTTCTGTAGGATAAACAGGAAGATGGTGTAGGAAACAAGCATAAATGTGAAGATGGGAGGCTGGCAGAAGGGAGGTGCTAATATATTCCAGGTGTCACGTTGACAAAATAAACAAAGCTTTCAAGGAAACAAAGCACCATAAATATTCAGAGAAAAAAATGGCATAGGATGCATGGCAGGGGAGCATAGAGACTAGGAATAGAAAACAGGTTTAAGTCAAATTTTGATGAACTTCAGCTGTTCTGGAGAAAGACTAGTAGAATCATTCAGGGAATAAATCTTAAGTCTCAGATTGCCTTGCAATAGGTGGACAGAGACCAAGCTCTCCTTCTGTTCCAGTGGAAGGGACTGCACAGGAACTCAGCTTCCTATGGGTCTGAGTGCATTCCTTTCCCCAAGCAGCTAACATTTTCAAACAACTCTTTGAAGGAGCTGGCGTGTACATTAAATGTTGACTCTTGCCTCTCCCAAATGTACTCCAGAAGGAAGCAAAGGGATAGTGTCCCATCCCTGGAACACAAACCCATGGTGTATCCCGAAGTACTCCATCCTCAAAGAATTCTCAGGGGGCTAATGAGACATCAGGGAACCCCTGCCCTCTCCTCCTGAACTTTATTATGTTTCCCCTATTAAAGCCTATTCTCTGTACCCATACTTCCCAACATCATGAAATTCCCTCTAACCCACCTCTCTATGGTTGCTGGTTGTTTTTAATCACTACAAATTCACTGTAGATTTTTAAGCAGTGAACTTTCATTGCAGAGTTGTTCACTGTCCTGAAAGGAGTGCATGTAGGAAAGAAGCAGCCAGAGTCAAGGAGCTGAGTCAGGAGCTAGCTGAGACTGAAAACTGTTAGAAGCCCTACACTTTGAAAATGTTACGGTATTACCATCTCTAACTCTAAACCAAAATAAAATCAATGCATAACTATTAGTAATGAAACGTGTGTAGGAAAACTTCAGTATATTTGTCAAGGTTTTCTGATGGAAAAAACCCTGGAAAGCTTCATTAAAGCTGAACTATCTTCATCTTTATGATATCTCTGCTTTGAAGGACCCTAAGGGTTTGCTGGACTGCCTATGGGGTAATCCAGTCAAGATTTATCTGGAGTCTAGATAAAATGCAATAAGAATATTAAATGTGGCAGTGGCAGTGAGCATGGAATGAAGGAGAGAACTAAAGGGAGGGGGAGTGAAATTGACCTTAGAAGGGAATTGATTGGAAAAACAGAAGGACTAAGGGAGAGAATTAATCACGCCTCTGGTTTTTAACTTGGGTGGTTGAGAACCAGTAATGGCATTATCATCAGAGAAGCAATGAATAGAAGGAGGAAGAGAGGGCAGAGGAGGAGGAAGAGGAGTAGAAACAGAAAGAAAAGAATAACAATAATATTTTTATTATAGTTAACATTTATTGAGCACTTACAAGTGTTGCCAAGAACACTTCTAAGCACTTCATTTGCATTTCCCCCAAATATCTTGGCATGTGCTCATAGGAGGACTAGACTGTTTTACATGAACATATTTATGACTGAACATGTGTTCTTTGCATTTCACTTATACATATATGGAATTTTTACAGAAATGTATGGCCATATTTCTCACATATACATAGTGACATTTAAACACTTTAGGAGCCTGAGTCAATTGCTTTGGCCACATGAAATATCCCTGAGCAGTTCATGTAATATGAGTTAAAATTGAAGATTTCATAAATCACTGCTACTACCAGAAGCAATCTGTTCTCAGTTTCTGGCTTCAAAGAAATGAATATTAGGTGGTGTCTGTGGAAAATAAATGGGTTCATCTGCATGTTTGGACTTGACGTATAGGGCTGCTACATGTGTGCAGTTCCCTCCCATGATTCTATCTTTTGACCCAGATAAAATTGATTCACTGTAAAAAACTTCCAGTGGCTTCTAATCATTTCTCAGTGTTTGGTTTGGTTTTGTTTCCTTTTTCTTACTAAGCAGTTGCCTACTTGGCTTCTCCACCTTTATGTGAAAAGCACCAGGCAATTCACATATCCAAAACAAACCGAGTATCTTCCATCACTTGTAAACACTATTCTATGGTCACCCAACAGACCAATTCCTTCTTTCTTGATTTCTCCACTATAGAAATTGGAAAATCTGCACATAGCCATATCTCCCTAATATCAGCAATTCATTTCTGAAAATCTGATATTCTGGGCAAGAAACACTAATCAGGAGCTTATTTTCCATTATTTTAAAGAAAAAACGTATCAAACATTGCACATAAACACTAAACCCCCAATCAATTTTGTAAGTAAAATATACACCCACAAAACACTCACCTATATACAACTAACAAACTAATATTTATGATATAAAATATTAAAATATGACTAGTCTCCAAGCAAATAACATGTTTTTTAAGAAACATGTATAGAAGCATAACATGTATGATACAGCATGACAAATTCACAGCAACTTTTGTTGAAAAACTGCAGCAAAATTTTCAGTAAAAGGACAGGACTTTCTTCTAATGACATGTCACTCCCTTGACCAACATGGAGAAACCCTGTCTCTACTAAAAATACAAAATTAGCTGGGCATGGTGGTCCATCCCTGTAATCCCAGCTACTCAGGAGGCTGAGGCAGGAGAATTTCTTGAACCCGGGAGGCGCAGGTTGTGGTGAGCCAAGATCGCACCATTGCATTCATTGCACTCCAGCTTGGGTAACAAAAGTGAAACTCTGTCTCAAAAAAAAAAGAAAAAAGAAAAAAGAAATGGCTTAATACTTGAAGAAAGCTGAGAAGAGAGAAGGGGAGGAAAGTTGAAAAAGCACAATTTGTCATTTGTTGTGATGAATGCTAACAAGCAGATAGGGATGGGACACTTTTAGATGTTCCAGTCATTCATTGCTCCATAAAAACTGAATGGTTTAAAACACCAATTAATAATTACGTTGGCCTTGCTTCAACATCTACCTAACTAGTAGCAATTCAGTCTGCAAGTTTTGGAACTCCTTCTGACCAATTTGTGTTGTGCAAAATTAGGAAAGGGATCTGCTTTAGCCACATTAATCTACTGACATGCTCCTTGCTTATCCTGATAGAATCATTACAGAACGACACTGCCACCTTTTTGCTGACATGATAAACTGATGTTCCCAAGGCCACTGCTTCCGTGATGGGTAATGACTCACATAGAGTGGTATCCACACTCTTATAGCAGAGATCTGATCATCTCTCAAAGCTTCTTTCCCATGACCTGTTCCAGTCTCAGGACTGGGAAACCCTCATCACCTCCCCATTATCAGGAAAAACTCTCCAAGTCTCTCCTTGGTATGATTCTTTCTACCTCCTACCAAGTTCATATTTCCCTCCGCTTCCTTTTACCTGGGAGAATACCACATAATTTTACCTTTATGTGGCTTGAAAAACACAGTACTGTTTCCTCCTTCCTATGGCTCAGACTAAAGTCAGAAAAGGCTGAGGATTTTTGGCTTGTTTGCTTGATTTCTTTCAAACTCATTTAAGTCTACTGTCTACACTATGAACTCACATATTTTCCAAGTGCAAATAATGTCATCCTCTTATCTTAAAACCTTCTATGACTTTCCATTAGAATCAAGACCAAAATACTAAAAAGACCCTAGAAGGTCTGCCTCCAAACTTTGTCTTCTCCTTTCTCTGTATTTCCAGCGACTCTGGCTAGCTTCTGGATCCACACAACACTCATGTTTGACACGTCATAATCTGTGCTCTTCTCTCCACCTTTTCCTATTTATTTCCCTGCCAGTGACTCAATTTGCCTACTTAAGGCCCACTCATCCTTCAGAGCTCAGCTTAAATGATACTTTCTTAGGAAAATTCCCATTTCCATCACACAGGCCTTATTAAGCCACTTCGACAAACACTCAAATTATTCTTGCTCCTTGTAATTTTTCCTATCAACATGGAAAATACTTTGTGATTATGCTTTTGTTTGTAGGACTCATTTTAATCTCTTTCTCCTGTATTAATCTATAAATTTATTGAGAGTCAGGAGTCACATCTGTTTGCCTGGATTTTTTACTAACATGTATCTGACATGGAACTATTTGCCTAATTAATAATAATGATCTAGTGGTGAGTGGGAACCAGCCTGGTTACAAAGGATTCCCTGTTGTAGTAAAGTATAACCTTGCTTTTGTGTTTCACATTTTTCCTCTCTGATCTGAGACCTTCACTTCTTGTTTCAGGATCCCTAGTAACAAGACTTGTTCTTTGCTTACATAAACACTCACGTAGGGTTTTGGGGAACCAAGCCTTTATGTGTTACTCTCTCAAATAGCTATGTAACACATTGCTGTATTGCTCTGAACTGAGCACTGAGCATATTGTGCCTACCACCTCTCTCTTAGTCTCTCTGCAAGGAAAAATGTTATTTTCTGCTCCAGTTACGTGCTCTCCCTGCCTAAGTATGGAAGGGGTTTTAAAGGGCCTCTGATGGGAGGATCTGCTCCTGCTTGGATACTGAACTAGGCACAGATCCTCCACTTGGGCAACAATCATGACGCTCACTTTGTAGTATCATTAAAACTTCCCAAGGCAACGGTAGCTGGAAGCATTGCTGTTAAATCACTTTATACCCAATAAAGTGTAGGTTACACAATATTTTTATAATGTCATGGTAACCTAATGAGTCATCCTCCACTATAGGCCAGAATACTGTATCCATGATCAGGGCACACTGTCATCAAATCCAGGATGGAGGCATATGGTCAGAGTCTTACCAATGTTTATTTTTTTAGACTTCATGATAACCACCCACAACATTTGCCCAAGTTACTGAAGCAACAAACTTAATTCTTACAACATGCTTTCATTATGTGTTGTGATTTCCGTATTTTAAAGTTATTTCAAATTGATCGTATTTAAGAATGTCAGGCTTCAAATGATACCTGTAAAAGATCTTAATGTAATCAATAAAATATTTCCAGTTCTGCTAAGGAATGGTGACTTCTGAGAAGTTTTCCAGAAGGTGATATTTCAGTCAGCTGTGATCAGAGACGCCCTTTCCCTGACATAAATATTCTATTGACTTCCTGATCTTTTGTGAGTCATTTCTTGTTCTGAAACTGGTATTTCTACAAATTTATCTTTCCCTTTTAGTTTTATAACATTATAGATTGATGTTTCTGGTATACTAAACTACTTAATTCTTTACTATACATTAATAACATTATTTATTGTTTATTTGTCTGATTGGTAGAAATACCAAGAAAATAAAATTATTTATTTTAAAATGTTAAAATTTAGTTGAAAATACAGCACACAATAGAAGACAGCTCAATATGTGAGTTAGCATCAATTTGGTAGAATAACTGAATACTAGAGAAATTTGGAGAAAGGGAAGATCAATGAGACTTGAAGAAGATGAAGAAGAATTGGGAGAGGAAGAAGTGACTCTTAACTAAAGTAAAAATGGATACAGAGTGTACATTTATCTAGGGAATAAAGAGAGGAGCAGGGAGCATTCCGATTAAAATAAATAAATAAAATACATAATAATAAATGTAAATACGGAAGTACACATCGAAAAGTATAATCATGGATCAATGAAATGGGATAGTGGAACAAATCATAATTACTCTTGGGATTTAGTTGATAAATATAGCATTTGGCTGAATTTTACCGAAAAACAGAATATTAAATGTCAATTACACTAATGTTTTCTGGGTGTTAGCACAGGAAGAAAATGAATGGTGAAGCCAAGCCAGAAAGATCTGGTGTTAAATACCAGATCCTTTACTTATTGGCTGTGAAAATTTTGGTAATTATTTTTCTCTCAGCATCAGTTTTCGTATTTCTAAAGTGAGGGAGAAACATTGACTCATTCTTTTGCTGTGACTACTAAATAAGATAATGCATGTGAAGGACTTAGGCACTCATTATTTATCAGCTGTTCTTCTTATATCCCACTGATGAATTCTCAGTATCCAGAACAGTGTCTGGTATATTTAAGCCCCCAGTAAGTTTTTATTCATTGAATAATATTACTTCTAAAAATTCCCCACTCTCCCAGCCTTTTATTCATTAAAAATCATGTTTGTTTAACAAGTACAAGAGTAAAGATGGTTCAAATAGTCAATCTCCCTTAATAATAAAATAGAATAAACACAAATTCAAAGAGTATCAGTTAACTTCAATTTCATATATAAGCTATGGAACAAAGTGATAATAAACAGAATAAAAAATGAGCTATGAAATAAGAGTTTGTGATTACATATAGTACTTGGAGGTGATTGCCTGCTAAACTCTTTGTAATTTCCACAGAGGTGTCTTAGAACTAAGAATTGTTCCCCATCCCCAATTTCATACTCCCCTATACGTATACCAAGAGTTTTATAAATAAATTGATTTCAATATGAAGCTTAAATTTCCAAATGGTTTCAAATGGTTCTTCAGTGCCTGAGATTAATGTATATGGTTAAAGAGGATGGTCAAGTTTATTCTTCTTAAATAGTAAATTAAAACTGTGTTTTAGAAATATTTTACTATTTTGATTCCAAATATCCCAAGAAATATAGAATGAAATACATAAAATATGTTACACTGCTTTCACATTTATTACCTAGCAATGGTAAAATGGCAGTATATAAATGTATGACAAATTGATAAAGAAATCTGGTAACTAAATCAGCTTCCTGCATTTCAAATATCTGTGCAAAAGGGCCAGATGGTGAACTGAAAATCTGCATGAGTGCTGACTTTTAATGAAAACACTTACATGCTCTTCATGGCCACAATTAGTATAGCTTCTCTGCTTTCCTCCCTTGATGTTAGGACCTTGTTAGACTGAACTCTTATGTCAATAAAACCAGCTTCAAGTTCACATGCAAACACATTCATAGCAAGCAACCTCCCCTGTTAGTTAGAAAGGTTAATCAAGGTAAAGCCCTTGGTAGATGCAGGATATTCATTTCTAAATTGAAAAGTCCTCTTGATATTAAAGTTTGAAGGGAAAAATATTTGCTAACCCTATAAAATTGAATTACCATCAAGCAAGGGAAGTGGTTCTGCATATTTCATACATGAAAAGGAAATATTTGGTATTCATTCAATTTTTTTTGCTTGTAAGTCCTGTCTCAGAGACATCGCACATATATGAAAAGGAAAAAAAAGCATTAAATTAATGCAACACCATTCCAATAGTTTGGCTCGCTTTTTTCCTGGAGCCTTTTTTTTTTTTTTTTTTTACTGCTGTGAAAAAATAAGAATATGCAGGACATAGAACAGCAGTTCTCAGATATTTTATGCTTCATGAAAACCTCATCTGAACAGCTGTTGTTCAGGGCTGCTAAAGAGAAATGGACATCTGTTATACAGACATCTTGTTTTTACTAATATTAGTTTTCTTAAAATTGTAAGTAACATGGATTGAATATCCATCTGTCCATGTTCTTGGTGTAAACACAAGCATTTTAGCTTTGAGACTTTCCTTCCTCAATATTTACTTTCAGAAATTCAAAATGAGAAAGAGCTGAAAAGATAGCAGTAGCTCTACTATAACACAGAGAAAATGAAAGGAATTTTTTTCCTTCCCCCTGAAGGTTTGAGTCCCCTGAAATAAACTGATAATAGATTAACACTAGAAGAGGCATACAAATTTATTAATGTGCAAAAATGCACGGGAGCCATACAAAATATGAGACTCAAAGAAGAACCATATAGTTGAGTCTTAAATACTCTATTCATAGGAGAGAGGGAAAGTGGGGATGTAGGCAATTTTGAAGGGTGGTAAATGATTTTCAGAGGAATTAAATGGACCCAAAGAACAGACAGTAGCTTGTGACAAAGTCTGCCTAGGTGTGATGACATTCATCAGTCTTTCTTCCTGCAATATAAACTTAATTGTCTCTGGTTAATAAAATTTCAGGGAGGCAGTTGAAGGCAACTGTGTTCCTTATGGAGGAGCTTCAGATAGGAGAACTTCAGACAGAGTTCCACCTGGCACTTAGGGGAAGAAACAGGAGGAGGTCAGAAAAGTTCTTGGTTCTGAGGCTGCTTCTAAACCCTTTTAATTTCCTTTAGTTTAAAGTGCTCAGCATGCTAAAGTGTCACATGCTCAGGTACCGTTTTCTGAGCCCCAACAAAGGAAGACTGTTTTAATATGGAAGATAATAATTCCACTGATAATGACTTTGAAAATTATCAACTCTCCCCTCATTTCTAGGACATGAAGGATCACATAAATGTTAAGCACCTTCAGTATAACCCTGTCTCTAACACGATTTTCAGATGTATTGCACATGTCTTTTGATATCTGCCCTATCCAGACGATGCTGGCTAATGTGGTCTATCCTAGGAAATATTTTGAAGAGGAAATTTAGCTTGATCTTTTATAAAAAAGTGTTGGATGTTGACGAGTAGAGAAAAAGAAGAGTTATAATTTTAAATGGAGGATACAGATGAGGGGAAAAAAAATAGGAGTAGGTACTATGCGCCATATGAACCCGGATAATATGGCCTTTAAGACCGTGGTCTCTGCAGTCAACCAAACTGGCTAGAGCACAGTTCCTCTCCCTACTAGCATACGACTTGAGACAGATTTCCAGATCTCTCTGCTCCTTAGTTGGATCACCTATAAAATGGGGATAATAATAGTACTTGTCACTACAAGTTGTTATGCAAATTACATTAGTACATGTAAAGAACTCAGAACAATTCCTCCAAATCACGAGTACTCAATAAACTATTATTATCATCATCATTATCATTATTGGCAAACAAGATATGTTTATTGAATAAAATAATTCAAGAATGTGTCAATTAATGATAGTAAAGAGATAGCAGACAAGCCAAGACTGAGTAGAGGTAGTAAGAACTATACTTAGAAAGATCCTTCCAGAATTTACATTTTCTTGTTTTGAGCTCTCTCTCTGTTATTTAGGCTCTGTGAAGCCAAAGAAGACTTAGGTTCAACTATAGGGCGATTAAGAGCAAGGCCTCTGGATTGGGATTACTTGATTTACATTCTAATTCTAGCCCATACTATTGCTTGACCTTGGAAATTTGTTTAGACTTCAGCCTTCTCAATCATAAAATCAAGAAAATAATAGAGTCTACTTCAAATTCTTGTTGCAAAATTTAAAAAGTCTTGTACAGCTTTCTACCACAAAAAGTGAAACAGTATTTAGTAAATAGTGACTTTATATTATTTTTATTATCATTTCTCCCCTTTTCCCTGAGAGCAACATTTTTTGTATAAGTAAAGTACATAATTGGATGTGTATGTAGGTCTGGGGTTGGGTTGGGTCCTAGGCTGGTAGTGCCTTCTAGGCAGAAAACTACATTTAAGCAGACATGAAATTATAAAGTTCAGAATAATGATGCAATTACATAAAAGCAAAGAACTGGAGAGGTAAAAGATCTGTTAAAGGGTGAATCAATCAATCCTCTGGGATGCTGCCTGATTAACTATAAAGAGTAAAGACAAAGAAGTATGTGGATTCCAATTAGCAGCAATGCAAGGCACCACTGACTCAATTACTAGTCAATATTGACCTCAAATATCTAGAAGATCTGCACAATAACTTAAAAAGAGCTTTCCTATATACCACTTCATTTAGTTTTCATAACATTTTTATAATGTAGATTTTATTATAATGTTTCTTCTTTAATAGGTACGGGAAAAAATTTTCCCAGAGAGGAAGAAAACACTCTCAATGTAACCAGTAAGTGGTACAATCAAATCTCTCAATCTGGTTTCTAATTTGAAATTCCATGGTCTTTCTATGATATTATTGCCTATCTGGAAATTAGGTTGTCTCTCAGGCCTTGTCTGTATAAATCAATTATGATGAAACAGTTGATAGGTTTTCCAATATTGAAAATTGAATTTGACCAATTGATTTTTTCAGACATTCCTGTCTGATTCAGTAGGAGTGTGAATCCCTTAGGGTCACTTCAGGTTTATTCATGGAAAAAACCCAGAGATAATTCTTAGTCCCCAGGCAACCTTCAGTGTGCAGACAAACTGAAGGTTATTTGTTTGGTTGTTAGATTGAAACTGGTCAATTTGGTTCTCACTGAATCGAGTGAGAAGCAGACTATGATGAGAATGTTGTCTGGCAGAGTGGTTCTCAAAGTATGGTCCCCAGACCAGCAGCAACAGCATTCCCTAGTAAAATGTTAGACATGAAAATCCTCAAGCCTGAGTCCAGACATAATGAGTTGAAAACTCTTGAGGTGGGGCTCAGCCATCTGTTTTTTAACAAACCTTTTAGGTGATTTTGATGCATATTAAGTATGAGAACCACTGATACAGAAAAAATGCCTTATGAAAGCATTAATTTCATGGCATAAGGCATGCTATATTCAGCGTGGCATTCAGATTTCCCAAAATACTATAGTTGTCTAATAAATGTTTAGTAAATCAATAAATGCAAAACCAGACATGGTAGGCAATAGCACTATCTGCAGATTTAAAACATCTTTATATATCTTTATTTTCATATTTTCTGTACAATTTTCCTTTTATTCCTTGAGAGATGTTTTAAATATTTATTGGCTGGTTGCCAAATGTGTTGCCTCTAAAAGTCAACTGGCACAATTATATACTGAGTGTGGGTCAAGAAGAGCAAAGATTATCTGGACATGGTGTCTTAGAAAACATAAAAATAATTGATGATCTATTAAAATAACACTTCACATGTTAAAAAAGTAATTTATTAATAGGAAATTTACATATTTGTATATTTTTATATAGTATTAGTGATCTATAGTTACTGTATACACTTCAAGGAAGGCCCTGCAAGAGATTAAGACAATACGAGCAAATTACAGTACTTAAATTCCAACAGCAAGCACCTGAAGAAGTTCCCCAAATGATCCACACCTCCCTCTACTTAAGGCTTTGGTAGTCTCCTCCCACAGGTAATTTGGTCTGACCCTGTGTAAAATACTCAGAAGATGCTTCTTGGTTTTTGAAGCTCGGTCACAGGTAGCCTTGCAGCTTCTGTCTTGCTTTCTTGAAATATACATCCGGGGATGGGGGTGGGGAAACAGCCACCATATACATAGTCCTACTCTCTTGAGACTGCCATCCTGTGAGGAAGCCCAAGCCAGCCATGTGGAGAGTCATGTAGAGAGAGTGTTGCAATAGCTGGCCCAGCTGAGTCATCAGCCATTTGAGTGAAGCATCTGTCTTAGACATCCAGCTCAGCTCAGCCTTCTGATCACTCACCTCAGCCACCACATAACAGCAACACCAAGAAAGACTCTAAAAGTGGGAAAAGTGCAGATGAGCCCAGTTAACCCACAGAACTATGAAAGATAATAATAAATTGCAGTTCTAAGCTGCTAAGTTTTAAAGTGGCCTTTTACTCAAAAACAGATAAAAGAAACATTAATGTTTAAACAATCTTTAGGTTAATAGTCACAGAAATAAAATATATACATGAGTGAATATTAATCTGATTTTGCTATTGGTGATTATTTCTATCATTTTATTTCAAAGTTACACAAATTTTGATTTAATACTTAAATGTGACAGAAGTATCCTCCAAATTCTCCCTTTTCTACCGATGTGATTTGATCAACAGAAACCTGGAAAAAGCTGAATTTTAGGCCGGGCACGGTGGCTCATGCCTGTAATCCCAGCATTTTGGAAGGCTGAAGTGGGTGTATTACCTAAGTTCAGGAGTTCAAAACCAGTCTGACCAACATGCAGAAACCTCGTTTCTACTCAAGATACAAAAATTAGCCGAGCACGTGGTGGCGGGCACCTGTAATCCTAGCTACTCGGGATACTGAGGCAGGAGAATTGCTTGAACCCAGGAGGTGGAGGTTGCAGTGAACCAAGATTGTGCAATTGCACTCCAGCCTGGGCAACAAGAGTGAAACTTCATCTCAAAAATAAAAAGCTGAATTTTATCCTGACAATTGTAGCAGTTTCGTGTACACAATATCACTTATCAAATTACTCTCTGTTGAGCTCTGAGCTATAAGAGAGGAGAAAAAGATAAGAACAGCACAGCAAGTAACAAAGCTTAGAATATAAATGAGAATGGTTGAAAGGCAACTCTAAAGGGTATGCTTCAGGAGGTTAATATGCTTAATAACATATAAGCACATTTGTATTTTTATTCATATCACTGTGCTTTGTACATTGATAAACAGTGGATAAAGAGGAAGTACTCCTCTTTTATCATTTGCTATTAAACATATTCAGCCACTGCGTTTTTCAACTGTACCTTGTTGTTAAAGAGGAAATATTCAAAGAAAGGTGATAATGTATAGTCTTGTTTTGTACATTAGAATATAAATCACAGCAAGAAACCAGATTGCTGCTAGATATTAGCGTGGCTCATTCAATACACATAAATGGATTCATCCCTTACAAATAGGTAAATACCCCAAATCCAATTCTGTATCATACTTTTTAAGTAGTTTGATTATTTTGATCATCATGAAACAGAGTTAGATTAATAATATAATTAGTACTTGGAATTCACTGTTAATAAGCTGCTTGGTTTACTATCTTCTAGGATTTTCATTAACAAAAGACATTTATCCCAGCTCAAGGAAAACTATTTTTCTAGACCAATGCGTGTATGTTTATCCTCCAATTATCTCCTGACAACTTCATCCCACAGAGCCAATGTGACATAATTGAATGAGCTATGGACTGCAAGTCAGGAAGCATCAATTATTTAACCAATACTGTCAAGCTGTCATGAAATAGCAGGCCCATGTTAGATTCTGGAGTGCAGTCCGTCTTCATGTGGATTTTAACATCTACTGTGTTCTGTTTCTGACCCTGTCATAAGGTAGAATTGTGAACAAGAAGTCGTGTGACCTTAAACACATTAGTTAATGACTCTGACTTCGGATTGTCATCTATGAAATGAGGCTGAAGAGGTGACTACCAATATGTCATTATTCCAACATCTTGAGGCTAATTACATAAGTTCTGAGCAAGCCACACTTTCATCAAATATAGTGCTTCATGATTCCATAAAAGAAAAAATAATAATAAGCCTCTTTTTATCTGAATAATAAAAGTTTACTAAATTTTAAATCCTACTTCTGTCTTAAATACATTTTACTTTTCTTCTGTTTTAAAAATTGTATTGCCTAAAAATCTCCCTGGATGCTCCACTGGTTTATGCCTTTCAAAAGCTTTGCACTGAGTGCCCACAGCTAAAGTAAACTAGAAGAGCCATGTGTACTTCTAGTGTTCAAAATTATCTGTAGGGGACAATTTTCTTTTAAATATGGAACAGAGTGGTAAATATACCTGATAACTATTTTGGAAACACTAACCAGGAACACCCAATATGACCTGGCTGGCAATCAGGGAAGGCCAAGTGCTTCTCTTATGTAATGAGCCATTTCTCTACAAAAAACTATTGGAATACTGTGTGAGACTAGTCTTCATTGTGTTAGGGTGTCTCATGGATTGAAGGCCATTCAGCACCTCCTGTCTAATATCCAATAAATGGCAGTAGTCATCCCCAGGCCTGTGATAATCAAAAATATTCTCAAATATTTCCACATATTCCCAGGAAGGGGATGATACCACTGGGTTAAGAGTTTCATAACCTTGTATCTGTCAAGATGATTTAGACAAGTCTAGAGGATAAATGAGTATCTACCTGAAAATAACAGGAGAGAAAATGCAATGAATGATTCAGGAGGTCGCTGTTGTTCACTTGGTCTGGAGAAACAAGATGTGCCTTATCTTAATTTCCAATTCTTTGGCAATATTTTTTTATTTTTTAAATATCTGGCTAAAATATTGATGAAATATTTTGTTAAACCTCTTCTTTAAAATTCAAGAGGGAACACTTTGTTCAATAAAATAAAGGGGACAGGAGAAATCATGATATACTCACGACTATTACATTGTCTTCTTACCGACCAATGCAAAAGACAAATTCAAATTGATGTCATAACCTGTAATCCCTTTTATGGACTGGGAAAGTCCAAGTGAGGAAAACATAGAGGTTATATCTTAGCTAGCAATACTATCTTAAAGGTTTGTTTTCTTTAAGTCCTTTATCTAATAAATTTGAGAGCCCAAAGAATTTAATAATCTGATATAATCAAACTAAAAAAAAAGAAAACTATTAACTCTTTTTAATAGGTAACTCTGTATGCCACTGGCAGTTATAGTTTTCTTTGCTCGTAATGTCACAAGATCGTTGGGGTGTTGTTTTCTGGCTGGAAACTTCTCTGGCTGGTGGTGCCTTTGCCCAAGTTTTGGTCAGGCCGACTGGGCTCATTCTGTCCACTTGGCCTGGCAGGCTGCACTTGGCTCGTGCTATTGACCTGGGTCCCATGCCTGCCAAGGGCGAGCCAGGCACAGAGCGGTAAGGAGTATGTGAGTGAGCAAGTGTGGGGTCCAGCCACTGCACACAGCCAGGCATGCTGGCTGTGGTGGGGCAGGCAGGTCCAAGTACTGGCACAGGTGCTGGCTCCCTGCACTGCAAGCAGCTTCCATGGCTGGCACCAGGGAACACGGTGGCACTGGAAGCTTGGAATCACCAGAACCAGAGATCCCCAAAGAAGGTGTCACAGCCCTGGCTTGGGGAGCTCCTAGGTCTGGGCTTCCTGAAGGGCAGCTCTTTTCTCCTTCTTGTAGCCTACAATGTGGCAAGCAAAGGGCATGTTTCAGCTCTGTTTGTGTTGCAGCACTTTCAGACCCATCCTTCGGTGGGTCCCAAGTTGTTGCCCTGCATCCAGGAAGAAGGAGGTACACAGATAAGTGGAGGTGGAGCTAGGTGAAGAGGTGCTTTCTTGAGCAATGGAACAGCTCAGAAGAGACCTGCAGTGGGTAGCTCCTCTCCACAGGCAGGTTGTCCCCTCTTCTGCCCAGCTCTCAGCAAAGACAGACCCACAGTGGACAGCTCCTCTCTGCAGGCAGGTCATCCCCTCATCTGCCCCAGTCTGGCTGAGTCTGGGATTTTTATGGGCTTCAGAGGGTGGGAAGTGTGTGGATTGGTCCATGGGTGGCCATGGGTAGGCCCATGAAGAGCACCATAAGTTCTCACTCCTGTCCGTGGAACTGGCAGCCTGGTCTGCAGGCCTCAGGCTGTCCCTGGCCTGAAGATTGGGTTTCACTTGGGATTCACCTTTTTCTGCCCAGGAGCCTGTCTGCCTCCTGCTGTCATTAACCTGCCATCCACAGTGCCTGCGGTGCCAGGCTGTTCATGCTGAGGCGTGCCTATAGGCCGAGATGAGCCACCCTTAGCTTCCCCTCAGCCTCCCTCCCATGCTCATCACTCCCGACTCCTCATGCTCGTTGGTGCCCAAAGTCCAGAGGGGGCTGAGGCAGCAGGGGTCTGGTGTGTCAGTGCTGCCCTGAGCGTGCACACGCGGCCGGGTCATGACAGCACCTGGGCTCAGCCACAACTTTGCTCTAAAAGTGGAGTTTGCGCCAAGAGTCGGGAGAGGCCAGGCAGCAGGAGCAAGTACATCCAAGCCTGCGACAGGGGTGCTTCCCAGGCCCTCGAGATTGCAGAGATGCCCAGGTCCGCAGCCACAGCTGGGTGGCTGCAGCCGCTCCCTGGAGGGAGAGAATCCCGCCCCTCCAACTTGGAGGGGGACGGGGCTTCCACCTGTTCCAAGCTCCCCCAGCTCTCTGGAACATACAGCCCCAGCTGCGCTTCCCCCACTGCGGCTGGCATCATGGCAGCAGCCACTCCAGACAGGCCGCGGCTGCCATCATTAATACATAGAACTACTAATTATTCACCAACAGAGTGGCAATTAAAGTTTATCCCAGCATGAAACTACTGGAGAGCAATAAGCCTGTTCTCTTATGCTGACCCACTTAAAAAGATTTAAATTGTATCTAGTTTAAATGTTACTAAGTCAATGAAAATTATGTGTTGGGCAGCACTATACTACAGATTGCAGGTTCTATGTACATTAAATTGCTGTGAAATCTCAATGAAGCCTCTCGTGCATTTATATTCCAGCCTAAACTGTGTTAGTTTTACCCTAGCCATACCGGCTTGATTTCTTACACAGGAAGCCTCATTAAGGGACACTAGGGTAGCTCTTCATTCTTCTGTCTACATGGAAACATCTATCAACCAGTTCTAAATAGTGCTTCACAGGAAGTATTAAACCATTTCTAGACATTGTCCATATGCTGGATGCCAGACAGCTCAGTATTGAGAATAATAATGTTTCTGTACAAAAAAGAAAATGAATTTTTTTCTTTATCTTTTACTGTTAACTCTGGTTGTTGCCTTCATTTTCCTTGAGTTGCTTCGTTAAGGTGTCATTTCACAACTGTAGGCTTATTTGCTCATGAAAATACATACATGTGTACACATGCACACACACATACACACACACATTTTGTCCCACAAATTATATGAGAAGCACCAAGAATGTTTAATCAAGGGATAAATTATTAAGATCTTAGAAATTTTTCCTTATTAAATTTTAATCTTGTTGATTTAATCACACACATTTAATCACCATAACAATGATATGATTGCATTTAGGAAAATCTCACAATAAGCACAAAAAAATGAAACACTAGTCTCTAGTAATATTTTCAATCAACTATAAAACTGAATATGAAAATAATATGGACTAAGCAAGCCCAGGAAATCAAGAAAAAAGGCATTTAATACTTGCTCACATCAATATAGAACTAGTCCAATAGCAGCCACCAATGTTTTCAGTAATCCAGTTTGTAAATGTCTTTAGCAAAGTAACCTATTCTTCTGCCCCAGGAGATTATCTCATAATCCAATCAATAGTAACCTAAGAAGGTTTTCACTAACTACCTTAGTCTATTTCCTGGTACTAGATAATAATGTTTCCCTTGTTGATTTTTAAAGCTTTCATATATTTGTAAATAGTTTTCTTACAATTTCTCAGATGCTATTTCGCCCAATAAAAATCATCTATCTATCTATCTCTCTATCTATCTATCTATCATCTATCTATCATCTATCTATCTATCTATCATCTATCTATCTATCTATATGAATATATTATATAATGCTGGTCACACACACATTCACACATATATGCACACACTCACCCTGTGTGGAAAGGAGACTCAAATCAAAATCAGTTTTCCTTACTTGCCAATTAGAGTTAGTTTTAACATCAATTAAGTTTGCAACATTATTCATGGTTAGGAATATGCAGGGAAAAACATTTTTTCTCTCAAGAATTTTTCCATTTAAGATGTACAGTTAAGATAACCATAGCCTCACATGTGGAAAATTGAGAGTGAAATAGGGAGTGGCATTCTGTCATCTCTACTTCCAAGGCCAATAATTGTACGAAAATTGTACATTTGGTAAGACAGATAAAAATCTTTTAAATACATGTTATACCATGACTTAATAGAATAAAATAAAAACAATTCTGTTCCCTGCAACCTCTGTATAACTGCATTTACTTAAACCAAAATTAGATTAAAAAGCAATTGGACTCCATAGTTTCCACTGGCCATACCAAATTTGTTCTAATTTTTATGCACAAGAATATGTTAATTTGTCTGCCGGACTCAACCAACATATTAAGCACTGTTCTGAAAATAATAGAGCTAATTCTGAAGTAAGCACCACGTCTGTGGTGTCACCTACTCATGAAGATAAGCCCTTTAACTAGGATGCTTGTTGAGCTATCTTCCTAACATAAAACCAAGCTCTATGTCGCCTTTTAATTATCTTAGTATTACTGAGACCTAATTAATAGAAAGAACTCCAAAATGCCCTCTGCTGAATGATCTAGGCAATGGATCCAAGGGTCTCAGTGCTAATTTCTGAAGTATGCACAAGGATGTTCATTTGGAGGACAAAGGAAAATGCTGGGGGATGGAAACACATAAATGGAAGTTTAGGAATCACATGTGCTGGACTCACACTTCTGGGAGATTTGCCAATTCAGCGTTTCAACAAAAATAAACTGAATGCCTACTATGTGCCCGGTGCTGAAACCATAGCAGTCAACACATAGGCCAGGTACCTCTCATATGAAGCTCATATCCCATACAGAGCTGTCATCTATACCCTTAACAATGGATTTCAAAATGCCAGGAAACTGACTATGGAATTCTAAATAGGATTCACTTTTCACCTGATGGTATTTATTATACGGGGAATAAGAACCACCACAATATGCTGTGGCCATGCTGCTAACATGCATTCTAGAAGCTAGCTCGAGAGAGTTTGCAGTGCTCTCAATTCCGAAGTTCAGCCTTTAGGCTTTTGTAGACTCCGTGCCTTGAAAATGGTCATGGATCCCCTATTATTTCTTCCCCAAACTATTTCTTCTCCTCTCTGCTGGCCGTGAATCTGCATCTCTTGTTACTCTGATTCATAACCGACTAACATCTTGGGTTTCTAAATTCCCTGAATTGATAGGAGCCTCTATTTGCTATCACCTTGCGTACCATCAGGGAAATAACACACAGCACTAAAAATAACACCCTTCAAAGTCATTGAAGAAGGCAGGGAAAATATTTATTTTGTCTTCTTTCTCTTATCTATCCTCTTGCCTCCTCTTTCTTTTCCCTTTCTCCTTCTTTCTCTTCTTCCTCCACTCCTCATCTCTCTTGTAGTCTTTACCTCCTTATCTTCCTCCTGTAACCCCTCTTATTTGTTTTATTCTCTATCCCTATTTATTTCTTGATTTAAAAGACACTCCCTGTCCCTTTGCCTCTTCAGTGGGCCCTCTATTTATTTCTATTGACAAACCCGTTACTTCATTTCTGTATTTTAGTCTTATTTCACAGACAAGACATAGAACATTATATCAGAAAAGTTTCTGTCTACTTTCAATTTCCTGTTTCCAGAAGCTTAATGTGTTTAAAAAAACAAACCAGGAACAAAAGAAAACTCCAAAGGAAGCCTAAGTCATACAAATATCCATTTCAATAGGTATTGTTACTTCTGTTTACATAAATGAGAAGAAACCCCACTATTTACATAATTAAGGTCTGCCTGGCAACCCAAAAACTTCTTGAGTCCACAACTTGCAAGTTGGAAAATCTGGGGATAAACTATATGTATGTTCCAATGGCAAAATCCTCAGTGGAGCTCTGTTTCCTTAAACCTTTTTTTTTTTTTTTTTTTTTTGGTTAAACTGAGAAAAGCAGACACATATTATTAAAGCGTGTTTAATCCTATTACCAGGACTTACTCAGCCACAAGGAGAAATTCTACTATTTTTTTAAGCGCCGTTACCCTATTGAGAGTGCTCACGACCCTGACACAATTAATGCAATGTATTTTTAATTGTGTAGCAGGTCAAAGTGATAGCATCCAAACCTCTGGGTTTTCACATTCAGTGTCAGAAATTCTTGCTGCCACAGCAATATCTTTCAGTTGGTTCAGACTCATATAAGCAGTGACACCCAGTGGATGGAAACATCTCGAGCAAGAACCTCTCGGCTCTCTGCCCTCCACCCCCGTCTCCTCTCTCCAGGGAAAGATTTTCGTAAGTGCTTTGTTTCTCTGACCTTCTTACAATTCTCCACAGGAAAGGAATTTATCAGATTGCCTAATGCCAGCCAGCTTTTCTTTAAAATTTACTCAAATTAAAAAGACTCAGACCTTTCCCTTGCACTGAAGACATTTAAACCTATCAAAATATGTTCAACTAATCAGATATTTGGATTCTAAAAATAAAAGCAGATTTACAAGTATAAGGATCAAAGAGAAAGATGCTCAATTAATTTCCTACATTTTGCACTTAAAAAAATGTAATTGCTAGCAGAAATCATGGCTTTATTATTTATTCATTGCAAATAATTTAGAGCATATTAAACTAAGTTTGTGAGGAAAAAGTAACATAAACTGTGGACTGAAATCATCTTCATTCCAAATGATGGCTATCAATAAAAACATATCCACTCTAATGCAACCATTTTATTAAGATTAACTGTTTCAGCTGCTCTCACAATATGGAATAAATGGCTTCCTCTGATTTGAAGATAACAAAATGTAAATCTTTTTAAAAAGCTCTAACATACAGCTTTTTATTCCACAAACTCTTCTGAGCAATCATTTTTAATAAAATTCCTTCAAAGGCAAAGATGGGGTCTTATTTTATTTTGTTTGCAAGACAAATTATTTTTTTTCCTTCTGTGTAATTAGCACCAAAGGAGGTATTAATTCACCTTTACGTTGAACTTTGTCTAGAATCAAGTATTAGCATAGGTTCTCTTAGTTACTGAAATACTAGTCAAGGAAGCACCTACTGAAAAACATTGATGGTGGGGTGGAGGGTTAACATACCTTTTTCTTACTTTGTCAAAATCACTACCTACTGCTGGGAGCTCTGGTTTTCAAAGTAGGTCTCTGGCATGGATGTGCATATTTCTTGCATGAAGAATTGAGGGGATTTAGGAAGCAAAGAAACCATTACTGGAGTATTATTAAAGTGGCCAACAGCAAAGTTAGGAAAAGGCAGAAAACTCTTTGAAATAAAATTACCTTGAGGAAATGAGAGGTTGTGCTGGTAATCTAAGCTCAGGAAAAGGAATGTATTTGATTAAAGATAGTTGATTTAGTTTGCCATAGTTTATCCATATTTCTTAAAGCTCGTAGATGCCTAGACACCATGACATGGAGATTGACTGAGAAGGAGAGTATGAAATAATATGTTTCAACATGACGCCTAACATGGAATGACATTCCCCATCAGGAGTGGGTCCATTGGATTCTGCAGGACAGTTACTAAATAGTGCTACCACATGGTAGTAAGAAGGGACAGAATTTATGGTCTGTTAAGTCTTCTCTGACCCAGGGCACTCCAAAGGCTATATAATTCCCAAGGCACCAACATCTAAAGGTTTGTGTTTCATTTATTCTTTGGGAAAGTAAAACGCAGGTCTGCTGGCTAAGTGCTAGAACAGCAGCAGAGAGGCATCTCCAACTTAGTTCATATGAACTACGGTAATGCATGTGCAATTGGAAGAGTACACTCTCTCCCACTCACTAGAAGAGTTGTCTTGGCCCTTTCTTTGTGCTGTGGTTTGAATGTATCTACCAAATTTCATGTGTTAGAAACTTAATCCCCAAATTTATATGTTGGTGGCATTTGGAGATGAGGCATTGGGACATAATTAGAATTAGGTAGTCATCTGGGTAGAGCTCCGTGACAAGAAGTGGCTTAATAAGAAGAGGAAGAGAGATGTGAGTTGACACACTCTTGCCCTCTTCCCATGTGATAGGCTACACCATGTTATGACACAGCAAGAATGCCATTACCAGATGCTGTGCCATGATCCTGGACTTCCCAGAACCATGAGATACATAAGCCTCTATTCTTTATAAATTGCCCAGTCCATGGTATTTAATGATAACAACAGAAAATAACTAAGACACCTTGCTTCAGTCCCCTCCGGAAGTTGCTTTTCTCACCCACTCACAGCTCCAGCACATTCAGTTCCACCCGCTAACTCCCATTCCTCTTTGAATATGACTGGTTGCCTTACGTGAAAGAGCATATGTGTGTACACAGCCCCTAAGGTCCAAAAAAGCTCTCCTAGGCCATGCTACTCAGATTCCACAATAATCTAGTCACTTAATACAATTTTTCTTATCACTTGAGGAAGGAACACTTTCCCTAATGCCCACAAAGGAACAAGGATTCTGATAGCTTAAGAGTTAAATAACCTTGTGATCAAGGAAGGCAGTGGAAAAGCATAAAAAAAAAAAAAAGGCAAAGAGACAGAAGGAATGAAACATGGGTAATGTGAGGTCTGTGCTATCCATGTCATTGTAAGGAGATAAAGTTTATTCATTCTTAATATTGTACAGTATTTTATTGTATGGAGATGCCACAGATTATTCAACCATTTTGCTAATGATCAAAGATTATATTTTAATATCAGTAATTACTTGTATAAAGGATTGTTTTCTATGAGTTTATTTTTAGAATAGATTTACATGAATAAATAATTATTGTCATATTCATATTGGTCCTTAATAAGATTAATTCTTAATAGGCTATGTCCAGGAGGAGAAGTTGAGCAAAAACCTTCTTGTCCCAACACAAACACACACACACACACAGGTTGAGTGAAAAAAAAGGGGCAGATTGTGTCTGTAAGTTGAATGAACAGTATGAGAAAGGAAGTAAAGTTACCAAGCTATGTTTGAAACCAACCGAGTTAAGACCATGTTGAGAAAAAAGATTTATGACTGACACCACTTTTTTCCAAAACTTACGTATAGAGGTCAATAATGACTCTTATGAAACTCATGGGCTTATTATGGAATAATTTTTATTTATGAATAATAAATAATTTCTTATTTTCAGTTTAAAAAACTTTCTTAAATCTATAGAAGAAATGCAGAATTTAGTTTGGTTGTTTATGCATAGACACACACGAACACATAGGTGCACAGGCTGAAAAGCAAATGGTTTAAAAGACCTGCCTATAGAGGTCCCACAAATGATTGAGTCAGACAGCTACCCCTTTTCTTTATTTAATTGAAAATAAGGTCTATTTTGCAAAATAGAACATACAATTTACCCACAGGAAGTGTGAATTTATGCAGGTTTCCTGTATGAAAGTGTGCCTTGCACTGATCTAAGATAGAGGTCTAATGCCAGTTTAAACCTGATGATATACTCTCTCCCATAGTGCCATAGAAATAATGTTTCTGATAATGAGTTACTCCTGTGGACCGGCCATTTTCTGTTTCACTACACTCATACACAACTCAGGTTCTGGCTCAGCCTAATACATGTAACCGGACTTAGTAAGCTCAGGGGACCTAGCTATCCAAGGCAAAGTGGAAAATTTCCTTATCTCCCACATTGTTACAATGAATCTGGCTTTAATATGTGTCCCAGTCCTATCAAATTTGACTATCTACAAAGCTTGAAATGATCACAATTTACCAATTATCCATCTCCTTTTTTTGTCTGCGTGTGTGTGTGTATGTGTCATATATTCATAACAACAAAAATTGTATCATTATAGAATCAGGTATTACCATGTCCAAGAATAAAATCAAATGTTACTCTCTCTTACCTTATTTTTCTAATAATTTGTGATTGAATGAAAATGAGACTTAGATACAGTCAGTGTAGACCCCTCCCAGCATATTCTTACTAAATAAGTCTTTCTGTATACAAGGAAAGGACTTAACTATTTTTTAAATAATATAATGCATTCTTAACTAAGTTGCTTTTAGCCACAGTGATTATTCTGCCCTCTTTTGGAGAGAACTTAATTGGAAGTAAGATTATGAACCAAATCACTTCTGCATATTTACCTGTTTCAGCCAAAACATTGCCCAGTTCTTCAATTACTTTAACATGGGTTGATAGTATTATAGAAAAATACACTGATGCAAATTTATAGAACTAAATGAATGAAGGAAGAAGCTGAATATGAAAATAGGGAATTTTTCCTGTTCTCTTTAAACTTAATGGAAGAGAGGAGAAACCACTATTCTTTTCAATGACACCAATCAAATGATTTCATTTCTACTTGAGCACTGTCGAGCTTGTCTAAATCTGGGCGCTCAACTCAGAGTCTGGAAGCGGGATATTGTTATTGTGGAATTAGTCTCCGGGGAATACATGCTTTCACATATTTCACTAGTCCCCATGGCAAACCTTGTGTGTGAGCCACCTAGTATTATTTATTAACTAATGAGGACTTTTCTATTCATTCTTTGCAAACTCAGACATTTACTCAGAGATCTCATATTATGACCAGGAAATGAATACAAAATTAAGTAGACGTCAAGCTATTAGCAAGATAATTCAAGCTATATAACATTTATCTTAGTATCTCTGGATAACTGAAGCAATAGTATTTAAAAATCTTCTTTTGGTCTTATGAATTATTTCCTCTTGTCTCTGTTTCACTTGAAAATCATCAGTGCATCCCCGGGGAAAGGAGGATTATGACCTCTGCTTCTTGAGACTCAGCTGGTGCTCCTTACTACCATGAACCAAGAAGTCTGCCAAAGAGTTGGGAAGCCATATTTCCTGTTTGGGTTTATGTTCTGAAGGCTGTGGCCACCAGTTAAAAAAAAAAAAAAATCAGTCACTAATTGTTCGGGTTACTATTGCTACATCACAAAATTAACTCAGAATTGTGTGTCTCAAATTAATCTTTTTATGATTCTCACAAAGTCTGTGTTCTCACAAAAATTTAGACAGAAAACTGCAGAAACGACTTGTCCCTAATCCACGGTATCAAAAGGTATATGGGAAAATTTGGAGGCTGTGGATGACTTAAAGCTTAGAAACTGAAGTCATCTGAAGGTTTCTTCACACACATGGATGGCACATGGGCTGGGAGACTTGAGCTACTGCCAAGAACACTTACAAGAGTCTTCACCATGTGATTTGGGTTTCTCTTAGCATGGTGGCTTCAGAGTAGTTGGAATGTTTACATGGTAGCTCAGGTCTCCACTGGAAAATATTTAAGTGAAAAAGGGAAAAACTACATTGCCTTTATGACCTCATCTCATAAGTCTCTTCTATCATGTTCTATCTGCCAAAGTAGTCACAAGCCTACTCTGAATTATGTAAACCTGCCACAGTCATCTAAAGATAGTAGTAACTATCAAAGGCATTGTCTTAATGAATTCATATGATATAATATGCTCTTCTTACTAATATTTTCTGTAGAAGTTGCTACACATATCTTTACAAGACATCAACAGAAGCCAGACTACAATTAGTTTCAGGTTATGTCAGTTTTATGACAACAACTATTTGAAAACTTGAAAATGTATGCAACAGTTTTACTTGAGACCAAGAGACAGTTTGACCTACCTATTTCAGCAGAGCAGCAAGTTGTCAGCTAAATTATTACAGAAGTCCATTCATTTATTTCGTATGTTCACAGATGAGGAAAAGTTAGCTTTCTTTATTTCAATCTGTAGTTTCCAGCTTGCTTAGACTTACTTGTTCTGAAACAAATGGGAATTACCTAGGTTTACAGCCAAACATTTTTGAAAATCCCCAAGACTATGTAATTATTACTCAACACATTCCTCTACTTGGGCATTTGATTCAAGATTAGTTACCTGCTCAAAAAATAAAAAATAAAAAAGAGAGGAAAATAAAAGCTTGCATATTAAAATGTCTACTTCCCATTTACGTGTCACTTAATACTTTATTATATTAATGTATAGACCAGTGGCAATTAAAAAGTTATATACATATGAGAAAATCACAGGGAGCTTTCCTTAAGTTCATGTGTTATTGAATCTAAATGACGAGAACATTCCAGTTTTAATGGGTACCGTAATCCTTGAGGCCCCACTCTTTCTTAGGGCAAAGTGTAACCCCATGGCCTAGAATGATTAGGTTTCAGAGATAGTTTTTTTCCAGAAATGCCAAAGTGATAAACATCTGAAATTTCAATACAGCTGCTCTCAGTGGTTTCCTTACTGCTGTAATCACACCGAGAAATCAAAATTGGAAGAAAATATTTGGAACACATTTTCTCTCCTATTTAATGGCCTATTTGAGTATGTGTGGTGTGGTGATGGGTCCAAGGGAGGTGGAATAGGAGTCATGTTTTTTATTACTGTCACTATGTGTTTTTGTGCCTTAATGGAGGCTTTTCTGATATTTGTCTTTAATTTTCTTTGGATTCTGATGGTTGAAATTTTCCCGTGTATATCTTAGAAGGGGATTTATTTTGAAAGTCAAACTAGCTTTGTCCACTCAAGGAAAGTAAACAGTTGAAGCAATTATTCTGGTTATGTAGACCCCAAATCACTTTAATCTCCCTTTTAAAAATATTTCAGGTGTTTAATTCCATTTCAGCAACAATGAACTAATTTCAAAGATGAAAAAGACACTATTTTAACACTCGAATAGCTGCTTTCAGTGCCTAACCTAGATAACTAACCTACTCTTCCATTCTTTCTTCTACAATCCTCTGGTATATGTCTGGGGTCCCATAACAGCCTCTCACTGCTACTATACAAGATTTCTCATGTTAAGGGGCAGACACCAGTGTTGTTAACAGCATATAAGATTCTGTTTGTAAGATTGTGGATATGATAACTTCTTGGAGCTTTCCCTACCTGTAAAACAGCAATAAAAGAAGTGCTTACTTCATAGGGCGCGAATGAAACCAAATGACACAATATGTGTGAACACAATTTGTAAACTGAAAGCGGCATAAAAATGCCAATTAATTCAAAGTTCCAGGCCTAAAAATGACTGGCACACATTATATGTGAGTTTGTTGATAGGGCCACTGCAGGTGATGTCCATACAGGAAAAGCAGAATAATTGGTGAAATAGTTTCCAATGCATTCATTCATGCAGTATGTCATGAGAGAGAATAGCAAGGGAAATTTAGATTAGATTGGGGAATGAGCTGAGATATAAAGGCTGCATAAGTGTTAATACCCTGAAGATATGGAGAAGAGCATGTGTGAATATTGTGAGCCTCAAAAAGCTTGGTGCACTTAATAGACTCAAGAAGAATCTGTTCTCCAGTGTAGCTGGAGTAGAATGAGAAGAGGAAGAGGGCTTCAGAGTGAAACCAAAAGATATGCAAGGGATAGACCATTCAGTGCTTGGTAACCTGAGTTAGAAAGCCTTGGAAAATCTTTGAAGGATTCAAGAAGAAACTATTGTGATAAAATTTACGTATTTTAAAAATTACCGAAAATGCTGTTCAGGGAATTGATTAGATGGACAAGACTATTATGATAGTCAGAAGAGGAAAAAGATAGGCTTGGATTATGGTGGTAGCAATGAAAATGGAAAGATAGGGCCCTAGACAGAACTAATAATGTGGGCTTGGTGATGAATCAAACATATGAGAGTGTGGGTGAGAAAAATAGCAAGGATCAGTCCTGAACTGTTCCTTCATGAAGCAAAGGGGAGAACTAGTGATATTTTCTAAGATGAAGGCTGGGGGAAGATTATATTCTGGCTGCAATATCAGTAATTTAACTGTGTTAACTTCAGTATGGTAATAACAGAAACAACAATAGATAATCTGCAGTCCACATGTATTAAATAACATATATTTAATGGTACCAGACATTGCACTATGTGTGCATGATTTAGGTAGTAAAATTACCTCCATTTTTCAGATGAGGAAACTGGTTATTTATGAAGGTTAAGTAAAGTACTTAAGGTCACATGCCCATAAATGATAGAACTGGGTTTTGAAGCCCCACAATCTGACTCAAATCCATTTGCAGCACTATACTCTGACTTTCAGATTCACATCTCTACTGGAAGGTGCTGTCCTGTAGTTTGAAATGTGGGGCCTGAATTTAAATTTTGGTACACATAATGCAGCATGACCTTGGTTCAGGTAATTTCCTGTCTTAAGTCTCAAAGTTCTCACCCCTGAAATGAAGGGAAAAGTACCTACAACCAAAGGGCTGTTATTAAAATTAAATGAGATTAAAAAGTTATTCCTCCTCATACAAAATAATAAATTAATAAGCCATAAATATAATACATCTGTGCATTATATTTATGTATGTATAAGTTTAATACTAATAAATATTACATCTACATTAGAGTGAAATACTGTAAGTTTATTATCAAATAATTATCACATTAAAATTAAATGAGATAAAATGTTATTCCTCCTCATAGGAAATAATAAACTAATTAGCCATAAATATAATACATACATGTAGCAGCCTTGTTGGTGTCCTGCCCAGATACACAAATTCATTTTATGGGCTAATAAAGATATATAACTTAAATGTTCTACGAAGGATTACCCTTAGCTTTGATTAAAGATTCCTGAGGGTTACAAAGCCCACCCTGGGCAGCCAGGTTATGTTTACTGGTGCAAGAATACAAAAGTTTCACCCCCTTGCCTCAAGGTATTAATAACTCCTCAGTGTCATTTGAACTCTAGAGTTGCCTTCAGGGTCATGTGAAATCTTTACTTACCTTTTTCATGTTTCCTATTCTTTTTCATTTATTCTCAGGTATGTTTCTCCTGCAAACGCTCATCATAAGTCACCTACACAGTAAACATTGACCCAGCCTCTGCTTCTAGGGAAGCCAACCAAAGGCAGCTGAAGCATGGAAAAAAAGACTGGAGAGATATTGAGGAAATCAGCATATTGATATTTTTAAAGCTACAACGATGGATAGGATAGCCTAAGGAAGTGTGTGAAGACAGAGGAAAATTAAACCAAGCTCAAACTTCTAATCCTCCCTAAATGTAGGTGTTGGGAGGAGAAAATGGAGGAGCTAAAGGAGACTGAGGAGGTAAGTCCAGAAAATTAGGAAGCAATTCAGATAAGCAGGTACCATTAAATGCACATAAAATGCACAATCTAGAAGTAATCAGCTGGTCAGGGAGAATTCCAGACTTAGAGAGAATGGGAAAGAGTACAAGACGCCAAAGGAGAGAACTTAGCAAGAAGAGGTCAGCCTGCCACAACTACATAGGAGCTGAAAACAGACTCGATAGATTAGAACAAAATGGTTTATTACACACAGCAGCAAACAGCAGAAACATCAGCATGGTAGCATCAGTTCACCTGCCCCTAACTCCCATGGGGAGATTTAGTGTGCACACGGAGCAGTCACACATGCAGCAGGTTGTAACTCGGATGAGGAACCCAAGGTCAAGGGCTCAGTACCTTTTTTATTAAGCAGTAAACAAGCCAGTAGACATAGAAGCAACAAGCAGTAGATCTGTGCTAGTATGCTGGGTGTATTAGTCTGTCCTCATGTTGCTCATAAAGACATACCCAAGACTGGGTAATTTATAAACGAAAGAGGTTTAATGGACTGACAGTTCCACATGGCTGGGGAGGCCTCAGAATCATGGCTGAAGGCTAATGAGGAAAAAAGTCACATCTTACACGGTGGCAGGCAAGAGTGTGGGTGCAGGGGAATCCCCCTTTATAAAACTAAGAGCTCTCGTGAGACTTATTCACCATCACAAGAACAGCACAGGAAAGACCTGCTTCCATTATTCAATTAGCTCCCACCAGGTCCCTCCCACGACACAGGGGAATTATGGGAGATACAATTCAAGATGATATTTGGGTAGGGACACATCCAAACCATATTACTGGGGTCACTTTGACTTATTAAATTACCTAGGAGACTACCTCATAGATATGGCTCAGGGTAGGAGAAAAGTTTGGCCTTGCAGTTTGGCAGACTCAGCAAGGATGGGTAGGGACACTGGAGACTTACAGAAGACAGTCTCTCTCTACAGCTTAACTCCCCCAGACTGTCAGTGATGACAACTGAAGTGGCAGCACCTTTCAGTGATTTATATCAAAAACTAATAACCAGTTGGATCTACCACCAAAGCGCTACAACAGAAAAAGCTATAATTATATACTTAAAATATCTGAGTAACATATATATACTCAGTTAATTTTAATAGTGGTAAAGATAATTATCAAATCGACAAATGCTAGGTGTCCTATTTTTAAATTTATAGTATTTTTGCTTTTATGTAAATGTAACATTTATACCTCCCTCCTGTTATTGGCTCACAATGCTTTCCAATATTTTCCTTCCCTTTTAAACACTTCAGGTGTTAGAATAGTTTTTCCTTTAAAAATAAGATATGTGACTTAAGAAACACAGTTTTATGGTATGCGGTCATCTGACTTAGTCTTCCAAATGGTTAAAAATTCCTTTAAAAAAATGGGAACTATGCAGCTCATAAATCAACACAACATAGGTGAAGAATTTCCAAAGGTGATTAAATTTTTATGCACATTTATATAATTTAGCACATTAGTATTCCTATTTCTGGGTAAAACTCTCCTGTGGGCTTTAAACTGCTTAGTTGGCGTCATCAAATTAAAGACCAAATTAGTACATATTAGCAGTTAGATTCTTATATTTAAGGTCAATGTCTTATTTCTTGTATAATGTTAACAAACTTACAATGATTTGTAAGTCTTTGCTTGCATAAAATGCCATTAATAGTAAAGAATATTCTATAGCTCAAATGATAATGAGAAATATTTTGGATTTATATTCCAATTTTATATTACCAAAGGCTAGATGGTATAGATTCCAGTTATGTCATCTATACATGGTGCATCATTATTAACTTAAAGTAGAGCTAAAGCAAAATAACAGTAACAGAGGCACTATTTATAACAGTGAAAACATGGCCGGGCATGGTGGTTTATGCCTGTAATCCCAGCACTTTGGGAGGCTAAGGCAGGCAGATCATGAGGTCAAGAAATCGAGACCATCCTGGCCAACATGGTGAAACGCCATCTCTACTAAAATTACAAAACTTAGCTGGGCATGGAGGCATGTGCCTGTAGTCCCAGCCACTCAGGAGGCTGAGGCAGGAGAATCGCTTGAACCCGGGAGGTGGAGGTTGCATTGAGCTGAGATTGCACCACTGTACTCTAGCCTGGCGATAGAGCAAGACTCTGTCTAAAAAAAAAAAGAAAAAAAAAAAAAAAAAAAGGTGAAAACATAACCTTTCCTTCATTACTAAAGATCTATCAAAACCAATTGTATATAATGCAAGCATCTATAGCAAAAGTTTACTTTTGTTTAGACATATCTAAACCAATCTAATAAAGGTAGCAATGTTTTGTGATAGAGACAGATCACAAATTCAGATATTAGAAATTGTTGAGATTATTGGGTAATTAATTTAGGGATGCTAGCTATCTTATACATAAATTTTAATATGTATTATGATTTATCAGTCATTTAAAAATGTTTACTTTTTTTTCTCTTTTTTTTATTATTATACTTTAGGTTTTAGGGTACATGTGCACAATGTGCAGGTTTGTTACATATGTATCCATGTGCCATGTTGTTTTGCTGCACCCATTAACTCGTCATTTAGCATTAGGTATATCTCCTAATGCTGTCCCTCCCCCTCCCCCCACCCCTCAACAGTCCCCGGAGTGTGATGTTCCCCTTCCTGTGTCCATGAGTTCTCATTGTTCAATTCCCACCTATGAGTGAGAACATGCGGCGTTTGGTTTTTTGTCCTTGCGATAGTTTACTAAGAATGATGTTTTCCAGTTTCATCCACGTCCCTACAAAGGACATGAACTCATCATTTTTTATGGCTGCATAGGATTCCATGGTGTATATGTGCCACATTTTCTTAATCCAGTCTATCGTTGTTGGACATTTGGGTTGGTTCCAAGTCTTTGCTATTGTGAATAGTGCCACAATAAACATACGTGTGCATGTGTCTTTATAGCAGCATGATTTATAGTCCTTTGGGTATATACCCAGTAATGGGATGGTTGGGTCAAATGGCATTTCTAGTTCTAGATCCCTGAGGAATCGCCACACTGACTTCCACAATGGTTGAACTAGTTTACAGTCCCACCAACAGTGTAAAAGTGTTCCTATTTCTCCACATCCTCTCCAGCACCTGTTGTTTCCTGATTTTTGCTTAATCCTGAGTTCTAGTTTGATGGCACTGTGGTCTCAGAGACAGTTGGTTATAATTTCTGTTCTTTTACATTTGCTGAGGAGAGCTTTACTTCCAACTATGTGGTCAATTTTGGAATAGGTGTGGTGTGGTGCTGAAAAAAATGTATATTCTGTTGACTTGGGGTGGAGAGTTCTGTAGATGTCTATTAGGTCCACTTTGTGCAGAGCTGAGTTCAAATCCTGGATATCCTTGCATCCAATGTGTTCTCAACAGATGTTTGGGAGTGAATTTGTGATCTAAATTGTAATTATAATATGGTGAAATAGGCTTATGGCAATTTTATCGTTGAACAGTAACTGTTACAGAAGCAACAAAAAGGCTAAGCAAAAAAGGTTGCAACCACAAAGAAATATCCAAACTGCAATGTGTGCTTGGGATGCAAGTGTAAACTAATGTTAAACACTCCTGATGTAAATGCTGTCTCTGTCACTTACTATTTTTGTTACTTCACGTAAGTTATCTTTACCTCTATGTTATTATAGTTAAAGATAATAATATAACTGCCGTATGACGGCCATAACAAAATACCACAGATCTGTGACTTGATAGAAATATTTTTCTCATATTTATGGAGATTAGAAATCCAAGATCAAGGTGCAGGCAGGGCTGGTTTCCCATAAGGTCTTTCTTGTTGGTTTTCAGATGGCTGCCTTCTTACTGGGTCCACATGTGGCTTTTCCTCTATGTGTGTCATCCCTGGTGTCTCCTCCTGTTTTTATAAGGACACCAGTCATATGGGTTAAGACCCTAACCTAACAGACTCATTTTGACATAATCATTTATTGAAAGACCTTATCTCTAAATACCATTATATTCTGAGGTTCTGAATTTTGGGGTGACACAATTTAGCCCAAAACACCACACTAAACCTTAGTTTGGCTTTATTTTCTGAAAAAAATTGAGATAATATTATTACCTGTATGACAAGATTGCTATGAGAATAAATGGGATACAACATGCAAATCACTTAGTATAGTGACAGGCACATTTTAAATATTTAATAAATATAATTTTGCTGGTATTATAATTGTTATCAATATCAGCATATTATTATAATCTCATCTGGATTTATTTTGTTTGTGTTACATTTTATAATAACAGTATCCTATTTCATGTTATCCTTTTTTTTATTTTTTATGTTTTGAGACAGGGCCTCACTCTGACACCTAGGCTGGAGTGCAGTGGCAGGAATATGGTTCCCTGCATCCTAGATCTCCTGGGCCTGGATTCTCCCACTTCAGCCTTCCACATAGCTGGGACTTACAGGTGCAGACCACCACACCCAGATTATTATAATTATTATTATTGTATTTTTGTGTAAAGCAGGGGTTTTGCCATGTTTTCCAGGCTAGTCTCAAACTCCTGAGCTCTACTGATCCACCCGTCACAGTCTCCCAAAGTGCTGGGATTATAGGTGTAAGCCATTGCGGCTGGCCCTCTTATGTTTCTTCAACATATTTCCTGAACTAAATACAGACTTGGTGAATTCTTTCTTGCTTTGTATTTTGAGAAATATAGTAATAAAAATCATTATCCTCACTGACGATAAAAAAGCAAGTTATATTTAGTTAGGCAAAGGCATACTGTTATTTCAAGTATCAGATTAAAACCTGAACTATACTTTTCATAGAAAATAACCATGTTAATGATCTGTATTCTTACGTGCATGTGAAAAAATTGAACTGTGTTATGTAAATCAGGATAACAGAGAAAAAAATAATAAGATATGTGAAATACAGGAAATGCTGAGAGCTGACAGGAGTGTCCAAGACTTGCAACCATGTTGATGGCAGATATGAAACTAGATCACATCTATCTTTGAACAGCTTGTGTTATACAGGTTACTCTTCCCTATAAGGGAATATCTAGTTGACTCATGAGGATGGTTTTCAAGTCATGTCAGCATCCCTCAGCTTTAAAGTCCCTTCAACTTTGAGCTGGAAGATAACTCATAGATTCCTTACAGAGCATATAGGAAAATTGATTTTTCTAATTTAGGACATAGTCGCCACATAGGGTGCTCACAGGGGCTCTGGCTCCAGAGGTGAGAATTAAAGGGCTTCATCAGGTGAAGTCCACATCAGAGAAAGTATTTAGAAAGTGATTCTGAGGAATTAGCAATAGACTCCATCCTGTCCTTTTTCTCACTCTTCACCCCTGCTATTTTCCACTGACAATTTTATTCTCTTTTGTTTGCCTTCCCACACTGTTCCCTGCCTTGTGTTTCTCCTCCTGATCACAGTGTTCTATCCACTCTGTCATTTCCCTGATGATGGAGTCATGGCTCAGAGGAAACTGCTAAAAAATCCAAGTCTCCCTTTATTTCATGGATTCAACTGCTATTAGAATAGAGAATTTTTTTGAAATACAATCTTTTCTAAAGTGCTGTATGAGTTGATTAAAATGTCAGCTTGTCTTTTTGAACCCACCTTCCATTGGAGGCAAAATTAAACAGTCTGTGCACAGTCATAGAGACATGACATGCACGTGAAAGCGGCAAACAGAGGGCAAGATGCTAACTAGTTCAGACCCAGAAATGGGCGCCCTTTGAACTGAGGCACTTCTGGGAGCTCCTACTGCATTTGAAGAAGAGGAGAAATCAAGCCTTAGACTGGTAACCTGCACACTGATCCCAAGTGTTCTAGGGCGATTGATATTAACAGTTGTGACAAGAGTAAAAAAGCAGGCTACCAGGCAGCAATAGCATCTACTTACAAAAGGATCTCACTGATGGGTGATGTGATCATAAGCCAAATTGGGATAACATTGTTTCCTCCACCAGGTGTTGTAAAGGTGAGAGAGATAAGTATTGTACCTAGTGGTTTGTCTGTAAAGTAATGGGAATATATTAGCTCTGATTTTTTATCAAACCATCATCTTCAAAGTAAGTGGATGGATCTTCCTCATTGTACTATTCCTTGCATTTAACACAGTGTGGTGCAAAACACAGCACGTAGATGACCCCAAATAAATGTGTAGAAAGGAATAATGAACTTTTTCTTAGTCTGGGATCCTTAAGGTAGGGCAGCAAACAGTCAGGAGAGAGTTGGCTCTGTTGCCTTGTTATATTAAGTTATATTGCGTTGTATTGAATTAAACTGCATTATAGTGTATTATAGTATCCATTCCTCATAGCCTCATAGTCTTTGAATGTCCACTGAAATATAACAATCAGGAAAGATAACTCTGTGTGTGTGTGTGTGTGTGGTGTGTGTGTGTGTGTGTGTGTGTGTATGTGTGTCTAGGTGAAAGAGAGAGAAATGATAGACATTTATTAAGAGTAGCCTTGAGAAAGTGAAGATTGGGGCAAGAAGGGTTGTAACAAGTGGCTGATCACAGGATTTGCATAGGAGTACTACACATTTTTTACAAGAATTCTAGGGAGGAAAGGGAAGTAGAGGACTGAGGATGATTGCTGGCTAGGAAAGATATGAAAGCTTGAATAAGGCATATCTCCATGAAAAGAGTTGTTGGAACTTGTTCTGGTACCTTTCTTGATGGTTTAAGGCTGCAGGTGAAATACATATTGTTTTCCAGAGAAAATAGCGATAAAGCCGCAGAGAAAAACAGTAGCTCATGTTTCCATTGTATCTGCTGCTCATAACTCACATTTTCACTGAAGCAACTAAAATAATGTTGTACCTGTTGTGATTCCATTTCTTTTAATGACCATCAAGGGGCAGTGTTTTGCACCCAAACCAGAGCAGGTGACAAATGTAAAAGAAGGTGCCTTACAGGTTATAACTTTGCAAGGATCATAGAAGGATACACACTTGCAAACTATGAGAAATTTGGGCTTTGAGCCAAGTTTATCTGATTACTAAGGAAAATACTCACACGATATGTGGGTAACACATATAGTCAACACCTCCTCAGCCTTACTTTGTAATATCCAGTCAATTTGTCCAACCCCAATATCCTAAATAACATAAAACAGGAAATATGGTTTGCAGATTAATAATGTCAAGATGATATCTTAAACACTCTCTGAAGCCCTTTTGCTTACTATTCTATATACAGGACCACAGTCTTTACGATGTAGAAAATTCTGAAAACATTTTTACGTATAATCTAACATGGTCCATATTTTTCTTTTATTTGTCAACTTAACCAGAATACCCATGCTGATCTTTTTGAAACCTCGGTTAGAAGATCTGGCTATTTATTTTGACACTTTGATATTTTCTAATTCATCTTTGTTTAGAAAGCCGAATTTTAAGTATTAAGTCAGTAAATGCTTTAACAAGTGGAATAGGCTGAAAGTACTATATTCATCATTCATCATGCTGAATAAGTTTCAATTTTTTCAAAAATTATAGAGACATAAAAAGAAACACCCTGTATGCATCAAAAAGAAAAAAAAATCAATGCAACAGTTGTATTCTAATGGCTAAAGACATTTAAATTACCTACATTTTGGAAACATTCATACCTAGCACCAATTACTTGGTTTTTATAACTCTCAGACTTTGTCTTTTTCTTTTAAATGAGATTCTACAAAGAGATGTTTCTACTCATTGTCATTCTAGGGGAACAGTTTGTTTCTTGATAAAGTAAGGGCCTTGGAAGGGGAAAATATAATAAAATGAAAAGAGCACCAAACTAAGAATTAAAAAGTCCACATTATTGTCCTTGTTCTGCCACAGGTATGATGAATAATCTCGGACAATATACTCTGTTTATTCTCAATTTTTAATATTTTTTTAGCCTCTTTTGCCTTTGGCTTCCTGATAGCATTATAGTTGAACAAAATTTTCAGGAGCTGGGAAAACAAAAAAGGGATGGAGTGGGGGCATGAATCATAGAGGTGGATACTTTCTAAAGTGTCTTCTATTTCTCAAATCATACCAGACTATAGTAACAAGCAAAGTCCTTGATCGTGTGAAAATTGATGTTATCCAGAGCACTTATGAAATTAACATAAATATTACTATTTTACAACATAATATTAAAACCCTCCTGTTACATTGGACTTTTAGTTCCTCCAATATCACAGATATGAGAGAGAGAAGGTGGGTGCAAATGTGCATAAATTTGTACTTCTGTTGGTGAGAACATGCTGGTAATTCCTGGCTAATGGCTCCTCTTCCTTCCTCTAGTTTGTGATAAGTGACTTTGGACAGCATACTTCTATGAACTTCAGTTTCTCCCTTCGGTTGACTAGATAACATGAGAAAACACATACGAAAGAGGCTAACCCTCATTCGAAGTACTCAGTAAGAGTGTATTTCCACAGAATAAGAAAAGATTTGTTTTCTTAATATTTGAGGTTGGATAGCAATATAATTTTTAATGGTCAAAATGGTAATCTTTATAGAAGAACCAAGTATTTGAGGGTAAACAGAGTTACCAAAAGGGCATCCAAGAATAGAGGCATAAGGTCACAGTATGTATAAAGAATGGTGAAGTGGTGAGATGGCTACATGATATGTTGTCAGGGGTGGCAGCAAGAAGAAAAGCTCATTGATCCAGAGACCTTTCCATAATCCATAGGATAGTGTTTCAGTTTTATCTTATGGACTTGCACTCTCCAATATGGTAGCCACTAGCCACATATGATTGTTGACCACTGGAAATGTGGCTAATGTGACTGGGAAATTAGATGTTTTATTTTATTTAAATTAATTTAAATGTTAAAGCTGAAGTGATGTACACTTGTATTAAACACAACTTTATTTGGGGACAGAATTCCATTTCACTTTAGATGCTGAAAATTTGCCATCCTAGTTGAGATGCGTAAAGTGTAAAATACACTTTAAAGGCTTTATACAAATAATGTGGAGTATTAATTCTTAAAGTGATTGCATGTTGGTATAATAACATTTTCTATATATTGGGTTTAATAAACTATATTATTGATCCCTTAACATTATATGCAAAATATTATGAATATGAGTATGTGTGCAATTGTGTTCATTTTTCTAATGACGTGTGTCAAGGCTTTTACCATATTATAAAAGGAGGTAAATGACACTCTCTCGGGGAAAAAAAGACTAAAATCATTGATCTAGGATCTACGTAGACTAAGAAGACCTGGATAAACAGAGAAAAAAACTGAATACACAACCTTGGAGAGGGTTCACATTTATATGAGAAAAGAATAATTAAGTAGAAGTAGACTAACCCTCAAAATGTAATGAAAAGTAAATGGCAATTTTTCGTAGGCTTTTAATGATTTAAAAAACTTGGAAAGAGTGTTTGCTAGCTGGAATACTTTATTGTTTGTAAGAATGGTTCCCATGAAAATATTCTTTGATCATGTTCTTTTTTGAATATCTAAGATATAGTATCTGCTAGAGTATCTGTATCTAGAAGTAAGATCTCCATTTTTAAATACCATTTCCTGCCCTGAAGCTGGGAAGTGTCTAGCTAGAACATCTGTGAGATAATCAGCTACTACTCATCAGCTATCTCGATGGCCCCGTGTCCTGGAAGTTGAAGCTGGTCATTTCAAAACAATGTGGAGACTGAGTTGTACCCCCATGGGCAGCTAAGAATTTAAATGGATTTCAGGTGCAGAGGTAGTATCACTTACCATTGAAGACTTCTAACAGGAACAAGCTTCAGACCTGGGAAAATTCAAAATAACAGAACAGATGTAATCATGACAAGCCAAACCACAGCCTTGTAACTATAGCCCCAGAAAACTATGGATCAAAATGGATTCACATATGGACTCATTGTAACACACTCATTGAATAAATCAGTGAAGACCAGAAAGAAGGCAAAAATTTTAGTGAACATGTCTTTTCCCAGCATGCTTGCTCAAGCTTAAAACTCCAAAAGGCCTTTCTGTCATTGCATAGGTTGATGACAAATTTTTGCCGTTGTATAAACAGACTGGCAGTTTATAGAAGGAGCACAGGGAGAATGAAAATGAGATTGAAGTCAGAAGACTTTCATCTAGAAGTCTGTTCTAAGACCATTAGATGTGTCCTCTTAGAACTTTACTTTTTCATCTTTCCATTTAAAAGATTGTACTAATGGACATTGAATTCCTTTCCTTTCCTGACTTTCAATGGTTTTATATCAAGGTATTGTTAGTAAAAGAAAAATTGACATAGTGCATGGCTTAGGTTTTGGCCTAACTAGCTTAAATGTAAGCACTCTATTCAATATTATTTTCAGCTCTAGCATTATAGATAAACGATTTGTGTTTAAACTCAATCCATTTATTTTTATTCTCAATTGGTGTCCAAAACTGGATTTCTCATCACTTACGCAAATCATAGCAAAAAGAAAAACAAATAACTGAATGTGGGTTTTTTGCAAACATTTCTGCATCAGATAGCTGTAAAAATTTGGTTAAAATGTTTATTTTTTCCACATGTTCCTATTTTATTTTCAAATAAGACAGAATATATACATACACACATATATATTTAAAATTCACCTTCTATGCTTTTAGACAAGCTTTCTGTGAATCTTGATTTTTTACCAATTATTTTCATTTGTGTAATATAAGTCACAAAATGCACACTGCTAGTAGGAGTAACTATATTATTATCCCCATATATATGAAAGGCACTATGCAAAGCATTACACATATTTCATCCTCACAACTAATATATATTATTTCACTCATTTAACATATGAGAAAATTTAAAGATAAATAAGTAGCTCAAGGTAAAATAGCAGATAAGTTGCATAACCAGGAGTGGAACAAAGGTTAACCTTACTCCTATTTCTCATGACGTTTTCATTTCACAACTCCTCCTAGTTTACTGACTCTGTTTTCCTCACCTGCCATTTCTTTAATCCATTAAACATTCCACATGATCAGGCTTTAACTCCAGAGGTTGGAAAAAAGGTCATTCCATGATCTTTGAACAAGTCTTTGCATCTCTTTACTGAATTATGTAAGTATTCACTTTTGTGGAAAAAGATTTATGTCTGTTGGCATTTGGAATTTTCCATTTTTCACCTAACCAAGAAATTTGGGAAGCAAACTGGAGAATTCGAAGTCTCCCAATGAGCACTTTTACCATAATAGTGACCAAAATTATTTAACATCTATTAGAATCTTTTCAGTGACAGAAGATCAACAGTTTAAAAGTAGTTCATTCCTGTAAGATGAATTTCTAGGTTTTTAGAAGCTATATGTATGGAATGAGTAAGAATATACATTTATCATTCCAAAGCCTTAATTTTATTCGTCTTCTCACCGTAATTTCAGAATAATATATCCAGACACCAACTAACATCTTTATAAGATTAGATGGTTCAGAAGCAATTAAAATCCACTATATTTCAAAGTAATGCCATCCTCTCCTTCCCCACACCTGCTCTTCTTCTAATGTTTTCTATCTTAGGAAATGTTTCCTTTCTCAGCAAACGATACCATCATCCACTCAGTTTCTCAAACAGAATCAACAAGATTTGACATTATCTTGAGAGGGTAAGATAAGAAGTAAAAATGCTCTTTGATTCTTTCCTCTTTCATTCTCACTAACACTGTCATCTCATTGTTAGTTTTCTCCAATTGTCTTTTAATTGATTTTTTCAAGCTTTTGAAAAATTTTTGAGCACATAAATAAATGTGCACCAAATAAATTGAAAACTGAAGCCAGAGGTCTATGTGGCCAGGTTATAGCCTCATTTCACGGTTGTACAATCACCTTCAATGAGATCATGAGAGGTTTGTCTCCAAGTCGGATTCTAGGTAACAACAAATACTTAGAACTAGTAAACTGAGCAGAGATTCGAGAAGCAAGACTGTTTCATGTGGATAGAGTGAGGCTCCCAGAGACCTTGGACAATACAGAAAAAGAGTGGAAGGCTTCAAGAAAAAAAAAAAAAACTTGATTTCCTTTTTAAAAGTTAATGAAACTTTGATTATGTTAATAATAATAACAACAATAAATGTTATCTACCAATTGTTATATTCCTAATTAGCGAATAAGGGCAAATTACTTAGATTTAAATTATATTATTTTATTATCTGGATAATTAAAGTTTCCAACTCTACCACAACAACCTGCTTTCAGATTGCTGATAATGTGATAAAAATAAACTATGTTTTTAAGCCCCATGGTATAATTTTCTATTCTTTGCCTGCAAATTAAGCCATAACCAATATAGCTGCATGGGTCCCTTTATTTTTCTCCTGTGTATAATTGTTCTTTCTCATCTAAAGTATACTAACTTATTAAATATAAATTTCAATATCATACTAGTATTTAGTCTGCCATAATGTAAATATGACATCACAGAAGTCATCTGTTATAACTTTCTTCGAAAATGTATATATTAACTTCTAAGCCAAATATCTGACAGAAAGTAAAATAATCAAGAAAACACACAAACAAAACAAAAAATAGAGGTTTGCATAGTACAACTCCTGGAGAGTTTTTAAATCAAATACAAATAAATGATAAAACAAACCAATCTAATTGTATATGGTTATTAAACAAGAGAAATGAGCAAAATTTTCAGGCTACATATGCTTGAAATCTCCCATCCTGTATTCACCAAATACAAGTTGAATCCAAAAAAGCAACCAATTATTTTGAAGTCACTTTTTACTAAATATATGTTTAAACCAACTCATGGAAATACTTCCTGTTGATTTGCAAAGACAAAAACAGAAATGATCTAGGACACAATTTTATCAAATACAATTCTGTTGGCATTACATGTTTTTTTTCTTCCAGGGAAGCATATTCTTCCATCAATCTCTTTTTAAGGTGATTAATCAAATATCACTATAATATTTTGCAGCTCTATTTTATAAAAGTCTATTAATTTTAACTGAAATCAAAATAACTACAAAGCAAGCAAGTTTTACCAGTGCCATCATTCTTCCTCCCCATTGCTGCCAGAGTAAGTATAACTAAATAGATAGCAGAGGTGGTAGAGGATTTTGCCTGAAATATTTAGAAACCTATGTTAAAGCAATTGTTGAAAATCAACTATTCCCGAAGGCCACTGAATTTTATAATTCCAGAGAGTACCATTTATAGAAGCTAACCCAGAAAAGGTTCCAAACGCACCAGTCCTTCCTGTAATATATTTTCTGCATATCTGTTAGGGAGAATTATCGCAAATGACTTTCCTGTCTCATCCAGAGATCAGTGTTCTCAGCACAAGAGATCGTGTCTTTATCTTTGTATCATTATTGTCTAGTACACCGACTGTCACAGAGAGAGTGTACCAACAAAGATTCTTCTTTGAACTGAAGCAAACTTCTGTCTATATTTCAAAGTATCAACCAGGGAGCTAGTTTGGAGATCCTAGCTATCACCAACATCATTTATTTGATAAAGTTGACTTTGACCTACTACACAACTTTAGGAGGAAACTCCATGGAACTTGGAAAAAAGAAGGAAACAGTTGCCAAACCTGCTAGCACAAGAAATCAACCCTGGGAAATAATGGAATGCAGGTGGTTTGAGCCAATTTTATCCATAATCAGTCACTCTCCATTCTAGTCAATTCTTCCTCAATTCGTTAGCTCTCACCTCATATTGCATATCAGCACACCATATAGTTTGATTTTTCAGTTCTGATTCTCTTAATTTTTCAGTTTTAGTTGCCAATTCATCAGCTGCCTACAGATGACAATTCCTCTTCTCTCTCATTGCTAAAATTCAAGCAAAGTTTCCAGTTGCTACCACTAGTCCAACATCTTGTGGTGAAAAGTATTACTATAGGCTCCATATAGTAATTTTGGAAAAAGAAATTGTCACTGATTTCTGACTTGATTCCTAAAGTGGCATTAGGGTTAAATATAGGAAGCATTGTTTTATTGAAATATTTAAATTTACTACTGTAAATACTTTTATACTTTTATATCTTTCCTTTCCCCCCACCCCATAAGTTAAAAAAAAATTCCATCCAACTTTGTTTTCCAAATGCAATAATAAGAGGCAACCAGAACACATTTACAGAGCATTGCTACTCTCTTAGAATTGAGGAAACAAAGGGGATTCATCTTGCATTGACACCTAAGGAATATAAATTTCCAAGATTGTAACTATGAGACTATGATGCCAGATCAGGAAGAAGCTGAGATGAATCTGTTGGTAGCTACACTTTGATGAGCAAAGTTAAAAGGGAAAAGGGTATATGAGAGTTTCTTATTGTTAGGAACAATGTCAGTTGAGAATTTCACTTTCAACTGTTTATAACCCCAATTAGAGGAGGTAGGCTGTCTATCACCCACATGATTAAGAAAGAATCATATGCAACAAACCAATGGAGATACTGCTAAATATTCCCTGTTAAAGTATCTTTAAGAAATCCCCAGGAAAGCTCTATGAAAATGCTACTCTTGAATATCCACCAACCCTCCATAACACAAACGTCAGATCACAGCAATACCTGTCAATAAAAAAAAGCTTGCTCCTTACCTCACTTTATGGCCAACCTCAAACTCAGAGGAGCTAAAAGGGAACCAAGAATGGGATGGGGAAATGCGTAGAAGGAGAAACATAAAGTGGGGAAATAGAGAAGTTATCCATAACCCTCTATCCCACTGCAAGTGCCCTGCCTGAAGCAAGGCAGAGCTTGAGGAGGGTGTTAAATGAACAGTTCACAGTGTTGAGTTTTATACGGGTTTGGAAATTTATTAAAATTAGTTTTTTTTGGCCCACAATTTACTGATATTTTATGATTGGAAAATCACCAAAGGTGTAATTGGATGTGTCTTCAATTTTACTCAAGATGCAAAAGAGTATATGTCCCATTGATCAAGTTTCAATAATCTTAACAATAAAGAATAAAGTTTTTTTGTTTGTTTGTTAACTTTTATGTTAAGTTCGGAGGTACACATGTAGATGTGTTACATAGGTAAACTTGTGTCATAGCAGCTTGTAATACAGATTATTTCATCACCCAGGTATTAAACCTAGTACTCATTAGTTACTTTTTCTGATCCTCTCCCTCCTCCCACCCTCCAACCTCCAATAGACCTTAGTGTGTGTTATTCTCCTATGTGTATCCATGTGTTCTCATCATTTAGGTCTCACTTATAAGTGAGAACATGTGACATTTGCTTTTCTGCTCCTGTGTTAGTTTGCTAAAGATAATAGGCTCCAGCTCCATCCATGTTCCTGAAAAGGGCATGATCCCATTCTTTTTTATGGGTACATAGTATTCCCTGGTGAATATGTACCACATTTTCTTTATTCAGTCTATCATTGATGGGCATTTTGGTTTACTCCATGTCTTTGCTATTGTTAATAGTGTTGCAGTGAACATACAGGTGCATGTGTCATTATAATAGAATGATCTATATTCCTTTGGGTATATACCCAGTAATAGGATTGCTGGGTCAAATGGTATTTCTGTCTTTCAGTCTTTAAGGAATCATCGTATTATCTTCCACAGTGGATGAACTAACTTACACTCCCACCAACAGTGTATAAAAAATATTTTTTTCTCCACAACCTCACCAGCATCTGTTATTTTTTGACTTTTTAGCAATAACCATTCTGACTGGTGTGAGATCGTATCTCACTGTGGTTTTGATTTGCATTTTTCTAATGATCAAGGATGTTGAGGTTTTTTTCATATGATTTTTGGCCACATGTATGTCTTCTTTTGAAAAGTGTCTGTTTATGTCCTTTGCCCACTTTTTAAAATAGGTTTGTTTGTTTTTTTTAATTGTAAATTTGTGTGAGTTCTTTAAAGATGCTGGATATTAGACCTTTGTCAGATTCATAGTTTGCAAATGTTTTCTCTTATTCTGTAAATTGTCTGTTTACTCTGTTGATAGTTTCTTTTGCTGTGCAGTAGCTCTTTACTTTGATTAGACCCCATTTGTCGATTTTTGCTTTTGTTGCAGTTGCTTTTGGAGTCTTCATCACGAAATCTTTGCCCATGCCTATGTCCTAAATGGTATTACCTAGGTTGTCTTCCAGGGGTTTTATAGTTTTGGGTTTTATATTTAAGTTTTTAATCCATCCTGAGTTAATTTTTATATATGGTGAAAGGAATGGGTCCAATTTTAATCTTCTGCATATGGTTAGCCAGTTAACCCAGCATCATTTATTGAATAGGGTATCCTTTCCCCATTGCTCGTTTTCATCAAGTTTGGTGAAGATCAGATAATAGTAGGTGTGTGGTTTTATTTCTAGGTTCTCTACTCTGTTCCATTGGTCTATGTGACTGTTTTTGTACCAGTAACATGCTGTTTTTGTTACTGCAGCCCTGTAGTATAGTTTGAAGTTGGGCAGCATTATGCTTCCAGCTTTGTTCTTTTGGCTTAGGATCTACTTGGCTATTCAGGTTCTTTTTTGGTTCCGTATGAATTTTAAAATAGGTTTTTCTAGTTCTGAGAACAATGCCCCTGGTAGTTTGCTAGGAATAGCATTGAATCTAGAAATTGCTTTGGGTAGTATGGCCATTTTAACGATATTGATTCTTCCTATCCATAAGCAGGAAATATTTTTCCATTTGTTTGTGTCATCTCTGATTTCTTTGAGCAGTGGTTTATAGTTCTCATCATAGAGATTGTTTATCTCCCCAGTTAGCTGTATTCCTAGGTATTTTACCCTTTTTGTGTCAATTGTGAATGGGTGTATGTTCCTGATTTGGCTCTTGGCTTGACTGTTGTTGTATAGGAATGCCAGTGATTTTTGCACATTGATTTTGTATGCTGAGACTTTGCTGGAGCTGTTCATCAGCTTAAGAAGCTTTTGGGATGAGACTATGGGGTTTTCTATATAGGGGATCATGTCATCTGAAAACATGGATAGTTTGACTTCCTCTCTTCCTATTTGGATGCCCCTTATTTCTTGCTCTGGTGTGATTGCCCTGGCTAGAACTTCCTATACTATGTTAAATAGGAGTGGTGAGAGAGGGTATCTTTGTTTTGTGCCACTTTTCCAGGGGAATGGTTTCAGCTCTTACCCATTCAGTATGATGTTGACTGTGAGTTTGTCATAGAAGGCTCTTAGTATTTTGTGGTATGTTCCTTCAATACCTAGTTTATTGACAGTTTTTAACATGAATGGCTGTTGAATTTCATCCAAAGCCTTTTCTGTATCTATTGAGATAATAATGTGGTTTTTGTCTTTAGTTCTGTTTATGTGATGAATTACGTTTATTGATTTGCATATGTTGAACCAACCTTGCATCCCAAGGATAAAGTCTACTTGAGAGCAGTGAATAAACCTTTTGATGTGCTGCTATATTCAGTTTTTGTTGAGGATTTTTGCATCAATGTTCCTCAAGAATATTGGCCTGAAGTTTTCCTTTTTTGTTGTATCTCTGCCAGGTTTTGGTATCGAGATGATGCTGGACTCATAGAATGAACTGGAATTGCTGTTTGGGTGCCTTACCCATTCCAGTCTTTGGGCTTTGGCGTGTCCGAGGTGACCGGACATGAATTTTTTGGAATAGTTTCAGCACGAATGATACCAGCTCTTTTTTTTTTTTTTTTTTTTTTTTTTTGAGACAGAGTCTCGCTCTGTCGCCCAGGCTGGAGTTCAGTGGCGCACTCTCGGCTCACTGCAAGCTCCGCCTCCTGGGTTCGTGCCATTCTCCTGCCTCAGCCTCTCCGGGTAGCTGGGACTACAGGCGCTCTTCTTTTTGTATCAGGTAGAATTCTGCTGTGAATCTGTCTGGTCCTAGGTGGTTTTTTTGTTTTTGTTTGTTTGTTGTTGTTGTTGTTGTTGTTTTTGGTAGGCTATTTATTGCTGCCCCAATATCAGAGTTTATTATTGGTCTGTTCAGGGATTCAGTTTCCTCCTGGTTCAGACTTAGGAGGGTGTATGTGAAACAGCAAAAATGGCAGCTTGCCCCTCCTTCTGGGAATTCTGTCCAAGGGAGGTCCGGGCCTGTTGCTGGACTGAACATACCTGCAGGAGGTGGCTAAAGACCCCAGTTGGGAAGTCTCTCTCAGTTAGGAGGAGGAACGGAATTAGGGACCTGTTTAAAAAAGAAATCTGGCCATGTTTTCATAGAGTACCTGTGCTGTGATGGGGGTCCGCTTCACACCCCGGTCACCTCGGACACGCCAAAGCCCAAAGACTGGAATGGGTAAGGCACCCAAACAGCAAAGATTACAGCCAACCCCTCCCTCTGCGAGCTCCATCCCAGGGAGGCCTGAAACCACTGTTAGCGGGAGAACGCTGGTGGAGTTAGCCAGAGACCCGGATTGGGAGGCTCCACCCAGTGGTGAGAAACAGGACTGGGGACCCGCTTAAAGAAGCAGTCTAGCCATGCTTTTGTAGGGCCACTGTGCTGTGCTGGGGACCACTTCCACCTCCAATCGGCTTGGGCTCTCCTAAGCCCAAAGACTGGAATAGGTAAGTCGCCCAAATCCCAAAGACCCGCCCCTCCCCTCTGGGAGCTCTGTCTCAGGGAATTTTCAAATCTGTCAGCCAGAGAATACCGGTGGGGTTGGCTGGAGGTCCCGGCAGAGATTGAGTATAATCCAACCTGTATTTTCAGTGCCTGCATTATCTGACACTTAATGGGTTTGTAGTAAATGCAGAGTCGATGCTTAATGAATAAAAAAATAAATATTTATTTGATTTGATTCCTGTATCTATGAATGTTCTCACCTATAGTCAAGGCAGTTATTTTTCTAAATAGAATAATAATAGCTCCTTATCTTTGACACATACAGCAGGACCTGGATTAACCAGATTATTTTTAGTATCTGCTATTTCCTCTATTCAAAGTTAATGCTAGAGTTGACAATTTTCTTACTTCCAGTAAAATAATGCATATTTTTAAAACCTAAAAATGTAAAGCTCAATCAAGAAGAACTTACAGTACAAATGCAAACACAGTAGTTAACTCTCTAATATGTATTTCTCTTTTTATTGAAGAGAAGCCTACACCTGCCACTTTACTAACTTACAGAAATGTTATTTAGATGTTATTTAGAAAATACGTGTGAAGAATTCTCTGAAAGGTGATATACAACTACAAAGTGTCATTATAATAGTCAAGCTGGTATTTTGATTCTTGTGTCTCTAGAAATTCTGTTTCTCTTACAACAAATTCTTGAATAATTTTCAGAAGATTGCTGTACAAGTCATTCTTCCCATATCAGATCTAATGGCCCATATGCTACTTAGGAAGCATTAGCACCTTCCTACGGAAATATTCACTAACATATGATGTAAACTTCTGTAGCATTAATTTGCAGGTGCAAAATTTGTTATAATATAAAGACATATGAGCTTCAGTTTTTAAAACATTTAAATTGACTTTGCAGTTTTAAAAAGTATTTTTCCATACATGGGAGGGAAACAAAGTTCTTCCACACTTCTGAGGCAATGTAACACACAAAAAAAATTTAATTTCACCTTTGAATTTAAAAAGAACTTGAAAAACATATGATTCTTAAATGCAGCACCTACTAGTACTGATTCTCCATTTTCTTCAGCTGAGACTTGTATGTAGCAATCAAAGCCAAAGAGCTAAAAGCTTATTTACAGAGGAAGCAAGAGTTGGAAGGTATTGGTGACTTTTGTTTTAGCTGGTTTTTACTCTATGAAAAATATGTGTTCAATTCAGGAAGCAATAGTAAATATATAATCATTCATTCTACAAGTATTTACTGAGAACCTACTATGTAACAGGCACCACTGCTGGGTATAGAGCTGACAAAGTCCTTGTTTCCATGGAGCTAAATATTCTAGTTGTCTAATTAAAAGTATGTAATTCTAATTTTTAAATACGTAATTGTCTAATAGCAATAGGCAACAAACAAACTAGCAAATATAGTGTCAAGTACCAAAAGGTGGGTGTGTGGTAACATGGGTAACATTTACCATAGAGATAAGAAGGCCTCTCATATAAAGTGACATTTAAAAGGTACCTAAAAGAAAACAGGGAGTGAGCCATGCTGACATAAAGAAAAGGTCCCAGAACAAATAGAAAGTGCCAAAGCTTTGACATGCAAACTGGCTTGGCACCTTCATAAGACACATAGGAGTTTGATGTGGCTGGAATGGAGTTAGGTGAGTTGGAGAAAATGGGGGAAGAAGGGGAGCCTGATAGGAGACTAAGTATTGAAGATAGTGTTGAGAAGGGTGAGGTACAGATCTTGTAGAGCCATGAAGAGCACAAGAAAGCTTTTAAGTATTTCTTCAGAGGGATTTGGGGAACCATCAGTGAATTTTGGGTAGATGATAGATATGATGATGTGCTTTAAAATAATCACCCTGAAAACAAGGTTACAAATAGTCTGTAGAGCAGCAAAGGCAGAAACAAAGAGAAGAGTTAAGAAGCAGTTGCAATGATACCACTAAGAAATGTCAGGGACTTAGATGCAAGAAGTCATGATACAAGGGGAGGTGTATTCTGATAGTGCATGTACCAGATATCATGACAGATTTGATGTGAGATGTGACGAAAGGAATCTAAGATGACTGACATTAGTCGCTAAAGAATGAATTTGTCCTATTCTGAAATGGGACAGATTAGGAGAGGAGCAGGTGGGAAAGGAAGAGAAATTTAGAGTTTGGCCTTGAACCTATTAATTTGTGATGCTTATTAGATATTCAAGTAGTGATGATTATACAAGTTTGGATTGCAGGTGAGCAGTCCATGTTAGAGATAAAAAATTTGGCTGTAAAATAATTAAAGGCCATAGGTGTGAACAAGATCACTTGAAAAATGAATAGAGATGTGGGATGGTAGAGGTCCGAGAATGAGCTGTGGGGGATTCGTTATTTAAAGAACATAAGACTGAAAAAGAAAATCAGGTAAGGTATAGAAGAACTAGGTAATAGGAGCCCTGGAGTTCATGCGAAGAAAGTGTTTAAAGAAGGACAAGATAAGCCATGGCAAATGCGTCTGATAAGCTCATTTACATGAAGACTGAGAAATGATCATTAAATATGACATTATCTAGTCACCAGTGATTGGTCTATGGCAATTTTAGTTCAGAGGCGAGAAATAAATTTGGATTGGAATGAATTCAGGGAAGATTTGAAGGAGACTTGCTGCCAACGGCAAGTGTAAACACAACATGGTGACTATATTTTCCTAACAAAAATTCAGGATATATGGTATCATACGTCATCTGTTAGGAGTCAGAACATTTAAACTTAATACTGTTCTAGCAAACCCAAGATCTACACTGATATGTTACAATGCAATTATATTTACATTCGACTTTCCTTTTATAGAGCAAGCCCAGTAACTTAATCTTCACAAATTCTCAGTTCCTAAAGAGCTTGTCACAGCAGGCATCCATGGTGGATTGATAAATGTCTATCAAAAGCTTTAGTCCTTGTATGATTTAGTAGGATGTTTCCTGAAGCATAAGGCCAAATACTATTTCTAAATGTAAAATATCCTACATATGATGTTTATGCAAGTGTGCTTACTACCACATTTTCTCTCCATGAATAATGCATGTCCTATGCAACTTGAGTCCCAAATAAGAAAAATGCTATATATCTAATAATACACATTAAACACAAGAATAAAAGTGCTTTTCTGGATAATTTAATCCTTGAAATAAAAGGAGTTACTGGGTTACTTCTATACAGAAAAGAAAATGAAGTCAAATAATTTTCTCCTTTTCTCTCTTATATTTTTTATTGCCATTAATTTCCATAACCGTTCAAATAAATGAATTCTACTTCAAAGCCACAGGGCAAAACTCGATAATGAATGGGTCATTCTAGACCAACATGAAACAGCCAAAGTAGTGGAAAGTATGTACACTTGGAATCAAAAAATGCAAATATGACTGCTACACGTATCTCTGACACTTTTTATTTCTTATTCTTTTTTTTTTTTTTTTTTTTTTTTTGAGACGGAGTCTGGCTCTGTCGCCCAGGCTGGAGTGCAGTAGTGCTATCTGGGCTCACTGCAAGCTCCACCTCCCGGGTTCACGCCATTCTCCTGCCTCAGCCTCCCGAGCAGCTGGGACCACAGGCGCCTGCCACCACACCCGGCTAATTTTTTGCGTTTTTAATAGAGACGGGGTTTCACCGTGTTAGCCAGGATGGTCTCAATCTCCTGATCTCGTCATCCACCCGCCTCGGCCTCCCAAAGTGTTAGGACTACAGGCGTGAGCCACTGCTCCCGGCCACTTTTTTGTTTCAAACAAGTCAAGCAACCTCTGTCCTGTCTAGATCACACAAACATTATCTTATTAAAATTTAAATTCAAAAGGAAAATGCAATTGTGGCTATCAAGCTCAGGATTACTTGTGAATGATTATTTTAATGGATTGACTAACTTGTCAGCTAGAGCTTAATAATGTATGCCAGCTATTAATTAAGTAGTCCCCACTGTCTCTAGTAGAGTGAGCTCTGGATTCAGCTGTCAGGAGATTGGGAACTGAATTTTAGCTCCAAGGTATACCAGTTAAGTGACATTTTGTTGGTGATGTGACTTGAGTCTTAGTTATATTATCCATAAATTAATAGCATCACAGTTGTGTTTATGTGTTAGAAAGACAGATTGAGAGAGACATAAGTGAGATAATGTATGCTAGTGTTTCCTCCTGTGTCCTCAGACAATTATTTCCTCTTTTTTGTCTTCAACTTATTCCTCTTTTCTGTTCAAATTAATCTCAATCCCTCTCTCGGCCGTACATCCTTCTCCATCTTTTGTTTTCTCCCCATTGGAGCCAATTTTTTAAGAGTTGTCTATATGTGCACACACTTGCGCTCTCTCCCTCTTCCTTTCCCTCTTTCAGTCCTCACTTTAGATAAGACCTTTTGTGGAATGTCTTACTTGTCTGTTCAACAATTAACCTCCATCCACAAAAATGTATTACTCATACCCCAAAACTCACAGTTTTTCTTAAATTCCCATTTCTCACGTTTATAACTTGAACAAGAGGAAACAGTGTATATCCTCTTGCTTAAGACATAAACTTTGGAAAATAATCTTTACACCTACTCTTCTCCAACTCGCTGCAATTAATTCATCACCAGGTGCTGTTGATTTTACCTCTATGCACTTCCGTACACTTCTCCCTATGGCAGTTACATCAAATTACCTCCTCCGTCATTTATTGTCTGGATTCCCCCAATGGCCTCCTAACTGGGCTCCTTGCAAGCATGTTTGCTGAAAGTAATACTTCTAAATGTAATCTGATGTCTTCCTCTTTCTTAAGAACCTTCAGGCCAGATACAATAGTTCATGCCTGTTGACCCCTCTACTGAAGAGGCTGAGCTAGAAGGATTGCTTGAGCCAAGGAGTTTGAGGCCAGCCTGGTCAACATAGTGAGATCCCAGTCTCCAAACAAAAAGACCTTTCATTGGTTCCTTATTTCCTATTTCCCTATTTCCTTAGAAAAGTATCTAAAATTATTTAGATTCGTTTGATTTTAAAAGTCAATGTAAATCTAGATGGTGCTAATTTGTCCACTGTGATCCCTTGCCACTCTCCCCTATAAGATGTACACCACTGATTTTGAATTATTGCCCTCCCCTTTTTTGTATATGTACCATGTCCCTTCATCTCTAGGCTTTCACATTTGATTATCTCGTCTGGCAATCTCTCGTGACCGCAAAGGTTTGAACAAGTGAATACATCATGAAATCTGTTAGTACTTGTAATAGTCTGTTCTCCTACTGCTAATGAAGACATATTTTAGACTGGCTAATTTATAAAGAAAGGAAGTTTAATTGACCCACAGTTCAGCATGGTTGGGGAGGCCTCACAATCATGGTGGAAGGCAAAGGAGGAGCAAAGTCACATCTTACATGGCAAGTGGCAAAGAGAGTTTGTGCAGGGAAACTCCCATTTGTAAAACCATCAGATATCAGGAGACTTATTCACTACCATAAGAACAGTATGGGGGAAACCACCCCCGTTATTCAACTATCTCCACCTGGCCCTTCCCTTGACACACAGGCATTATTGCAATTCAAGGTGAGATTTGTGTGGTGACACAGCCAAACCATATCATTATGCCCCTGGCCCCTCACAACTATTGTGTCCTCACATTTCAAAGCCAACGTGCCTTCCCAAAAGTCCCCCAAAGTCTTAACTCATTTCAGCATTAACTCAAAATTCCACAGTCCAAAGTCTCATCTGAGACAAGCAAGTCCCTTCCATTTATGTGACTGTAAAATCAAAAGCAAGTTAGTTACTTCCTACATACAGTGGGGATACAGGTGTTGGGTAAATACAGCCATTCCAAATGGGAGACACCATCCAAAACAAAGGGGCTACAGCCCCCAGACAAGTCTGAAATCCAGTGGGGCAGTCAAATCTGAAAGCTCTAAAATATTCTCCTTTGTCTCACTCCATGTCTCACAACCAGATCATGCTAATGCAAGAGGCAGGTTCCCGTGGTCTTGGGCAGTTCCGCCGCTGTGCCTTTCAATTGTACAGCCTCCTTCCTCCTTCCTGGCTGCTGTCACAGGCTGGCATTAGTGTGTGTGGCTTTTCAAGGTGCACAATGCAAGTTGTTGGTAGATCTACCATTATGGGGTCTAGAGGACAGTGGCCCTCTTCTCACAGCTCCACTATGCAGTGCCCCAGTGGGGACTTTGTGTGGGGGCTCCAACCCCACATTTTCCTTCTGCACTACCCTAGCAGAGGTTCTCTATGAGGACCCCACCCCTGCAGCACAGCCCTGCCCAGACATCCAGGCATTTCCATACATCCTCTGAAATCTAGGTGGAGGTTCTCAAATCTCAATTCTTGACTTCTGTGCACCCGCAAGCTCAACACCACATGGAAGCTGCCAAGGCTTGAGGCTTGCAACCTTTGAAGCCATGGCCCAAGTTGTACCTTGGCCCCCGTTAGCCACTGCTGGAGCAGCTGGGATGCAGGGCACCAAGTCCTTAGCCTGCACAGAGCAGGGGGACCCTAGGCCCGGCCCACAAAACCATTTTTCCTCCTAGGCCCCCTGGTTTGTGATAGAAGGGGCTGCTGTGAAGACCTCTAACATACCCTGGAGACATTTTCCCCATTGTCTCAGCAATTAACATTGAGCTCCTCATTACTTATTCGAATTTCTGCAGCCGGTTTGAGGTTTGAATTTCTCCTTAGAACATGAGTTTCTCTTTTCTATCACAACATCAAGCTGCAAATTTTCTGAATTTTTATGCTCTGCTTCCTTTTAAACGTAAGTTCCGATTCCACACCATGTCTTTGTGAATACATAAAGCTGAAGCTTTTAACAATATCCAAGTCACCTGTTGAATGCTTTGCTGCTTAGAAATTTCTTCTGCCAGATGCCCTAAATCATCTCTCTCAAGTTCAAAGTTTCGCAAATCTCTAGGTCAGGGGAAAAATGCCACAAGTCTCTGCAAAAACATAGCAAGAGTCACCTTTGCTCCAGTTCCCAACAAGTTCCTCATCTCCATCTGAGACCACCTCAGCCTGGACTTTATTGTCCATATCACTATTAGTATTTTGGTCAAAGCCATTCAATGAGTCTAGAAAGTTCCAAACTTTTCCACAACTTCCTGTCTTCTTCTGAGCCCTCCAAACTGTTCCAGCCTTTACCTGTTACCCAGCTCCAAAGTCACTTCCACATTTTTGGGTATCTTTTCAGCAGCACCTCACTTCTGGTATCGATTTACTGTATTAGTCCATTCTCATGCTGCTAATAAAGACATACATGAAACTGAGTTTAATTGACTCACAGTTCCACATGGCTCAGGAGGCCTCACAATAATGGCGGAAGGCGAATGAGGAGCAAAGTCATATCTTACTTGATGGCAGGCAAAGAGAGCTTATGCAGGGTAACTCCCCTTTATGAAACCATCAGATCTCACGAAACTTATTCACTGTCACGAGAACAGTATGGGGGAAGCCAGCCCCATGATTCAATTATCTCCATCTGGCTCTGCCCTTGACATTTGGGTATGATTAAAATTCAAGGGCCAGGTGCAGGTGGCTCACGCTTATAATCCCAGCACTTTGGGAGACTGAGGCAAGTGGATCACAAGGTCAGGAGTTTGAGACCAGCCTGGCCAGCATGGTGAAACCCCGTCTCTACTAAATATACAAAAAATTAGCCAGGCATGGTGGTGCACACCTGTAATCTCAGCTATTCAGGCGGCTGAGGCAGAAGAATTGCTTGAACCTGGGAGGTGGAGGTTGCAGTGAGCTGAGACCATGCAATTGCACAATTGGGCTACAGGGCAAGATTCCATCTCAAAAATAATAATAATAATAAAATTTCAAGGTGGGGACACAGCCATATTATAGCAGTGCTTCTCCTGGTGAAGCACTTTTCAAATTATATTGATATGCCATATCATTACAATCTGAGGTCCACATAAATATATCTGTTGGGCTTAGGTTGGATATCTCAGAATTTTCATAGTGTTTGGCACTTAGTGACTACTTGATTAAAAAGTCTGATAAAGAATTGTGCAAACTGTTAACCATTATATACTTGAAAGGAATATTATCTAACTGAAATTCTTGTAAAATACAGGTATAAATAACTTAAATTTCTTTTACCTGTTGCCACATGACTGAATTTACCGTTTACATTTATGTTTTAGAGAGAGCAACTGTTTACTTGCTCTATAAAAAACTATAACCCAAAGAAGTTTTTTTCAGTTTTATCTGTTGAAACTATAATTTCACTGCCGTTTTATGTAACAACCATTTACATTTCAAAACATATGAAAAAGTGTACTTTTATTAGATAAATCTAAAAATACCAGTAAATCTTGTTTTTTATAATAGATAATATAATGGAGGGCTTCTATTAAGTTTAATGTATATATTTTTTAATTCAGTAGTAGTTCATATAAATGAATCATAATTTTCAGAAATCCTCAGGTGATTTTTTTTAAGTGAATACTTTGCCAGCAAACAAGCCACAATTTCAGTTTAGTGAAAAGAGTTTCTCTGGCTGGGCACAATGGCTCATGCCTGTAATCTCAGAACTTTGGGAGGCCAAGGCGGGAAGACTCACCTGAGGACAGGAGTTCAAGACCAACCTGGTCAACACTGTGAAACCCCATCTCTACTAAAACTACAAAAATTAACTGGGCGTAGTGACTCATGCCTGTGATCACAGCTACTCGTGAGGCTGCGGCATGAGAATCATTTGAACCCAGGAGGCATAGTTTGCAGTAAGGTGAGATTGCGCCATTGCACTCCAGTCTGGATGACAGAGTAAGACTTTGTCTCAAAAAAAAAAAAAAAAGAATACAGTTTCTCTAGTTTGTTTGCTCAAAGAGATTCTGGTCTACATTGAAAAAAATTATTCATGAATTATTTGATAATAGAGAATAAGCATCACTATAATTAGCTGCTACAGAAGTCTAAAACATGTAACAAAATATATCATTTAATAAATTGCTACTAGCTACTAAAAACTCTCCTAGAAGCCTTTAAAATGTTATAGTTTTCAATAAAATCCTTTCTTCTTAGGGAGCTATTTAGATTGTGCTCATATAACTTGGCTAAAAACTACTCATTTGGATTTTGGAAGGCCCCATAGTTCTACAATGGATATTTAATTTAACCATTGCCTCATCAAATGGATTGTTCTCCTGAAGCTATCAAAAAGACATCACTGAAAACATATGTTATAAATAAATTACCTAAATGGTAGTGTTTCTTTTATCAATTGTTGAATAACAAATCAAACCAAAATGTAGTGGGTGCAAACAACAAAAAATGTATTATTGCTCATGATTCTTCTGAGTTGACTGGAACAAGCTGGATGGTCCTTTTATAACTGAAGTCACATTTGGGACTGCGGTAAACTAGGAACTCAGCTGTGGCCAGAGTATCCAAGCAGACCCTCATCCTCCATCATCTCAGACTCTCACATGGCCTTCTCACCATTGAATAGCATAGTTCAAGCTTCTTTACAGCATAACATTTGATGCCAAGCAACAAGCCCCAATATTCAAGTGCTTTATCAAGCCTTTGCTTGTGTCACGCTCACTAATGTCCTGTTTGCCAAAGCAAGTCACATGGCAAAGCCCAAAGCCAGCATGAACAGGAACTACTCAAAGCCTTGGAAACCAGAAGGAATGGCCATTGGGGGCCACCAGGGTAAGGCTACTATAGACAATTTATGTTTGTATACTTCTGTTGGCTGATCATTTATTAAAAGTAAAATCCTGATTCTCCATCAGCTCCCATGCAAATATAACTTTAACCAAAACAGCCTTGAGACTAGGCACAGTGGCTCACACCTGTAATCCCAACACTTTTGGGGGCTGAGGCAGGAAGATTGCTTGAGGCCAGGAGTCTGAGACAAGCCTGGGCAACAAAGCAAGACCCTGTCTCTACAAAATATTTTAAAAATTAGTAGGGTGTGATGGTGTACACTTGTAGTCTTAGGTACTCAAGAGGCTGAGGCAGGAGGATGACTTGAGCACGGGAGCTGATGGCTGCAGTGAGCTATGACTGCATTACTGCACTCCAACCTGGGCTACAGAGAGATTCTCTCTCTCTCTCTCAAAAAAAGGGCACCCTTTCTTAGGTTGCAACTTAAATATTAGAAACTTTAAAGTCTCTATTTATAAATGTGCATTGTTGTTGTTATTTTTGTTGTTGTTGTTGACAGGATCTTACTCTGTCGCCCAGGCTGGAGTGCAATGGCACAATCAAGGCTCACTGCAAACTTAACCTCCTGGGCTCAAGCAATCCTCCCACTTCAGCCTCCCCAGTAATGGGACTACAAGTGCATGCCACCACACCTGGCTACTTTTTAAATTTTTTTTTGGAGAGAAGTCTCACTATTTTGCCCAGACTGGTCTAAAACTCCTGGGCTCAAGGAATCCTCCTGTCTTGGCATCCCAAACTGCTGGGATTACAGGCATGAGCCACCACACCCAGACTGGAGGTTCTTCTATATTGATTTTCATTTACTTTTTTATGAAGTCCTGAAACTTCATATATAATATCATCTGTATACTTGAACTCTATTCTAAAATTAGAAATTTTAAGGCTTTGCATTGTTTTCATTTTGATGCATACGTTTATGTATAATATTTCTTAATATTGGCTCCGACTTTTTTTTTAAGTTTAACATTTGTCTCTGTTATAGAAGTCGCAGAAGCATATTGCCAACTTGGAAGACACTTGCTATTTCTGGAATCATGGCTTTATAATGCAACATTTCCAAGTCTTGTTAAACAACTAGACTGGGGTTGTATCAATTAGAATACTTTCCATTCATTCAGCAGTGCTATCTTCTTGAAACTCAAGAGTTGGAAACCAGAAACTATACCAACTGAGTTGATTCTCTGCTATGATTGCAACAGTTCCTGGAATTATAGAAAGTTTTCCCATGTAAATAAAAAGAGATTAGAGTACTTAGTTTCAAAACAAATATTATATACACCTCTTACACTTTCTTGTTACTCTTTCCTCACACCTTTTTAAAATGAATTATTTAATTTCATTAAATAGTGAAATTTAGAGTAGGAAAGGGTTCTAAAAGTCAGTTACCTGACTTCTCTTTCGTCTCTTTAAGTCCCGTAACCTCATGCCAAATACTTCATCTTCCATGATGGGTTTTGATATGAGAGAGGTTTGCTACCTCAAAGGCAGCCATGTTTTGTTGTTGTTGTTGTTGTTTGTTTGTTTGTTTCTGTTTTTTTTTTTTTGAAATGGAGTCTCACTCTGTCACCCAGGCTGGAGTGCAATGACACGATCTGGGCTCACTGCAACCTCTGCCTCCCAGCTACAAGCGATTATCCTGCCTCAGCCTCCTGAGTAGGTGGGATTACAGACGCCCACCACTACACCCAACTAATTTTTGTGTTTTTACTAGAGATGGGGTTTCACCATGTTGACCAGGCTGGTCTCAAACTCCTGACCTCAAGTGATCTGCCCGCCTCAGCCTCACAAAGTGCTGGGATTACAGGCATGAGCCACTGTGACCAGCCAAAATCAGCCATATTTTAATAGCTTTGCCCTTTAGAAAGTTCTTTCTTATAATGAGACAAGAATATCTCTCTACATAGTTGCTACATATTAATTGGAATTTCTATTCTGGGGTCACATAAAACAAGTCTAATCCAGCATTCCTGGTTTCTGTGTTTAGCACTATGTCCCCACTGCCTAGACCAGTAATTATTTAGATTGTGCTCATATAATTTGGCTAAAACCTACTCATTTGGATTTTGGAAGGCCCCATAGTTCTAAAATGGATATTTAATTCAACCATTGCCTCATCAAATTGATTTTTCTTCTGAAGCTATCCAAAAGACATCACTGAAAACAAATGTTATAAAGAAATTACCTAACTGGTAGTGTTTCTTTTATCTATTGTTGGATAACAAATCAAACCAAAATGTAGTGGGTTGAAACAGAGGAGGTACTCAACAAATACTTGGTTAGAGAGAGAGATAACAATTATTGAATGCTTACAATATGTTAAACATTGTATTAACTTCCTTAGACATTGTACATTATATCATTTGAAGACATTTATCAAATTTCTGCCTCCCTATATAGAATTATCCCTATTCCTCTTTAAGACTAGATATCCACAGATCATCCAAGAGTTCCCCAATGTGACCTGGTTGTTATGGAGTGAATTGTATACTTACAAAATTCATATGTTGAAATCCTAACTCTTGTATCTCAGAATGTGACCGTATCTGGAGGTAGTGTCTTTACAAAGATAGTCCTGTTCAAATAAGATATTCAGGGTGGGCCCTAATCCTTATAAAAACAGAAAATGTGGACAGAGGAGACAGATGGTGAAAAGGTGATGTGAAGAAACACAGGGAGAAGATGGCAATCTACAAGCCAAAGAGAGAGGACTGGAAAAGATCCCTCCCTCATCCCCTCAGAAGGAACCAACATCTTGATTTTGGACTTCCAGCCCCCAGAACTATGAGACAATAAATTTCTGTTGTTTAAACCACCCAGTCTGTGGTACTTTGTTACAGCAGCCCTGGAAAAGTAACTTGGTCTTCTCATGATTTTCTTGCACAGTCTTAAAAATAGCAATGACAGTATCTGCCATTTTATTCAGTATGCCAACTAAAAATATTATTATCCCCTTTAAAACTCAAAAAATCACTCCAAGAACAAATTATGTATCCCTTTTTACAGATGAAGACATGCAAGCATAAAGAGGTTGAGAGATTCATTCAGTGTCCTACTAGAAAGTAGCAGAGCGAGGGTTTACACCAACCTCTATCTGATTCCAAAGTCACTGCACTGAGTCTCTATTCTCTGTTGGTGCTCTTTGATTACAAGCTTCTACAATTACAGAGAATAGAAATGAGCACAGCAGTTCATTTATAGATTTACCCAGACTGTACCTTAACTAGAGCCGCAGTCTATTCATTAACTTTTCCTTGTGTTTTCTAGAAAATCAGGCAGTTAATACACATATTTTTATGAAGGCAAGAGAATCCTAAAGAATCTCATTCAATTGTCGCTTACTATCCCTGCCCCATTTTAGCTTAACACTTTTGATTGCCCCAATTTTCAACATACAGATTATATTTACAGGGAATTACATACGGAAGTTTAATTTGTTCGATTATATTCCCAATCCTCCCATATGATCCGCAGGATTTTGGAGTGATCCTTCTCCTGTAGCTCCACATAATCTCAGAGGATAATCAAATGAACCCCAAGCTACAGAATGCCACCAAAACTAGGATAATCTCTTTCTCTGTCTCTCTCTCTCTCTCTCTGTCTCTCTCTCATTCTCCTTTATTCTGTTTCTTTCACTGGAATTTAATTCTTGAGCAAAAAGATCCAGGGACAGTAGATGGATGGAAATAGTCTGGAGTGAAGACAGAGCCCTAACAGATTGTGGGACATTTCTGCTACTGAGTTGCTAGAGCTTCACTGGAGTTTGTTTCTTCCCAGAGTTTGGCTTTATGGTGTTTCCTTATTTTCTATGATTTACTTAACATCGCTACAATAAACAATTTTGTATATTAACTTAATTAATCAGGCTCAATAATTGTTATTTGAGACAAAGGAATAAAAGCAATGCAATTACAAGTGACATACCTCAGAGGGCCAGAAGAAACGATGAATGAAAACTAAGACGGACTACTGTTTTGGCCCACGCAATTGGTCAGAATAGGAAAAACCTAGCAGTTGCATATTACCTCATAGTATGATGCTGAGCTGCCTATTAGAATGTGGACATGCCTGCTCAGTACCACTGGATTTTCCTGATGTTTCATCACTAGTAACATGTAAATGATATTTTAATTTCTGATCTGTTTAGACATCAAAACCAGTACTCAATTTAATTCAAAAGTATACATCTGAATATGCAGTAGAAGGTTCCAATACTGCTAGAAAAAATTGGATAGAGTTAATATGAATTTACCTGTAATAAACTCGTATCTGTTAACCAGATTTCAGTAATTAGACACCTTGAGTTCCTTGTCTCTCTCCCTCTTTTTCTCTTTCTTTCTCTGCATCTCCTCCCACCCCACCATCACCCAGGAACTCGCTTGACCAAAAATATTCTGTACTATGAGTCTGAAACATGGTGAGTCCCTTAGCCAGTGTAACCTGTCAACTACACAGAATCTTCCTCACTCTGACTTTATAATTTCAAATGGTATCTTGTGTTTATTACTTTCGTTTAACACCTTTGCTTCTAGTCTCTTGTATTTCAGACAATGTCTGCTTCTGTTCAGTTACCAATCTCTGTGTTCTGAATCTCAGGTGAAAACAGCCCTGATCACTCACGTGGACTCTCTAACTCAGGACTATAGCCTGAATCTGATAAACCTCTTCATAGTGCCTCTGCAGGATTGCCCTGCCCCCCTTCCTTTGGGACAGGAAATTGCCTTAGATCCCATCTCTATTTGCAACCTGTTACCAGGTAACTTGGCCATACTGTCTTAATATTGACATAGAAACAGGTGTACAGTGGAGGCCTTTTCACTTTCAAATCTGTGAAGTCAGGCTGCAGAAACATGTAGTCAGAATGAGAGACATAACGAGGTGTGTCAGAGGCTGGACCTGCCAAGGCACGTCAGGTGGAATGAAGGCTCCTACTATACCTGTTCACCACCAGGACAAAATTTGTCCTGGCACTATTGCATACCAGCAGCCAAAGGAGGCATTTAAAAATGATATATGAAAAGGGGAATTATGAGGCTTGCATGTTAATATTTTCAATGAAATTCTAGACTTCGGCAAGTGATGACACTCCATCAGTATCCTTCAGGAAAAGACATATAGATGCTAATGAATGTGCAATAGAGTAAAGGGTTTCAACATGTACAGACTCCAGTAATTAATTGGAAAAGCATGCCATTTGAAGTAAATGAAACATCAGATGTAATTTCTTTCAGGAATAAATAATAGCACAAAATCACTTTTTTATTTTCTTGCTTAGTTCCCAGAGAAATTTACCATGTTTTTAGGAAAACTGTCTAGACAGGCTCAGGTCACTCTGGAAAGGGCTTGTTTGAGAAAGACCCAAAGGATGAGTGACTGCTGAGGGCATTGACATATTTAGATGTGAGAAGATCAGTTCTGACAGCTTGACACTAAGTGTTTCGTGGGGGGCGGGGTGACGTTGTGTGTGTTTGCTGTTATTATAAATATTTTTAAATTATTTTTATTTTTATCTGTATTTTTGTAGATAGGGTCTCACTATGTTGCTCAGGCTGGTCTTGAACTCCTGGCCTCAAGAGATCCTCCCCCAGTCAGCCTCCCAAGTAGCTGGAATTACAGGCATAAGCCACCACACCCAGCTCCCAAAACATAATTTTAAAGATATTTAAATGTGAATATATCATAATTGCTACTTCTCTTTTTCTCTCACACATGTAAAGTAAATCTAAGTGGAAAGTTTCCTATCTTCTATCCTCAATCATTTTCTTTCACTCCCTGGAAATCATTCCATTTGATTATTCAGAAGCAGATGTATTTGCACTTAGTAACTATATACAAAGTTCTTATTTTTTAAGTTCCAACATGTTCCCCAAGCTTCCACCTTTACTGTCTTTCTTCTTTTAGGAATGAATAAATAGAAGTCTTAATGCCTTTCTACTTAAACTGTCATATCCACCCAAATCATATTGTAAAAATCTCACTTCACGGGGATGTAGCTGTCAAATGAGACAGTGTCTACAAAATGTTCATTTGCTGAAAACTTTTAAAGAAATTTTCACTGAATCCAATTCACTTCATTAAGCTTTAAACTTACCAAAAGTCTTTCACTTAGTTTTTAACCTTTGTGAGGCACATGATGAATTTATTGTTCTTAACTCTCTGAAAGGGTAGCTTCGATATTCATACAGAAACTGATAAATCTATGTAGTTGGAAGTGCTTCAGCAATTTTCTTAAAACCCAGCTCTTCATTATAGACAGTATTCCTCTTAACGAACCCTGGAATAACCTAATAATCACAAAGTTACCAAGAACAAACCTTCTTATTTAGAATATTTTTCATTATTTTTAAAATATCTCTGGTCCCGAATCCATAGACATTCATATAGCCCTCTGAATACAACTCTGTGAGTCTTTTGCCATATGCTTCAAAATGTTGATGACTGAAATATTTCATTCAATGATGATGCTTAGAAGGAAATTAAGTCTCAGAACTGATCGGCTGGAGTGGATAGTCATCAAAATGTGAAAATGCCAGTGGTCATTATAATGAAATGGAGATCAGGCAGGAGAAGAAACAAAAGTTTTAGATCACAATAAATATAATTTTAAAAGACCTCTAGAAGCACCAAATGCAAAAGTAATAGCATTTCAGTACAGTAGGAACAATTATTTTTAAATTGCCCATCTTAGAGGAGAAAACAAGACTTGAATTAAACAGAAGTAGCATATTTAATTGTACAAAACTGTGAAGATGTGCTATAGTTTGTTTACAAGAAAGCTATTGTTTACTACAATGTTACGAAAATATATTTTTTCTTATAACTGCATAGTTGCTCATGTGTGATCTTGAGAAAAGCACTGTCTCCCTGCTATTTTTTATTTTTATTAAAACTAGAGAGGAAGTCTCGCTTGTTGCCCAAACTGTTCTCAACTCCTGGGGTCAGGCAAATTTATTGCCTCAGCCTCCCCAAATGCTGGGATTACAGGCATGAGCCACGATCCCCTACCAAAACTTCCAATAATTTAATAAATGGCTCTCAGGAGCCAGTACAGCCAGCTCTAGCACACCACTGTTTCCCAAATACATTCCTCCCTAGAAGGTATTTTTCAACATCTGTTCAAACTAAGCAAGGTAAAGTAGGTTGTCAGCCTATTAGAAAGACTTCATTGTGGGAAACTCTTAATTTGAAAAAGCACAAAAAATAAGACATAGAAATAGGTAGTATTCACATCGATTTCTACATTCGAACAGATAGGCTTTACAAATGTTTCCAGTGTACTGATTGGTCTCATGCAGTATTCCACATTGACAACTTGTCATGTTAAAAGAAAGCAGGTAGTCTCACTAAGCTTGGGATTGAGGAAATGTCAATAGTGAACACGTGAAGAAAAGAGAATTAGAAGACGATGGGTTTTTCGAGTCCAGGCATAAGTACGGATACTGAAAGATGACTTTGAGCCTAAAACTGTGCCTACAATGAACAACCAAACGACTCTAATAAAACGAGTTTACATTTTTTAGGAGTCAGCAGCCTTTAATGTGAACCCTAAAGGAATGTCCTGTCAAAACAGATGAAAAGAATTAAATGTTTAAGAACTGGACAGGACACATTGAATGAAATAATGCAACCTTAGATTTTTAGAACTTCAACCTAAAGATCATAGGTGAAATAGATCAGGTTTGGTGGACTTAATCAGGGGATTGCAAAAGTCTTTAAATTTGAAAAACTCTCTCTTTTGGAATGTAAGGAATGTTCCCATGGTGGCCCACAACAAAAGACTGAATTTTGCCTTTTGAAGAAAAAAAAAAGTTACTGTTTTAATCACAGAAGAAACAGATCCCCAGGACAGACGGACCACCCCACATAGAAGAACCCCTACAACAAAAGCGGCTTGGGAAGGAAATCTGCCTATAATTTGTGTTAACTAGACAAACTCAATGAAATAAGAAAAATCTGAAGTTGTATAATGGTATTTAAATTCATTTCAATATTGAAGATACTAAGTAATGTGGTTTTTATAGCTTTTAAGATTAACTACTCAGGTTTGTATATTTCTATACAGTTTACAAAGTATACTAACATTCATTTTATCAAGTAATTCCCACAATGACACTATAAGGGATTATCCACACATTAAACATAGAAAGGCAGCCTCAGACATTAAAATAATTTACTCGATTTTTGATTTTTAGAAGGCAAAAGATTGAAGAATCAAATACACATTTTCTTGTACAAGTCTAGAGCAAGGTTTGGAAAATTTTTCAGTACAGTTCAGTTTGTAACCATTTTTAGCACTGCAGGCCATAGGTTTCTGTGACCAGTCAATTCTGCCATCATAGTGCAAAAGCAGTCAGGGGCAGGGCCATGTTCCAATAACACTTTATTCTCCAAAACAGAGGGAAGGTTAAATGTGACCCCCATTGTGTCTGGAATTGGTTCGTTCCAGTGGGTTCTTCGTTTCACTGACTTCAAGAACGAAGCCACAGACAGTCACGGTGAGTGTTACAGTTCTTAAAGATGGTGTGTCCAGAGTTTATTCCTTGAGATGTGTCCAGAGCTTCTTCCTTCTGGTGGGTTCCTGGTGTTGCTGCAGGTGAAGCTGCAGACCTTCGCCGTGTTACAGCTCTTAAACGTGGCGCGTCTGGAGTTGTTCCTTCCTGCCGGTGGGTTCCTGGTCTCACTGACCTCAGAAGTGAAGGCACAGACCTTCGCAGTGAGTGTTACACCTTTTAAACGTGCCACGTCCACAGTTGTTCATTCCTCCTGGTGGGTTCGCAGTCTTGCTGGCCTCATGAGTGAAACTGCAGACCTTTGCGGTAAGTGTTACAACTCACAAAGGTAATGCGGACCCAAATGATGAGCAACAGCAAAATTTACTCCTAACAAAAGAACAAAGCTTCCATAGCATTGCCACTACGAGTGCGGGTGACCTGCTTTTATTCCCTTATTTGGCTCCACCCATATCCTGCTGATTGGTCCATTTTACAGAGAGCTGATTGGTCCATTTTTACAGAGTGCTGATTGGTCCATTTTTACAGAGTCCTGACTGGTGCGTTCACAAACCTTTAGCTAGACACAGAGTGCTGATTGGTTTATTTACAATCCTTTAGCTAGACAGTAAAGTTCTCCAAGTCCTCTACCTGATTAGCTAGACACAGAGCGTTGATGGGTGCATTTACAAACCATTAGCTAGACGCAGAGCACTGATTGGTGCATTTACAGTCCTTTAGCTAGACAGAAAAGTTCTCCAAGTCCCCTACCCAATTAGCTAGACACAGAGTGCTGATTGGTGCGTTTACAATCCTTTAGCTAGACACAGAGCACTGATTGGTGCATTTACAATCCTTTAGCTAGACAGAAAAGTTCTCCAAGTCCCCATGGACCCAGAAGCCCAGCTGGCTTCACCTCTCACCATGATGGGCCATAATTTGCTGACAGCTGGTCTGGAGGAAAGGACTTGGACTTTTAGGTTAGACTTGCAAGAATTCAAATCTACTACTTAGTATTGTGGTAATCATGGGCAATTTACATAACCTCACTAAGCCACCTCTTCCTCAGCAATAAAATAAGGGTAATTACACCTGCTTTACCACAATACTGTGAGGATTAAATCAGGTAACATGTGTAAAGCATTTAACACCATGCCTAGCCTGTTATAAATCTTCAGTAGATGTTGATAACCTCTTCACTTTCCATCCCCACAACATTGTATTTTTCTTAAAAAGCATCTGATAAATATCTACTATGCCATGCATGTCCACTGATTTTTTTTTTTTTTTTTTTGAGATAGGGTCTTGGTCTGTCACCCAGGCTGGAGTGCAGTGGTATGATTATAGATCACTGCAGCCTCAAACTTCTGGGCTCAAGCAATCCTCCTGCCTTCGCCTCCTGACTAGCTAAGATTATAGGTTAACTCAAATTAGATATTAACTGAGCTTCCCAGTTCCTCACATTTTATTCTTTTCTTCCTCACTTCCTTTTCATTTTTCAAAAGAAATGTCCATATTGTATTAGTTTCAAAAGGCTGCTATATCAAATTACCACAGATGAGGTGGCTAAAACTGAAAACAGTTTATTCTCTCAGAGCTGCAGAAGCTAGGAACCTAAAATCGAGGTGTCTGCAGGATCATGCTCCCACTGAGACTTTAGGTAGAATCCTTTTTTGCCTTTTCCTAGCTTTGGGTGGTGGCTGTGCATCCTTGACATTTTCTGTCTTTTCAGCTGCAACAGTTCACTACAGTCTCTGCATCTAACATCACATAGCATCCTCCCTGTGTGTGTCTGTCTTCACATGACAATCCCATATGACAGTCATATCAGATTAGGGCCCATCCTAGCCACCTCATCTTAATTTGAATACATCTGCAAAGACCCTATTTCCAAACAAAGTTACATTCAAAAGTACTGGGGGTTAGAATTTTAACGTATTTTGTAGAAGGACACAAGTTAAGCCACAACCCAAACCACTGCCATTATCTTCTTTGTAAAGAATCTCTTGGTAGGAACACAGCAAATCAAGAGGAATAGATATAATTCAGATTGATCGTTACAGCAAAACGTAAGAGCTTTATGTGGTTTGCCAATTAACTAATTTCTCATACACAATTTTCAAAATTATCAACAAATGTTTATGTTTTGGTACTTAACACTAAACTGAAATTTGTCTGCATGCCAAATAGAACAGCAGTCTACTACTGTCAGAGGCACTATAGAAATTCCTAGATATCACTTTAAGGCAATGCCCAAATTAGATATTTATCTGTGTTTAATCATTCATAAAATGAATTGCTTCCTAGTTGTATCATTTAGGATATGTTTTATTGCAGGAGACATATAGCCAACTCAAACTGTGTTAACGATTAGCAAAATGTATAGGTTCCCTTAAAAATGTTGAGGGATTATGGAATGTTAAGGCTGGTTAGATTCTATACCTTTAAATAATAATATTTTATCTCTGGTCTGTTTTTCATGTGTCCGCTTCATCCTTACCACTGTCTTCTACTTTATGTCTAATACCAAAAAGTTCTTGGGGCTCCTTTCTCTATGTTCACACTGAAGCCTAGAGAGCAAGTAGTTTCTCAAAAATACTCTCAGAGTTGATGGGATTCATTAGGTTGAGAAACATGAAGCCATTCTCTTTTTTACTGAAGTGGCTGAAATTAGGTCTTAGGATTGTCCTTGAACTAGTAATGGCCAGAGAATGACATGTTATTTGCTCTAATCTCTGAAGCTAATGTAATAGTCTCAAAGCACATGGACACCTCCAGGTAGGATAAACCAGCTGGAAGAAAACTGAAGCACTGGAAACGGATATTGCAAAATGTTGCTGTATCCTTCAGCATTCAACCAGTGGGAGGTTGGGGGTGGTGGAGAGTGCACAAGGGAGGTTTATTATCAGGCATTGGCTGATGTAATTGTAGAGACTAGAGACTATGTTAGACGATCACAAGCAGGTTAGAACCTTGTGAACACAGGCCATCTTTAGTCTCTAAACTCAGAGAAGGCCTAAGTCCTTTCTAAAAAGGCTCATCTGATCAGGCCAGACCCACCCAAAATAATCCTTATTTTTTTGTTTAGCTTAAAGTCAACTGAGTAAGGGTCATAATCAGATAATGCAAAATCACTTCACGGCATATCTACATCAGTGTTTGTTTGAATGCCTTGGGACTGTAGTTCAACCTGCTGGAGTTCACACATCAAAAAGCCATCACAGTTGCTGACATAGTCGGTTTTCTACTTCAATAAATATTATTTTAACTGGAAAAATTGCTATCTAGGTAGAAGACTACATTCCTCAACCTCCCTTGCATCTGTGTGTGGCTCCGTAACTAGCTTCTAGACAATATGATGTCAGTGGAAGTACTACGTGGGATTTCTGGAATGTTATCTTAAAAGACAGAGTAAACTTTTCTGATGTTTTTGCCTTTCTTGCTGACTGGAATTTTGATATGATGTCCAGAGTTCAAGCAGCCTATTGGGCAATTAGGTTACAGGCTAAAGTTAGTATAATAACATGAGAGGAGTCAGAGTTCCTGACACCAGTGAACCGCCAGATGAGCCATGGATTGTTCCACTCCAGACATCAATGCGTGATAAAAATATACTGCTACATTGTATAAGCCCTTTTATTTGGACATTTATGTTAGAATCAGCCAAAACAAACCCCAACTAATACTGGAAACCACAACACCCATTAAACAGTGATGAAATGGAAACAACTTTTAAAGAATGTTGCCAAAACAATATTCTCTCTCTAATGGAGGGGGAAATTAATAAATACTTTTCGACTTTAAGCCAAAAAAATAAGGCATTTTTGGATTTCACAGATTGAAATAGGGTCTAAAAATACAAGGGAAACAAAGGCATGCTATTTATAAAGCTTAAATGTTAGGCTACATCTCATCGGAAAGCAGGAAGGGCACTAATATGATTCCTTTAATTTAAAGGGTAGTTAACCCAATTAATGTAGGAAAGTTCAAATGATCCTGCACAGCCAATACTTCTGCTGTACTAGAGTCAGTAATAATATTAAGACAAAACCCAGGCCCTTTAACAAATTTAAGTAGCTTTATTATATATTTCAAGCAAGAAAGTATAACTTTTAATTTAGCATAATTGGACAAATATAGGGGTCAACTCCCTTCTTGATAATGTCTGCAATCTGTTCTTTAAATTTTAAGTCTGTGTTTTTCACTACATATGCAGAAAATGAAAGCATTGAAACCGATTTATATCACAGACAAATGAAGAAATATACGGAAAAAAAGGAAGAAAGTCTTTTCAGTAGCCTGCTACATCTAAAGTATCACCAGATTTCACAGTTGTCCTTTAATTCCAATAGCAAAGTAAGATATTTTAATATTCCTGTTTTGTTCTGTTATGGAAATTATGTCTGTTTGGTTTTACTAAAATTTGATCATGGGTATATGACTTTTTTTTTAAGTTTTACATTTTTTGTGGCTTATATGAAATAAAAGGTGTTTAATATCAATCTTTGAGCATTTTTTGTGATTTATTCCAACTCCTAGATCATGATTTAACTTGGTCAACATCCCTCACCATAACAAAAGAAAACAAAATGACCAGTGTCAAACTGATGAATTTTGGAGAAGATTTATAGTGGTTTTTTATGTAAATAAAATATAGCTTCAGACCAGAAAGAATCATGGGAAATCACTAGCCATTCAGAAAGTCTTCTGAAGGCGGTATGTTCCAATATATTACAGCTTTATGGGAGGTTATGCCAGGACAAAGTTCATGCCACAGTGTCCCATCAGAGTTCGAATATTGGCAAGTTATAAATGTCAATCTTTTGAAAATGTCCTACTAATGTACACAGAATCTCATTCTCTCTACTTTGTTGTTTACAGATTTTTTAAAAATTTCTCCACAAAGTGTTTTATTTGAACATAAAAGACCATTATGCAAAGATCACTGTGAAAATGCTTTCTGAAGCATGCTGTCATAGAAAAAATGTGTGTGCATCTTGTGAAAGGGCTTTTCTTGACTTCTTTTAAGAGCAGAAATAATAAATCCACCTTTTTTAAACCACAAATCACCACTGACAAAGTCTAGAAAACATAATTATTCAAACTCAAGATGAATCAATCCACAACTTCTTATATAAAATGCACATAGTTTATACAAAATGTTTAATAAATTGGTTGTTCTATATTCCAGGTGGCTCTTCAATTTTTGACTTATAACAAGGACATGATTTTTTAAACGGCTTTTGAGGAAAGCTGAAATTTTCACATCAAGGGTTGACCTCCTTTATAGCACCTATGACGTTGCTTGACTTAAAGTGCCAAGAAATTTTTTCTATTGTTAGAGCAGGATAATTATTCCTTTCTGTGGATAAGTAAAGATATGATTGATCTGTTGAAATTTAGTTAAACTGGACAATGACTCTATTCTTGAAAGATACAGAGAATTTTCTATCATTGTGAGTCTGAAAGTGGTTAACTACAAAAATAAACAAAAAGCAAACACAACAACTAATAAAACCAAAATATCACTTATAAATCTCCTTATAAGCTATAATATGTAAAATTCTTGGAAGTCATCACTCTTGTTCTTACAAGTTGATAAAGCTAGACAAACCAAAAATCAACAACTTCTTGGATTCATGAGGGAAGTGAGGCCTCTAGGCAAACCACTACTATGAAACCTAGAAAAACAGGTGCATCCAGACATACCAAAACCAAGATTTGCTTACCTGGAACAGAAGATGCTGGAGCCATAAACTAGTAGTAAATGGTAATTTAAGAAATGGCATGAGGCTGAGTGTAGCCTAGATTGGGAGTAAAGAATTCCTGGGGGCTCACAGTCTTAAAGGGATCCTACACATGTATGGGCTTTTCCTCTAGGAATCCCAACAGGTTCTTATGGTGAAGCTCTGAGAAATGGCTCTGGGAGGAGGAAGCCAAGAGTGATTATCATGAACTACACCCAGTGTCTTTGTTATAACATAAGCTAAAGAAGAAAAACTTTCCAGGACATTATCCCAGCCATGGGAAGCCCATTCTTCTCAGTCCAGCCACCTAAAGTTTTGTGCCCCTCTTGGAGCCTGGAATGAATATGGTGAACAGGGGTCAAGGCTTCAGGGAAATAAATTAAAAACTCTGTTTCCAGGAAAAGCAGGAGGGAACAAGGGGGACAATGATCTATACTAATTCCTAACAATTTTATTATTTAGGTTGCAAGAAATATTTATGATGTTCACAGCCCTGAATCATGGCCCAACTAAAAAACACAGATTCATTTAGAAGATGATAGAATGTTTCTTTTTGTGGCAAGGCCTGGAGGCTCATGCATGTAATCCTAGCACTTCGGGAGGCTGAGGAGGGCGGATCAAGAGAGTTCGAGATCAGCCTGGTCAACATGGTGAAACCGTCTTTACTAGCCATACAAAAATTAGCCGGGTGTGGTGGTGGGTACCTGTAATCCCAGCTACTTGGGAGGCTGAGGCAGGAGAATCATTTGAACCTGGGAAGCAGAGGTTGCAGTGAGCCAAGACCACACCAGTGCACTCCAGCCTGAGCAACGAGACCAAAACTCCATCTCAAACACACAAAAAAAGAATCCCTCTTTTTGCACACATCTAACCACCACACCAACAGGACCCTAGAATAATAATAGTAGAGTAAAGCTAAAGAGTTGCAAGACACAGACTTTCTTTGAGAAGTACATAGGAAAGCCTAACACAAGAAAAGAAACAAAACAAGCACAGTTAGAGGACTATAAAGACAATAGCATCTATAACTATGTAGCTCAAACACTCAACAAAGCAGCAGCCATAGCCACATAATTATAAATCTTCACACTAAAGGACTCTTTACCACCATTTCTGTTACCCAACATAATGTATCTGACTTTCAACAAAAAATTCCAATGTATGAAAAAAGCAAAGAAAAACACAGTGTAAAAAGACAAAGCAATCATCAGAATCAGACTCTTATGACAGAGATGCAGAAATTATCAGACAGGACATTCAAGATAATTATAATTTGTACATTTAGGACTCTAATGGAAAAAGTAGACAACAGGAAAGAATAGATGAGAAACATAAGTAGACAAATGGAAAGTATAAGAAAATTTTTTAAAAAGTCCTGTAAATTTTAAAACATTGTAATATAAATGAAGAACGCCTTCAGTGGGCTCATCAGTAGGTTCAAAATGGCCAAGGAAAGAATTACAGTGAGGCTGGGAGCCGTGGTTCATGCTTGTAATCCCAGCACTTTGGGAGGTCAAGGCAGGCAGATGACTTGAGGTCAGGAGTTTGAGACCAGCCTGGCCAACATGGTTAAACTCTGACTCTACTGAAAATACAAAAATTAGCTGGGCATGGTGGCACACACCTGTAATCCCAGCTATCCGGGAGGCTGAAGCATGAGAATTGCTTGAACCTGGGAAGCAGAGGTAGCAGTGAGCCAAGATCATGCCGCCGCACTCCAGCCTGGGCAACAGAGTGAGACTCTGTCTCAAAAAAAAAAAAAATTACCTTTAATGTCTCAAATGAAACCATGTATGTTAGAAGACAGTGAAGAGAAGTATTTGAAGTTTTGAAAGAAAAAAATACCACCATTATATTCAGCAAAATTATTTCTCAACAAGGAGAAATAAAGGTTTCTTAAATGAAATTTAGGGAATTTATCTCTAGTGAATCTTAAATGTGAAAATAATGTTAAAATGTTAATTCTTCAGGCAGAAAGATAATGATATGTCAGAAACATATCTGCATAATGTAAGAGCATAAGGACTGAACAAATGAAGGTAAAATAATGTATTTATCTTATTATTAATTGATATAAATCATAACTATGTGTTTAAAACTTAAGGATACACCAGGTGATTATGTATGTGAAATGAATGGCAGCAATGTCACAAGGAAGAGACAGAAGGGAGAAAGTGTAAGTACTCCATTATGAACTACCAATACTACATGTGAAGTGTTAGTTATACTGTAATTTGAAACTGGATTTAGATAAGTCAAAAATGTATATTGTAAACTCTAGGGCAGCCTCTAAAAATATATTTCTAAGTGTCATTGATGTGCTGTGAGATGAGAAAAAAACGAGATTATAGAAGATGCTCAATTAAAACCAGAGAGGGCAAAAATAACAGTGGGGTGGTGGGGGCGGGGAAGAAAATAGAATAAATCCAACATGCAAAAAACAGTTACAAACATGGTGGATATTGATTCAACTATATCACCAATACATTTACATCTGAATACCAAATTTTAACACTAGTTAAAATAAGATGTTCAGACTAGATTTAAAACATAAGACCGATTATGAGTTGTTTACCAAAAACTTACTTTACTCTCTATAAAGACATAAAAAGTTAAATTAAAGACATGTAGAGTGATATAGCTTACTTCTAATACTCAAATGCAAGCTAGAGAAGCTTTGTTAATTACAGAAAAAAAAACATACTTCAGACAAGAAAATTATCAGTAATGAAGAGAAGCATTAGAAACATAAAGAGAATATAAAAATATGTGAAGACAAAACTGATAGGACTTAAAGGAGAAACAGACAAATCCATTAGTATAGTTGAAAACATCAAAAATCCTCTGACAGGTCTGAGAGATCAAGCAGGCAGAAAATCAGTAATGGTAATGTTGTATAAGACCTGAGCAGCATTAGCAATCAACTTGATCTAATTGACATTTATAGAATATTCCACATAGAAACAATAGCAGAATACACATTTTTCTCAAGCTCACATGAAACATTCACAGAGAGCATATTTTAAGCCGTGAAAATGAAAAATTACTTAAATCTAAAAAAATGAAAATTATACCAAGTATATTCTCAGATGACAACAGAATAAAACTACAAACCAATAACAGAAGATAGCTGGAAAATTCCCAAACATTTGCAAATCGAACAATACAATTCTAAATAATCTTCATGTCAAAGAGGGCTCAACAGAAATTTTTAAGTGTTTTAAACTAAATGAAAATGACAATACAATTTACCAAAAATTATGGAATGTAGTATAAGCAATGCTTAAAGACAAATATTAGTATAGCAATACTGTGCCTACATGCAGTCATGTACCACATAATGATGTTTCAGTCAACAAAGGGTTGCATATACCAGGGTGGTTCCATAAGATTATGATACCATATTTTTACTGTACCTATTATATGTTAAATACGCTTAAATGCACCAATATTTACCACTGTGTTACAATTGCCTACAGTACTCAGTACAGTAACATACTGTATAAGTTTAAAACCTAACAGCAATAGGATATATCATATAGCCTAGGTGTGTACTAGCCTATACCATATAGGATTATGTAAATATACTCTGTATGATTTTCACACAACAACCAAATCACCTAATGATATATTTCTCAGAACATATCCTTGTTGTTAAACAATATATTAGAAACGAATAAAGATGTGAAGCAAATAACCTAAACTTTTACCTTAGAAAACTAGAGGAAAAAAAAACCCACCATAAGCTTAAAAAGAAAAAGAAAAAAATAATAAAAATTGGAGGAAAAAAATCAATGAAATTGAAAAAATAAATCAATAAAAAAAATCAATTTAACCAAAGTCTGTTTCTTGGGAAGATTGATAGCTGAAAAACCTTTAGTTTAGAAATTACTAATTTCAGAAATGAAAAGTGGTGTCATCATACTGATATCTCAAACTTTAAAATGTTAAAAGAATACAGCGCCAAGAAATTTAATCAGTGGATGAAATGAGCCAATTTCTCGAAAGATGCAAACTACCATAGACTACTACTATGTCTATTAAAGAAAGTGAATCAATACTTAGCTACATTCCCAAAAGACAGTTCCAAGCCAAGACTGTTTGAATAGTGAATTCTACCAAACATTTAAGGAAAAAGTAATACCAATTCTCCACACAGAAAAAGAAAGTACAGAAAATACAAGGAATGAATGCTTTCTAAGACATTTTATGAAGTCAACATTACCTAATACCTTAAAAAAGGCAGAGACATTACAAGAAATGAAAAACACAAACTAGTATTTCTCAGGAATGTAAATGCAAAAATCTCCAACAAAACCTTAGCAAATCAAATCCAACAATGCATAAAAATATTATACACTACAACCAACTGGGATTTATTACAGGTATGAAAAATTGGTTAAACATTCAAAAATCAATTTATATAAACCTTCACATTATTAAGCTAAAAAAAAAAAACTCATCTGTTCAAATTAATTGGTGGCAATAAATTAACTTAACAAAATTCACCATTCTTTCTTAATAGAAACTCTAAGCCAACTAGGAATAGAGAGACATTTCCTTAACTTGATAAAGAATATCTGTAAAAACTGTAATGCTAAAACTGTGTTTAATGATAAAGAAACGGTTCACTTTTTCTCTATGATCAGGAGCAAGGCAAGAATTTCCTTTCTTACCTCTCTTATCGAACAACATAGCAAAAACTCTAGTTGTACAATAACACTTAGAAAGAGAAAGTATATATGTATTGGAAAGGAAAAATAAAATTGCCATTATTTGTAGATGACATGGTTGTTTAACCAAAAAAAAGTCAACAAAACTCTTTGCTATGAAAAAGTATAGAACAGTCAAAGCAGGAGATAAATATGGACAGTCAATTGTTTTCCTATACACAAGCAATAAAAACTGAAATTTGAATTTTTAAAATGCTATTTATAATAATACTGCCAAAATGAAATACATAGTAAAATACAGATTATTTATAATATCCATAGGTGCAAAACTACAAAACACTGAAGAAGGAAATAAAAGAAGATCTAAATTAATCTAAATATGCCATGCTCATGGATTAGAAAAATTGTCTAAATATGCCATAATCATAGAAGCCTAAGAGCAAAATAGATTATGCTCACGGCATATTTATATCTAAGATCTTAATATGCCATGCTCGTAGATTAGAAAAATAAATATTGTTAAGATACCAATTTTGTTCCCAATTTGATCTATAGATTTAACACAATCCCAGGCAAAAACCAAGCAAATTATTTTGTAGATACATAGAAAAGAACAAAGTCTGTCCCTTAACTGACACCATATATTAAAAAATTTCAAAATGGATTAAATACAAAAATGTAAGGTGTAAAACTATAAAACTCATAGAAGAAAACATAGGCCAGAAGCTTCACGACATTGGATTTGTAATGATTGCTAGGATATGGCAACAAAGGCACAGACAACAACAATAAAAAAAAGACAAGTTGGACTTTATGAACCTTTACAAATTGTGCACCAGAAGACAACAGATTGAAAATGCAACCCATAGAATGAGAGAAAATTTGACCATATCAAATATACGGTCAATCATATATTTGATAAGGGATTCATATCCAGAATATACAGTAGTACCCCCTTATTTGTGGCTTCAATTAAGCAGTTTTAGTTGCCCACTGTCAACCACAGTTGAAAAATATTACATGGAAAATTCCAGAAATAAACAATTTCTAAGTTTTAAATTACATGTCATTCCAAGTAGTGTGAAAAATTTCATGCCATTCTGTTCCATCCTACCTGGGATGTGAATCATCCCTTTGTCCAGCATATCCACCTTCTATGTGTTACCCTCCTGTTAGTCACTTATCAGCCATCACCCAGTTATCAGATCAACTGTCACAATATGAAGTGCTTGTGTTCAGGTAACTCTTATTTTACTTAACAATAGCCTCCAATTGCAAAAGTAGAAATGCTAGCATATTGTAATTGTTGTTCTATTTTTATTATTAGTTATTGTTGTTAATTTCTTCTATGCCTAATTTATAAATTAAACTGTATCACAGATACATATGAAAAGGAAAAACATAGTATGTATAAGGTTCAATACTATCCATCATCCACTGGAGTTCTAGGAACATGTCCTCAATGGATAAAAAGAAACTACTATAAACAGAACCCCTAAAATTCAACAACATAAATACCAAAACACCCTGATTCAAAAATGGGTGAAGGATTTGTATATACATTTCTTCAAGAACATATACAAATAACCAAGAAACACATGAAACAAGGTTCAGTATCACCATCCATTGGGTAAATGCAAACCAAAACTACAATGAAATACCACATCATACCCACTAGGATGGCTACTATCAAAAAACAGAAAATAACAAGTGTTTGAAAGGAGAGAGAAATTGGAACCCTTGTGCACTGTCGGTGGGAGTGTGACATAATTCAGCTGACAGATGAATGAATAATCACAATATGGTAAATACACAATGGAATATTTTTCAGTCTTAAAAAAGGAAGAAAATTCTAACATATGCTATTGCTACAGCATGGGTTAACCTTGAGGATACTATGCTAAATGAAGTAAGCTAATCATAAATAGAAAAGTACTATATGATCTCACTTATATGAGGTATTCAGAACAGTCAAAATCATAGAGAAAGAAAGTAAAATTGTGGTTTTCAGGGACTGAGGGGAAGAAGGCATAGGAAGTTATTGTTTAATGGGTACAAAGTTTCAGTTTTACAAGATGAGAAAAGTTATAGAGATGGATGGTAGTGATGGTTGCACAACATTATTCATGCATTTAATACCAATGAGTTGTAAACTTCAAAATGGTTAAGATGCTAAATTGTACATTACATGTATTTTACCATGATAAAAAAAAAATGGAGGGAAGAAAAGGACACAGGAGTCAAATAATAGATTTCCAATGGACAAACTGAGCCAATTAACTCATCAAAATAAAGTACTAATAAATTACCATATGTCCAAAAGTATAAGAAAAATATTCGTGTGTCTGTCTGTACTGATATCAATAAATAATTGAATAAATAAACATATGAAGGACAACAGCCAATTTTCCATGCAGAAGAATGCCAAATAATTAGCAAGATCGCCAGGCACAGTGGCTCATGCCTGTAATCCCAGCACTTTGGGAGGCCTAGATGGGTGGATCACGAGGTCAAGCATTCAAGACCAGCCTGACCAACATGGTGAAACCCTGTCTCTACTAAAAGTACAAAAATTAGCCGGGCCTGGTGGTGCCCACCTGTAATTCCACCTACTCAGGAGGCTGAGGCAGGAAAATCGCTTGAACCCAGGGGGCAGAGGTTGCAGTGAGCTAAGATCATGTCACTGCACTCCAGCCTGGGCGACAGAGCAAAACTCCATCTCAATAATGATAATAATAAGTGGATCCCATGCCCTCAAGGAGGTAGAGAGTTACTCCCCACTCCTTAAATATGGTCTACATATAGTGACTTCCTTCCACTCAATAAAATGTAGCAAGGAGGAAAAAGAGTAACTTTCCAGTAAATCTGACAAACCCTACCTCTGCTAGGTAATCAAGACTGCAATTAACATATGGATCATATGTACCCTTGACAAAAGTGGTAATTTATTTTTGTGCCCTTCCTCTGAAAAACCCATATACCCAGTTTAATCATGAGAAAAACAGCAGACAAATCCCAATTGTGAGGGTCATTCTAACAACATATCTTACCAGTTGTATTAGTCCATTCTCACACTACTACTAAAGACATACCCAAGGCTGGGTAATTTATAAAGGAAAGAGGTTTAATTGATTCACAGTTCCATATGGCTGGGGAGTCCTCACAGTCATGGCAGAAGGCAAAAACGGAGCAAAGTCATATCTTACAAGGTGGCAGGCAAAAGAGCATGTGCAGGGAACTGTCCTTTATAAAACCATGAGATCTCATGAGACTTATTCACTATCACAAGAACAGCATGGGAAAAACCTGCCCCATGATTCAATTACCTCCCACTGGCTCCTGCCCACCACACTGGGATTATTAGAGCTATAATTCAAGATGAGATTTGGGTGGTGACACAGCCAAACCATATTATCAGTACTCTTTAAAACTGTCATTAAAAACAAGTGAAGTCTGATAAATTGTCAAAGCCAAGGGAAGCCTAAGGAGACATGACAGCTAAATGTAATGGGGTGTCCTAAATAGGATTCTGTGACAGAAAAAAGGACATTAAAGGAAAACTAACAAAATCTGAGCAATTGTGTACCTTAATTGATAATTGATAATAATGCCATTATTGGTTAATTAACTGTGACAAATGTAGCATACTAATATATGTAAGGGTTTAACTATAGACGAAACTGCATGTAAACTATATAGGAACTTTAGGTATTTCCTTTATAATTTTTCAGTAAATCAAAAACTATTCTAAAGTAAAAAGTTCATTAAAAATTGTCACCTACAGCTAATAACACCAATGATATACACTGATATGGTGTAATAATAAGTATTATCTTTTTAAAAACCCATAATTCCAGTATAATCATGAGAAACATCAGAAAACCCAGATTCAGGGATATTCTATAGGATACCTAACCAACATTCCTCAAGATTATCAAGCTCACAATAAAACAAGGAAAGAATTAAAAAATTCACAGACCAGTGGACACTGGGGAGATACTGATAGACGCAGGAGGCAGATAAGGGAACCTGCACAAGATCTTGCCTAAACATGCCCATCGTGAAAAGTTCCATCCCTTAACACATGCACAGTAAGGGAAAGAAATCAATGTGGAGTGGCTCAGACTAAGGGCTCACATGCTCAACTGGGAGAATGGAGTGGAGCAACCAGGAATTCACACTTTTGTAGGAAAGGAGCTGGGCCTCTTCAGCTCGTGTGTGGTGGCCTGGTATTTAATCTGTGAGGTGGGAGCCAGTTGGTAGAACGCCCCTTTTTTTGGCTGAGGACTTCCTTTTAATAAATTCTGCTCTCCTCACCTTTCAATGTGTCTATATGCCTAATTTTTCCTGGTCGCGAGACAAGAAGCCAGATTTTAGCTGAGCTAAGGAGCAAAACAATCCTGCATTAATATAACAATTACATGTAATATGATATCCTGTATTGTATCCTGGAACAAATAGAAGATATTAATAGAAAAACTTCCTTAATAGTGTATACCAATATCAGGCTCTGGTTCCGGCAAATGTAGCATAGTAGTACAAGATGTCAACAATGGGGAAAACTAGAAAAGACTTGTACAAGAACTCTCCTTTTGCATTTTCTTGTAAGTCTACAACTATCCCAAAATAAAAGTTTACTTAAAAAAGTCACTTACTGCTGACCAACAATAAATTTGAAATGAAACTGTGAAGAAACTAAAAGACCTGCTTCTCCATGTAATTTACTAAAAACTCTAACTTATTTGGGAGGAAAGAAAAAATTAAGGATTCAATTCTGGGTTCTCTGTGCTTGAAGCAGAATGAATTCAAAGAGCAAGTTTCCCATATCACTTGGGCTCAGTAAGAGGCACAGTTTACCAGTGGTACTAGTTGCTGCACAGATACTTCTGTCTATGATAACTATGCAATTAATTGGTTCAAAGTGATCTGTTTGAAATGTAAATATGATAGTCTGATATCTCAAAATCCTTTCCACTGTAAGTATCCAGAATTGTTACATAAAATATAGCAAATAATGTTTTAAATACATATTTAATAGTACTTAATAGAATAGATAAAGTCACATGTGAATGAGTGACGTGATTAAAGGAAAAAATTAATTAAAAATCAGAGTGGTAAGCATTAAGCCACTCTGGGGACTTCTCAATGCTAGTAACATTAGAGCTTTAATGTTCATTTGAATACAAGTGACAAGGTACTGGGGCCACATGTGTTGAAGTGTTAGAATTGAAAGTTGGAGACATGTAACTGACACACACGCATACATGCACACACTGTCAAAATCAAGACCCTAGAGGTTGAACTAGAAAATAAAACTCTATTAACTCTGAAGAAAATAAAAACAGAGTCTGCCTTTGCATCTGCTCTCAGTAGAAAAAAATATATTTCTCCAGAAAACTTAAAAACACATTTTATTTTTTACTCACATGGTTCTGGCTTTTAGTTACAATCTTCCTATAATATGGGAACCATGTGCTTAAATTTTAAGAAAAACCTTTATAACAGGCCAGTAATAGACTGAGGCTTTTGGCGGGGGCACAGAAAACAAACAAATAAAACTAAAAAAAGGTTTCTAGTTCAGTCAGAACACATGACATTTCTCCCCTCCCCCGCTGTCTCTTTTTTTCATATACATAATCCCACTCAAGAGTTCATAGTCAAAAATTGCAAAATACATAAGATATATCCAACAATAGTGAAAGTTAGCAGAATTAGAACTTAAGTGATTGGAATTACAGAACAATTTGAAAAAGAGACACATTTGTTTAAAACACTGGTGAAAAAAACTGTGGAAGTACAATATGCAAGCTTGAAAAAATATACAGGATAGAAATTGAAATGCAGGAAATAAATATTAAAATACAAAATAAATGGCTATATTAAATAGTAGATTATACCAAGCTAAAAGGGATTCATAAATTAGAACATAAAACTGAGGAAATTATGTAGACGCAACAAGGAGTGAGAAGACATAACAATTTGAAAAGGATGTTAAAAATGCATAAAGAATAACACAGGAAGAGCTGGAATATTAACAATAAAAAGAACAAAGAGACAATGAATAAGGCACTAAAATAGAAGATTTTAAGGTCAAGACTGTACAGTTACTACAAAAGTATAAAATCATCAGCATCAAGAAAAACAAGAAAGTCTCAAAGATGTTAAGTAAAAGCAATCCTACAATTACACACATCATAATGAAACTACAGAAAACTAAAAGAAAAATACTTAAAAACAACTAAGGAATATCTCTACAGACTGAAAATTTAATTCACTATAGTAACAGTATCTTCAACAAATTAAGATAAAATAATTGTGAACTATTCATAAAAATTTTACATCCATTTAGATCATCATTACAATTTAAGTAAACAAAAGGCATATCCCAATAAAGATAAAATATTCTACTCATGAACCATTGCTGAAAAATAGTAAAGGCTTAACTTTAGGATAAAGGTAATTAAATCATGAGAAAGAAATGGAATTAAAGAAGTAATGAGTATAAAAAATTGTACACATGTGAGAAAACAAAGATATAAAGACAATGATAAGTAATTTTAGTTGATTAAAAAGGTAAACTAAAGTGCAAGAAAGCAATAGCAGGAAGAATAGGATGGGTATTGGGAGTTAATGGCCAATTGTAGGTAGTGCTTATGGTCTGAATGTATTCTTCCAAAGTTAATGTATTGGAGCTTAATTCCCAATGTGATGATAGTTGGAGGTTGGGCCTTGGTAGTTTGAAAGTCATGAATATAGAGCCCTCATGAATAGGAATAGTGCCCTTACAAGAAGAAACACAGGAGCAGATGCTTCCTCTCTGCTTTGTGAGGATACAGGGAGGAGAAGGCTGTCTAGAAACCATGAAGAGGGCTCTCCCTCAACCCCAGATCTGCCCGCATCTTGATGCTTAACTTCCCAACCTCCAGGACTGTTGGAAATAAAGGTGTGTTGTTTAAGCCACTCAGTCTGTGGCATATTTATTACACCAGCCTAAACTGCCTAAGAGAGTTAAGGACTGGGGAAACATTAGAGATAGTGATGAACTGTAGCCATGTAGATACTGTTGAGTTGTGACTGCAGGTTAAAAATGTGGGTGTAGCCATTAAAATAGTATCACTTAAATATATATCCCTGCATTGATCAGGATTTGCCAGAGAAACAAAACCAACACAGTGTGTGTGTGTGTGTGTGTGTGTGTATGCGTGCGTGTGTGTGTGCATGTATGTGTAAAGAAAGAGAGAGAGAGATTTATTTTAAGGAATTGGCTCATGTGATTGTAGAGACTTGAAGAGTCCAAATACAGTGGGGTAGATCAGCATGCTGGAGGCTCGAGGACAAGTTGCAACTGAAGTCTAAATGCAGTCTGCTAGCTGAATTCCCTCTTGTTCTGGAAAGGTCAGCTTTTGTTCTATTATGGCCTTCAACTGATTATATGAAGCCCACATTATGATGGAGGATAATCTACTTTACTTAAAATCCACAGATTTAAATGCTATTCTCATCTAAAAAGAAAAGCATCTTTACGGAAGTATCTGGAATAACGTTTGACTAAATATGTAGGCAGCATGACTCTGGCAAGTTGATGTATAAAATTAACCATCAGGATGCCCAAACGGTTAGTGAAAACAAAAAAGAAACATAAAATTAACACAGTAAGATACAGGAACTTGGGAGAAACATGAAATTAACTAACTGGATGATTTAAAAAACACTAACATAAATCCAAATATAACATTAAAATATCTACAAATTGACTTAAATTAATAGTCAAAATTCAGAAGAATTTCAAGCTCAGCAACATAATGAATAAAATAATCTGAAAGCTCTTCCTGTTATACACAACTAAATCCTTCATAAAAATGCTTTTTATTATAACACTGCATTTTCTTGGATAAAAAGTAAATCTTCCAGGGTCAGCCACATACACCACCTATAAAAAAATAAAGCTCAGTTCGAAATGGTTGGCAATAAACATACTTAAAAGAAAGAGTTGTCTGAGGACGAAAGACTAAATAAGCTCTGCCAAAATAGGAATAGTCATGAGGTGAGTGCACTATGAAGGTGCAGAATTTGAGATTTCTATATTAGGCCAGGGATCTTAAAATGGAGATAAATTGATCTCAGGTTTGTTGCACTCTTATCTTACAGGGAAATAAACAAAAATTAAAATCAGCCATATATGAATTCACAACCTAAGACCCGTAAGACAAGAGTTCCAAATATTGAACAATACATAGAGCAGGCCTGAGTCCCTGAGAAGAACCCAGAAGATGAGGCCTACAGTTGCCCTAGTTTGGGCCAGAAGGAACTTTCTGGACAGGAAAGAGAATCATAAATAGAACACGTAGGCTCACTAAGTTAAGGAGATATACATTATACTTTGAGGTGGCTGAAAGGACTGGGATTTGTATGGTAGACAATCAGGAATGAGGGATATACAGAGAATTAGTTCCAGAAATTGGCATTCCTGTGAATCTGTGCTACAATCTAAGCTTTGCACAGGTAAAATGTACTTTAAAATTTCTAGAGATCATAGGTAATTTAGAAATATTCAATTCCAACCAGTAAGGATAAAAGCTCCCATGTGAACATTGAGGACATTCAATAGACACTTCTCATTTTAGTAAGAGGACTAAACTAGTTCTAATATAAAGACTATTCTAGATCTACTTTAACCAAAACGTAAACCAAGCATCAAAAAGATTAAGTTAATTCACTTGTAATTTAATGGACTGGGAAAACAAATTCTAAAACACTAAATCAAAACACTGGAAACAACAAAATCTAGCATCAACAACATAAAATTAAACGCATTCACTGCCCAATAAAAAAATCACATAAATCAAATAATTTTTTATTGGGTAGTGAATGCTTTGAATATTATGTGAAGAAGCAGAAAAATATGACACATAATCAATTGAAAATTCAACAAGTAGAAAGAGACCAAAAAAGACAACATTATCAGACAAGAATTAAATAATTCCTACAAATACATTCAAAGATTTAAAGGGAAATATGAACATAATGAGAAATAAAACAGAAGATTTTTAAAAGAACTAAATGGAACTAGTAGAAAGGAAAAATACAATATCTGAAACAAAAACTTCACTTGATGGTTTTAGCAGCAGACTGAACATGGCAAAGAAAAGACCAATGAATATAAGTTAATGGCCATGGAAATAATACAAACCAAAGCATAGAGAACAAAAAGATAGAAAATTAAAACAAAAATTAAAAAGAAACTAAGAGACTCTGGCCTGTGGGAAAATATAAAGCAGTTCATCATAAAATATGAGTCCAAGAAGAAAAGAGACAGAAAATATATTATAAAAAATAATAGCCAAATTTTCCAAAATCGATAACGTCTACAAAACCAGAGATTCAGAAGGCTCAGTAAAAGAAAACCTGGATAAAACAAAACAAGAAAACACACAACGGAACATCATAATCTAATTGCAAAAAAACAGTGAATCAGAGAAAAAAAATTCATTACATAAAGTGGAACAATGTAAAGATTAATCAGTAATTTCTCATCAAAAAAAAATCCAAGCCAGAACACATAAAAAACTGACATCTCTGTAGCTGAGAAAGAAAAAAAAAAGTCAAACTAGAATGTATACACAATGAAAACATCTTTCTTATATGAGAGCAACATGAAAACATTTCTGACAAACAAAAGCAGAGAGAATTTGTAATGAAAGAAAAGCTACAGGAAGTTCTTCCAGCTACAGGAAATCAACACCAGATGAAAACTTGGATCTACAAAATGAATAGAACGCACTGAAAATTATAAGCTTATTAGTAAATACAAAAATATTTTCTTATCTATTTAATTTTCATATTTATTTGAAAAACAAAAAAAGTAACAATATATTGAGATTTGTAACATACATAGAAGGAAGATGTACAATAAAATCAGCACCAATGATGGGAAGGGCAAAGGAAAATATAGCATACCATGGTAATTACATTATACTGGGCAATTTACAAAAGAGAGAGGTTTAATGGACTTACAGTTCCACACAGCTGGGGAGGCCTCACAATCATGGTGCAAGGTAAAACTCAAGTCTTACATGGCAGCAGACAAGAGAAGAGAGCTTGTGCAGAGTAATGCTCCTTTGAAAACCACCAGATCTCATGAAACTTATTCTCTATCACAAGAACAGTATGGGAAACACTTACCCCCATGATACAATTACTTCCCACCTAGTCCCTCCCAAAACACGTGGGAATTCAAGGTGAGCTTTGGGTGGGGACACAGCCAAACCATATCAAAGAGTAAATAAGCCAAGAGAAGAAATTAGATAGAATACTAAAAGGTGGTAAAAAATAACACTTGGAAAAATGGCAAAAATAAAGATGACAGGCAAATGCAAAACAACCTAATAGTAGATAAACCCAACAATATTAATATCAATATTAAATATAAATAATCTAAACACTCCATTCATAGACAGAGATTTTAAGATTATGTTTTTCCAAAGAAGCAAGACCCAACTATATGCTATCTATAGGAAATATACTTTAAATATTTAAATATAATATATTAGTCTGCTTGAGCAGCCATAACAAAATACCATAGAAAGGGTGGCTTTAACAACTGAAATTTATTTTCTCACCTTTGCAGAGTCTGGAAGTCCAAGATTAAGGTGCCAGTGTTGTTTTCTAGTGAGGTCTTCCTTAATGGCTTGCAGGCTGCTTTCTCGGCTGTGTCCTTACTTGGCCAGTCCTCTTTGCACAAAAGAAGAGAGTGAGGTCTTTGGTGTCTCTTCCACTCTTACACCACTGAACACCAGGATTAGAATTAGGTTCTCACCTTTATAGATTAATTTGACCTTAATTATCTCCTTACAGGTCCTTTCTCCAATTACAGTCACCTTGGAGGATTAGAATTTCAACATATGAATTTGAGGGAAGGGCACAATTCAGTCCATAACACAAAGGTACATTAAGTAGAAAGTGAAAAAAATATATATTGTGCAAACAATAATCACAAGAAAAAAGGAATAGTGATAATAATATTAGATACAGTAGTCTCCATGCAAGAAATATTGTGAGACATAAAAAGGGCATCTTAATAAAAGAATCAATTCATAACAAATATAAATGTGTATGCACATGATTACAGTTTCAGAATAAATCCAGCAAACCTAACATAAATGAATACAGGAACAGAAAAGACTACAATTTTAATTTTAAATTTAACAGACCTCTCTGATAATTAATAGAACAAGAAAACTGAAAATCAATAAGTATATAGAAAACAAAAAACACTAACAACCAAATCGACATTAATAGGTATAGAACAGCACACCACACCACAAAAGAAAACACATTCATATCAAGGGCACTTAGAACATTTGATTGAAGGGAACATAGGTTACATTTTAAAAAATTAATAAACTCATGGATGAATTTATTAATCTCTTTAATAAATTTCATTAGTTATTAATGAATTAATTTAAAACATACAGAGTATGTTTTTGACCACATGACATTACATTAAAAATCACTATTAAAAAGTTATCTGGAAAATATCAAAAGTTTTGAAAAGTAAACAACGTTATTTTTAAAAACTCATGGGTTAATAGAGCAATTATAAATAATATCGGAAAATATTCTGGACTAAATGAAAAGAATAGCACAACATATCAACATTTGTGGGATGCAGCTAAAGCACTACTGAAGTAAGTAGAGTGGAGGTAATAATAATGATAAATAAAAACTAATAAAATAAACCATGGAGACAATTTTTAAATGTAATATAAGCATTTATAAAGATCAATACAATTGATGAAACCCTGCTAGACTGGTTCAGAAAAATAGAAAGAAGATTTACCAATATTGTGCATAAAGAGGAGAAATCATTAGCGATCCTACAGACATTAAATTATAATAAAGAATTTTATTAACTATTCCAATTTATTTGAAAACAGATGAAGTGGACACATTCATTAAAAGATGCAAGCGACCACAATTTACTTAAGAAATACAATGTTGAAACATAGTTACATTGTTTAAAATTGAATTTGTCACTTAAAATCTTCCTTACAAAAAAAATCCAAGCCAAAATGTCTTCACCGTTGAATTCTTTCAAACACACACTGAAGAAACAACAATTTTAACCAATAATCTCTCAAAATACAGAAAAAGAACACTTCCCAATTTCTCATTTAACATCATCATTATACTTACGATATCAAAACCAGGCAAAACCATTACGGGGGGGAAAAACCTACAATCAATTACAGACTAAAATCCTTTAAACAATTAGTAAATCAGCAGTATATATTCAAACTGGAAACAAGCAATATGTATTTTTAAATATTTTGACTAAGCAGGGATTGTCCTATAACTGAAAGGCTGTTTTACAATACAAAGATCAATGTTGTTCCACAATTTAACAAATAAATTACCATCTAGATGATGACTATTTTAGAATTTAACAAAACTGAATATCTATTCATAATTTAAAATCAGCAAATAGAACAGTAGGAACTTCCTCATCCAAATAAAGGTAACTATGAAATATCTACTCATAACCTCATTTTTTAATGGTGACAGATTAAATACTCTCACCCAAAGTTTAGAAGTAAGACAGGGATATCTGTTTTTACCACTGAAATGGAAATCCTAGCCATAGCAATAAAATAAGAAAAAGAAATAAAAGTCTTATATATTGGAATGGAAGAGGTAAACAAACTATAGATATTAGCACTCAGCATTATCATGTATGTTAAAATTGCTAAGGAATCTTATAAAATAACTACTAAGACAGATAAGGAAATTTAGCTAGGCCATATGATAAAAGAACAAAATATGAAAATCTATTGTAGCTTTACATACTAGCTATAAAGAACAAGAGATTTTTTTTAAATTTCACTTAGAATAGCATCAAAAATAGTTAGGTATAAATTTATTAAAATATATGCAAGATGTGTATAATAAAATATATATATTTTTGCAAAAGGAATTAAAGAATTTAATAAATTAATATAAATACTATGTTCATGGATTTTAATATTCAATATTGTTCAATAGCAACTATTCTCTAATAATACTATAAATCTTTATGTAATCCTAATTAAAATTCACATGAGATTTTGTTAGAAATTGACAAACTGATACAGAATATAAAATAACTTCATAAGGAATATTTTAAAATGAAATCCCAGAAAAGATCTACCTAAAAGAGATTATATTAAAAAAAGAAAGTCTCAGAGGAAAAATCATAGCTTCAATGCTTACATTTCATAGATCAGCAGGGTGACTATAGTTAACATTAATCAGTTGCACATTTCAAAATAGCTAGAAGAAAATATTTCAACTATTCCTAGCATAAAGAAAAGATAATAATTTAAGAAAATGAATATCTCAATTACCCTAATGTGATTATATGAATGTATCAAATTATATCACATGCATCACCAAAATATGAACAGTTATTATGCAGCAACTGAAAAAAAGAAAAAAAGGCTCAAAATAAATGAGTTAACTATTCAGTTTAAAACATTAGAAAAATATATTAATTCCTTGAAGTTGAAAAAGATGTTAGTAAACATTTAATATCAACTAAAAATAAGTAATAGAAAAGACAAATTTTGCTTACAATAGAAGTCCAATTTATACATGTAAAAAGAATAATGGAAATAAAAACCAGCATTTGAAAAACACAACATTAATGACTATTGCAGGCAAAAATCATTGATAGAGGTTGAAATTAGCAAATAGAAATACACTGAGATAGCATATCTGCATAGTCTCAAAGTATCTCCTTACAAGGTAATTATTAATTATGAAGGGAAAATTATAATTTTAGTGTGGATAAACCTGAGAGACATTACCTTATCCAAATGATTAAAGTTAAAAATTATCAGTAATGAAACCAACTTACATTATGTACCTCATGATGACTGAAAAGGGCAAAATATCACTTCTGTGAGGTTCTTGCAAAAGGGCATAACTTTAGTTTAATACTGAGAAAGTACCAGATAAATGCAGCACAGAGACATTCTGCAAAATAACTGACCAGACTCTAAAAGGGAGGGAGACTCTATCTTAAAAAAAAAAAAAAAAAAAAAATTCTCAGGGGAAAAAGTGTTGATTTAAAAAGTAAGCTGTAAAATAAGTGGTAAATTTCTAGTAAAAATATAAACTTATAATATTGATTAAATTAAAATTAACTTTTCTCTAAATTTAACAGAGGTCAATGTCAACCCATGTATTTATTATCTACTATAAAAAAGAAATTAAAATAAAGAAAATGCTTGTAAAACATTGATGTACAACTCTACAATTTGGTAAATTAATTGCTATTATTCCAGAAAATATGTTTAAAAATATTTTTGCAATTTATTATTCAGTGGAAAATTACATAATTTATTTATTATAATGGATTCGCAAATAATTTAATGTAATTAATTGTAATGTCATCTAATTCCACATCTTGCTATAAACTGTATTGTCCTACATCTGGACAGATGAAAATCTAGTCTACTTTTTTTTTTTTTTTTTTGAGACGGAGTCTTGCTCAGTCGCCCAGGCTGGAGTGCAGTGGCGCGATCTCGGCTCACGGCAAGCTCCGCCTCCCGGGTTCACGCCATTCTCCTGCCTCAGCATCTCCGAGTAGCTGGGACTACAGGCACCCGCCACCACGCCTGGCTAATTTTTTTGTATTTTTAGTAGAGACGGGGTTTCACGTTGGTCTCCATCTCCTGACCTCGTGATCCGCCCGCTTCGGCATCCCAAAGTGCTGGGATTACAAGCGTGAGCCACCGCGACCGGCCTAAATCTAGTCTACTTTAAACATCTCCAAAAACAGAGATGTCTCACATTCTCTAAGAAACTACTTTGATATCCAGCCTAGAGCGCAAGATTACTTTAAAACTTTAAAAAATTCTCTAATGGCATAATTTAATTTAAAAAATACATTTATAAATGAGCTCCATAAAGGTAAAAACAAATTAAACTTTATTTCCCAAATACCCTTTTTGTCACAGTCACCCCACAACCCATAGAAAGCATTTTCAAAATTTAACTACTGTTTTGCACCTGGAAAATGCAGGCATACATGGGGAGTAGGAGGAGAACTCAGTTGACAAGATTTAAAATAAAGTTCTCAGTTGTGGAGGATTTTGTTGATGGAGAAAGCCGGAATCTTCTCTTTCTGGTCAGCAAAGCAAATTAGGATGGTGTCGAAATTATATCCGTCTTGTCATCTCCCTGGCAGGACACCTTTTGATAGGACCTTCTGTTCCTCCCATTTCTTGGCAGACTCTTACTTTGGGATGTCTGGAAATAATGGAACTTTCAAGACTAAATAATGGAGCTTGGCAGAGCTTCTATAGTTCTTAAAGATCTAAATCATATATTTGCATCAGGTCATTTAAAGTAAATTTGAAGTACTTGAATTGAAGCTTGAAATACAACTGCTTAATAATAGAATTCAATTTTGTCAACTCTCCTTGTGATTGCAATTTTATCTAGAAAACAGGACTTGCAGTATTTCAAGTGTATCATGCTGCTTTTAAAGAATGTGATACTTCACACTTTAAATAAGAAAAGATAAAATATCCAGACAGAAGATTTGGTACCCATCATTGGAACCAGATGCATTTTTTTTGTTTGTTTTTTGTTTTGTTTTGTTTTGTTTTTAATGGGCAAAGGATGGGAATTTGCCTGTATTTGGTTTTGCTCCATTCCTCACAGGCCTGATCTAAGCAGGAGCTCTCACTGACTTCAGAGGGAACACTACACCTTTGACTCCAGAACAAACTCCCGTATGCAATTCCAAGGGCTCAGAGCAAAACAAAAATGGGTTGGTACCTTTCAGCATCATCATGGTTTATGTAAAATTCCCAAATACATGTTCTCCTAGGGCTTGGTCTCTTGAAGAAAAATTACATTTATCCCTAGATGAGGTCTGGATTTCACGGCTAGTATTTTTCTGAGATGACAGATTTAAGTAATGCCATTTTCGTAAGCACAGGGAGGACTTCATTAAAGGCTTGCTTGTGTTAGCTTTATTTTAGTCTCGAAAAAATATGACTAAATAAGACAATCTCAAAAGCATTCTGCTGAGTGAAAGAAGGCTTACACAAAAATGTACATGTTGAATGAATTCATTTATATGAAGCTCTAGAACGGGCAAAACTAATCAATGCTAAAATAATAAACTAAGAATTTGTAAAGCCTCTGTGTGGGAATAACACGTGCATTTGATTTAAAATATCTTCATTTGCAAATTTACCTGAAGTAATAGCTAACACTCAAAAAGGATGTTTCTTAGCAGATAAAATTTTGTTTCTCAGATAGGCGGTAAAAAGCAAATAATTTTTAATTGAAATTTTTTCCTTTAACATTTTTTATTGTGGTAGCATACACATAACATAAAATTTACTATTATATTTATTCTAAAGTATATGATTTAGAGCCATTAAATTCACAATTTTGTGCAAACATCACCAACATCTAGTTCTGGAACTTTTTCACTACCCGAAAGGAAAATCTCCTACCTATTAAGCAGTCACTCCCCATTTTCCTCTCCTCCCAGCATAATTTTTAAATGTATCTTTTTTGTTTCACTCACTCATTGACTACATGGCTAATTTTTCAATGCCTCCTGGCACTGGGACAGAAGAGCAGATGGAATGGTGTCCAGGACAGACTCACTAGGTCTCTCCCTTTAGATAGCTCCTTCCCTACCTTGCCCCAAGGGTATGGCAAGAAGCAGAAGGAACGGAAACACAGGTTAAGAGGCTGACACTTGCAACGAGTAGCAGTGCAACATAAAATTGCAACATTTGTTTTCTAGCAACACTTTTTTAATATAGTCTTCCTTTAGAAGGTGAATTTTAAATGTTCAGACTTTCATGAAAAGTTTTCAGTTGACTTTGAAAGAAAGGCTTTGAAGTGTTTTAACAAATTATTTAGTGAGATCAGCAAAAGACAGGGAATTAGTAACTTTTGGTTCTATTCTTGTATACCGGTGACTTCCTGTGTGGGTTTAAGCAAATCATTTACTGTTTGCTGTGTTATTTATTGGGGTGTTCTTATTTCTCAGAATGAGTAAAACAGTTAAATCTATCTAAGCTGGAATGGACATATAGAATATACCTTGTGAATTTTATGCAACAAGGGTAATAACCTACTTTCTGAATGACTAAGAATCTCAAGGTTTCTCGGCATGACCTTTTTGCACGGCCTCATCAGTATCCATGCAAATCGTGTTTGACAGAGCAACATTTGACAAACACTGATCAGAATCACAAACCAAACTAGATTCTACATGTATTTTTAATGAGGAAGAGAATGGTGACATTATCAGGGACATTCATATGGATGTTTAGAATCAACACCTTTATACATACACACACTCACAGATACATATTTTCCTCAGATTTTCCAGTTTAGTCCAAACTTTGATGTCAAGTTCCCTTGATAAACTTCAAACATCAAAAATATTTCTTCCTCTGGGCTATTCATTCTCATATAATCTATTCATACTCTTATACAGTCATGCTCTCTAGTTTGCCTCAGTCTCTTTTCACAGCAATTTGGCAATAAACAAGAAAATTAAAATTTTAAATGAAAATTAACTTATACCTTGATTGTAAATGCTTTTGATGTTTACCCTAAAGATACAATTTCACACACTTGTGGGGAAATAGTTTAAAATATTCCATTATAGCATATTTTAATATAAAGACAAAAAATAGAAATAATACCATAGTAATCCGTACCTATCCATACAATCTACAACACATCCATACAACTGAGAAACAAATAAGGTAGACCTTACACATGCCGATGTAGAATGATCATACTATGTTGTTACACAGTCCATTTATTAAATCATCAAATAACTAATGGAGTGTCTACTATATTCCAGGTACTTTTCTAAATACTGAGATACAATAGTGAAAAAAACAAAGCTCCTGTCCTCTAAGAGGTATACACAGACCACAAACAAATATACCAGGTAGTTTAAAGTGCTTTGGAGAATCATAAAGAGCTTAAGGAAAGCCAAGAAGAAAGGTGGCAACGCATAAGCCAGGGTAAACTAGGTAAACTCTGGTAACAAACCCCAAAATCTTTTTTTGTATAAAACAGAATTGGCCGGGTGTAGTGGCTCACACCTGCAATCCCAGCACTTTGGGAGGCCGAGGTGGGCAGATCACGAGGTCAGGAGATCGAGACCAGCCTGGCCAATATGGTGAAACCCCATCTCTACTAAAAATGTAAAAATTAGCCACGCGTGGTGGCACTTGCCTGTAGTCCCAGCTACTCGGGAGGCTGAGGCAGAAGAATTGCTTGAACCTAGGAGGCGGAGGTAGCAGTGAGCCGAGATCGTGCCACTGCACTCCAGCCAGGGCAACAAAGCAAGACTCCATCTAAAAAAAAACAAAAAAACAGAATGAATACCACTCATTCACACCCTAGTCCAGTGATTTTCATGTGGACAGCTGTAGCTGTATGCAGTGATCACTCAGGGATCCCTGTGGTGGTGTCTGCAGCAAGTGTCAAGGCAAGGAAGCAGGGGTCATGGAGAATCGCCCACTGACTTTTAAATGCTTTCAACTGTCACTCCGGTTTACATTGTATTGACCAAAGGAAGTCACACGGCCTCACCCAACTCTCTAGGAGTGAAAATGTAATTACCCTGTCCCCCACACCCCGTGCCAGAACAGAGAGGGAGATCCCAATACGAGTGAAAGGGGCTTATGTCTACACAGGCTTATGTTGCCATTAATCAAATCCCTGCTGGAAAGGCGACATCTGCACTCTGATGAGAAGGCAATGAGAGAATTCGCTCTGTGGACATTAGAAGGGAGAGCGCTCTGAGCAGATAAAACAGCAGGGCACAGATTTGAAGGAATTAGGCCTGGTCTACTTCAGGAGAGTCGGGAGGTTGGGCTGATTGAGAGAATTTGTGGGATAATGATAAAGATGTTATGATAATGCCACAGAAGTTGTAGAAAGTGAAGCACAGAGAGCTCCTGGGCTGCTTACTCTCAGGATTTGGCTTTAACACTGAATGAGAGGCTAAAAGCAAGAAAACGAAGGATCTGTCTTATGTTTTTAGAAGATCATTCTGCCTGCTGTGAGGAGAATAAACTGGGGTCGGGGGCAAAAGTGGAAGCAAGGAAACAAATTAGAAGACAATTGCAATAATTCAGAAGCAATGATGGTTTGGGATGGGATGATGATGGCAGAAGAGGATTAGAAGTGGTCAGAGTCTATATATATGTTAAGGTACCATACACAATGGAGAAAAAGTAAAAGAACAAGGTAGTAAATAATATATACAATATAACACCATTTGTGTAACACAGGAGAAAATAGAAAAAATTATTGACAATAGTTACACCCGGAAAATGACTGGTACTGGGAATCAGAGGAGGTGGTAGGAGACATTACTTTTATTATACTGTTTCAAAAAATACTATTTTCTGCATAAACATATATATGTTTTTAATAACTAACAATAAACAAATTAGAAAATCCAGCTCTTGAATGTACATACTGTCAAAAACAAAGAATTTCAAAATTATTATGAACTACAGGTTAAATACTGAATACTGAATATTTGAATATAATATTTTAATATTCAAATTATATTCATATGATCTGGATGCAAGAGAAGAGTGCATTCCAGTTATAAAGAACTGTAACATAAATTATCTAATTGTATCTTTCCAACAACCCACAAACACCTATACGAAATGTATTCATTAGAACATTGATTCATTCTTTCATGCTTCATGATGCTTCACACTTTATGTATTTTACTGTATGCCAGGAATTATATTAAAGACTTAAGGAAAAACAAGATGAAAGAAGAAAACAAATGTAGCAAACTAAATGTAAGTATACATAATTCATGTTATTGTTGTTTTTAAAAAATTAAAAAGTGTGGGATGTTGAATCATGTGAACAGGAGTAAAATTGTTTACAAACTCAGAAGCAACTGGTATACAATATTCAGCACTTAAAATTCTCATTAGATAATCGTATCTAGGTTGGGTCTCCAAAGTACAGACAGATATGAAAGTCTTAAAAAAACCTTCTCACAGGAGAACCACAATGACAATTAAAAGATTAGGAAGTAATATTTATGAGTAAAGTTTACAAAAAGGGGAATATTGAGCCTGCAAAAGACGATGTGAATGCTGATTGAATACTCACCCTTAGAGTAACTAAGAAGTTTAAAGGTCCTGGATGATTATTCTCTGCCTCAACCAAGAAGAGAAAATAAGGAAATGGTTTGAAGCTATCACACCAAGCTAGACGTGAGTAACGAGTGAGGATGTTAGACACTGGAATGAAGTCACGGCATTTCTTCCTCAAGGGCCTTGCTCTTTAAAACAGAGATCAATTTTCATATGCCTAAATGACTTCCTAAATCCCCTTCATCCTTCTGATTCTCTCTCTGGAGAAAGGGATTCCTTGACCTGGAATCCATCCCTATGCCAAATAGCCTTCAAGGTCAGGAAGCTCTCTAGTATAATTCACCTAAATAGATCCGGCTTCAACTTGAATCCATTTCCTCTTGCTCTCTTTTTGGTAGAAAGAAAGAAATATTTGTCATGGAGCTCCATTTCAGAGCATTTCCAATAATTCAAAACAGTAATTTTGTGTTCTGGCCTTTCTTTCTTCATGCTAAATGATTTCTATTGCTTCAATATTTCATAAATTTTGTTCACGTTTTAATTTAGTTCATTACAATATCAATCACAGAGCCTCAATTTACAGTATGAATTGCAGTGACAGTCTTCTAGAATCTGTTCTTCATATCTCTTTTATGAAATGGAACAAGCTTTGATTAAGAATCTGCATCTCTAGGTCTCTGATATCAAAAGATGCATAATAAGCCTTGAAAGCTGAATGATCTGTTCATCTGAATATTCAACTTCATTCATCCACAACAGAGGGGTCAGATCTTGTATTGGAATGTCTCTTCTACTTCCTAAAATTTAAATGTTTGTGGTTCCTGGGTATACTAGTCAAAAATATTTTTGCTACAAATGCCAAAAATCCAATGGGAATTAGCATAGAACAAAAGGGGGATTTATGTAACCAAGTCACAGAGGCAAGGGTTGCAGCTGAGCTTCAATTATAATACAAAATCAAACATGACCAGGATTTTTTTTCCTCTTAGTCTCTTGACTCTGCTTCTCTTTGCACTCCACTTTCAATTTTTCTTCCTACTGATCAAGTCTTGAAAATTTTAACTTGTAAATATCAGTTACATTTGCCCCCTCATCTCTATTTTTAATTCAACAATCACCAATCTGTTCTTTATCATGTCTAACCCAGACTAACAAGTTTCTCCTAACAGGTTTCCCCTGTCCTCAGTTTCTTTCCTCTTAATCCATTTACAATGTAAATTACATCATGCCACTTGTCTGGTTATAAACCTCCAAAAGTTCTTATTCTTTGTCAGGTGTATAAAAATCTAAAATTCTACAATATTCAAGACCTGTAATGATTGGCACTCTTTGGATTTCAATAACTCCAACTTTTCCTAACAATTTATTCTGAACTACTCTCATTTTTCTACATATGCCATGAATTAGAATACAGTCTAGGATGCTTCCCTCTGCTTTGTCTACTAGGTGATATTTTTAAATCATCTTTCAAGATGCAACTTAAATGGGATACCTTGTTTTAATGCCTCTAGTCAAAGTTAATCGCTACTGTGGCAGGGGAGATGGTACAGTGCAATAATAAGCACCAGTATATAGTTTATTTTCCAATTATTTATTTGCCAGTTTTTCTTCATTGCTGGAGTATGTATTCTTTGTGAAGGAAAAGTTTATATCTGTTTCAATTCTCAACTTGTACCCATCACTTATAAGCTGTATCCTCAGCATCTTCACTTCATAAATGTGATGGTGATAATAGTATCTACTTCACAGGGTAGTTCTGAGGACTAAATAATTAACTAATACAAAGTGCTTAAAATATAAAATACCTGGCATGGAAAACATCCAATTAATATTAGTGTTGTTTATGTTGTTGTTTGTTATTTTATTTTTACCATTATTGCCTGGTTCACAGTTATACTCAACAAATGTTGGATGAATGAAAGAATGATTAGATCTGTGTAAGACAGAACAAACGAATAAATATATCTGGTGACCTCTAAATCCCTAGTAATACTACTTCCTAAGCTACAAAAATTTCCTGAAGCCTTTAATGAATGTTAGCAGCTGGTCACACCCAAAATGCATTATTAATAGAGAGATAATGGATGAGGTGTGAAAACAGAGTGGGTGATGCCACTTGGGTCTACGTGGACATAACAAGGAGCTCTTCAAGCACAGCTGCGGCAGCTGCCAGGAGAGCCTGATGGTTCCTAGCACAACCCTCCACAGGGCAGACTCCCCAGTGTCCCTTTAGAGAGTCTATTCTCCACTAAGTTCAAGACATACTGGAAAGGAAAACTGGCATTCCAACTGGATAGGCTAGGCAATCACATCCCCTTCTTGCATTCTCTTCTCTCCTAACATTCTCCATTCTATATTTCATCAGTACTAAGGGAAAAAATAACTTTCCCCTCTTTTTTTTTGAGACAGGGTCTCATTCTGTCACCCAACCTGAAGTGCAATGGTGCAATCATAGCTCACTGCAGCCTTGAACTCCTGGGCTCAAGCAGTCATCCCACCTCAGCCTCCCAAGCAGTTGGGACTACAGGTGCGCACCATCACACTCAGCTAATAGTTTGTAATTTTTGTAGATGTGGGGTCTTGCTATATTGCCCAGGCTGGCCTCAAACTCCTAGCCTCAAATGATCACTCTGCCTTGGTCTCCCAAAGAGCCAGGATTACAGGTGTGAGCCACCACACCTGGCCTAATTTATCCTTTTTAATAAAGTATATACACTAGTCTTTCTGCACTAAATGCTTCATTCAAGTGGGCTATGCAACTGAGTCTTCATAATAATCATAGGAGATAGCTTATCAGTATCAAATTATCAACTAAAAAACTAATAAGCCAAATCTGTGTCCTTTACACTTTATTGTGTTATTTTTCAAAAATGAACTTGTAAGAAAACAATGGAAGGACTGGTATGGTGGCTCACAGCTGTAATTCCATGTAATTCCAGCACTTTGGGAGGCCAAGGCAGGTAGATCACGAGGTCAGGGATTCAAGATCAGCCTGGCCTACATGGTGAAACCCCATCTCTACTAAAAATACAAAAATTAGCTGGGCATGGTGGCACGCCCCTGTAATCCCAGCTACTCAGGAGGCTGAGGCACAAGAATCGCTTGGACTCCAGAGGCAGAAGTTGTAGTGAGCTGAGACCAAACCACTGTACTCCAGCCTTGGCAACAGAGAGAGATTCCATCTCAAAAAGAAAAAAAAAAGAAAGGAAACAAAGGAAGATTGGAAATACAGATGGCATTCATCTTATATGTCTTATATGTTTATCTTCTTTTGGAATCACAGAGATGGACTAAGAAAATATAAAATGACTTTGGAAAGAAATAAATGTGAGAAAGAGATGGCAGGGAGACAAAGAAATTGTCAAGAAAGAGCAATAAAATGTAGACTTTAGAATGAAAGCAATGTGACTTACCTTTTGTCATTCTTACCTAATTTCCATGCCTTTCAACTGATCCCATAGTATCATGTAAAGCCATAGATTTGGGAATCACATAATGTATTTTCATCTCTGCCAATGGTTGTATGAGTTTGGGCAAATTAATTATTCTCTCTGAACCTGTCTTCCTAATCTTTAAAAGGAATAAAATTATATGCTTCTTAAGATTGCTGAAAGGATGAAATAATTTACAGAATCCATACAGTCCAAGTTCCAGCAGAGAGTTTGTGGTATGCATGTGTATGTGAAGAGAGAAAGACACAGAGAAACAGAGAGAAAAAAAAATGTGCGTATGTATGTATTTCCTCCTTTTTCTCATAAATTTTCAAGACCTATCCTTTTCATCACTAAGGAGAGAGGAAATAGCGATATACATATGTTGTAAATCTTGTGGCTCGTGTGCTGGAAAATATCTTTAAGATAATTTAATCCTGTGTCCTCATTTTACAGAGTCAAAGTCCTTAGAAAGTTAATCTTACCAGTCTAAATATATGTTTTATCTTCTCCCATGAACAATAACAACAACAAAATCAGGAAACTTTTCTTTCTTCTCAAAAATGATTAAGAATAAACGAATTCAACTGTAGATATCACAGTTATTTAACATATATACACCCCTATAGACCTTATATAAGAACAAGCTATAATAAGCTAAATGGCAAATGAGAACAGAGACCAATCCCATCATTTCTTTCACTAATAAGGAGAACTATCACAGCTTATAACAAAGTCATAGTGGCAGGTGTATTTCTCAGAGTTGAGTGCTTGGGGCACAAAGTGAAGCAAGGAGATAAGGCTCTATCCTATTTGTCTCTCATTAGTCTTGCCCTTAATGCATTATTGGTGGTGGTGTCCTACCCATGGTGTCAATATTTGTCTCATGTTACTATGTGGCTTCTCAAATAGGAACTTGAAATGGATATTTCTGTCCTGATACCTTTTTATCCTATGAGGCTACAGCTTCTTTACTTTATTTTACTGAGTTGAATTGCCTTAGACATTGAGGGAAGATAATAACCATGATATAATAGATGACTAAGTAGAATGCTTGACATAGTCATAGAAATATGACTTACATAATAGAAATTTCTCCCTGATCTTAAAATTGTCAATCATTTCTACCACCCAGACCTCTAATAACACTTTCAAGAAAAGTGGAAAATGTTGATGTTTTCCTCTAAAAATTATTGTAAAGTTTTAACAAATTATTTATTTTGGTTCCAACCAAATTGGGAGGAAAATTTAAAGTTTATTTTAAGTGGATTTTTCCATTTTTTTTACCTCTTCTCTTTCAGTATCATGGTAGAAAGAACACTAATTTGGAAATGAGGTGATCTAAGTTTGAGTCACAGCTGTGCCCATAGACAGCTTTGTGCCTTATGAAAAGCATTTAACTTTTTTTGTCTGTAAAATGAAGAGCAATCCAATCAGATGGTATCCAAAGTAATTTCACTATGGGCATTCCACTCTCAAGTTGGATTTGAGAGTGGCCAAACTCTAATTTGATCTTGAGAAGTTCTTCAAAACCTAGATCCTCCCCCTCCACTAAAAAACAAAAACAAACAAACAACAAGAAAAGGGGTAACTCACATTGGTTGTTATCATAATTATTCCCTGCATTCTTATAAAATAGCTATTGTCTATATAATAAAAGCACAGAGGTAGACTGAGGTGAAGAAAGAGGAGACTTGGACTACCCTGAGAAAAACGCAATAGAGGAGCTGATACTCCCTCCTCTGCTTCTGTTGCTCAGAAGCAAGCATGGCACAGATTTAGGGACTACCCCTATCATGACTCTGTTCTGAAAGAACGTGCTAGACATTTGCCCCAGGAGGCCTAATGGGACACCAAGTGATAGCACAGCCTAGTAAGGCTATGTGTCATATTCAGTGCAGTTTTATTGCCAAATGGAGAAATAAAAACCTGAGCCCAGGCCACAGGATAGTACAACAGCGGCTTGAGCTATTGTTGCTTCTCTGATTGCTTGCCCAAGCCCACCCTTGACCTCTGCAGGGTGCTGCCCAATCTGAGACAGAGGTAGACACAGCCTCTGAGAGAGGAGAGCAGAGCTGGGACTCAGGAGAAAGCATGAGGGCATGGGGCCATCCACACTGGCCTTAAGCCATGCCTGTTCTGTTTCTTAGCTTTCTTTCTGTGTTGTGTTTTGTTTTTTTATTACCACCACAAAAAGCTTTAAGATTTACTGACTTTGCTTCTGATCAATTTATTTTTTCTTTAGAAAATTAACTTTCTTCTCTAAACCTTCATTTTATAACACTCTCCTCAGATTCCCTTAATCCTTCAATAACTTCTCACTCTCAACCACAATAACAAAACTGCATTTCATTTTCCATGCTCCGCTTATAAATGACCAGATTCAAACTTAGACCAGAATAGTAAGTCTCTGCTCCTTACCATCTATCAGGCTTGGCAATGTCATCCCCAACTCGGAACAGAATGAGGCAACCTGGCCTGAAAGATGTGGGTTTTCAGAGACGGTGGTGTTAAATTCCAACTCTGCTCTGACATTCAAGAGATCACGAAGTTCTCCCAACCTCTGTGAGTCATAGTTTACTTACCTCTTAAAGTGGAACAATAAATCTCCACTTTGGAGGATTTTAATAAATGTTTAATTTGATAATTTAAATAGACAACACACTGCCTGGTACATAGTAAAGGTTTAAAAATGGTATTTAATTTTAATGCTTTCACTACTGTTATTAATACAATATGTGAAATTAAAAAGCCAAAAAATGCATCAAATGATGCAAGAAAATAATATATGTACTTATTTGTTATCTTCAAGGCATTTAAAATCAAGTAATAATATGATTTTTAAGAAATCAAAATTTATTTCTTATTTACATTGCTGGAAGAAGTTAATTTGAGAAAGAATAAACTGTTTTCACAAATTCTAAACAATATATCACACCAGGAATAATGTCTGACAATAGTAAGTGCTCAATAAATATTTGAATAAATGAACAAATGTCTCTCTTTATAAACTTTCTCTGAAATCAGGAGACACTAGAAGATTCCCACATTTACTCTCTTTTCTTTTTTTTTTTTTTTTTTTGAGACGGAGTCTCGCTCTGTCGCCCAGGCTGGAGTGCAGTGGCGCAATCTCGGCTCACTGCAAGTTCCGCCTCCTGGGTTCACGCCATTCTCCTGCCTCAGCCTCTCCGAGTAGCTGGGACTACAGGCGCCCGCCACCACGCCCGGCTAATTTTTTGTATTTTTTTTTTTTAGTAGAGACGGGGTTTCACCATGGTCTCGATCTCCTGACCTCGTGATCCGCCCGCCTCGGCCTCCCAAAGTGCTGGGATTACAAGCGTGAACCACCGCGCCCGGCCACTACTCTCTTTTCTTGTGAGTCATTTACCTGGACTACTTCCCATGAGCCTAACAAGACTTTCTGATCAGCAGCTCTGTTCTTTACACTCTATTTACTCTCACACGTTCCCTGACTGCAGAAAGTGCAGCTTTCAAGTAGGGAAACTGATTATTTTCTCTATCTGTTCACTTTGGTCTCTGCCAGGAGATTAGGGTGATTAGGTGTCCTTGATGTACAGTATACTGGTTATGAAAGAGGTAATAGTGCCTCTCTCCTTTGGACAAAATAGCCCATATTAGCACTCTCATGTCCAATCATGAGTGTTCATTTTAAAAGGAGCATTAAATAAAAAAGAATAAAATACTAAGTGCCATTCAATATTCTAGACTGGATTCTGGACTAGAAAAAGGGGCATTCATGGAAAATCTGGTGAAATCTCAATGTGGCCTGTAATTTAGTCAATAATATTGTGTCGATGTTAATTTCTTAGGTTTGACAAATGGACAATGGTTATGTGAGATGTTAACATTAGCTGGAGCTGGATGAAGGCCATACAGTAAATATGGTATCTTTGTAACTTTTAAATAAGTCTAAAATTATTCCAACACTTTAAAAGTTTATTTAAAATTATCAAGGAGAAAATCCAAGATGCTGGCCACTTGGTTGTGATATGGTGACAGCAGTTACATTACATTAAGGAGCCACACAGGTTGGTGACAAGTAAAAAAGAGCATAGAATTGTGGATGATTATCATAATTACAGCAAACATATATAGGGCTTGTATATATAGTGATCAAAGTGATTTATCTATATAAAATATCTTAATTTTCACAATAGTAGGTAAAAACTGTTAGTATACCCATTTTGCAGATAAGGAAACTGAGGCTCAAATGAGTGAATTATTTCCCAAGGTTACCAAATTAGAAAGATGCAAAGCCAGCATTATGAACTTAGGCAGTTTAGCTTCCAATCTTGTGCTGTTAACACTAACCATCCTGCAAGTGAAGCAAGATATAGTAAAAACATGAAAAGAGGCTAAAGGTGTGTTTACGAAAGATGAATAAGAAATAATAGTAGCACATTAAAAAAGAAGCAGCAGCAATGTTAGAGATGACCTGGATTTTCATTCCAGCTGTACTATTAGGTTCGTGCAAACATAATTGTAGTTTTTGCATTGTTGAAATTTGCTGTTTGATATTGGAATACATTCTTAAATAAATGTGGTTATGGTATACAACATTTTAATGTGCATTACTTATGACTTGCTGTTTATTTTATATTTATTTTAGACTATGGAAATGATGTTAGACAAAAAGCAAATTTGAGTGATTTTCTTTTTCGAGTTCAAAATGGGTCATAAAACAGCAGAGATAACTCACAACATCAATAATGCATTCTGCCCAGAAGCTGCTAACGAATGTACAGTGCGGTGGTGGTTCAAGAAGTTTTGCAAAGGAGAAGAGAGCCTTGAAGATGAGGAGCACAGTGGCCGGTGATCAGAAGTTGACAATGACCAACTGAGAGCCATCATGGAAGCTCATCCTCTTAAAACTACCACAAGAAATTGCCAAAGAAGAGGTTGGGCGTGGTGGCTCACACCTGTAATCCCAGAACTTTGGGAGGCCAAGGTAGGTGGATCATGAGGTCAGGATTGAGACCATCCTGGCTAACACAGTGAAACCCTGTCTCTACTAAAAATACAAAAAATTAGCCAGGCGTGGTGGTGGGCACCTGTAGTCCCAGCTACTTGGGAGGCCGGGGCAGGAGAATGGCATGAACCCAGGAGGCGGAGGTTGCAGTGAGCCGAGATAATGCCACTGCAATCCAGGCTGGGCGACAGAGCGAGACTCCATCTCAAAAAAAAAAGAAAGAAAAAAAGAAAAAGAAATTGCTGAAGAACTTAATGCCAACCATTCTACAGTTGTTTGGCGTTTGAAGCAAATTGGAAAGGTGAAAAAGCTTGATAAGTGGGTGCCTAATGAGCTGGGCGAAAAGTTTAGAAAGTAATCATTTTGAAATGTCATCTTCTCTTATTTTACACAACAACAACAAACCATTTCTCGATCGGACTGTGATGTGTGATGAAAGGGAATTTTATATGACAACCAGTGATGACCAGCTCAGTGACTAGACCGAGAAGAAGTTCCAAAGCACTTCCCAAAGCCAAACTTGCACCAAAAAAAGGTCATGGTCAGTGTTTGCTGGTCTGTTGCCGGTCTGATCCACTACAGCTTTCTGAATCCCAATGCAACTATTACATCTGAGGGGTGTGCTCAGCAAATCAATGAGATGCACCAAAAACTGCAACACCTGCAGCCAGCGATGATCAACAGAAAGGGCCCAACTCTTCTCCACGACAACGCCCGACCACACATCACACAACCAATGCTTCAAAAATTGAACAAATTGGGCTATGAAGTTTTGCATCATCCACCATATTGACCTGACCTCTCACCAGTCGACTACTACTTCAAACACTGGACAACGTTTTGCAGGGAAAACACTTCCACAACCAGCAGGATACAGAAAATTCTGTCCAGAGCTGTTGAATCCTGAAGCACTGATTTTTCCACTATACGAATAAACAAACTTATTTCTTGTTGGCAATAATGTGTTTATTGTGATGGTTCCTATTTTGATTAATAAAGATGTGTTTGAGCCTAGTTATAATGATTTAAAATTCACAGTCTAGAACCACAATTACTTTTGCACAAACCTAATAGTATGGCAACTAGCTGTGAAAACTTCAGCAATCCAATAAATTTTTTGAGCCACAGTTTTCTTATCTTTAAAAAGATGATCATGGTGATTACCTCCAGGTGTGTTTCAAAGCAATAATTCTACAACTCTAAGGTATACTACAAGTGGCAGATAATTAGAATGCTCTCTTCTCCCATTTCCCCCCGAAAAACATCCTAGAAAAATACAAACAACCAGCCATTTCTGCCAGAATGGGTTGCTGTGGGAGCAACATTAACGTAGGTATTTTATTAACATAGTTTAAAAGCTAAGTAATTTTATTTCTAAAAATATGTCTAACAAGTCATCTAGTATTTTATAGAATATTAAAAATAAAGCAATTGTAGCTAAATAGTTAATGCAACTTAATTCCAAGATGATTTATTAACCAAGTGAAAAATTTTGAACATCTAAATGTGCTAGACAGAAAATAAAAGCCTGGGAAACAAAAGTGAATCATATGTGATTTCTGCCATCAATATTGGGAAAGTGCTTACAGTTGAGGTGCATATGCTTTCAAGATAATAACAATAAAATGTGACAAGTGAGACTGAAAAGGGACTGAAGGAGAAGGACTATCTAAGACAAAAGAGAAATGGAGAACGAGAAACATTTCTTCAGGTAGAGAAGAGGAAAAGAAGATTCTAGAAAAAGAGAATCGTGCATGCAAAGAAAAGACTAGGAAATGGTGAGGGATCCTGAGAAGTTGGTGCATCAGTTGAATGAAAGGAAATTGAGATGATGGGGTGGCGGGGGCATGGGGAGGCCATCAATATAAATTTAGCACCATTGGTAAATACCAAGAAAGGCAATCAAATGAGGGCTGTAAGCAGCAGGAAGTTACTTTGATTAGATTTGATTTTGAAGAATGGCATTAACTATACTATTGTACACTGACCTAATCAGGTCACATCTGGAACATTAGGTTCAATTATAAGTACTCCATTTTGAGATGAACACTAACAAACAGAAACACAGGCCAAGAGGCTACTGGGATGGCAAATGAGCTGAAAACTCTCTTTAATAATGAAAAAGAGCATTTTAAGCTAATTTCTGCTAGTGTAGCTAAGAGCTACCTCTTGCACTTGACTGCAATACCTATCTCCCACACAATCTTGCCCAAATCTAATATTTACTCCATTCCTAAGAATGTGGGCTTTAGTTTGTAAATGGGAATACAGAAGCTTGGGCCAGTGCAGGTTTGTGATAGAAGGAAGAGGTAACTGGAGAAGGGAGGAGGATAGAATCGCATCTTTACCTCACCAGTCCCATGTATTAGTACACATCCACTATGGAAAAAGAGGAAGAAACTCATAGAACTATTGAGGGGAATTTCTGAGATGACAGAGAGCAGCTCTTGGCATCTGAAGATAATTTAAGGCAGAAAGCTGAGAAAGATGACCCTTACCTTTTCTTGGTATTGCCCGTAGCACCGCTTGATTTTTTTTGTTTGTTTATTTGTTTGTTGTAAGGTCTAAAAATCCCAGTAGCATCTGGTATATACTTTTGAAATGACTTTGGGCTTTTCAGGGCGAGCAGTGATAACAGATATAAACAAGTGGACAAGTAGGAATACCAGTAGAGCTGAGGCCCATGGTTATACTGCTTAAAAATTTAAAAATTCTTTTGCAGACCTCCAGACAGAACCAAAGGCAATTTGAGGATGAGGACTGAAGGCCTGTGGCTTCACAGGTGGAAACAAATCCGTAGACAATGAATTACTCATTGAATATGGTTCACCCTAAAAGAGGGTAGACCAAAAGAAGATGATGAAATCCTGTTATGAAGAATAAAATACTATAGGAGTGGGCCAGAGACAATTGAAAAAAATAATACAGAGGCAGGTTTCAGCTGAACACAAAATAAAAACAAACCACAACTTGAACCTGTTTCACATTTAACCTGGAACAAGCTACCTTAGAAGGAAATATCATCACTGGAGGTATTCAAGGAAGAGCTAGATGACTGTCGGTCCAGGAGAGAGAGAAGATATTGGGTCTTGGAACCTGTCTGGATTTTATTCTGGCTTGCTGTGTGATCTTGAGCACATCACTTCATCTCTGTGAGACTTGCTTGGTTCATCTGCAGGCACAGATTATATCTACCTTTTAGTTGATTTGAGAATTAGAGTTACATTTCATAAAGTATCTAAAACAGTGCCAGATATATAGCAGGTGTGCAATCAACAGGAGCTGCTAGTAGTCTCTTCATCACATTATTATTACGAAAGTCAGTTCAAAGGATGAATTAGATAATGACTGTTTAAGTCAGCTTGGCTTGCCATGACAAAACATCATAGACTTGATAACTTAAACAACAGAAATTTGTTTTCTCACAGTTCTGGAGGCTGGAAGTTCCAGATCAAAGGACTAGCATGGTTAGGCTCTGGTGATGGCTCTCTTCCTGGCTTGCAGACGGCAGTCTTCTTGCTGTGTCTTCCTGTGGTCCTTCCTGAGAGTCTGCACTAGGAGAGACAGAGAAAAGAAGGGAGAGGAAGAGAGAGATGTAGAATTCATTTGCTCTTCTTACGAGGCCACCAGTCCTATCAGACTAGGGCCCCACACATATAACTTCATTTAACCTTAATTACCTTCTAAAAGCCGTATCTTTAAATAGTCATATTACGGATGTGGAGCTTCAGCATATGAGGTTTAGGGGGACACAATATAGTCCATAGCAACAACTAAGGACTTTCTGTAAATTTTCACATTTCAAAAGCACTCTATAATTGACAAACACTTTATTTCACTTCATTCGATGGTTTCATGCCTACTCTTGCCAGTGTTGCCTCTTACCCTCTGCCTTTTCAATTCCCAATCATTACAGGCCTTTACACATCACTCCCCAAGGATGTTGTCTCTGAAGCTCTAGGCTAAGTAAGATGTCCTCATTAGGCATTCACATAGCACTCTGTATGTTCATTTTGCAGTCCTTCATAAAACTGCATGAAACATTTTGAGTCTTATCTAAATGCTTCCTTTCACTAGTAACAATTTATGCTCCACTGGGAGAGACAGGTTTTGGCTTTTCCACCTCTGTATTGTCTGAGGTAACATAGTTGTGGCATACAATGCATTTACCGTAAGTATTAATTAATTAAAAATTACCAGGTTGGTGCAAAAGTAATTGTGGTTTTGCCATTGAAAGTAATGGCAAAAACTGGAATTAGTTTGCACCGACCTAATAAGAGATGCTCCTTGCATACCTCTACTCCCAGCAATGTTGTTCTTGATACCTACTTGAAACCTGTCCATCCAAACTTTATCCACTAAAGTGAATTTGGTACTTCCGTGTTCACTTTGTCCATACTAATGATATAACACTTGACTAAAATTAAGCATAACTGTCTTCACATAAACTTGCTAACACTGATGCCAGGAACTCAAAATTTTTATTCCCAGAAATTATACAAACTGATAAAAAGATGGGTAGGAATATATGCAACACAGAGTAAGGTATGTTTGCCCCGCTAGTATCTTGCTCCCTATAACACTGGACATAAAGGTACAAGAATTTTCTAGAACCTGAGACACAGATCCAAGAAACTAGTTCTACTAGTCCCTCAGGATGCTCATGACACAATGTAATAACCCCTCATAAAGCATGTAAATTCTTGTTTCTAATCCAGAAACTAGAGTGGACACCTGGGGACCTTCTGACAAATACCAAATATGAGTCTTCCAGTGACAATCCATACATTAAATATTAGTACACTATATTTCTCTTATTTCTACATTAAAAATTATAAACTACATCTTTATGGTGGAAATACAACATTTTGGAAGCCACTGCTCTCCAAACCTTTTTGGTTGACCACCACATAATTAAAAATACTTTAACTGCATTCTTCTTGTATTTGTGGGTTGATTGGCTTATGTTATTTAAATATATACAACCATACCACTGTTACATATGCTATAAAATATGCATAAAGTATACATAAAATGAAAATTAGATAAATATTAAATGAACAATATTTATGAATACTTTTACTGTATTATTGATACAACATTAATCAGGCTATATATCGATATAAAATTAGTACAAAATTAATGACAAAAGTTAGTCCTTTAATAAATACAATAACTATTACTTTTTGATATGAATTTTAATGTCTGTCATAGCTTAAAAAGAAATCTATAAGGTCAAGTACATACATATTGAAGACATTTATGGTTGGGCCATTTTTTATTCCCATCTACAGATATTCAAATATTTTGGTTTTAATTTGGTTGGAAAAACTCAATCTTCTGATATATTAATAAAAAATTAATTTATCCAAATTAATACAAATATGTTGGATGTTTATTTATACAAAGATTTTAAAATTATTAAAACAACTGGAAGATTTTTAAAGTTTTTTAAAAATTATATTTCCATGTTTTTAAGTATGCAAATTTGAGACCTTTTTTTTAATAGGTGACTCACTTGAATGTTAACAAAATCTACACAATTCCAGGCATGCTTTTTTGAAATATACTGTCCATACCATAGCATATCTGTTTTATTTTGTTTTTAATTTCTTTCACATAAACACATTAAATGGAAATAATAAGTTCTCAACCTTTTGTGCTGCATACTATCAAAAGCTTTTAGTCTTCACAGTGAGCTTACTACTTTGGGGATCTCATCTCTTATAAAAGAAAATGTAAAAATTATGTTTAAGTTTATGAATCCTTGTAAACATTATGGCATGGCAGCTGCATTTCACCAATATTCATTCTTTCTTTTAGTGAGAGGGTTGCTCAACTTTAGCTGGACACATAGACACATAGTTAAAATTATAATTCTCATTTCCCTTGCAGCTGGGTATGGTGTGGGAGGCCAGAATATGCCACCCCAGTATATACTTCTTTAGTATATTCTGAGTTGGTAATTTGAGAACCGAAGATAGAAATATCTGAAAAGCTGTCCTTTTGATTTAAAAAATTTACATGTATCTATCTTAGTAAGATAAATAATAGATGCAAGTTAGTTTTTCTGTTAGGCCCCTTTATCTACCTAAAGACAGATAAAGTTCAGAGATGGCCCCCAAACATCTTTATCTTCTCAGATAAAGTTCTGAGAAGTCACCAATTCTTCTGATGGCTATTACCTAAAAGATTTTATAACATGAGGGCCTTTGCTCACCAAGCATTTCCTCCCCTCACCCTTCTATAAATAGCTGATACCATCCCACTCTCCAGGAACCCCACCCCCTATCACTTTCTGTACAGTATAACTTCATTTATCTGGCCATTGAGTCTCATGTTTTGTATGGCTCCCGTGCACACATGTGCATATAACAAATTTGTATGCCTTTTCTGTTAATCCGTCTATTGTCAGTTTGTTTTACAGACTTAAATTATCAAGCCTTCAGGAAGGACGGAAGAAAAATTTTCTTCACTCCTACAGATTTGGTGAGCCAAGAGAACAAATCACCGTGCTCATTGGAAGCCTGCAAGTGGGATCCTCGGAAAACTTACAAAAAAACCAGCAAAGAAAGATAAACATTTTTTCCAAGGTCTCATGTCCCTGCCTGCAGTGCCTGGTTGATGTGGGTGGTAAGAGTGTCTTCTTGTCTCTTTTATCTTTACAAACCTATATTAACAGATGGAAGTGTGTATGTAAACTAGTTCTTATATTTGTTGGAATCACCTTAGGAATAAATAAATTAGTTATATTTAAAGGAAAAAATGTTAGAGGGTTCTTATCTTAACCATCTGACCTATTGGTACATATGGAAAATCAAATTTAAACAAAAGACACTTCAGCCTGAATCTCCAGGCCTTTCTCAGTCTCCTGGAGATGTAAATCTTGCCATGTTTTTGAAATGTAAACATTCAGGGAGTTAACTAGACAGTCACTATACCTAATTGAACAGAAATCAGATTTAAGGCAGACTTAAAGTCTTTTGAACCCTCCATAAATTCCTTTCCTCACTAAATTACTTTAGCTCATGAGAGAAACATTCACTTTATAGAAATTAGTTAGAAATATTTGTTTGGAATTTGTATGACTCATCTTTTGGGATACCCATTTATTAGTAATCTTTTTCCTCCCATAAACAGCTTTTGTTTTCCTATTTGTATCATTTTTATTTTCTGTCTATGAGTAGCACATGGATTATTAAGCCTTCATGTGTAGGCACCCAGCTGAAAGGTTGGGAACCCCAAGAATATGACCAGACAGGAATGCAAGTTGCACCCCATTTGTGAATAGCATACTGATGGTTGTTTAAGCTTTCTTTTCTTTATCCCTGTCTTTGGCACTTGTCTGGATTTTGAAAGGGCTGAATTTTATTTTGCTTCCTCTTTAGAGACTTGGTTAAAGTCATACAGTTTATTTGCTTTTGTCTCATGTATGCTTATTTATTTTGATCTCAAGTCACTTGTAGGTATATTTTTGATATAAACCATTGGTTTCTATTTAGAATGCAATAGGAACGTGTTATTTTGTTTGTTTAGCCTTCTCCCTTAAGCATAATGGAACCATATACTCTGAATAAAAGAAAATAATTAAAACATATCAAAAGCAAACAGCTTTCAGTACAGAACAGAGAAATCTTTTGATTTGCATCTTAGCTGGAAATCTGCTCCCTGTTATAAAAGAGCAAATTAAAGATGATACTGTTGGATGTATGGGTTATCTTCAAGTTAAATATTTCAGAAAAACAGGAATGTTTCTTTGATAGAAATTTAAAGCCCACCTGTTCTTGCTAACCACTGAACTGCAGTTATTTATGTTAAGATGTCTGAAAATACTGTAAAAAATCAAAGCATTAGAAATGAGACTCTCCTGCCCTTAAGAAATGGGAAAAAAATTGAATACTGATTATAGAAGATGTCTAACATGCAAATATGTCCCTCCAAAGTCATTCTTGGAAAAACTTGCATTCTTTCCCTATGCCTTTGAGATGAAAATTTTCTAACCAGTCTTGCCCAAGAAACCAGTCCATTTAAAATGCAAATTTGAGGGAAATGATTCTCAAAAGAAAAAAAAAACAGTTTAATACTGCTATTTGCCCTTGCTAAAATGTGATAATAAGTTTTTTTAATTTAAAGAAAAGAGCTGTATGATCTATGGTCAGAAGTTGGCTTAATTAAAAGCTAATATTGAAACTCTCTCTCTCTCTGTGTGTGTGTGTGTGTGTGTGTGTGTGTGTGTGTAAGGTCCTTGTTGTGTGTTTTAGATCCTGTTTTTCCTATGGGAACTTATCAGTTAACTGAATTCTATGTTTGTGTACATTTATACATGTGCACATGTATGATATATGTGTATGATATATGTGGTGATGACTTGGTATAAAATCCCTTGAAGGAATTTAGATAAATGAGCCCTAATAAAGTTAAATCCTAAAACTAATGAAAATATAGAAATTAACTTAAATACTTTCAAGTTCATGTGAATTGGGTGGCTCTTTGGTAAATAAGACTGAGTTAATATCATTGGTTTAATAAAGACAATTCAGTCTTCTGAATTATCAGTAAAATAGCCATGTATTTAATTTTAAGATTCTTACACATGTTATAAAAATCATTAGCAGGGTAATAACTTACTTCATTTAATGTCTGATTGCATTTTAATGAGAAAAAGAAAACTAAATATATATAAGTGGGATGAAAGTTTATAAATGTACTTTTTAACAGTAACTACATTTTGTAACGTTTGCTTAAATAGGTTTCCCAAATCCCTTTGATAACTACACCCTTAGAAATTTGCTAAGTTAAATCAAATGATAGTCATTGAATATCTAGATCATTTACAAATTTGATAAAATATTGAAGCATTCATTGCTGAACATGTTTATTTACTTTTAGCTTCTTAAATTTTATAAAAGACAAAATATATTTGGTTCTGTAAGTATATAGGTCCTGGCCCACATTTAAAAATTATGCAATAATCAAGCATATATTTTCATAAGTTATAAAATAAATAAGTTGGTATGTGACAGTTTAAATTGCTTACTTTTTAGGTCTTCAATAGAAATTAAAGTTACTAAGAGTAAAAAGTTTAACTACCATATATAATTAAAACTACTAAAAATAAAGGAAACAATTCTGTATTCAAAGCATACAAGGAAAGTAAGATGGGATGTTGGTTAATAAAGTTATAGAGCAAGCATGAGGCTTTTCTTGTTGAGCAAAAAGCAATTTTGACCATTTAGAAGGATATTTAAAAATTGTTTCAGAATGAATAAACATAAGAGTGATATTGATAAAACTGAATGGATAGGTTATGAAAGGTGTATGAAAGATGATTCTTATAAAAAAGAATTTAAGTATGATTAAGTTGACTAAGATTAAAAAGAAATTATTTATGTTTTTTTAAAATTAGCCTTAATATCAAAAGGAGACTAATATAAAACTAGAATTTGGTCCTCTCTTTTAAACAAGATTTTTGTTTAGTATTGATAGGGAATGACAAAAAAAAATTTTGTTTACCTTTTTCAGAGAACTGCAAAAAGGAAAAAAAAGGGGGGGAGCGAGAAACAGATTCTGTGTACTGCATCCTGTCTTTTGATTACTTGGAAAAACTGCTTCTCTTCTCTCTATCAAACAGTAAAGTTTTTTTGTTTTGTTTTGTTTTTGTTTTTTACAACTATGTAACTTCCTGTGTTTGCTTTTAAAATGTTTTAATTCTCACTCTGATTAGAAGAATGACTTATTTTGCAGTAACCTATAATTCTATTTTGATCAAGTGTTTAGAACCTTTACTTCTGACAAACTTCCCAAAATCAAAATTAAGGTTTTTTTGGCTTTCAAGTACCTTTTGAGTATTCTGGAAGGACCCCTAGAAGTCCAAAAGAGAGATATTAAACCAATTAGGTCTATTTAATACAAATTATATAGTAAGCACTGTAAAATTGGAAATGATATTTAACATTCTTTGAGTCATATTTATATGGGTATGTTATTGATCTGAGTAATCCAAAATTGTATGAAATTTCTAGAATTCTGATATTTTGTCAGTCATAATTCTGGTTATTTTGTTAAAGTGTTCTACGTGAAAAAAATAACCACTTTTTTTGTCAATGGCTATTTATGGTAAACTCATCTGATTTTTAGCCATGGCCATTCTAAGTTTTTGTCATCTACAGATAATGGCATTGACTCATCTCTATAAATGTTTTGCAATTAGCTACAGTCCGAAACTGCTTCTTCAAAAAATTTATGGTAAGGACTCTGGCAGGTACTCTGAAACACTGTCTGATGACTTTAAACCAATTATTAGACTGGGTAAGATTTCTAGAACTCTAATAATAATTTTTTAACAATGGACTCATAAAACTGCTAACCCAACATCTAGTTTTATGAGTCCAAAATTTGTATTAAAGAAATAATTAATTATCTGATAAGAAGAAAGAAAAATTAATTATGTAGGACTGAACTGATGAAGGACTATATTTTACGACTTTTGTTTGAAACATTGCTGTTTCTTTTTGTGTTTTGTTTTCTAGATTGAAGGAAACTTTTTTCTTTTAAGCTTTCTATAGCTTCTAGCAATCTGGTAACATACACTTTTATAAACAGAATTGAAATATTTATATTTTTCTCCCTGCCTAATTTCTCCAAAATATGGAAACCATTCATCAGTATTCTTACTTTATGGCAATATTTTTATCCACATAAGTTCAATAAGAATCTCTGCTCTTTGTAACAGGACAACTGGTAACACTGGTTACATTACCAAGATTGCGACTGGAATGTCATATTCTTAGATATGCTCAGACAGCTTTGAGAAACTGAGGTTGACTTTATGAAGCCAATAGAAGCCCTTGGGAAACTGGCCTGGTATCTTGAATACATGCTTTTCTTACAGGGTTCCCAGCCTTGCATTAAGTAAAGAATGTTACTTCCCGACAGTTCCAGGAACCTCAGAGTATTTTAGAAACCTCAAGAAGATAGGAATTTCCCTAGGTGATACAGGTAAAACCTGATGGCAAGTTCGTGGCTTAGCTTCATAGCAATGAGTGGCTTTTAAAGGCCTAATCTGAGATTCCTTATGAAAAATTCCAGCAAAACAAAATTTTAAAAGAGGCTATATGGTCAGTCATCATTCTTGTGGCACTTTATGCAAATAATCAGGCCACGTTTAATGAGATCAAACTCATTTTGCAAATAAATTCATCTTATTATGATTATCTTTTATAAAAACCGGTGTGACTGGAAAGAGGAAAAATTAGGTTTCAGAAGAAAACTATAGTACAATCATTATTATATTTCAACCCTGCTTATTGTTTTTGAGATTTTTCTCTACCTGCAATTAGGACTGGATTCTAAATTTTTTTGGCTGTAAGTCTCCAAACTAATTTTACCACTTTTCTCCCATTCTTCTGACATGGAATCACAAACATTAAAACCTTGCAAGCAGAAAACTGGTCAACTTGATAAATAAACTCAGAGAAATTACTACATCAGCTACATTTAAACTGCAAATCAGGAAAATCTGTCAGATTGCCATTGTCTGCTTTTGCTTTCACTGAAGATGCTTTGAGCCAACACCTAGAAATCTCAGCTGGCTGCCCTTCAAACTCAAATGTTAGTTTTTAGACTGCTTCAAGCATTAACCTTTGTTTTTATTTTGTTTCCTTAGAAATGTCTCTTATTAAATACCTGTTTTATTGAAAGATATAGAGGCCTAACTTTGGGAGCCCACCTGCAACGCCAGTTCCTCAAATGAGACACAACTATTTAACCAAACTGACTTATTCTCAGGACAGAACTAACTTAATTTTCAGGACTACAAGACTGACAGGGGGTTTTAATAGATGAAACTTTCTGAAAATAAAGTTTCAAAAGGAAAATTCTGGAAGACCAGAATAAACTTCTTTGGCATATTTTGAATTGGAAATCCAGAGACCTGAAAATAGGAATAGCTCCGAAAAGCTGTCCTGTTGTAAAGAAAATTTACATGTTTCTACCTTACTAAGGTAAACAGTGGATGCAAGCAGAGGTTTCTTTTGGAGCTCCATTTATCTCTCTAAGGAGACATGATGTTCTGACATCTCCCCAAAACTAAGATTGTCACAGAGAGCCGCCCATTCTGACTACTTTTATCTAAGAGATTTCATAACAAGACGGTGTTGCTTACCATGTGTTTCCTCCACTGACCTTTCTGTAATCTTTTGCCACCACCCTCCAGAAGCCCCAAGCCTTTATTCCTTTCTGTAGGATATGAAAACTTCATTCATCTGGCCGTTCTTTGAGTCTCACATTTTGTGTGTCTCCTGTGCACACGTGTGCATGTAATAAATCTGTATGCATTTTCTCCTGTTGATCTCCCTATTGTCCATTTATTTTATAGACTCAGATTACTGACCCTTCAAAAGGAGATGAAGAAAAGTTCTTTTTGCCCCTACATGGCCATGGAAATAAATTCTGGCAAACGGAAGGTGAGCTTAAGTGAAACAGGATACTTCCCGATTTGTATTGTCCTGCTCTTCAGATCCTCTACCTTTAATGGCGGGAAGGTGGTTAGGATACTAATCTTTAACCATGCAAATGAGACAAATAGCTTGAAGATGGCAGAGGAACAAAACATAAAAAAAGCCATCTTCACCATCATTAAATTGCCATTCTAGCTAGCTCTGATTGCACACTTGGATGCTTCTTTGAGGAAGAGAAAAACAGGAACAAGAGCCCTAACATGCTGTCTACTTTACAATGTATCAACTTCAGCAACTGTACTTTGGAGAACAATTTTCGAACAAATCCACTTTTTAGATATGTAAATATTAACAACTGGAAAAAAATATCAGAGGGAGATCAAACAGGTTCGTCAAAAGGAGGGAACTAGGGAATTAATTTTCTTTTTGTTCTACCTTTTTAAACTTTATTTTTCCTGTTAATTTGGCCGGAAAACTAAATTCCAAACCATTTAATTAGTTCAAGAGTGGCTTTGCTTTTTTTTAAAGAAAACATACACAGCCTCTACCAAAACACTGCATTGTAAATATATCATTCATATATTACTTGAAAAATAATCTATTTAATATTTGTATTAGCCTGGGTTCTCCAGAAAAAAACAGAAACAATCGGATATAGACAGATAAGATAGGACTTACAATATGAAATAGCTCACATAATTATGGAGGCCAAACAGTCCTACAATACATCACCTGCAAGCTGGAGATCCAAGGAAGCTGCCAGTGGAATTCAGGCTGAGCTCTATAGGACCCTACTTTTGGAGTGTAAAGTTGTCCTAAAGACAATCTTTAAGAACTGATGTTCTAATATAATCTCCTCCTTCCACACACAAGACAATGTGACTCAGTCCCTCACATGGGAGATAAGTGTCTGGCCCCAGGTTACCACATCAAACTCAGAGCCTACACTAAAATCCAACCCTCTTTGCTTCATTTATCAAAGCTGAACTGGAAAGAAAAGGACAATTTTTCTAGCACACTTAAGCATGTAATCTTAATTTGATGTGAAAGGTAGGGAAGATATGGTGGCAGGTGATAAAGGTGAGAGGAGAATTTTTAAAACAATTTTTACTATAGGCCTCAAAGTTGCCAAATGTCATATAAGACATATTGTCAGAGGCATGTGAACCAGAGCAACTCCATCTTGAATAAGAGCTGGGTAAAATAAAGTTGAGACCTACTAGGCTGCATTCCCAGATGGTTAAGGCATTCAAAGAAGTCATAGGGTGAAATAGAAGGTCGTTACAAGATACAGGTCATAAAGACCTTGCTGATAAGATAGGTTGCCATGAAGAACCCAGCTAAAACCCACCAAAACCATGATGGCCACAAGAGTGACCTCTGTTTGTCCTCACTGCTACCCACCCACCAGCATCATGACAGTTTACAAATGCCATGGTGACATTAGGAAGTTACCCTATATGGTCTAAAAAGGGGAGGCATGAACCCCTTGTTTAGCATAAAATCAAGAAACAACCATAAAAGTGGGCAACCAGCAACCCTCAGGGCTACTCTGTCTATGGAGTACCCATTCTTTTATTTCTTTACTTTCTCAACAAACTTGCTTTCACTTTACTCTATGAACTTGCCCTGAATTCTTTCTTGCATGAGATCCAAGAACACTCTCTTAGGGTCTGGACTGGGGCCCCTTTCCTGTAACAATATGGAATTCTTTTCTAAATAAAAAGATTCTACAGGTAAGCAGAATTAACAGAAAAAAGCAGCCTCCTAAGACTAAAGCTTCTTTATTCCTTAAATCTCCATCTCCCCTGAAAAGAATGTTTTAACAAAAGACATAATCCTTTCAAAAGAAATAAATCATAAGTTAAATAAACACAGAGAATTATGCAGCTCCCCTTTATTTGAAGGATGAGAGCACAACAGTGCACTTTGAAGGAGTGCAATTACAGCTTGATGCCCTAGGACACACTCTATGCACTCAACCACAAATCAAAGTCAATCTCCAAAGCAGATATGCTCAATTCCATCTATAGAAGTAAGGCCTCATGCTTGTTTATCACTTCCTAAGGAGAGGGACAGACAGACCTTGGGTAAACTCTCCCATATTTGAGTCAATCCAGAATGTTCTTGAGACATATGCTTATGTTACCACATTCCTATAGAATCTTAAACAGGACAAAGTTGACCTGGGGAGAGCATGCTAATAAATTCATATAAAACTTAGGAAAGCAAACTGGTGAAACACAATCATAGATCCCATTGGTAACTTATGGTGACTCCCTTAAAATTCCATTTCTTTCCTCAACCAACAGGGTTTATGGAAATGGAGAGTGTGACAGGCTGTCAGAACTAAAAACAAACAAACCAGCATCTCAACAAAGAGATCAAGACATCACTCTGATCATAATAGTCAGTGCTATGGCTTAAATGTCCCCTCCAAAACTCATGTTGGAATTTCATCTTCAATGTGCTTGCATTGAGATATGAATTTTTAAGAGGTGACTAGATCATGAAGACTGCTCTCATGAATGGACTAACCCATTCACGGATTAATGGATTAACGGGTTAATGGATTATCATGGGACAGGAATTGGTGGCTTTACAAGAAAAGGAAGAGAGACCTGAGCTAGCATGTTAGCACACTCAACCTCCTCCCACGTGACCCCCTGCACTACCTTGGGACCCTTCAGAGAGTTCCCACTGGCAAGAAGGCTCTCACCAGATGCGACCTCCTGCCCTTGGACTTCTCAGCCTCCATAACTGTAAGAAATAAATTCCTTTTCTTTATAAACTATCCAGTTTCAGGTATTTTGTTATATGCTACAGAAAATTGACAGTGTTTAGCAGCCCTTACTCGGTATACTAACAAAGACTATTTAAAGAAACCACTGATAACCGCATAAACACATGATAGCTAAATAAATTCAAACTTGGATAATTAACAAGAAAAAATTCCAGAAAGGTTTAGGAGATTAAAATTTCCCTGGAAAAATCAATTGTGGAACATGCTTTAGAACTTTAAAATATCCTTGAACAAAAATTATTCTATTCCTACAATCTTCTCTAAAATATATTATCTTACTTTTGTTTTGCCTTCATAACACTGATCATGATCTGAAATATATACTTATATTTCACTTGCCTGTTGGTGTTCTTTTTTGATTGTTTTTTAACTTCTCACCCACTCACAGAACACAAACTCTGTGAGAATAAGGGCTATATCCTCAGGATATAGAACAATGCCTACCACATGCAGGATATAAATAATTATTTGTTGAATGCACAAATGTATAAACCTAAGATCAATCTCTCTTCTGTTCATTTTTCCTTCTGTCTTCAAAATTTCACATGAATGCCTCATTTTGGCGGACACTAAACAGGAACCATATGAGGAAGGACTCTAAGAATGCAGTTTCTTGTTTCTCCTCTGCCTAAGAATGTGTTGGTGGCAAACGTAAGCTGAAAATAGATAATCTGTCATGGGGTGGCAGGTTGAAATCTGGGTCTCACCACAAGCTCCTTTAGTGCTACCTCACCAAGATAGTTGTAAGAAGTTTCCTAATATCTCCCAAGCTCCATTGAACATAAATGTAAAATCCCTATTCTGCTCTAAGGAAAGGCTCTGAAAGTTCTCAAGAAAATGGATGTTCCCCTAGACAGGCATTATAATAAAACTGGTACTAAATTCCATTGAGCAGAAACCAAAAGTAAAATACAGTAAGGCAGAACAAAGGAGGGTTGTTGTTGTTGTTTAATTGTTTTTCTAGTGCTTAATGAGCACCACTTGTGATGTCAGAACCGGCAGAAAAGGAGCCTGATGTGAGCTACATGCAGGTGTGTAAGCAGCTAATGGAAGTGACAGCTAAGATGATATATAACCAGAGTGTTGAAAAATGAATTATCCATGCGGTTTAAATGGGCCAAATGATATATTGGAACACCATGTGGTTTAACACAAAGCATGGCATTCAAGATGGAAGATCCAAATCCTAACTCTGGCTCTAACACAGACCACTTTTACAAGACTGAATGAGTCATTTAAACCACACCATGCTGTGGTTTCTCCCTCAGTCAAATCAGTGTAGCAAAATGTATTGCCCAGTCACAACACAGGATGTTGCGAGGAAACAAGGGTAGTAGCAACAAATGCAGCCTATTCTGAACACTGCAAGGTGCATGCACTGTGCAAAATAGCAACCCTCATGTATGATTGTCAAGGCAGGACTCTTGCAAAATTAATTACTTTTTCAAACTAAAAATCCCACTTTCTTAAACTGGTGTAATACATACAAAATATTAAGGTTTATTGCCATAATTCTGGAGTTTATCCCTTTATATGAATTTATATAACATACCACAAATATTTAGAATTGAAAAATCCATTTCAGTTGTGCCAACAGTTGCCAATAATTCACGATATTTTACCATAACTGTGAGATCCCCTCAGGCCAGAAATATGCATCCTTGTCCCTGTATTTACAATCTTATATTTAGACCTTGACAACTGGCCGTTTAGGTTGCTCCAAATCAAATAAACTTTGAAGCCCACACAGTAAGGGTTAGATCATTACTGAGCAGGAGGTACACAGGCTGGAGGTGCAAACAAAACTCAGGGCAAAAGGGAATCACCAGACGTGAATTAGATACAGAGGCAATTATGGCATAATGAAAATGAGTAGGACATGGAGTCAAAATGGCTGACGTTAAATACCTGCTCTGTCACTTATGGTATGACCTTGGCCAATCCTGAATAGGATTTCGGACTTCATCTGTAAAATCAGAATACTAGATTACGCCAGGTGAACAAAGGCAAGAAGGCATGCATTAATCAATTCACCCAGTGAGTGCCTATAAGAACACAGCTTTACAGCCACATCGCCTAGGGCTTTAATCTATAGCTCTAATCTTAACTGTGTTACCTTGCACGAGATACTTAACCTCTCTGTGTCTTAGTTTTCTTATCTCTAAAATGAGAACAATAGTAGACACTACCTTAGAGGAATGGTTTTGAGGACTGAGTTAATTTGTGTAAAAGAATTCAAACAGTATGTAGCATATAGTAGCATTATCATTATTAGTATGTGCCAAAGGAAACAAATATCAAAGATCAAGGAAAACCATGCCCAAATGGAGTCACAATGCGTATCAAATGACCTCCCAAGATCTCTTACAGATTCATGATTCCCTTACATTTAGTTTTGTTTTCTCTTTTTTTCTTATGACCAAGGAAGTTTCATAAAAATTGGCTGTTTATTGCAGATAGAATTGTTGGCTTTTACAAGCTTTCCTTCCCCTTAAAAGTTCTCACCAGTGACTGTGACATTAATTCTCTCTAACAATTGCTTTATCACAGAGAATAAACCACCATAGGAAACCAGAGCAAGAGCAAAGTTAGGTACACAAAATTTAAAGCAGTTTTCATAACGTTATTAGAGATCAGACAAGAGGAGGCAAACAGGGTGAAAATTTCTTTTTGTTCTTTCCATGAATCTGCCCTTTGTTGAAGAATCTCGTGGGTGAGAAACAAAACAAGGTTTAATGAACTCTAAATTAAAGATACTTTGAAAATGCTATTATGGTAGGTTTCCTAAGCCAACATTTCATAGTAATGACTCTTGTCTTAATCCGCTTGGGCTACTAACAAAATGTTATGATAACAAAAATATCATAAGTTGGGTGGCTTATAAACAACAAATATTTATTTTTTAGTTCTGGTGATGGGGAAGTCCAAGATTAAGGTGCCAGCGGTCTTAGCGTTTGATGTGAGCTCTCTTCCTTACAGATGGTGCCTTCTGGCTGTATCTTCTCATGGCAAAAGGGGCAAAACAAGCTCCCTTGGGCCTGTGTTATAAGAGCATTAAACCCATTTATGAAAGTTCTGCTCTAGTGACCTAATCACCTCTCAAAGGCTCCACCTCTTAACACCCACATCTTGGAGAGAGTAGGTTTCAACATAATAAATTTGGAGGGACCCAAGCATTGAGATCATAGTTACTAAACCATTTACCCTCTTTTCAAGTTTATAGCCTGCCAAATATACTCTTTTCTCTCAGCAAACTTCCTTACTAAAGCCCATGTTTTCATGAAAGTAATACAGGAGTTATTGAGAAGTTATTTTAGGCAGATAGAGAAGGTAAGGAGTCCTTGGTAAGGTTTTTTCTTTTAATAAAAACAGCCCCAGAAACATTTCTTTTCTAATAGAAAAACGGCTTGAATAGCCAGGCAGGCAAGATTTGATATACAAATGCCAGCAATTAGAAACTGGGTCCATCCAACATGGTGATTCCCGCCCTCTTCTCCTTGTCACCACTGTGCCAAGCATCATGACTGCCTCCAGATAACTCCATGTGTGCAGGATATCATGGTGACCTGCATTTGCATATTAAAAGGCTAGGGTGGGAGGGCCAGTTTTCTCACAGGCTATGTGAATGACATACCTGGTCAAACCAATCCCCTGAGCCCTATGCAAATCAGACACCACCTCCTCCAGCCTTCTAAATAACCCACTGTTTTCCACAGGACTGGTGGGCATAGCGGGGAGGGGGGTGGGCAGAAGTCTCTCTCCACTAGGAGCCCCCCTCCCTCTGCATGGGGGAGTTTTCTTCCTTCTTGCCTCTTCAGTCCTTAAAACCACTCCACGTGTGTCCATGTCATTTATCTAATTGGCACAAGACAAAGTACCCTGACGTTCCTCCAGTCATTGGAGCCATATCAAAAGGCCATTGGCTTCCTGTCACCAAATCTACCAATTTTCTTTCATTACTTCCCCATTTGCCCTTTATTTTTGCACATCATTCTTACTTAAATGGAAGATTTGTCCTGCTTTTTCACTAAGGTGAAGTCTGTGTAATAAATCTCATCCAGTCTCACCTGCTGTAGTTCATATTTAATTATCTCCATCCTTTTCTGTAGCTACACTGCCCCTTTCCACTGGTTTATCCACTTCAATATGTTATAGTCGGACATGAGCAGGGCAGGAGAGAGCCCAGCCCCACCAGGAATGTCAGGCATCAATCAGGTGATGGTCAGGCAATTGTTAAACTGCGTCTCTAAAATAATAATTAGTCTCAACTGGCTCTCGGGAAAGGCAGTCTCCCAATACACAGACAAATCCCAGAACTAGTGACCGGCAGCTTCCCAATAAAAGCTCAGGAGTTGGATGAGTGGGCTCAAGCATGCACACCAACAGTCAAAATGGTGGAGTTTAACTGGCATATGACCTTCCTCTAGGAATGCTAGACTGATAAGGGAAGAACACCTCCAGTGAGCTTGCATACAACTCTAATAAACACACTGCACATGCTCCCCTCCCAAGGGCTAGCAGGCCAAAACTGCACATGTGGACAGCCCACCACAAGGGAAGAAGCAGGGGAGAAGAGATGCAAGAGCCCAGAAGCATGCCAACGTATAAAACCCCAAGTCATAGGTCAAACCATGCACTTGATATCTCAAGTCACCCACTTGGCCCTCTTCCAAGTGTACTCTACTTCCTTTCTTCCCGCTCTAAAGATTTTTAATAAACTTTCACTCCTGCTCTAAAACTTGCTTCAGTCCCTCCTTCTGCCTTATGCACCCTTGGTTGAATTCTTTCTTCTGAGGAGGCATGAATTGAGGTTGCTGCAAATCTGTATGGATTAGCTGCCAGTAACAAATATACAAACTTAATAAAGGTTCCACATGGTAAAATGTAAAACGAAAGCGAGAAAAACAAACAAAAAAATCCTCCCCTCACACATCCCTCTAGCTTCAACTTTATCTTCTTATCTTCTTAAAAGTCGCAATTTTCAAAGAAGTTATCCACAATTGGCACCTCCCTTTCTTCACTTCTCCTTTTCTCTTTAACTCATTCAAAGCAGGTTTCTGTTCCATTGAAACTATTCTTGCTGAGATAGTCAATAATCATCTATATCTCTAAGTACAGCGGAGTCAGTTTTTTTCTTGTTTGACCTAGCAATAGCATTTGACCTTTCTAACCACTTCCTCCTTTGAAAATAAAAATAACAAAACACTTTTCACTCAGTGTCAGCACACCACAACCTCCTGCTTTTCCACCTACGTCTTTAGCTGTCTTGCCAAGATCTCTTTGTTGGCTCCTCCTCATCTACCCATTTCCTAAAGGTTGAAATTTATCAGCACTATCCCCAAGACTCCATGCTCCTCTTTCTCCATGCACCTCTCCACATTATCTGTCATATATCCATGTTTACAATAAATCTCACCTTTAGTCTAGATTGATCTTGTCTAACCTTCAGACCCATATACCCAAATTTGTGGTCCATATCTCTACTTGAGATATCTTGCAGGCATCTCAAAAAAGTTTTCTAAGACCAGTCATATCATCTCATTGACAGAAGTGCCCAAGCCAGTACTGGGGTAGTAAGCTTTGACTCTTCCCTCTTACTCACTCCTTACATCCAATTTCTATTTAAAGCATTTTGATCTCTTCATTTCTCAAAAATAAATCATATCTTAAAAATAGCTTTTCTTATATCCAGAGATATGATTAGCTATCTTCCCTTCCCCTACACGATATGGTCCCATAGCTTTTCCTTCTTCTCCAACATGGTTATATATAAATCTAAATTATCATTTTCTTCTACTCATGTTTTACATTCATCTTAATAAATTATTCAGTATCTGTCTTCCCCAATAAGCAACTTAAATAGTTGAATGAGTGGATGATTTGATAGATGCATGGAAAGAAAAGAAGGGAAGAAGGAAGGAGGGAAGGAAGGAAGGAAGGAAGGAAGAAAAGGAAGGGAAAGAAAGGACATAAGTAGATTTGGAAATCTTTACAATTGAAATAATAATTTATGAATTCAATATAATAATTTAAGGGAATAAACTTTTATAAGAGAAATATAAAAATTAAGGAAAGAAGAAAAGGGGAAAGAATTTAGAAAAAAATTCAGAGTTCACACCAAAATTAGAGAATAGACCTAGAAAACTTGGTACTGAGGATTGTGGTCATCTAAAGAGGTTAAACAAAATGCCCAGGGAGGTATGATTTAATGCAGTGAGTAGTCCAGTAGTTACTAATTTTATTATTGTAAGCAAGTTTCTTAATTATTCTGTGTCTTATTTTTTTTATCTGTAAAATTGGGGCAATAATAGCATCAACTTCACAGGATTGTTATAAAAATTAAGTGATACTAATTGATATCATTTAACATTGATATTGATAACATCTTGGGAAAATGTAGAGTATTAGCCGCCATTAGTGTTTTTGGTTTAAGTGAGTGGGCTTCATGAACAGCTGCCTTCACAGTCTTCTCAGACCATCTGAACTTCCCTTTGCAGATAATCCCTTTTTCAACAGTGCAGAAAATGGACTACCTATACCCAAAATAGAGAATGAAGGCTGAAACACACACACACAAACACACACACACACGGAGAACTTCATAACACTGCTTTACAAATATATCTTGAAAATTAATGCCTCTGTGATTTTGCTCACTCTGTTGTCTCTGTTTATATATGTGTCATGTTCTCCAGACAGACAGAACTAATAGGATGGATAGATAGATAGATAGATAGATAGATAGATAGATAGATAGATAGATAAATGGATATGGATATAGATATAGATATAAATAGATATCTCCCTCAGAAAAGATTTATCAAAAGGCATAATAAATTATACTTCATGTAACATAAATAACCTTATATACCTTACACAATTATGAAGACTGAAAAGTCCTGAGATCTGCAGTCTGCAAGCTGGAGACCCAGGAAAGCCAGTGCTATAGTTTGAAGGCCTCAGAGCTGAAGGACAGGTAGTGTAGACTTTTGTTTGGGTCTGAGGGCCTGAGATCCAGAAGTCAAGGACAGGAGATCATATCCCAGCTGAACAGTCATACAGTGTTAATTCAAATTTCCTTCACCTCTTTTGTTGTATTTGCACCCTCAGCAGACTGGATGATGCCCACTCACCTTGTGGAAACAATCTGCTTTACTCATTGTACCAATTCAAATGCTAATCTCCTCTGGAAACTCTCTCACACACACCCAGAAATAGTGTTTCATCAGTTATCTGGGCATCCCTTGGCCCAGTCAAGTTGACAAATAAAATTAACCATCTCAGTTTAGAACACCCGCCCTTCTGTTGCTGTTCAGCACCCAGGTCATCTTCTCCATTTCTCACACTTGGCTATGCAACATTATTCACTTTGTACAACATTATCCACTTCTTCTTTGTAACTCCCAAAGCCTATTGTTTCAACTCTAATGTAGTACACAGCCTGAGATTCAAATTTGCCTTGCTGGGGTGATCTTTTCTTATTCATCGTTGATTTTTTATAATCAAGTAGAGAGTTAGATACAAAAGTGCTTAATTTATGTTTATCAATTAAAATTGAAACACTGAAAAAGAGGTAACTTGGTCATTAGTCTGAAAACCAAAAATTAAGATTTTCATCTCTTTTTCATAAAGGTGGTTGAGCTGTCATGAAATTTCCTTAATTCTCAATAAAAAAATATTAGTGGGCCAAGTGTGACATTATATCCTCTAAAGAAAATAAATATACATTATTCTCTACTAGAAAATGGGAGAAAAGTAATGATTAAAGATTAATGGTGGCTAATGTGAAAAACTAAATAAAACTCTGACACTTATTAATAATTTTTGAAAAATAAAGAATATGATGATTCCCTTAGGCTTTTTCTTAAGAGATATAAAGTGAAGTATTTGAAGCAACTCTGCATAAATTCAGGGAAAACACTGTCTTCATGTATAACATTAATAGCCTAATGATGTTAGAAATAATTTAGTGCTGCCTTGAGCTAGGATGAGAACATAAAGTCTTCCAGGACTGATTTGGGGCCTACTGATAAGAAATCATAAAAGGAGCCTCACTCTCTTCCTCTTTGTCAGGAATTTAGAGAATATTACTAACTTTGTTAAAAGTGATCATGTTCATATTATGTTGATTGAGCTCCAAATATGTATTAGGTAGTACTATAATGTATCAATTATACAGAGAATATATGAAGCAGCCCCTTTTCTCAAAGACTTATCTGTCTGAATGGAAAGACACATGAGTAAAGCTGCAATAACATACCAAGTTGTAAAGACCATCTACACTATGAAGAAACCACATCAACTAATGGGCAAAATAACCAGCTAGCATCATAATGACAGGATCAAATTCATACATAACAACATTAACCTTAAATGTAAATGGGCTAAATGCCCCAATTAAAAGACACAGACTGGCAAATTGGATAAAGAGTCAAGACCGATTGGTGTGCTGTGTTCAGGAGACCCATCTCACTTGCAAAGACATATATTAGCTCAAAATAAAGAGATGGAGGAATATTTACCAAACAAATGGAAAGCAAAAAACAGCAGGGGTTGCAATCATAGTCTCTGATAAAACAGACTTTAAACAAAGATCAAAAAAGACAAAGAAGGGCATTACATAATGGTAAAGGGATCAATGCAACAAAAAGAGCTAACTATCCTAAATATATATGCACCCAATACAGGAGCACCCAGATTCATAAAGAAAGTTCTTAGAGATCTACAAAGACACTTAGACTCCCACACAATAATAATGGGAGACTTTAACACCCCACTGTCAATATTAGACAGATCAACAAGAAAGAAAATTAACAAGAATATTCAGGACTTGAACTCTGCTCTGGAACAAGCAGACCTAATAGACATCTATAGAACTCCCCACCCCAAATCAACAGAATATACATTTTTCTCAGCACCACATCACACTTATTGTAAAATCGACCACATAATTGGAAGTAAAACACTCATCAGCAAATGCAAAAGAACAGAAATCATAACAGTCTCTCAGACCACAGTGCAATCAAATTAGAACTCAAGATTAAGAAATTCACTCAAAACCACATAACTACATGGAAATTGAACAACCTGCTCCTGAATGACTACTGGGTAAATAACGAAATTAAGGCAGAAATAAATAAGTTCTTTGAAACCAATGAGAACAAAGACATAACATACCAGAATCTCTGGGACACAGCTAAAGCAGCATTTAGAGGGAAATTTATAGCACTAAATGCCCATAAAAGAAAGTGGGAAAAATCTAAAATCGACACTCTAACATCACAATTAAAAGAACTAGAGAAGCAAGATCAAACAAATTCAAAAGCTAGCAGAAGACAAGAAATAACTAAGATCAGAGCAGAACTGAAGGAGATAGAGACACGAAAAACCCTTCAAAAAAATCTGTGAGTCCAGGAACTGGTTTTTTGAAAAGATTAACAAAATAGACAGACTGCTAGCCAGACTAATAAAGAAGAAAAGAGAGAAGAATTGGCTGGGCATGGTGGCTCATACCTGTAATCCCAGCACTTTGTGAGGCTGAGATGGGCAGATCACAAGGTTAGGCTGAGATGGGCAGATCGTGAGATTAGGAGATCGAGATCATCCTGGCCAACAAGGTGAAACCCCGTCTACAACAAAATACAAAAAAATAGCCAGGTGTGGTGGCATGTGCTTGTAATCCCAGCTACTTGGGAGGCTGAGGCAGAGGAATCACTTGAACCCAGGAGGCGGAGGTTGCAGTGAGCCAAGATCATGCCACTGCACTCCAGCCTGGCAACAGAGCAAGACTCTGTCTCAAAACAAAACAAAATAAAACAAAGAAAGAAGAATCAAATAGACACAATAAAAAAGATAAAGGGGATATCACCACTGATCCCACAGATACAAACTACCATCAGAGAATACTATAAACACCTCTAGAAAATCTAGAAGAAATGAATAAATTTCTGGACACACACACCCTCCCAAGACTAAACCAGGAAGAAGTAAAATCCCTGAATAGACCAAAAACAAGTTTTGAAATTGAGGCAGTAACTAATAGTCTACCAACCAAAAAAAGCCCAGGACCAGATGGATTCACAGCCGAATTCTAGCGAGGTACAAAGAGTTGGTATCATTCCTTCTGAAACTATTCCAAACAATTGAAAATGAGGGAGACTCCTCCCTAACTCATTTTATGAGGCCAGGGTCATCCCGATACCAAAACCTGTCAGAGAGACAACAAAAAAAGAAAATTTCACCCCAGTGTCCCTGATGAATATTGATGCAAAAATTCTCAATAAAATAGTGGCAAAACAAATCCAGAAGCACATCAAAAAGCTTATCCACCACCATCAAATTGGCTTCAACCCTAGGATGCAAGGCTGGTTCAACATATGCAAATCAATAAACATAATCCATCACATAAACAGAACCAATGACAAAAACCACATGATTATCTCAATAGATGCAGAAAAGGCCTTTGATAAAATTCAATATCCCTTCATGCTAAAAACTCTTGATAAATTAGGTATTGATGGAACATATCTCGAATTATTAAGCGCTATTTATGACAAACCTACAGCCAATATCATACTGAAAGGGCAAAAACTGGAGGCATTCCCTTTGAAAACCAGCACAAGACAAGGATGCTCTCTCTCACCACTCCTATTCAATGTAGTATTGGAAGTTCTGGCCAGGCAATCAGGCAAGAGAAAGAAATAAAGAGTATTCAAATAGGAAGAGAGGAAGTCAAATTGTCTCTGTTTGCAGATGACATGATTGTGTATCTAGAAAACCCATCATCTCAGCCCAAAACCTCCTTAAGCTGATAAACAACTTCTGCAGTCTCAGGATACAAAACCAATGTGCAAAAATTACAAGCATTCCTATACACCAATAACAAACAAACAGAGAGCCAAATCATGAGTGAACTCCCATTCACAATTGCTACAAAGAGAATAAAATACCTAGGAATACAACTTACAAGGGAAGTGAAGGATCTCTTCAAGGAGAACTACAAACTACTGCTCAAGGAAATAAGAGAGGACACAAACAAATGGAAAAACATTCCATGTTCATGGATAGGAAGAATCAATATCATGAAAATGGCAATACTGCCCAAAGTAATTTATAGATTAAATGCCATCCCCATCAAGCTACCATTGACTTTCTTCACAAAATTAGAAAAAAACCACTTTAAATTTCATATGGAACCAAAAAAGAGCCCGTATAACCAAGACAATCCTGAGCAAGAAGAACAAAGCTGGAGGAATCACACTACCTGACTTCAAACTATACTACAAGGCTATAGTAACCAAAACAGCATGGTACTGGTACCAAACTAGATATATAGATCAATGGAACAGAACAGTGGCCTCAGAAATAGAGCCACACATCTATAAGCAATTGATCTTTGACAAATCTGACAAAAACAAGCAATGGGGGAAAGGATTCCCTATTTAATAAATGCTGTTGAGGGTACTGGCTAGCCATATGCAGAAAACGGAAACTGGACCCCTTCTTTACACCTTATACAAAACTTAAGTCAAGATGGATTAGAGACTTAAAGGTAAAACCTAAAATTATAAAATCCCTAGAAGAAAATGTAGGCAATACCATTCAAGATATAGGCATACACAAAGACTTCATGACTAAAACACCAAAAGCAATGGCAACAAAGCCAAAATTTACAAATAGGATCTAATTAGACTAAAGAGCTTCTGCACAGCAAAAGAAACTATCATCAGAGTGAACAGGAAACCTACAGAATGGGAGGAAATTTTTGCAATCTATCCATCTGACAAAGGGCTAATATCCCGAATCTACAAAGAATTTAAACAAATTTACAAAAAAAAAAAAAAACACCAAAAAGTGCGTGAAGGATATAAACGGATCCTTCTCAAAAAAAGACAATTATGCAACCAACAAACGTGAAAAAAAGCTCATCATCACTGGTCATTAGAGAAATGCAAATCAAAATCACAGTGAAATACCATCTCAGACCAGTTAGAATGGTGATCATTAAAAAGCCAGGAAACAACAGATGCTGGAGAGGATGTGATGAAATAGGACTGCTTTTACACTGTTGATGGGAGTGTAAGTTAGTGCAACCATTGTGGAAGACAGTGTGGCAATTCCTCAAAGATCTAGAACCAGAAATACCATTTGACCTCACAATCTCATTACTGGGTATATACCCAAATGATTATAAATCATTCAACTATGAAGACACATGCACACATATGTTCATATGTTTATCGCAGCCCTTTTCACAATAGCAAAGTCTTGGAACCAACCCAAATGCCCATCAATGATAAACTGGATAAAGAAAATGTGTCACATATACACCATAGAATACTATGCAGCCATAAAAAAGGATGAGTTCACATCCTTTGCAAGGACACGGATGAAGCTGGAAACCATCATTCTCAGGAAACTAACACAGGAACAGAAAAACAAACACTGCATATTCTCACTCATAAGTGGGAGTTGAACAATGAGAACACACGGACACAGGGAGGGGAATATCACACACCAGTGTCTGTCAGGTAGTGGGGGGTAGGGGAGGGATAGCACTAGGAGAAATACGTAATGTAGATGGCAGGTTGATGAGTGCAGCAAACCACCATGGCACATGTATACCTATGTAACAAACCTGCACGTTCTGCACATGTATCCCAGAACTTAAAGTATAATAAAATAAATAAATAAATCACTCCGATAGACTTGTTTTTATGAGTAATAAAGAAATAACATAGATAAGAAAGAGTAAGGAATGCTAAGCATGAATGATTCAAGAAAATTCTATAAGAAAAATGATTGAACAAAGTGTTAGTATTTGTTTAAAAGTTTTATTTCTTTATTATTAATCATATTTTAATTGTTGACACATTGAAAATCATAGAATCAAATAGCACCTGCAATCTAATACCATCACCTAGAGTTACACACAATAACATTTTAGATTTCTTCCCATTATTTTTCTAACTACTTTTCCTTCATGTCATTGAGTTAATACCATATCTTATACTGTGCTTTTTGCCAGAGTATGTAACTAGCATTTTAAGTAATTCTGTGAACTTGAAGTATTTTTAGCAAACTCTAAATCTTTTTTACAAACATAATTTTCATAATCATCATATGAAATTATATTTCATGGTATACCAGACCATGCTATAGTGCTGGGTTTTTTATTGGTTTTGGTATTCTAAATATAATTGTTACAAAAACAATTATAAGAAAGTTGTCTTCATAAATCTCTCTCCTCATTTAAAAGCATAATTTGGTACAGAATTCACAGAAGAAAGAATTTTATTTAATGAACAGAATTTTTATTGAATAATCAGAGTTCAACACTTGTATGATGACAAGATAAGCATGTTAGGCCCCTGCAAGTGAATGTACAAAAGCATAAAATCTTCCCACATAATAGTGGTTTTAAGATCCACAAGCACATTATCTTGCTATTCCATAAAGGTAAGTCAGGTGATGAGGCAAAGCTGAAGAAGCATGTAGAAACTAGATTATGAATACGCTTTTACGCCATGATCAGTAACTTATCTTTTATCCTGAAGGCAATGAAAATTCAATAAATGTCTGCTCAATATAATTGATTTACCCACTTAGGAAGAGTTTGCTTCCTTAAGTAAATAAGACTAGTAATGCGATATCTAGCAAGTGCCCCATTGAAAATATCTTTTCTTCAGGAAGTATACCTTATCTTCATAGCTGAAATTAGAGGAAGCCTTCATATCCTATTTATTCGTGTCTTCTAATTGGTTAGTAAATCCAAAAGATTATAGCAACAAATACTTTTTACGGATTTAGCACAAATACTGAGTGTTAATTTACTTTAGAACTTAGATTCTTCAGTTGAAAACTTTTGGTTAGAGCCAAAGCCTCTTCTTTGACTGCAGATCCACTGATCAGAGTTCTACCTCCTGATCTTTTGCATAAGCCACACCCATAATTTATGATATAAGATGCTAATTTATTCAAGATGAAGCAAAATGTTTGATATGCAAAGCACTCTAAATGCAGACTCCATCACTGAAAATGTTTGTAAAACATATTTCTTATTGATTTTTCCAATTCTCAAAATGTTTTTGGCTAATTCAATAGCAATATTTTTCTTAGGAACTCATACATAAAATTTTCTACAAATGCATTAAGTTTAGATTTTATTGTAAAAATAAGTTTCATTTCACATTCATATCATTAGGTTACTTACTATTTAATGCTCTGAGTAGTCATATTAGTTAGTAAAACTGGCTTAATAAGGGTTGGAAACAACTGCAACTAATTCTTGATAAGAATCAACACCAGTGGAGGGAACAGAATGGCCGCTGGCTGTGGACATCAGTCAGTCTGCCTTACAGAGGGAATGCAGGGCATTGCTAACCCAGCAAGCCTTTCAGTGGAGCTCTTACAAGGAAGTTACCAATATGATTTCTCTTTTCTCCAAACTTCCAAAGCCCTTTATCTGAAACCATCATCACTGTCTATGCAAATACATGATTACTTAGGTACCTGACTTTTCTCCCTTGACAAATCCATTTCTGGTATGGTTTTGTGTCTAGCATATGGAAACTTTCATTACATTTTTATCTTATTGTTGGCAAAGCCGAAAAGGTTGAACCAATTCCACATGGACTTTGAAAAATATAAATATTGTTCAAATTGATATAGACTTTTCTGTGTATCCTATTACTACCTTATGGGGGTTTCCCCACATGTGCTTTAGTCATTTAAACTCTTCTCTGCAATAAAAGTTTATAAACTACAGATTGTTATGGTTGAGTAGTGACTTTATATTGTTTTTAAGAAGAAAAAAGTAATGATCACAAAAGAGATAATACAAAAAATGTTCCAAGACAATTGAGACCAGACAATCTTGGGCTGGCTCTTGTCCCTTTACAAACTCCTGCCCTACATAACCTCTAAGCCCCCTGTTCTGACTCCTAGGATCTACTGCAGTCAATCCATCTACAAGCCAGAGGGATTTGGATAGCAGGAGGCCCCATAAGAGGTTTGGAGGATGAAAGGAAACAGTGGCCAGGGAATTTTGATCCCGTCTCCCACAATACCTCAGCAGCAAAGTTTTAGCAGTGGCTGTCCCTGAACAACTCTATCTCCTGTGTGGCAACCTGGTTCCAAGAGGTTAGCCTCCAGAGGACTCCCAGAAAAACATGCTCTCTCCCTGTCCCATCAGATTTAAATTACTAGTGGCTTCCTTACGGGTCTTGACATTCACTCATTGGTTCTGTTAATCCCACCCATACTTCTGTAAAGAACCCCTCAACAAATTTTCTTCAAGATTTCAGCTGAGTATCTATGTATTGTATTTTCTGCCAGGACACCTACTGATACCACTTCCAAATATTTATCTATAAATCCCTGCATTAAGTTTCTTTTTCTCAGAGAAACTCAAGAGTTCTTACTTCTTTTTTCTACTTAATTTGCATTGCCTTTAGGTTTAGATGAGAACCTAGAAGTAAAAGCACTCTAGGTATTTAATGCAACTTGAAAAATAATTTCACAGTACTTAAAAAAATGTAACCTGATCTACCCTTTGACCCAGAAGTTCCACTACTTAAATTCTATGATTTAGTAATACTGGCCCAAGTGTTTAATGATACATCTCAGGGATCACAAACCTAAGGATTCACGAGAACCAGGCAGATACTATAAATGAATAAAGGCAGCTACATGCAATGTGATAGGAAAAGCAGAGACAGTAGCAAGTGAAATGAGTATTAACTTATAAATGCAGCAGGTTATACTCTGTCAAAGCAGAGTTTTTGCAATGCAAAAACTAGACCCATAGCTACTGATCTTTAGGGTTTTCTTAGAGAAGCCCAAACTCTGGATTTTCATCTAAATTGCCTTGATTTATAAATGTTGACTCTAATTTTTTTTAAACAACGTGGAATCCAAACCAGTTGAATCTATAGTTTTGCTCTGATTTTAGAGGACAGTTTTTATCTTTGAAGGATGAGGAAGAATGTTATTGGCTGCACTGTTTGTAATAGCAAATATTTAGAGAAAAATTAAATGGCAGTCATAAGGTAGATTTTATGATACATATCTTCTATGTACTAGTATGCCACAATTAAAAGAATAAGGCAGATATGTATGCATGAACCAAAAAAAGGATATGCTATATACGTTTGAGTTATTTTTAAACCAATTGCAAAAGTAACATAAAGATGATTATCTATTATTTAAAAGGATTCATGTAGTGAGATTATGTGTGATGAATAACAAACATCTGGAAGAATACACATCAGACTTCTGCCAGTGCTTTAAATATGGTTGATGGAAATGGTAACGATAGAGGTGTATTTACCCTTGTCTTTTTTGTTTTTGTTTTTTGGTGTTTGTATCTGTTATCACTGAGTTTTTGTTTGTTTGCTTGTTTTTGGTTTTGAGACAAGATTAAGCAACATAGTGCGCTATGTTGTCTAGGGTGGTCTCTAATGCCTGGGCTCAAGTGATCCTTGCATCTCAGCCTCCCGAGCAGCTGCAATTACAGGCACACACCACCATACCTGGCTCTTTTTCTTTTGATTAATTTTCCTTCGAGTTATAATAGATGTGTAATTAAAATAAATATAAAATTTTGCCACCAAATAGCTTTAGATTATTCTATTATGAACTGAAGTAATAAGAAATATTCAATAGTCACTAGATATGGACTATTAAGTTCTGCCGGGCATGTTTCCAAGCGATGTGCATGTATGAACTCAGTCAAAGCTCACAACAACTTTTGGGAGGTGGCTACTATTATGTTTCTCATTTGCTGTGGAGAAAACCAAGAGGTTAAGTGACTTGGCCAGAGTCACACAGCTAGTGATGGAGCTGGTACACAAATTATTAGTTTAGCTCAAAAACCCACACACTTAGCCCCAACGACACTGCGTAAATGCTGTCCATGAAACACCAATAATTAAAGAATGATTAAACATAAAATTAATGTTGCTCATTTTTATTCATAAAATATGTAAACTGAATTATCAAAAAACTCTGAGAATATTTTATTCAAGCTAAAATAGCTCTGTTTATTGGGAAGCAAACAACCCACAAAGAATTTTCTGTATCTCTTCTGTGTAAGTTTTTACTAAGGCTTAAGAATTTATAGATTTACCTCTATCCAAGCTAAAATAGCCAATAACTATCTTTTAAATATTCAGCCAAAGAAGAAACACTTCACTTTCCAAGATGTTTTGGGGTAGATGCCAAAATCATGATTTAAAGAGAGGTTGAAGCCATTTTATCTTCTGGGGAGAAAAGTATAGTTGACCTTGTAAACTCAAAGAACAATAAAGTAGATCAAAATGTCTTGAAGACATGCCTCGTAATATGGAATATTTCTCTTAAGTATGACTACAATAGACATGTCTACAAAGAATCACCCATTGTTAGGCCATATGGGCTTGGTACACAAGAAGCAATAAGTTAGAACATGCTAAAGTGACTTTAGAATTTGCCCTTTATGAGTTCCTACACCTCGTTCAGTTTTATCCAGCATTAGTCAAGGCAGAAGGAATGAGTTTTAACAAGAAGAAAGATTATAATTTTGCCATTAGTACTTGCCAGAGAATGGCATAATTGTGGCAAGAAAGATCTCTGTGGTCTATGGTTAATTTAGTATTTAAATTATACACATCTACCAACAAATGAAACATGCCATACTTTCCTTCTGTCCTTAAGTATTCATAGTTCTCACCCTAATCCACTCAATCAAACATAAGAGCTTATCTGCAGGGCATTTTCAAGGCATCAAAACAAATTACTCTTTGCTCTTTTGCTTTTGTTTTTTGCTTTGCTAAAAAAGATAACTAGATACATTGCATATTCCTTTATCTGGGAAATTCTAAAGTTGTTAAAATGGATTCTTAAATGCCTTAAACATAAGAAAAAAGAATGTGTAAAAACTTAACTCAAAAATATCAATTTTAAATTATCAATTGAATACATGAAAAATAAGGGAAGAGACACTTCTGTGCTTAATTCTGCTGAATAACCGGAATTCATTCAAGAGATAAAATGGAGCTACCAAGTTAAAATTGTGAGAGAGAAAATGGTTTGAGAGAAAACGCAGCTCATTTGTTAATTCTCTTCTGTTTGCCTCTTCCCTCTGTGGTCATCCATATTGAGTCACAAAACACAAAGCCATTTTCCAGAGATAAAAGTATAATGGATGGAAGACAGGCATAAAATTGTCAATACTAAGATCAAATCTTTACCTATCTCAAGGACTAGAGCTGACAGATTGCCAGATATCTGAAGTGAAGGAGCAATTTAAGAAAGAAAGAAATAGACCAACACCAAGAGGTAGATACCTACGTCCCCAGAGAAGCCACATTACACTTGCAAACCAGACAAAAGCTACAGATAAATGAGAATAAAATATTCTAGAATATTTAACTCAAGGATTTCACATACCAGAGTTAGCCCTTCCAACAGTTCTTATCCTGACTGGTTTCCATATTTAACACTTTCTTTGCAGCCCCAGAGTTTTCTTCAGGATTGAGAATTCCAGGGATTAATGTAAATGTTGATCTCTTTCCACTCCATACCAACGTTTCTTAGAATGTTGAAGAAGTCGTAGAATCATGTGTCCTCTTTAGGATGCTATCAATACTATAGACCATTTACCCCAGAAAAATGCACACTGCAATTAGCTACAATTTCATGGCAACTGCTAAAGTCTACCTATAATCCTCTCATGCTGGGAACCATTACCCTGGATAGGTGCAAAAGATATAACAAAACAAAACAAAAATTTACGTTTATAGCAATTATAGTTTTTTGTTTTTGTTTTTGTTTTGGGGGAGGGGCGTGGGGACGGAGTCTTGCTCTGTCGCCCAGGCTGGAATGCAGTGGTGCAGTCTCAGCTCACTGCAACCTCCGCCTTCCAGGTTCAAGTGATTCTCCTGCCTCAGCCTCCTGAGTAGCTAGGACTACGGGTGCCTGCCACCATGCTTGGCTAATTTTTTTGTATTTTTAGTAGAGATGGGGTTTCCCCATGTTGGTCCGGCTGGTCTTGAACTCCTGACCTCGTGATCCGCCTGTCTCGGCCTCCCAAAGTGCTGGAATTATAGGCGTGAGCCACCGTGCCTGGCCCACTTATAGTTTTAATCATCACTTAAAGGCAAATAACTGCTAAGTCTATGACTTTAACCTCAGTCCTAAGGTCCAGAAACATAACATACCAGTTGCTTTTTAGACATTCAAACTAGAATCCCATAGTAGCTGGGTCTAAGTTGTGCAAACTATTTAGAAGTAGGGACTTAATATACCCAGGCTTGAATCTCAACTCCATGACCAGTAGTATTTCTGATTTCTCATGATAATTGTATATATTTCATTAGGCTGTAATGAGAACAAATGCGTCTGTGTATGTGAAGCACTTGGCACAATATCTAGTGTAAAGTTAATGCCAAATAAACGTTACATTGATATCACCTTTCTTATTAGCATTAACACAATATCCATATAAATGATATTAATGTGAATATTAGCAATATCAATTGAATATTTATATAACAGAACTCTCCATGTATTTTCTAAAACCAGATACTCAAATATTTCTCTATCCTTCATCTATTTTCTCTTCCTGAAATCCTCTTTCCAATGTATTTTATTAGCAACTCCTACTTTCTTAAAACAATTCTGGTTTAATATTACTACCTTTAGAAAGATTTTCATAACACCCATTCCACTAGATCAGGCAGAATTACTTATTCTTTTCTATGTTCCGTCCTGTGAATACCCATAACATACATGACCTACATCCAATGCAATAACTGCCATAAAATCCTGTAATAGTTAGACCTCTGTATCTGTGAGAAATTATTAGGGAGTGTGTCTCGTTTAGCTCAGAAAGCCTAGGGCAATCACAGTGCCTAGCATATACTAAGTACTCTCAAAGAAGTATTGAGTACATCCAGATAAAATCAAGGACACTTCTTTTTGTTTTTTAAACTGTTACCCAGGCTGGAGTGCAGTGGCGCCATCACGGCTCAGCTCACTGTGCCTCAACCTCCCATGCTAACGTGATCCTCCCACCTCAATCTCCCAAAGTGCTGAGATTACAGGTACAAGCCTCTATGCCCAACCAAGGACACAATTTTTGATAGTAAATAAAATATAACCTAACAATCACCCTCTCTACCCCCAGTAGTAGTAGTTCTGAGTGGGAAAACAATGTAAGAAAAATTTCTGATCATTCCTGAGAATGGAAACATCAGAACTTTATCATTGATGTATTATTTCAATGAACAGCAGTCATGTCCAAAAATGTCAAAGTGACCCTGCCCTTTCATCAGTCATGTAATTAAGGCACTTTGCTTACAATCACCAATTGCGTATAAGACATGAACCACCAACAAAGTACCAAGACAAGAGATTAAATTTATGGTCACCAAATCTCTTAATTTCTTAATGTTTCTAGTCATCTCAAGATGTGTTTTCCCAAAAACAGCTCTTACATTTTTTAGAGTTTTCTATTCACAAATGCCACATGAATCCATATTTATGATATAAAATATGACTCTCACATGAACATTGCTGTTGTACTCTACACATTCAAAGATAGCGTGCCTAAATGCATAATTCATTGCCATCAATTTATAGGCAAAAACATAAAATGTCTAAGAAAATGCTTCATAATATGTCTCTAACTTCCTGGCATTTGACAAAATTAAGTTACAGAGTTTAACCAAAGGGGAAAATATTTCTAAATTGAATCTATTTGTGATATACTGGTTTAAAATGCGAAACTGCCAACATATTCTGTTTACTCCCTTGGCATCTGCTGCATCTGCCAACTGGTGGCCAAAAATTAGAGCAGACTTAACTAATTAGAAGGGTCCCCATCTGGTAGCTGAACTTCTTGTTTATGTGTCCTTTACATTCTAAGTACAGAGATTCGAACCAGAACTTTTGTGGTTTGTAGCAGAGGAGGCTGTCTCTGGCTAGCCTGCTAGCTATTGTCCTGCTGAGTTGAACTTGGCCCAGATGGAAGTGTTTTCTATATTTTATGGCCTCTGTCCCTGTGTTCCCTTTGGGATGAATCATCGTCTTTGCCACAGGAGTTTCCATTGTCTCTCCAAACACTTTTTTCATTCATTTTTTTCTCTGTAGGCCGAGATCTAGGACTATGAGTACTTTGTTGAGAAATAAAAGCTTTCAAAAGAATCCATGATTTGGTAAAGTCAATACTACCTTCATAAGAATAAAACTGGAGAAAATAATTAAAGTAAAATATCCTAGTATAGTTTATTTCTTCATGGTTTTTATTTAATCTTTGTGAGTATAGCTTCAGAAAAAAAGCAAACTCCTGGCAGGATCAGGCAGCAGATACATTTGTAGGCTTTGGATAAAGACTTCTGTGGGAATTCTGGCCCTGCCTGTCATTAGTTGCATATCCTTCAGAAAAATGACCTAACCTCGCTAAACCTCAGTTTCCTCATATGCAAATTTAGAACAATATTTTAATTGCTATTTCATAGGATTGTGAGGATTAAATAATAAATTATGTGCGACATGCTTAGCACCAATACTGGCATAAAGAAAACTGGCCATAAGAACCTCTACTATTGGCTGGGCGTGGTGGCTCACTCCTGTAATCCCAGCACTTTGGGAGGCTGAGGTGGGCAGATCACAAGGTCAGGAGATCAAGACCATCCTGGCTAACACATGAAACGCCATCTCTACTAAAAATAAAAAAAAAAAAAATTAGCCAGGCATGGTGGCAGGCACCTGTAGTCCCAGCTACTCAGGAGGCTGAGGCAGGAGAGTGGTGTGAACCCAGGAGATGGAGGTTGCAGTGAGCCGAGATAGCTCCACTGCACTCCAGCCTGGGTGACAGAGTGAGACTCCAGAAAAAAAAAACAAAAAAACTCTACTATTACTGAGAATAGAGGCAAAAATTATTTTTAAAATATTATAACCAATAGTCTTTTCAAATGTAATGCAATACACCTTGTACCAATTGGTTGTTTTGAAGCTTAGATATTTTTCTATATTTTTAAAGTTTCTCTTAGAGGCATTTTGATTTCCCTGAGCACATTCCTGTCAATATTAGAGGAAGATTAGCAACATGATGGGTGGCTAAAGAAGGCAAGCATGAGACGATCTTGTTAGAAAGAGACACAGAAGTACTCTATTCACTTTATCATCTTTTTGTCTATTTTCCAATGTTATTTTTTTCACTAAGCAAGCAAGAAGTGATAGTAAATTTGTAAACAAACATACTTGGAGGGTGTTGAGGAGTTACTCCACATCTCTTGAACACCTATTATGTGCCAGCCCAGTTTTAAACCTGGGAATAGAAAGATGAGTAAGGCATGATCTCTATTTGCAAAGAGTTTACAGTGTGTAAGAGGGGAGCCAGGCATACGATAAATAAATAGGTTTCTGTATAAATAACCCACACCTGTGTTATAGTGTCTGGGAACACCTCTGAGAGTAGTGACTACTGAGATAATGTCTAAATAATTCAAAACAGTTAGAGGAGCTTCATATAATAAATGAAAGATATTATAGTTAAAAAAAAGCAGTGTGAGCTCAATTATGGAGTGGAGGTGAGAGGAGAAGATGTTCTGGGTTAATACAAGTAGTTTAGAATTGCTGGAACCTAGAGTGCATGACTGGCAGCACAGAAGGAAGAGATGAAAAAGGTGGCAGTGACCCATTGCAGAAGGCTTCTGTAGGAGTTCAATGGCAGTGAGCAGCTATTGAAAGGTTTAAAATAGTGAAGTGGCAAATAGATTTTCATTTTAAATGACTCTCAGCAGCACTGAGGAGGACCAATCTGAAGTAGTCAAGATGAATTTTCTGCAATTCAGGCATTAGCTAAGGAAAAACACCCTCAATTAGGGCAGTAAGAACCTGAATAGAGTAGCTATGACAGACCTCAGGAAAGGATCGTGGAACAGGGAGGCCTTGGTGTTCTAACAATGTTAATGTTAGATATAGTGTGATAAATCTGGTACAACCACAGGAGCAAATGAGAACAAGGCTTGGAAGGAAGAAATGTGTTACACCCACAAGTCCCAGAGAGTAGGTCACCACACGACATGCAGGGCTATAGGGGAAAGTACCAGTGTCCATCAGCAGTCAGGGGAGAGCTTGCTGGAGTTCCCTTAAGAAAGGCAAGATAGGGCAAGGTGAACAGTGTAGGATTGGCTAGTTTAAATAATTTCAGCAGCCTCTAAACTATAGGACTGGTTTCCGGTAGCCTGGTGCCTGGTCCTGGAAATGATCAAGGCAGAGGAACATTGCTCCTTGCATGTACAGGTCAGACAGAGGAAATAAGGCTCTAAACTGGTGAGTTTGCCTGTCAAAGGCTTTGTCCCAGCTGAGCCTTTTGCTAGTCTAAGAACTGGCTAGTAACAAAGATTTTCTCTTTACCCAAGCTCTAGACAGGCTCCTCCAAACCCTTTCTTGTCTAGACCTCAACCTTGGTCTCCAAAGACTCAACCAAGACATTAACATAGCTTCTGACAGCATAAAGCCACATCACTAGGATGACTCTATCCCTCTTGAAGTTCCTGCCTGAGAAAACACAGGCTGCCAAAATAATTTAGTTTGTCTCCGCCAACACAACACCTTTAGATAGGACTCTAGTCTCCCAATCTCTGTTAACTTCAATAAGTGCCAGTTAGCAAACCCAAGCACCAAGCCCTTCTTCCTGCTTTCATAATTTTTTTTTACTTTTCTGACTCTATTGCGCCCCCCATTCACTTCCCTCCCTGTTCCCTCATTCTCCCTTTAAAACATTCAACCACTTTTGTACAAAATGAAGTTGAGTTCAGTTCACGTGAGCTTTTTTCTCTATTGCCAAAGTATATTACTGATTAAAATCTGTCCTTACCACTTTAACTAGTGTTTGGCTTTGTTTATATTTGACACTAATCCTGGGAGGGGCAGCAAAAAGGGTTTTTAAGATGACAAAACATCACAATATATAGAAAACAAAAAATATATACAATATACTTGGTGACTAATCAGATCTGGTGCACGTGTCAGTGTGGTGAGGGTGGCATCTTCATTTGTAAGTGGGTAAATGGGGATAGTGACACCACACACAAAACTAGAGAAGAGTGGAAGAAATACCAGGCTAAGTAGAAAGATGAAGACTTTAGTTGAATTCAAAGTGTCTATTGCACATGGTGGCATAAGATGAGGGGGAGGGGGCAAGTTCTCAGTCTATTTGTTATCATTAAAATCATGCGAATGAATGAGAATATCCAGAAAATGCATAGAATGAGAGAAGGGGTACTTCAAGCATAAAAATCTGGTGGAAAATTCACTTTTAATGAACAAAAAGAGGAAAAAGAACCCACAAAGATGACAGAGAAGCAACAGTGATAGAGGAGAGTCAAGAAAGGGTAAAATCATGGAAGCCAAAGACATAAAGCACTAGAAGGAGAACAGTAGTGACAAATGCATAATGGGGATCCCATGACAAAACACAAAGTCTAAACTGTGTAGTGATAACTGGATTTTGGAGTCAGGTAGCTCTAGTTCAAGTCCCACTTTCACAATTTACCATTTGTGTGACTTTGGGAAAGCTATTCTAAGACTGTAATATTCAGTTTCCAAGTCCATAAAAATAATGTAATATATCTCCCTCTGAGATTTGTTGAAAGGGCAAAATTGAACAATGTTAGTAAAGCATCTAGCACAGTGCTGGGCAGATAATTCCTCCAATAAGGGCATCTATTTTGATGGAGGGTTGTTTTCCCCCTTGAAAATGTTAGTACTATAAGATGATCTCATCGTTTAAATGTTCTAATTAACAAATTAAGAGTATGATCTCTGCAAGCTCATTATTTTAATATGAGTACTGTGTGTTAATCATTCCCCAAACACCTGGTATGTACCTCCACATATGTATTAATGAATGAAGCATAATTAAAAAGGCAATTTGCAGTCAATTCTTATAATCACAGGTCTAACACGTTATCAATCTGGGTAATATCTTTAGATACAATGGAAGTTAAAGAATTGCAATCATGCTTTAATGGATCTTTGATGGAGGATTTATCACATTACATGCAACATATTTTAAACATTTAGGAAAGTTTGGCTCTAAAGTGGAAACAACAGTTCGCTTGCCTGCCCAAATCCTCTGTTCTCCTTCCCGTAAATTTAGGCACAAACTACCTGTCATAGATGCTCTAAAAGAAGTCAAACAGAAAAACATGAGACATATAAGAATCAAAAAAGAACGTAGCACACAGTAAAGGCACAAATACAATATGAGTGTTGACCAGATCAAATGCATTAACCTAGGTCCTATAAAGTACCCGTAAAGAGACTGCCTAGAAGAAATATACCCTCTAGTAGCAGAGACATGACACATCAAAATAAAGAGGAAGAAATCACATCAGCATAAGCCCCTTAGAAAATGCTTCATGAAGAAGATTTTATTAGAGATTAAATATTAAATAAAGAGTAAACCTTGTAATAAGTAGATTTGTTCAAAAATATATGTCATATGTCTGTGTGTCTGGCATTGTTTTTAAGGTTGAAGACTTAGTGGCAAAAAGCGTTTCTCAGAGGCAACGGCTTGCTTGCTAAGCATCAGTTGAGTCAGCTGGGAGAGAAGAGCAGTCCGTGCAAGAATCAGAATCTTTCAAGATGTGAATATTTTATGTCAGTAAAATAACTCATTTGATAACATTACAATTGACATAATTCACATATTTCTTACTCTTTCACTGTCAGCATCCTGTATACAATTTGTCAAAATAAATGAGTAATAGATGGCCCCAGAGCCTAACTTACCCTGAGACCCCTGTTGTTCTACTTAACTAGCCTGGATCATCATGAATTTCTGTGGGAAACAAGCATAGCATAATACATTAAGAATATAGTAATAAAAACCTTGACAGAGCCCTGTTACTATGGACAGGCACTTCCTACCTCAATTGTAGTCATGAAATCTTATCTAATGTGGAGTCAGTTGGGTGTTTACACCAGTTAATTGTGTCTGGAGAGAGAGTCATTGGTGCTGCCCTTTTTTTTTTTTTTTTTTTTACCTTATCAGGCTTTCTCAATCTTACGATACAAGTTTCTGTCCATATATAAAGAGACAAACTCACAATAACCCAAATGTAGCACAGGCATAATTGACTGATCATTATTGGAACTGCAAATATCTTATTTTAAAAATACTTTTTAATATATGTATTTCTAGGTATAGTTTAGTCATTTTTACATAATGCAACGTTTGAAAAATTCTAAATAATTAAAAATACATAATTAAATATTAGGCAAAACTACACCAAAGTGCCAGTTTTGTAGATTGAAAACAGGTGATTTCTTGTGGTCCAACCTAACAGACAGCTGGGAAAATATCATATGCAAATATCAAATGTAATAAAAGATCCACATATCCAGCTAACAGAAAAATATAATTGAACCATGTACCAAAACTCATAAAACCTCTCAGCCAAACAGGTAAATTATCCTTACCTGTCCACCTTTTTATGATCTTAGTCCCACCTCCCCACCATCCCAACACTGCCATGGAGGTAACTACTACCTTAAAAATATCGGTTATCTCTACAAGTTATTTGTTTATACTTTATTCAAACAGTGCCATCACAATCATTCTTGTACAAGTTTTCCTGAGCACATGCACATGAATTTTTCTAACCTAATACCAAAAAGTAGAGTTGCTGTCTTATAGTGCATGTATATTTTGTGCATCTCTGAATATCACCAATGATTTTCTAATGTGGTTGTTATTATTTATATATTTGGCTAGAGTTAAAAGTTAACATGGCTCCACATTTATACCAAGACATAATGACCAAACATTTTAATTGTTTCCAATCTGAAGGATATAAAATGGTCTGTTTTCATGTATTTCATCTGTATTTTCTCATTTACTGCTAAAATAATTGTTAGGTATAAATGATACAGTTTCTAAAATTGAGCATAGGTTATAAATCTACTCTAGGCTTATGAACTATCTGGGCATGTCTGGAAAGCTATAAAAAGGAATCACTTGATGTCTATTTGAATGAGACCTAGGAATCTCTTGAGGAACATAGGGAATTCCAGTGCAAAATCTTAGCATAAAGCCATTTGGATAATAGCTAAGCAGAGAAGGTGAGTCTGGATATTGTTAAGGATTGAAGCCAGTGTTCTCTTCCATTTATGCCTCTGGATCTGCCTCGTGGACTCATAAATGGAATCCTAGATAGAGAAAACAACCATAGAAAAAAGTTTTTGTAAAGAATTTATTTTGTTCAACTCTCTAAGACACTGGAAGATGAAGGCCACAATGCTTTGAAGTTTCCATAAAAGGGTGTATTACAAGTGGCACACTTGTAAGGTCTGCCATTTTCCTCTGCTCTCTAGCCCTAGAGCTGATGAAGGTTCTGGTAGACTTTGACCCCAATGACCCATTGGCATGCCTACTACTGAAGATGCAGGTTACCAAACATATGCCAAAGCTTCAAATAACATTCTTCCCACAGTTCTTCTGTTCCAGATGTGAGACTAGGTTGGCTTCTTCTCAGACCACCCTGTTTAGTGCATCAACCTCTCCCTTTCTCATCATTTAAAATAATATAAACCATACCCTTACAATGTAAGATAAAATATAAAAATAGAAGGAAAGAGCATTGGGCATTATGTTCTCACATGCATTGTGATACTTTTTAATTTATGTACCTAAATAGACAAAAGAGCAATTATATTGACTTGATTGTGATGGTCAATTTCAAAAGGTTTAAAGTACTAAGAAAAGAAGAATATAAATAAGAGGGAAAATGGTAGGAGTTTACATTTTGAAATATTCCTTTCAAAATACTACTGTTCCTTGACAGTGCCACTGATCACCCAAGCACTCTGATGGGAGATGTACAGGATTAGTGTGGTTTTCATGCCAGCTAACACAACATCCATTCTGCAGCTCATGAATCAAGGACTAATTTTGACTTTCAAGTCTTATTATTTAAAAAATACATTTTGTAAGGTTGTAGCTTCCAAAGATTGTGATTCCTCTGATGGATCTGGGCAAAGTGAATTGAAAACTTTCTAGAAAGGATTCATCATTTTACGTCATTAAGAACATTAATTATTCATGGCAGGAGGTCAAAATATCAACATTAACAGGAGTTTGGAAGAAGTTGATTCCAGCCCTCATGGATGACTTTGAAGGCTTCACAACTTCCGTGGAGAAAGTAGCTGCAGATTTAATGAAAATAGCAAGAGAACTAGTACTAGAAGTAGAGCTTGAAGCTGTGTCTGAATTGCTGCAATCTCATGATAAAACTTTAACAGAGAAGTAGCTTCTTATGGATGAACAAAGAAAGTAGCTTCCTGAGATGGAATCTACTCCTTGTGAATAGGCTGTAAACATTGTTAAAATGACAGGAAAGGATTTTGAATATTACATCAGCATAGTTGATAAAGCAGGATTTGAGACGACTGACTACAATCTTGAAAGAAGCTCTGCTATGGGTAAAAGGCTATCAAACAGCATTACATGCTATAGAGAACTCTTTCATGAACGAAAATGTCCATAGATGTGGCAAATTTCACTGTTGGCTTATTTTCAGAACTTGCTACACCCACCTCAGTCAGCAGTCGTTAACATTGAGACAAAATCCTCCATCAACAAAAAGATTACAACTCACTGAAGGCTCAGATGATCATTGGCATTGTTTAGCAATAAAATATTTTTAAATTAAAGTACGCACATTTTTAGACATAATGCTATTGCACTCTTAGTAGACTACAGTGTAGTGTAAACATAAATTTCACAGGGACTGGGATACCAAAAAATTCACTTGACTATATTGCGATATTTGCTTCATTTCAGTGGTCTTGAACTGAACCTGCAATATCTCTGATGTATGCCTGTATTAAATTATTTTTCTTTGAAAGAAAGAATGGGAGATGAAAAAAGAAGCAGAATTGCTTTTTATTTAAAAACAAAAACTTTGAAAAATGTAAACACTTAAAATATTTTAAGTAGTAATATCTGCCACTTTGGGACATTTATAAGCCAAACATTAATTTGTGTCTCTATCTCTGTCAGTGTCTTTCTCTCATACACACACACGTAAAGCCCAGAAGTTCAACCCTCATCTGCCTGTGAATGTAAAATAAGGTCTTTAGATTTCCCATTGGTGACTTTGGAACTCTGCCTTTCAAATTATATAGGTGTCTTGTCATCAGCCAGGGTTCTCATCACAAACATTCTCAGGTTTGCTTTTATTTGTGGAGTTTGTTACTTAGTATTGATCTCAGCACTGCACACACCCGTCCTTCTCTCCTCTGCTCCACAGTGTTGGAGTAGACTTTTGTAAACTACATTTCTCCAGCTCCCCTGCCAGCTGTCTGGCTGCCCTGTAGCCTGTCTTAATAGGAGGGCCTGGTGGGTGATCACAAGCAAGAGAAATGATAAAGGCATGTTTCTCTTCTCTCTGTCTCTCTCTCTCCCTCTGTCCTCTATTTTCCTTTCTGTCTTGCTGCTTCTAGCAGGAGCTCTGGAAGTTATAGCAATTCCTTAGAAAACCAAGTCTTTGTATAGTGCCCCCTTCTCCACTATCTCAGAATGAGCCGTTTGCCCTGGGCCTTGGTATATCATCCCCTTTTTTGTTTGTTTGTTTGCTTATCTAGCTCTAGTAGTGTTTTCTGCCATTATTTGTCACTAGATTACCTCACTTCTCCTTTTTACTTCCTTGGCCCTTTCAATACTTGTGTAACCAATTTCCTAGATTAAATTATTTGTTTGAAACACTGAGTGTTTTATGTCTCTCCGATTGGACCTTGGCTGATGCATTTGTGTATTAAACAGTCCTCCTCAATCTTCCACTGGCTTGCCAGGAATGTGGAAACTCAAAAACATCCTTTCACACAAGAATCTGCAATTCCTTAGTCATATATGTATGTATGTTAGACACACACACAAGCACACACTTTAAGGAACATTCTCAGAAAAGCATACCTTAGTGTAATTTTTTTATGTAAAAATGTACATGTATATATGTGCACACACACACAGACGTCCATGTGGATCAGCACACTAACAAAAATTATCTTCTGGTAGAGAACATTAACAGTTTTACTCTCATTTTTTAAATGAAACCGTATTAATTTGATCACTTTACAAAGCTATTTTTATTTTGTTTTTGTTTTGTTTTTAATGACCTCTCACAGTCGTGTCAAAGCTACTTTTATTTTGAAAAAAACTTTATGAGAATATGAATATATATTAAAATATTTTATATTCATGAATTTGATTATATTAATTGGATATAACAGTAATTGAACTAATAGATGGTAAAATGCCAGAAGTAATGTAAAATAATGTGACTACAACATGCCTTTCTCAAAATAGAGACTTGATAAATGTTAAATTTTTTTTGTGTAAAAGTCAATTATATTACATTATTTGTCACATTGTCATTTTTAAATTAAAGGATAAGCTCTCATAACACTGACCTGGTAAGTTCTAATCTGAGTCATCCTTGCATCCATTAATCTGATACCAACTGAATTTGCACAATAAATGAACAAAAGACTGAATTGAAAGAAAAGAAAGCACCAAATGTAAGATTGGTAATTATTTCTTCCAGGCACCTGTTTTTACTGTAACTGAACAGCAGGATACTGCATGACTCCAGAGAATGTCTAAAAGGAGAAATAAAGCAATTTTCACGGAAAAGTTAAAGATTGAGTGACTCCATTTTGTTGGTTTGTGTTATAAACTTAATGCTATTTAAATGTATTTTTTATAGTGTGTTAATAACAGTAATAAAAAAGAAAAAACAACAACATACAGCTATGTTATAACAAGCAGATGGTGGCTGGAGATGGGCTGTACTCCAAATGTTCCCGTTCTTTTCCAATTTATGATCAGTAAAAGGAATAAACATTTGTGTTCCTCCAGTCTGCCATAATATTCCAGCTAAAGTTATAGAGCCTCAATGTTTTACCAGATGAAAAGTCCATACAATAATTATTTATCATTCTAAACTTGGAATTCCTAGTCCAAACCATGAGTGGTGATTTAGAAAGTTCAGGAACATTATTTTTGGGATTATAGGCAATATTTTTGCCTACGATTAGAATTATTCCATTGGAAAGACTATCCAACAATAATTCATCATCATAATTTAACAAAGACATACCCCCAATGCTCTCATTTAACAAAGACATACTCCCAAATTTTCTCCAATGGTAACTTGTTTCCCATGGTAACATCTTCCAGTGGAAGATTGTCGTAACATAATGGAATATACAAGTCAAACATACTAGTGTACATATTTGCAATCTGGTTTCTGGAGTATTTTTGGTGACATGAATTAGCATTGATCTTTAAAATCCATGTGGGGACATCTTTAGGAAAATATACACTGTACATCAACTAGACTCACCTCAATCATAGAGATTCCATGATCTGTGCTTACCAGTTGGTCTTATGCCATACAACTCAACCTCTGTTCTAATTATTTTCACACCTAGGTTTATTACATTCTTGATATCCCATTGTATTAGGCTATTCTAAGAAAACTGTGGCATAGAAGAAATTGTGTTTCTCCATCAATTTATCAACATTTTAGAAAATGTACCTGAATTGCACATACCCTTTTTGGTCATCAATAGATAACCAAAGTCCTCATGCCCCTCTTTATTTTTCCTAAGGAACCAATGCTGTTCACAGGGTCTTATATAAACTCACACTGAAGTATAAATGAGTGCTATACATTTAAGTATTATAGCTATAGGTGCAATAAAACCTTAAGTCAGTCGTTTCTTCTATGTCTATTGCAACTGTCTCAACTCAAACTCTGAAAAGTTCTCATCTGGCCTCCTATAGCAGCCTCTGAAACAATCTCCCTTTCTCCACAGCCTAGTACCCCTTTAATCCAAGTCAGAATACACTTGTGTAATATTTTTTAAAAAGATAATTTTTATACTGTTATTCCCTCTGCCTCAAAAAGTTCCCGACTCAGTACTTGTTAACATCTATAAACCAACCCTTCTCTAATATTCTGACATTATCTCCTACTCTTGTATCTTATATTTCAACCTTACTAAATGACTAACAATTTCCATATGCTTGACAATGTTACATGCTGCTATGTTTTATTCAGGTTTTGTTTGTTTGTTTTTTGTTTTGCTTCTTCTGGCTGAAATGAGTTCCACGCTGATTCATCTGTTGAAATCCTATTGCTCTTCAAGACGTAGCTCTACTATGAGCTCCTTTCTGAAGCCTATCTTGGTCCTTGTTTCAAAACAACCATTCCCTCCTTGATTACCCTTATGTATGCCTGTGTTTGTCTCTTTCTCACATTAGACAGTAAGCCCCTTAAGGGCAGTAACTATGCATAAATCTTTGTCTTATTTGTCTATCTCCTACAACTGAGCATTGCAGGTGCTTTATGCATGTGTGTTAATCGAAGTAGCTGAAATAACATAGTTGCAATTATTAAACTTCAAACATCATGAAACCAATAGAGGAAACATTTTTGGGGGGATGGAATTTACACGCTTGAAGCCATTTATGTATACAGCTGCTTAATCATAAGGCTAATGTACAGATAATCCATATTCCTTACATGGATACTATAATAAACAATTGCTGGATACTTTCCCAACATATATTTTACTTCCTTCTCCCTGTATTAATAATTCTCTGATTTCCCTAGCTTTGTGGTTTGAGTGGAATAATTCATGCCTATTTAATAAACTAAGCTTTGTTTTCTTTCTTCATAAAAGAAAACTTCATTCCCAGACACAGTTATTGGTTTAGATGCAATCACATGGCACAAGTCAAGCCAGTCAAAGCCAGTGAAACTCAGTTCTTGGATTCAGTGTGAATTACCAGAGAAGAAAATTTGTGTTTCCTTGTAGATATGTTGACATAAGTAAGTAAAGACATATCCCAAGGAAGTAAAGGCAATAATTCTGTGACATGGAGAAAAGAACATGCTTTGGAATGGAGTCAACTCTGAGAAATTGGAGCCAAATACAGGAATCTTGGTAATACAAATGAGCTTTGGATCAAGCTTCCTGTTCCCAGGAAGTTTATTACAAGCCAAATTTTTTTATTTGTTTTATCTTATTTTTATTTTTTAGAGAATCTTAAGTTTATAGAAAGATTGCACTGAAAATACAGTGAGATCCCATATACTCCCTCATCCTCTCAGCGCCTGATTTTCCTATTACTAACACCTTTCTTTAGTGTGGTACATTTGCTGCAATTAGTGAACTAACATTGATATGTTATTATTAACAGAAGTCCATAGTTTACATTAGGGTTCATTCTTTGTGTTGTGTATTTCTAGTTTTGACAAATGCATAATGCCATGTGCCTACCATTACAGTATTTTTCACTATCCTAAAAATCCTCTATGCTCCAACTATTGTTCACTCCCTTCTCCCTGCAAACCCCTGGCAATTATTGATCTTCTTACTGTCTCCATAGATTTGTCTTTCCAGAATGTCATAAAGTTAAGATCAGATAAGATGTAGTTTTTCAGGCTGACTTTTTTCGCTTGTCAGCATGTATTAAAGTTTCTTCCATGTTTTGCAAGACTGAATAGCACATTTTATTTTAGAATTGAACAATATTTTATTGTTTGGATTTACCACCATTTGTTTATTCATTTCCCTATTGAAGGACAACTTGGTGTTTCCAAATTCTGGCATTATGAATAAAGCTCCCAAAAATTTATCTGAAGGTTTTTGTGTAGACTAAGTTTTCACTTCATTTGGGTAAATATCTAGGAGTGCAATTGCTGAATCACATAGTAAACACACGCTTAGCATTGTAAAAAAGCTGCCAAACTGTTTTCCAAAATTGCTGTGCAATTTTGCACTTCCACTAACAATGAATGAAATTTCAGGTTACTTCTTATCCTTGCCAACAGTTGTTTCCTCTAGTTTTCAAGGCAGCTTTCATGGGATTTTTTGGTTACTTGTAACCAATCAAATCCTAACCAATAGAGTAATCCAGAAGTATACATTAAAAGTGGAAAAACACGTAAGTATAATATAAATACTTTATAATATAAAGTATATATAAAGTCCACTGCATCTGGATTAGAATTCTAGTTCTTTTATTTGTTAAATGTAGGATTTTAACAAGTTGATTAGCCTCTCTGAATCTCAGTTTTCTTAGGGGTATACAAAACAGGAGGAATTATTCTTCCCGATGCTGCCATAAACCCTACCACAAATGACAACCTAATAATCAGTGTATTAAAAAAGAAAGTCAACTGTTAGATCACCCTGGAAATTAGAAAAATGTAAATGAGGAGAAATAGAGGTGTATTGTTAAATCTTCCTTTTGAATAAAGCTCAGGTCAATTTAATTTCCTCTTTACATTCTTTGCCTGTATCAAAAATATTTGAAAGAAAAGTAAGCCATAAGTCTCAGAATTAATCTCTCTTTCAAAACAGCAGATCTGAACTCTAGCACTTGTTCCCTAGCCTCTGCCCTATTCACTCCCAAGCACTTAATGTACTATGTAATTAAACATAAAAAATACCAGTTTTGTGCCCCTACATGTTGATACTTAAACAGTAGTGTAATCACTTTTAAGTGAAGAAACATAAAGTGAAAGTAAGATAATGCTAACTGCTTTTTACAAAATGAATTTCCTCTGCCCAATGCAGAAATCCACGAAGAGACATTTTACTCTTACCTCAATATTTTCTGTTCATCTCTTCCCATGCTTGTGTAAATATGTTCTTCCTTTTCAATCTTTTTATTCTTCAGAAAACAGATCTTCACTCAAATAATCTCTTGGCTCTGTCATAGAGCCCCTATCCTCAAAGCTTTCTTGTATGTTCGCTTACATTTCTTAGGCCAAATATAAGCGTAATGTGAATAAAGTATTAAAATATTTTAATATGTATCCCAATTTTTATTTTGCCTGAGGATGGTCTTTAGCAGACAAATCAATCAAAATTCAACTACCTAGTGTGTGGCTCTTTTTGCTAAGTACATTGTAGGAATTCCTGGGAAACTACAAAGAATTGTAGAAGTGAAACATCTCTAGCTTTCTTTCTCTATCATTTTCAGAGTTTATTTTTTCTTAAGAATTCCATAAGCTCCAGTAAACTCTTTAGACCAGCCCAGATAATTATTGATTTCTCAGGCTTTCCTATTCCTAAAAGATTATTTTTCCTTTTTTTGTTTTTCCTTTATTTTCTCTGCTAAACATTAGTTGTTTATTTATGACAATTAATAAAGTATAATTATAAAAATTGGTCAAAATCTAGATCATAAAAGCTACAAAAATAATAACAACAAAACATGATACAACCATAAATCATTTCACTTTGATAATTTATAGGTTATGCTCATCTAAGCAACTAATACATGTATTGAAATGCATCAACAAGTGGCCGGGCGCGGTGGCTTGCCCCTGTAATCCCAGCACTTTGGGAGTCCGAGGTGGGTGGATCAAGAGGTCAGGTGATCAAGACCATCCTAGCCAACATGGTGAAACCCCGATTCTACTAAAAATACTAAAAATACAAAAATTAGCTGGGTATGGTGGCACGTGCCTGTAATCCCAGATACTCAGGAGGCTGAGGCAGGAGAATCGCTTGAACCCAGCAGGCGGAAGTTGCAGTGAGTGGAGCTCGCGCCACTGCACTCCAGCCTGGGTGACGGAGCGAGACTCCATTTCCAAAAAAAAAAAAAAAAAAGAAATGCATCACCAAATATTGACTACCCAAGATGTGCCAGAAACTGCTGCATTAGATATGAGAGGTACCAAGTCAAGTGGAGCCTATTTTTTTCTTTTTTTTTTTTTTTTTGTTGTTGTTGTCGTTGTTGTTGTTAAGATGGAGTCTCTCTCTGTTGCCCAGGCTGAAGCGCAGTGGCGCAATCTCAGCTCACTGCAACCTGCGCCTCCTGGGTTCAAGCGATTCTCCTGCGGGGAGAGTAGCTGGGATTACAGGCATGTGCCACCACACCCAGATAATTTCTCTATCTTTAGTAAAGACAGGGTTTCACCATGTTGGTCAGGCTGGTCTTGAACTCCTGATCTTGTGATCTCCCTGCCTCAGCCTCCCAAAGTGCTGGGATTACAGGAGTGAGCCACCACACCCAGCCTAAATGAAGCCTATTTTCTCAAGAAGCTTACAGTCTAGTAGAATGTGATGGGAATATAAACAAGCACAATGACATGTTATGTACACTGATTTGGTCAGTATCTAACTAGAAAACCAAAAACCACATTAAGTAAAACAGGAGGAATTTAATGCAAGGAAATATTAGATGGCTGATAGGAGAAGTATAAGCCAAAGAACAACCAGTTAAACCAAAGATTAACAACAGCGGTAAGTCAGGTTATTGCTGAAAGGACAAAGAGGCCAGAATTGTCTAGCAGAAACTGGAATTATGGCAGACCAGCTAAGTGAGAGCTAGAGCCATGAAGGTGACAGAGCTCTTGCAGGAAAAACAGTCTGTGGAAGAGAAGGGGAAAATACCTTGGCTTTCTAGATCTTTCCTTTTGAATCATCAGCTGGTGTGTTGTGCTTGCAAATGGACAAAATCCAGCTGGAAACCGCCTAACATGAGAGCTTGAGAAATCTACCCCACAGCAGTCAAGCTCCCAACAACACAGAGCAGACCAGGAGAAAGACACAAAATAGGTCAGAGAGCCAACAGGCTGGACATTTCATATGTATTATGATAAAATCTGAGCAAAGTACAGTGAGGGCAAAAAAGAATTGATTAATTCTGGGGTGAAAAATGAGAAGCATCTGTAAATTCTTTATAGTAATATGAAAGACAGAGGGAAAGAAGGAAAAAGAGAGTGGGGTGGGAAAAGATAGACAAAGAAGAATCAAAAATTAAAGCCATTTTATCTTCAGCCTTATTTTCCAAAAGAAAAAGTGGTTACAACTTATTGTCTACTTTCTGTGAGTAACAAAAGAAATATTTCAGATAGTAAGATGTAAATTGGTGCAGATAAAACATTTCTATAAGGGTAGCAGTTCACCGCTACTAGTAGAAGAATGCCACTGTCATATAGAACCTTCTTTTCTATTCAGTGTCCTAATTGCCTTGACTGAAGACAGGACACTAAGATCCTAAATCATAACAGGAGAATTTAAATATTTACCTTTCAGGCTCCAAGGGACTCTAAAATTGGTAGTGATCAACATCTAAGACAGAAATTTTCCATTTAAGTATTATTATAGCATTCTAAGTTCAACCCTAAAAGAAACTCCAGTGTCAAATCTTTTACATATCATAATTTATTTCATTCCCAAAGCCTGGCAGGAATCAATAAAACAAGAAAAGTGTTGGGGGGGGGGGCATGAGATGTAATAGAAACTAAACGAAGCAGTCCAAAAGCTTATAAAACCACAATGAAACAAGATTGCTAAGAGTCTGAGCCTATTCAGCACAAAGCACAATAGCCAAGAATAAATTGAAAATCAATAACCTCAAATGCTGAAATTGCTTATGAACTTTGAACATTGATATTTATCTTTTCTTTTTAAAGCAATGCATAACAGGGTCATGGAATCTTATGAAAACCACAACATAGGAAATTTTATTTCCCCTGATGACCTCATGAATCTTATTTTGCCTTATGCCACAAACATTGCACGGCCATACACATTTCTTGATGTGAGAAATATGCCCCTGAAAAGACTGGAACTAAAGGCTGTAGCAAACTTATAATTCTATGTGTGTTTAATTTCATTTATGTGTTTCAATATTTTTTTCAAAATGTGCCTGTTAGCAATAGAAGGAAACACAAATCGGTACTTTCAATCTCACAAATCTACTGCTATGCCTTCTTCTGTGTTTGCCTTCTAGCAGAAAAAAAATTACCTCCAAATTCTCAAAAAACTAATGAATCACATCATTAAAAATACAGTTTACTTGAAGCCAGCAGATTTTTTACTAAGAAAAACATTCCATGATTTAATCCTAAATCTCTGGATTTCAATATTGCCTGCTTTGAATTTAAGTTGTCTCTCAAAATTGTCAAAAGCTGTAAAGTCTCTCTGATGGCCCCATTGACCATTTAGAAAGTATTTTCCCGAGTCTGTGAACAGGAAATAGCATATTGATATTATCACTGTGTCTGCAAATAGAATAACTCCAGCACTATCTTTGGGGGATAGGGAAGGCGTGTCAGGGAAGTGCCTGCCTTGATCAGACTCTCACTCTTATTCAGCAGTTGCTCAAGAAAAAATTTAAGGTATTTCTAAAGATTATTCTGCACACCCTAGAGTAGATCAAAAAATATAAGAGCAGCTTTTGCGAAGGATCCTGTTTCTCTAAAGGGACTCAGAAATGAGGTTCACTGTGGACAAGCATTTTGCTTCTACAAGACAGAATAATTGTAATGTACTTAGTTTAGAGGTCGTGTGGTTGCATACTTGACTGACCATTCCAATCTACTTTATACAAGCATGGTCCCTGTGATTCAAATAGCTTGCCAGAGTGCTACTGGAGGCTTAAAAAAAGTCAGAGAGGAAAAGTTCCAAGCTTTCTCAGAGCCCCTTCCTTTCAGGACACTCATCATTCCAATTTGTATTTGTTTTCACCCAAAGAGCTTATCAATTTCTGTGGAAAACACAGATACTAAGGAAAGATGTAGGAAGAGAAGAGGACAGAATTCGAAAAGGTCATCTGTTTGAATCCTTCAGATAGTTGAATGTCCAAGTCATCCAGAACAAATATCTAGTTTCTTGAAGACCTCAGGGAGGGAAGGAATGGAAAGGACAGACTTACTGAGTGTCTAATGAATGTAATCTCAACATCTGCAATATCCCGTGATACTATATTCCATCGCCTTCATATTAAAAAATGTATTCCTTGTGCTTAGTTGTAATCTTTCTTCCTTTATTTTTACTAACTTTTATTGTGTTTTTGTTGTCCAGAATCATAAAGAATAGCTGTTCAGCAAACCTCCTCAGTTTACTATATTTGTAAAAAGATCATAATCAAAACACCCTTTGGACTTTCCTAAGTTCACCACTCAGTCTCCTTAGTCATTCTTAATATATTTTTCCTATTTTAAGCACCTTGTGATTTTCCATTTTTCTCACCTTTTTTAATATTGTAAAATTAAATTAAAAGATTACCTCATAGCCTATCTGTTGTATTCTTTTCTCTACATAAAATCAGGTAGCCTTATTTCCACCATGGCATTAAGCTGACTCATTCAGAGTCTACTCAGCCAAGCTCTAGATACTTTTGTTTTTGGTTTTTATGCACAGATAGTACTTCCTTGAACTTTATTTATAATGTTTACATTTTGTCCCCAAGCAAACTGAGCTATATTGTGGTTACAGCCAGGGGATGTAAGGAATTAAAGAGCAGATTTTAGAAAATCACCTTGAGACTTTACACTAGTTTCCTCTTGCACCAAATTTTAAGAGCAAGTTTCAAAACTTTTTGTAATCAATTTTGATAAATTTGCCCAGTTGTTTTGTTTGTTTTAATATCTCACTGATAAAAGGCAAAATTTTAACATAGTCAACAAATTACTCAGCTGAGAGCTTAGTTCCTTACAGAAAATACGACACATACAGGAAATGATACTTTAAGATTATGAGGATTCACAAAAAATAAATAAATTAAAAAAGAGTTGATTGATCGAAATTCATATCATCAATAAAATCTCAAAATGTTATGGCAATCAAACTAAACTTTAGTATTTGGATGCAAAAAAAAAGAGAGAGAGAAAGACAGAACTAGCTCCTCTTAGCTGCTAGGTAGTTTTCGATGTCAGCATATGGGAACGTGTCTATATCCAAGAGAGAGATGATAAAATACTCAGCCTTAGATCCAAACTAAATGGATATCTTCTTGGGAGCTTGTATGTGCCTCAACGAAATCTAGTCTTTCTGAGATATGTATCAATGTACAAGTGTGTGTCCAATTTTTAAATAATAGTTAGAAAATCATAATTATATTAATTTAAAATGACAGCCATTATTTTTACCTATTTGGATTATTTCCAGCTTGCAAACTGAGACATCACTCAACTTTTTCTCATGAAACCAAAAATATATAGACTTTTCACAGATTGTTTGGGATGTATTGGTACCTCACTCAGCAAACTGCAGGACCTCAAACTTTCCTCTTCGTTTGACACCAGCGTTCATTTAGTCTCAAAAGACAGCTCAAACCTTCAGACATTTTTTGAGTCAGACTCTTCCTTCATTCCACGTGGTTGATTATCATCAAGACATGCCAAAGTTTAACTTGAACTGTTTCTTATTCAATACTTCCTCTTTTCTCCAATAGCCAATACATATGCTGTATCTTCCTCATCTTAATAGTCTGCCAGTTATTTTCAACCATTCTCAGGTGAATTTCGTGACATTGGATGATCTTCTTTTTGCTACGAGATGCATATAGCTTAAATATTTCTTTCCTAGCTTCACTTTTTGTTCAAAATCTTTTTGACTTCTTTATTATTTAGGACATTGGGTTACAAATTATAGAAAACTCAATAATATAAAAAAAAATTTAGTCACATGACCACACATAGCCACTAGGAAGGCTAGAACATGTCCTGTACATGGGCATCCAGGAACACAGCTAAAACCAGAGTCAGCCTGCACACCACTGAAAAAAAAGGAGAGACTGGATACTAGCAACAATTAGCAGTCTCTGCATAGCAACACAAAAATACTTTGTATTTTTTACATGTCTCTGGTAAAAGCATTGTCAGATAGAAAGAATTATAGTATGATTAGTCCAGAACTTAAAAAAAGAATAAACTATCCCCTGACAAGGCTTAAAATTCATCCAAGAGGCCCCCTAGCCAGCCTTTGGAGGAAAAAAAAAATTTTTTTTCAGTGGTTAACTATTAGGAATTCTGGCCCTCAATTTTTATTCAATAAGAGTAGCACTGCTTTTTTACATATATATATATATATACATATATATAGTATATATATAAAATATGTATAAATAAAATAAATAGCATAAAAAAAAAAATCATGTAATATAATATATATAAATATGTACATATATATGATAAAATATATAAAAAATAATAAATATATGTAAATATATTTTCTATTCTATACTACATGGGTTAATGATAGCCATTTTCTCATCTTGGGATAAATATTCTTCTTGAAAAGTTCATCTCCATTACTTGAAAAATTATTTTTTAAAGTCAAATTGTACTGAAAGCAGAAGATTAAAACACTTCTTAGATATTATTGTGTAAGAAAGAAATAAAATGAAAAAAAAATGGCCTGCTTTGTATGCAAAACAAATTTTCTTAGAGAAGAATGTGATTTACAGATAGGTACACTAGAATGATAGGAAAGTGTAACTTTGGTCTGCACTTAATGTTAGATGCCAATATTTTTACCTTCCTGAAGAGTATTTATGACTTCCTATCAAGGCTTAAAGTACTGTAGGGATAAAGAATGGTATTCTTTGAATTCCTTAAGCTTTCTCCACACCCATCCACTTAGTTTTTACCCTTGTCTACTACATGTTTCTTGGTATTTAGAATCTTAGAATATTTTCAGTAGACAGAAATCTGACCTCTGAGGTCTAACACACAGTTATAATTTCAACTGTGAGTGAACACCCATTCAATCCCTAAGACAGTAATCCCTGACAAAGCTTTAACACATAGGGTGAAATCTCCCCAGGCTAGAACTTTTTCTTGGCAGAGAAACATCAAGGAGATGGAATATGCTCTTGAAAAAGGACCTATTGTTTTAATTTGTACACATTAAAGTCATCTTTTCAAGGTGCTTCTTAAAAGTTCAGCCTGCAATGTCCAAAGGATAAAAAGTAGACGTCCCTCTGAGATTTTGTTAAAGTGAAATTTATTAAAGGGTTTTGTGTGGTTTACACCTTCAGAAATAGCCAAAAGACCCCAGCACTCACATGCACAGCCTGCCTCCAATGACCTTATTTTCCATTTCCTCTCTCAGAATTTAGGTGCAAAATCTCTATCTCTATAATATCTTCACTCATTCTTCTTCTAGTTTTACTCCTTCATTTGAGAATGGTTTCCCATTCTCAAAATTTATATTATTCCTAATTGTATTTCTTTTGCATCCTATCAAAGCACCCATTAAATTCTAGAGGCATGAAAAACATAAACCAACCATTGATTTCCTCTAGCTATATTGTCTCACATGTTAACACCATGTGAGATCACAAGGCATTTCTCCTGGACAAATCCAGGACCCATTTCTCTATGCTAACCTTTATTTTATTTGTTCTATTTTTTTTTTTCTAATTTGGGGCTTCCATAATAATAATTTACTCTCTTACTCAATGTAGTTTCTCATTACTCATTTCTTAACTCTCATTCCCAAATCTGTAAGTGGGTAGTCTTTTTAGTTTAAAAATGTTGGGAAATGTATTATGTAGTGTGGCTGATTTAGGCAACATATTGAATTTATTTGGCTCCCTCCAAAGAAAACTATTTCATTTTAGTAAACTGCTTATATTTGACAATGTTGCTACTCTTCTCAAATAATGGAGAGGTAAAACAATAGCTACAGCAGAGTCTCAAGAGCTGAGGACATTTTATAATGGCTAAGCAACCTGGCATCCCTAGGTAATCAACATCAAAAATGGGGTGGGAGAGGTTGGTTTCAAAAACCTTTACTCTTCTGTAATCTGCATCTCCTTGCCCGAGACCCAACCTCTCAACCTTTTCACATGGTCCAAAGGTATATGAATCAGAGCAGTTCAAAAGTAGTGAAAACTAATTAAATACCCAAATAACATTTCAAAGAGTTGAGATCAAAGATATGGAACTACTATTGCTAGAAAAGATAGTTTTTCCTTCTTACAAAGGGCAAATATAAATAATGCAAAGTAAAATTGAAGCATCTGAGCTTGTTATAAATAAAAATTTTTAGGAAAAAATGATTAATTGGCAAGTTATAACCATGGGAAATGATTTGGAAAATTCTGGAAATTTTGTTTAAGAAGGTAACAGTAGAGTGATTGTATTTAATGTCTGGGATACTTTTAAGAGTATAAAAGCATATTATTAATAATTATGATGAAATGACAGGTATAAATTGTGACTGCCCCCAAACAAATTAAGACATAGGATTATCCTTTAATAATTACAAATAAACTTCATACACTTAGATATAAATTAGTCCCATAATTCCACAGCTATTTTTTAATAAAAATGTTGACAGGAGGCCGGGCACAGTGGCTCACGCCTATAATCCCAGCAATCTGGGAGGCCAAGGAGGACGGATCGCTTGAGTGCGGGAGTTCAAGACCAGCCTAGGCAATGTGACGAAATCCTGTCTCCACAAAAAATAAAAATAAAAGGCTGACAGATCCCCAGATGCTATAAACAAACTAGAATGAAACAAATAAAGATAAATTACAAGGGGATTAAGTGTCTATAAAAAGCATGAAAACCCAGACAGAAGCACCACCCCTACTCTTAAAGAATAAACTAGCAGTATCCTAGAATAGAAAAGACAAATGAACAACTGGATAAAAGAACTATCTTAATTTCTCATTCAATTCAAAATAAAAATTAGAGTTAAGTTTAAACAAATTCTATTTCAAGTTAATATTTTAAAATTAAAAATAAAAGGAGTTGATCATCTAAGAGTAATAGTTATCTGTATGATAGTTTATCATTAGCAATGATCAAAACTTTAGGGCATGGACCCTAGGCAAAAGAGACTGAGGTATCACATCAACTATTTCATACCTGGTTAAATTTACATACTTCTTATATATGAGCACACACATAATTTATCAACAAGCTTAAGGAATTTTTCCTATTAACTAAAAGAGAGAAGAATAAAGAGAGAAAATGCTTCTTATAAATATTTATAACCTAAAGCACTTATTCGATGACTGTTTTGACATGACAATAGACTAGAATTTGTCCTCGGAATACTTAGGTCTAATTCTTTGGAACAAACAACAGCAATATTCCTCTATAAAGACAGGCCTATAAAGGTTGTAAGAATCATAGAATTCTAGAATAATGAGAATATAATAATGGCTTTTAAATCTGTAAATATAATAAATCTATAAGAAAACATTTAACTTTATGTTAAACTATATTTGGATCATTAATAAAGTAATATTTTTAATTTAATATACTACTCATAATATTTTTTCTATTTCGAAAGGCTTATAAAATAAAACTATATTATTCATTTTATTATCATTGGAACAAAAATCAAATATTTTAGAATGGCACTCTTACAAGTTATTTCTACTTTCAAGACTCTGCCCCAGTTTAAATAGTCTCACCTGTGTTTAGCAAACGATAGGCAATTATTTCATTCTATAATAAACAAATTAACATTTATGAAAAGAACATTTCTAAATCTATTTAGGTTCCCTGTATCTCCCAAATTAATTGTTAGAACTAAGCAAAACTAAAGTGTCCCTTATTTTATACTGTAAATGCCTTTCAGCAAACACTGAATTCAAAGTTTCCTACATAAAATTACAGATTTTTCTTTTCACACAGATAAGGCTAGTGTCTTATTTTTCACTGAACTAAGGAAAAGAAACATGTCCCATTTTCTTTATCATAATCAGTGTCAATCATTGAAGTCATTACTTCCTTAATCAGAAAAAAAAATCACAAATCAACTCTAACACAAAGTAGAGTAGAGCTATGGAGTTGGAAGTTTTTCTTAAAGATCAATACACTGACCACAAGGTCTGAATGCAGATTTTTTTTTCTGAATCCCTATGATGTTGAAATCAAATATAAGCCATTTCATGATGTTTTAATGCAAACAAATTGGCTACTTTTTTTGTTTTTTTATGCAAATAATTGGATTTAGGATATTGTGAAAAAATTATTTTTTATATTTTGTTTTGACTTGTTTCCATATTAACAGCTGTCTTTATTTTGTGTTTCCGCAGCTCTGAAATGCATGGGAATGAGAAGCCTCCTCCTTCTACGCTTCCCTGCTCTGGTTTGTTTAAAGCTTCCCTCATCATCTACTACTAACAAAACTGTGGTAAGGGCAGCCACTATTTGGTGGGACTATTAATTTGTTTGAGGCTATAATTTTTGTTCCAGTAACTAACACTTCATTAAGTTGAAAATCTTTCATTATGAAAGGAAATATTCACAAAGAATTTAACCAATGAATGGAAAATTACTGTTTGCAACTGGTTTGATTCAGACTAAATGTAAAACTTACTAATGAAATTGGTTTATGTTTTGGATTTCTTAAATTTTTTAATCATAGGAGAATGAAGACGGAAGTTATTTTTGTAAGCTTTTAAGTTTACCACAGAGAAGCACAAATGGCATATAAAAATACTTAATTACTCTTTAAAATGTCTTAGCTTCTATTTCACTGGAACTGAATGCAAACATACGCTTTGTTTTCTTTTCTTTTTTTAAGTATTAAATCCTAGACTTTATGCTCCCATTTAAGCATAGAAATTCAGCCTTGTTTCATTTCATTCATCCGTTCAACAACTATTTACTGAGCACACACTTTGTTCAAAGCATTGAACTAGAAATATTAAGGTAAACAAAATTGGCATCCATTCTTCCCTGGGGAACTAATATTTTAAGACGTGATAGAGAAATTACATCAGTCAAGGTTATTTTATTACAATCATTGTAAGTGGCATGAAGGTGAAGTATACAGTGCTAAGAATGCTTCTCCAAAGAAATATCACTTAAATATAAAACTGGAGAATGAGCAAGTCTGGCTTAGGTGAAGGAGGAGGAATAAAAAAAGATAGTTAATAAGCATAGATACCCTGAGGGGAGAAATAGCATGACTTATTTGTGAAATTTGGAGAAAAAAAAGAAGAAAGCTACTGAAGCTAGAACACAAAGAATAAAGTGGGACTGAGCTAGAATCAAACCTTAGCTCAATAATCACTTCCAGGTTATGTGATCTTGAGGAACCTCAATTTCTTCATTTATAAGAAGGGATAATAATATCAACTCTGTCGTTGTTACAAGGATTAAAGAATTAACATACTTAAAAGCTGATGATGGTGTCAGGCGCATAGGAAATACTGTAGAAATGTTAGCCCTTTTATTATAAGGTTGACATAATCCAAATGAGAATCTAAATATATATGTTATTTATTGCGCATTTTCTTCTCTGAACTATACCCTCAGTTATAGAATAGGATAAATATGATGAGAAAAGGATTCTTTGTTTATCACAGCAGATGTTGAACACTTTAAAGAGATGGGCATCACTGCCGAAGCACCTGAGTACATTTTCAAAACGCCCTTTGCAATGATCTCTCAAACTGCTTTCCCAGGAAATTCAGCTTTTGTTTTCGTAGTGGTGGTCATCATTACCGTTGTTATTAGTAGTTTTAGTTTTGCTTTAACAATGTTAAATCTTTGTTTTGTCTTCTCTATCCACAACGTCTAGAATTAAGGTTTACTAGCATTGCCACTCTTGTACAGTAATAATTCTTTTAAAGTAAATGTAGTCATAGGGTGTGAACATAAGTTTTATTAAAAAAGAATAATACTATATAAACATATGCATGTGTTTTTAAATCAAATTGTAAGCTTTAAGCTTCAGTGTTGATTTTTACGGTTTTTCTTCTTTCCTCCCTGCTTTCCTTCTTTATGTTATTCCTTCCATTCCTCCTATTTAATGTCTACTATTTTATTCATTCCTTACTATGTAGAAAACATAAGCCATACCCCTCCTGTTTCTTTTGTGTTTTTGGCCATTCAAATGTAATTAGACTGACTTTGTTGATCAGTTATTTTCTCTTTCTTGTTTGTCCAAGAAGACTGTAACATTTAGGGCCTTTCAAATGTAGAAGCATTAGCAAAGCCTTTCATTTTAATGTCATTTGTTACATGCAGGAGCTGATTCCAGCCCTGTTCTCTGACCTGAGGTCATGAAATTTTCACATACCGCCTATAAATGTAGAACTTACTACAGAGCCCAGCAAACCGACTGATAGTGATGTTCTTAGTCCAAGTACTTATCTGACATTACTAGTGCAACAGAAATTCAGACTCTGGACAAATCCCTCTATGCTTTCTTGGAAAGAGTCCCAGCTTTACTGATGTTCACTCAGGAAGAGATTCAGGATTTTTCTAAATTTATCTGAAAATGAAACCACTCAGGGGAGTGACTACAATCCATTTATAGTCTGGCTCCACATGAACATCTATCTTGAAATTTGCCTACAACTATGAAAGACCAAAAGTATTCACTCCTGAAGCCCAAACTAATACTTTTCTTATTTGGTTTCCAAATTCTGTGTTAGGGCTTTCATTAAAGGATTCCAAAACCGTATAGTTCCTCGGTTATCTTAATTTTAAATATGAGATGCTTTTACAAATTATAGGAAACATCATGTACTATCTCACTCCTAAGTTTGTTCTACATCTTTTTCTGATTATAAAATTAATAATAGATAATTATAAAAAATTAAGAGATCATGGTAACATACATCCATCATAATCCATTTTTAGGAAGATTCATTGTGAATGTTTCAGTCTATTTTTTTGTTTCTAAAATAATTTAAATACAAGTGATTTTTTTTCACGTAAACACCAGAAAAATAGTATTTATTCATTCAAAATTAAACCTACCATCTATATTCACCTACCCTCCCCAATAGAATGCATTGATTTTTCTTAATCTTTGTAGCATTTTAAAATGTAAAGGAAGAGAGCTTCCCTTACAGATGCCACCATTTCCATGGCAATGTATTTTTCTACTTTAAAAGAGTACAATGAGAAAGCTACACATTAAAATCAATAACCCTCTTTAGACAGTTAGTAGGAGAGAAAGATGCCTTAAGCTGAGCAAAGAAACAAGGTAGTATTTTTTTCTGGATTGCTGCATTAAAAACAAACAAACAAAAACATAAAAAGAAGTCGATAAGCTCCCCTTGACTTTTTACTCTCCTTGATGTTTTACTCTGCCAAGAAATTTTGCCATCTTGGTTAAATTATATGTCATAATTCTGGTGTATTTTAAGTAAAATTGCACACCAAGTAATTGTGGTTGAATGTGGATCCATCTATTCAGAGATTTTTATAAACACCTACAAATATCTGAAGTATATTAACCATGACTGTGTTTGTTCACTGAAGAAATGGCATTTCTGTTGGTCACATATGGGAATATGATCACATCCAGATAAAGGCTAATGTTGTCTCATTTCTAAAATGCACAATGGATTTCACCATAAGGGGCTATGTCTACAAAAAGCACACCTAAATAAAAAGAATGAAAAAATTACTTTGGGGTTATTTAGTAAATTTTGAACTCCTCTGATTTATTCATAGGAAGAGCAAATTTTGTAAAAACAAAGTCCAGAGTCAAGAAATCATATTTTACATCCTTTTCTGTCCTTTATCTTCGGTTAACCAGGGGCAGAATTGCTAAAAAAAAATTGTTTTTATTTTTGTCTTCTTCTTTTGATGTCCATGGAACATAAAATAGATACACAGTGGGATATTGCAATTACTCCAAATAACTATTGAAACCTAATGACTCTGCAGCCTTTACAATTATTGGCCAACAATCTTGAATATGTTTAGGACCCCACTCAATTTACATGTGATTTCTGCTTTAGTGCCAGGAAAATAATAACCAAAGAGTTAATATTGTCAGTATATTTGTTAGACATAATACTGGGCTATCAATTGTTCTAGCCAGGTTCTAAAATGATGGAATGCAACTTGAGGTGGGTGTAGGAAGAGTTGCCATTAGCAGGTAGGAGGGAAAAATCCATTGAAATAAATCACATCTTGCATAGCTTTTCTATGGGACTAGCATTTTGACCATGATTGCTTGGGTTCTCTAACACCTACTGCCTCTTCTTCATCTTCTCTTCATGTGAAATAATAATCTTCATATTTTCATCACGTAGACCAGAGCTCTACACATTGGGGTGTGTGGTACAAAATCATTCATTTGGGAATGAGGAGAAAATAGTAAAACTTCTATTTATATTGATCTCTGTCTAAAAACTAAAAAAAAAAGTCTTTTAATATTTACTATGTGGATTGACATTGGCACAAGTATGTAATATGTAAATAAGTATACATTTATGAGAAATATATACTTTAACATTTTTACTATAGAGGCAAAAATTAAGGTGTGAGAGTGTTCATCTCTACTGGTAACTAATACAGCTTCGTTAAAACTACGCTTGGGAAAACGAGCAAAAACTCTCCCTGCCCCACCACCACTAGCCTTCCACAAAGAAGGAAGCTTGTTTCTAGTGGACTGCTCATAAAACAAGGCACGCTTCTTTAAGGGGCTTCTCATAAGAGAGAGTATTTTATGCTTGAGTGAGGAGTTTTCTGGCTGTATTTCTGCAAGGACTTTTATGATAGTCTCCAAAATGACCCCACCTCCTAAGACTCATGAGTTTGTGTAGTCTCCCTTCTACATAGAAAACGGCTGACCTGTGCAACCCATACTGTATTGAATAAATCATAGTGCACAAATTCCAAAGGGTAATAAAAGACATAGTGATTTCCATTTTGCTCTCTTGGATCATTTTCTCTGGGAAAGCTAGTTGCCATGCAAATATGCTCCAGTAGCCCTGGTGTGAGGAACTAAGACTTCCTGGAACATGCAGCAAGGAACTGAGACCTCCCAGCCACGGCAAGTCAGCAACTGACACCTCCTCCCAACAGCTCTGTGAGTGAGGTATCTTGGAAGCAAATCCACCAGCCTCCGTCAGGTCTTCTGATGACTGTGGACCGGGCCAGCAGCTTGACTATAGCTTTAAGAAAGACACTGAGCCAGCCCATCTGGCTTAACTCCTCCTGAATTACTGACCCACAGAAACTCTAAACTAATATAAGTTTACTGCTTTTATCTGCTAAGTTTTGGGGTAATTTGTTACTAAGAAATATATAATTAATACATTTTGCTCCGTAATTGCTACTCAAATGCAGAATTTGAATATAAGTGTTAAAACACTGGACATACCAAATTAAGATAATCATAAAAATAAATACCCTCCTCTGACATTTAACATTGTGATGTCCCTAAAAAGTTGAGAAGGAAAACTGATGAATAAGCTTAAGAGAGATGATTCTTTCTATGTATTACAATGGGATCTCAAAGAATAGAAGACAAATTATCAAAGTACGTTTAATATTTGTTTACTCTCCAAAATTTTGCCAAAGTCTTTAGTTAATAAAATTCTTCCTAATTCTAATGTCTCACAAAGGCATATAATACACCAGTTTTGCTCTATTAGTCAGTGAGAATAATAGGATTTCGTTTCTACTTCTCCGAAAGCTATTCACACTGCCAATTTTTCACATTTTAATCTCTTTTTGAAGCTTGAGGAAAGACGGCTACTGCTATATGACTGCGTTAATCCTATATTCCCTCAGCAGTTAAATGTATTGTTTAATCAATATGGATCTCATATAATCTAAGAACATTTTTCAATTAATTTTTCAAACATGTTTTTAATCCTCTCTCAACAGACCAAATGATTCTTGATAAAAGGATGATAGGTCTTGCTTTTCTGTTGTTCTCAGAGTGACTAGAAATATGTTCTGCATACAGTAAGGGCCCAATCAATAAATGTGGTTAAGGAATAGAGCAAAACAAACAACAGCAGGCTTCAGTAAGGAATTATATCTAATATAGTTCAAATAAATTAGCACAGATAAAATCATTTTGTGGGTCAAATCATGAACACACCAGCATAACGGACTATAAATATTTTAGTTAGGCCCACGTTGACACTACAGTGCCAGAATCAGTCTTCTCCAGATTAAGCTATTATAATCAAGCTTCATAGCTATAACAAATAGCTATTTGTGTTTTCAATAAGAAATTCAAAAATATAAGTTCAATTTCATTTAGTATTTCATTAAAAACATTGAACATTTAGTACCAGCATATTTAGATGGTATCTTGCTTACATTCGAAGGACTAAGCTTGTCTGCCCAGAGTTTCTGTAGGAGAATCATCGTGTCCACACGAGGCCCACATGTTTGATTACACAGTTGACCCACAGGTATTTAGATCAGATGTTTTCCAGTGGGTCGCATTTATTGCTGGCTTGACACCTATAATGTGGTTACAAAAGATCAATTTGGCCAATCCATTCTTGTTTCACAATACTGAATTTACTAAACAAGGGATCATGCACACTAGTTTGTATGATTGTCATGCTAGGCCGTATGCAGACTCATGGGAAAGAGAGAAAGCAAATTGATAATGGGAAGGAAGAACACAGCAGGCTCATTCAGAAAAGGAGAGGCAGGAGAGTCCTTGAGACACTGAGACATGAGTCTTAGCTCTTGACTTTACTAATTTTGGTTTCATTTCACATGAAATTTGACTGTACCTCAGTAACTGTTCCTCCACTTTACAATAACTCTTTCAACCTGAGCAACTCTGAGTGGGTTTTTATTCCTTGTTCCAATAAAAAGCTGTGGCTGTGATATTCCTTTAGTTTAAATACAGGGATAAATAGAAATATTACATTAGTAAAATAGCATCAATGAAGATGAATGCAGAACTGCTTTGGAAGAATAAAAATGAAATAAACAACCTACTTTAACCTATTAGCCTGGTCAAGAAAAAAAAAAAAACCTTTCCGTGGTAATCTCATTTACCATCATGTATTCAACAACTATAGATGTATAGATGATTCCTAACTCTAGTCTTCAATCCACATCCCTCTCCTAAGAAATTCAGATTGTCTCCTCAACCCATCTACCTAAATGTCTAATGGCATTTTACATTTAACAGGTAAAAGGGTACATTTATCATTCCCCTTAAATTAGTTATGTTTCAGTATTTTCTATCTTGGGTGACCTCACTATCTTACCCAAGCTGAAATCTAAAATCCACTCTTGACTTCTTTGACTCCCTATTTCGGTCTTCTCCCTGGCCTCATATACCTAATATTTCAAGACTTACCGATTGACTTCCTTAACATTTCTGTGAAAATACACCCACTTCTTCATTTCTAGTATTACTGCTCCAGGTTATCAGCTCTCCTCTGATGCAGTCAAAGCAGAGGCAAATATGCTTACTTACCTATATTTTCATGTGCATAAAATTAGCAACCAAGTCAACTTTTCTCTTCCCTCCAAATAAAGCTGAGAACTGAAGGTACTGCATAACGTGTTATTTTCTCCTCATTGTTGCTCCCAAACCATTTTTTTCCACTCATTTTCTCTCCAGTATCAACCATTGATTGTACCATGATGAGTGTCCTGTCATGTCATTATATCTTTTACCACTCCTCATTCTTTCTATCAACTAACTCCTAAGTCTTTCCCTTTATTTCTCATTGATTTTAATGTTTGACACAGCTTCTTTCTTATATTTTGGTGATTTCAAAGTTCACCTACAAGATCTTCCCAACATCCTAGTGTTAAATTTTTCTTCTCTGATTATTTTATTCAGCACATATCAACCTTACATTACCAAAACAGCATTTCCTTCATCTGAATTTCAAAATCCCACTTTCCAATCATCTCTTTCATTCTTCATTCACACCCTCTGGTACGCCAATTCTAAAAATCCTTTACCAACACCAGGACTCTCCATTGATCCAACCAATATTTCATGCTCCTTATTCCACCTCCCCACTTTTCTGTTTTCCCAGCTTAGACTGTGTTACACATCATTATAACTACCTCTTGGTATATGCTCTAATTTCCTTAGTCTTTGTCTCCTACCTTCTCACTGGCCATGCATGATCCAAAGTCCTACAGAAATAAAATTTTTTTTTGTGTATGTGTGCTATTATTTTTTGTAAACAAGAGAAAATGTATTACCTTTATTTAAAAAAATAGTGTGGTACCAGTATTAAATTCAATTATTTATATATTCTGTGCTATGACTGAGTAGCTCAATGTGGTGAGGTAAAATGCACACATGCATTAAGCTCAAGTGGGCCCTTAAGGCTATATGGATATTTATTTATTTTTCCCTAATCCATTCAATCTCTTACTTTCCTAGATAACTATTTCATGCTTTGTCCTGTTTCCTCAAATCTTCAACACATACTCCCCTCTTTTTACTTTCTGGTGAGAAAACGAAAGCAATCAGAAGAGAAGCTTCATTTGCTGGTTTACTAATCTGCCTAAATCTGAACTCACATATTTGTTTTTTCCTCCATCTAGAATAAATAAAATATTGGTGCACTACTTAAGGCCCATCACTCCACTTGCGCACCAGAACCCGTTAACTCTCTCTACTGAAGAATACAATTTTAGCAATATTTTCAGGCTCTCTTCTCCCATGACCTTGTTCCTCTCTATTGGGTAATCGCATCAGCCTACAAGCAGGCTGTGACGTGCCCCATCTTACAAAATAACTCTCCCTTAGGCACACACGTTTCTCTGCAGCTCTGCTACTGCCCCATGTCTTTGCTCTCCTATATTGCCAAACTCCTCAATAGAGTGGCCTCATCATCCCCACCTCCAATTTAGCTTCCTATTTTCTCTTCAACTGACTTCAATCAGGTTTCCAACACTGTAAGTTCACCATCTCAATGTCACCAACCTACACGATGCTAAATCCAGCCATGAATTCTCAATGTGTGTCTCATTTGACCTGTTGGCAGTATTTACACCCTCCCCTTCTTGAAAACTCATCATCACATGTTTTGGGGGACTTCATATTGTCCTGGTTCTCCTTCTATCACCTCAGACTTTATTACTGGTCTGCATTTTTTCTATTCTCCCACACCACACTTTTCATTGCCAATTTCTAAACAGCAAGTTCCCCAAGAAACTGTCTTTGGACCTCTATCTATAATCACTCCCCATGTGGGATTTCATCCTGTCAATATTTTATATGCTTTTTACATGCTGGTTACTCCCAAATCTGTATCTCCAGGCTTCACATATATCCGTAATTCTTTACTTAAATAATCATTGATTTGTTCAGCATGTTTACTTAGTTGTCTATTTGACACCTCAAACTCAATGCATAGAATAAATTTTTCCCATAATCCCTAAAAAATTACATTCTACTTGGATTATTTTTCACAAAAGTAAATAAATTACATTTATCCTGTTCTTAGGTGAAAATGTTGGGAATATTTATAAAGTCTTATCATTCTCTCTCACTCTACCTCCAAGCTATCTGTAAATTCTGTTAGTGCAAAATCCAAAATATATTCATAATTGGATTATAGCCTCCTAAATGGTGTTTTATGCAACCTCTTTTGCTACCCCACATTTTGTCTTGCACTGAGCAACCAGAGATAATCTTTGAAAAATTAAATCATAGCATAACACTTCCACTCCAAAACCTTTTGAATGATTTTCCTTTCACTAGGAATAAAACTGGAAATTCTGGAGTATCCTACAAGACCAACATAATTAATGTCTCCTCCTCATGACATCTGTGACTTTTGAATGTACCAAACATACTCCCACCTCAGAGCTTTGGAACTTGCTGTTACCTCTGCTCATAAGGCTCTTCTCCCAGAGATTTACACTACTCACTCACTCTCTCTCTTATGTCTCTGCCGGCTCAAATAACAGAGGAGATCCCTAACCACCTGACCTAAAAGATCAAATTTTACTTTAGGCATTCCTCATCCTACTTACTCTTCTTTATTTCAGTCCATGGAACTTATCAGAATTTGACACATTATACGGTTTTTGTCAGTTTTCTATCTCCTCAAAATCAAATATAAATTTCAAGAGGACAGGAAAATTATTTGTTGGTTGCGTTATCGTATATCCATTATGGTACCTGGTCTATATTAAGCAATGAATGAGTATTTGCTAAATTGAATGATAAGTGAATGAACTGACTCAAGAACAGCACAGCTGTCCAGATTTTGCTGTAAACAAAAATTTTGCCTATGGACCCAACAGCATTTTGATGCAGTAAACATCTTCAAAATTGTATCTACAGTGAATACATTAGAAGTTATTATACCTTTTTTATCAAGTCTTTTAACATAGACCAATAGCCTAAGTAAAAATTATTTTCCATGAGGCCAGTAAAACATATGCTAGGTACACACTTCTCTCATGATCTTGCTTAATTCAAAGACTAATTTAGAGTTCTAGAAAAATAGAACACAACATATTAGCATTACAATTTATTGTAAAAAAAAATTAGAAAATATTGGCTGGCTGTGTGTTTGAGGATATAGTACTTCCTGACAGGGACCTAGGAGGTAAGAACATCTTGCACCGATCAGCCAAGCACAAGTAGTTTTGTTCTCCTCTTGTGAAAGTTGAGAAACTTTTAAAAGATTCAGTGTGTAAATAAAAGGACACCCATTTTTTCCCAGATCTGAGCCAAGGGAGTATTCATGGACAAGGTCAAATTTCCCCAAACAAGTAATGTGAATATACTCCAATAAACCTGGATTATCTAATCCTTGAAATTATATATCATGAGAAAATGCAATAATTTGAACATAAAAAATTAAAGCAATATTAGTGTTGACCATTGAAAATGAGAAACTTGAAACAAAAGTCTTTATCATGTGACCTTCTGTTAAAATGTTTACAAAATGAGCTTTTCCTTGAGTTGCTTTACTATCAAGATTATAAGCTATAAAACAATAGAAATATTGTTTTATATGTAAAGATATTTGTATATATACTTTATATATAAAGATACTTGTATATATACTTTATATATAAAGATACTTGTGGAGAATCTCTACAAGTAGTTTGAGATAAGTTTGAGAAGTTAAACTCTTCTTTCTACCAGTTGCTTGTCAGCAGAATTGGCTTTTAAAGAGCTCTCCTTGTTCAGAAAAAAAGATACGTTGCTTGTACATGGACACACCAAAAAATATAAATGAGGTAATAAAGAACTAAGCTTTTATGTATAAACTAGTGGGGAATAAGTTCGTATGAAAATAGGCAGAGAAAAGCATAAATTTGACTTTACTATGTCACCTTGAATTAATAATAAAAGTGTAAGTTAACATCTGTACTTACTAAATGCCTGGAATTATCCTAAGCAGTTTTCAAATATTTTTATATTAATCTAATAAAAGGATCCATAGACAGGTGAGGACACTGAGGCTCAGATATGTTAAATAAATTACCTCAAGTTACAGAGTTAATAAATAAAGAAGCCAGTTCCTGAACTGACAGTGGCGGCCTGTAAAACTGAGGCTTTTAACCAGGACAATCTGCAGTCTCCACCTTGAGGTGAGCATGGATGTCAGCAAGGCAATTAAATAAAACTGTAAGAAAGCAATGGGGGGAAATTCAAAAGCTATCTACATAAAATCAAGATCCAAGGAATGGAGAAATTATTTGTATTGTAACCTATACAAAGGAGATAAATCAGGATAAAACTTCAAGGCAATGTCAAAGACAACAATGATTGAATAATATCCTCAGAGGGCAGCAGTGGTGGTGATTTATTAGTTCTGACCATGTCATCTTGTCAAAGGGAGAGACAAGAACACCCATTTGGAGCAGAGGAGAAAAAGTACAAAGAGAATTAGGGACAGATTTTCAGGGAAACTGATGCACGAAGGATAAGAAGCACTTTGCCAGCAAGTCAAGAGGATGAAAGGCATTTCAGAGAAAAAAGAAAGCTGGGGCAAATGTATGGTTTAATGAAGAAAATGATCCAGCAATTTCAGGAAGTTGGTAGTGTGGATGGTGGCAGAGGAAGGGGTTTCTTCAGAGAAACAGTATCAGCTAGAAGGCTAGCTTAGCTTCCACATTTGTAAATTAGTTAATGTAGACAGCACCTTGCAAACCTAATCCTAGATTTAAAGTTGAGAAATTATATCATTTGTCCAAAGTGTCCAAGAAGTCTCAAAGTACATGCAAAGCGACTTGACCCTGGATAGGTTCTGGTAGTGATTCATTAGCTTGAAATAGTGAAGATAAAAGCAGAACCAAAAAAGGCAAAAAAAAAAAAAAAAAAATAGATAAGAGAAAAACAGGAAATGACACTGGCAGGCCTATCACTTTTGGGCCTAAAGGAGAACTGCATGATTAAAAGACAGATAAGAAAAGTTTATTTTTATTTTTATTATTTTGTTTTAATCTTCATGAGATCTGGATAAAACTAGACAATTCCATTTGAAGACAGATTTTTAAAATCATGAATTGTAGTCAGTCTTTTCTGAACTAAAATCTTCAAGTCTTTTGAAATTCATTATTGACTGCTGACAATAATTCATCCAGTCAATTAACTTTGGCTTTGAAATTGTCATGACACAGGGGGCCCACCACACATCAGGGTGGAACCTCTGTGCCATGCCTGATGGAAAAGAATAAATAGCCAGAATTAGGAAAGTATTTAACAACCCAAAATGGCTTTGCTCACAAAAGGATAGCATTATATGCCAAAATCTGGCTTCATTTGGGCTAATACTAATAATGAAGTCTTCTGTATTGCAGAAACTAAAGTAGCAAGATGTTCCAATCTATTCTACCAAGAGGAGCTACATTGACTGAACAATTATGGTTTGATTAATAGAAGGGGATTATCTTGTCATAATGGGAGGACTGGCAACAGACTTATATTAATGACACTGTAATCATATCCACTGATTAAATCAAGATCACCTGCCCCCTTCAGAATGACCACAAGAAATAGGTGGAACTGAGCCTGCAGAGGACAGAAGGCTCTAAACATAGTAAAAGCAGCATTGCCAACAGTTACTTCTTATTTTTCTTTCTCTTGTTATTTAATTCCTACTTTATTATTATATTTTTAATATCTATGATTAATCTCTGCATGTAATTGGTAAGTTCTCAAGAAGGAACAACATAACGCACAGATCATTGTGGCTAAGTCATAGCACCTCCCCATTAATTGGTGCTCAAACAATGTTGAGTAATTTGAAAAGCAGAAAGTTTATGAAGATGCAAATTATAATTGTTAAAGAGTGACGTCAGCAAGATGGCAAAATAGGAAGCACCAGATCCTCCTTTCTCCAATGGTGACACTAATTTAACAACAATACAGAGACCAAATCCCTTTGTAAAAAATTTAGAGACCAGTTAAGAGGCTCCCACATCCCAAGTAAGTACTAAATCAGCTAGCTGTGTTAAAGCCAGAAGAAAAATTTGTGGCACCCTGTCACCATAGCCTGTCTCTTAGCACAAATCCACATGATCAAGAGGAAATTCTCAGCTCCCAGCTTCTTCCTGGGCAACGAAAGACAAGACTGATGATACATCCTACATTTTGAATCTTAGGGTGGGCTGCCCAGGATTGATTTCTGTCTCACCTATTTTGGAGTGCTAATGGGACCTAGCATACTTAGATCCTGGGAGCCATAAAATCAAACCAACAGAAAATCTGGGTAGCATGCTGTCGCTCCAGAGGACTGGTGGTACAGCAAACAGAGGCAAATACAGTTTACCCACATCTACATCAAGAAGGAAAGTGAAGACTGGAGCATGTGTCCAATGTTCCAGGTTTTATTTTGGGGAAGGGGGAGTTTGCCCAAGGGACTAGATTCATTTTCACCCATCTCAGACTGTAGGCAGTACCTGGCATACTCTAGATGCCTGGGAGCCACTGAAAACTAAAAAGAGCGAGTAATATGCTGCTTCTTCAGAGGACTCATGGTACAGTGGATAGACACCAAAGAGCAAGAGGTTATGAGCTCAAGCACAAAAAAAGAAAACTGGTGAATTCTTCTGATTAGGAATTTAAATGCCCAAGTTCAGAGACGACACATCCACTGACAGATTTGAGAGAAGCAAGAATTTCTAGCAGGGCTGATTGAGGAAGGCTTTCTTATTGCATGAAGCTAGTCTGTAAAAACCAAGAGAGAAGGATGTATTTATAAAATGAATGGATGCTAATACAAAGTTAAACAGAGCATAAAGAAACAGGGGAAACCGGGTGAGATAGCCCAACCAAAGAATCAAAATAAAGCTCCAGAAACAACCCTGAGGAAATAGAAATACGTGAATTCAAATATTCATATAAGAAGAATAAGTCTGGGCATGGTGGTTCATGCCTGTAATCCCAGCATTTTTGGAAGCTTATATGGGAGGATCACTTGAGCTTAGGAAATTGAGGCTACATTAAGCTATGATCACACCACTGCACTCCAGCTTAGCTGACAGTGAGACCTTGTTTTTTTTAGTGAGACCTAAAAAAAAGAAAAAACAAAAAAAAGAATTCAAACTAACTGCCATAAATATGTGTAATAAGCCCAGGAAATAATTGTTGATAAACAAAATAAGAATTTCAATAAAGAGACAGAAAATATTTTTTCAAAAAGCAAACAGAAATGTTGAAGCAGACGTGTGCAGTAACTGAACTGAAAAATTCACTAACAGGATTCAATGACAGACAATAAAGCATAAGAAAGAATTAGTGACCTCAATGATAGGTCTTTGAAGATTATCCAGTCAGAGGAAAAAAAAGAATAAAAAATTAAAAGAGTAAAGAAAGCCTAGAAACCTATTGCATACCATAAAGCAAAACAATTTGCACATTATGAGAGTCTCACAAAAAGAAGAATGGGAAAAAAGAAAGAAAGCTTATTTAGGCTGGGAATGGTGGCTCATGCCTGTAATTACAGCACTTTGGGAGGCAAAAGTGGGTAGATCATCTGAGATCAGGAGTCTGAGACCAGTGTGGCCAACCTGGTAAAACCCTGTCTCTACTAAAAATACAAAAACTAGCCAGGTGTGGTAGTGGGCTCCTGTAGTTCCAGCTACTCAGGAGGCAGAGATTGCAATGAGCCGAGATGGCACCACTGCACTCCAGTGTTGGTGACAGAGTGAGAAAAGAAAGAAAGAAGAAAGAAAAGAAAGGAAAGAAAGAAGAAAGAAAAGAAAGAAAGGAAAGAAAGGAGAGAAGAAAGAAAGAAAAAAAGAAAGAGAGAGAGAGAAAGAAAAAGAAAGAAAGAAAGAAAGAAAGAAAGAAAGAAAGAAAGAAAGAGAGAAAGAGAGAAAGGAAGAAAGGAAGGAAGGGAGGAAGGATGGAAAGAAGGAAGGAAGGAAGGAAAAGAAAAAGAAAGAAAGAAAGAAAAAAGAAAGAAAGAAAAAAAGAATATTTCAAGATATAATGTCTGAAAATTTTCCAGATCTGGAGTAGAAAATGGACATCAGATTAAAAAAGCCCAGTGGTCTTAACTAGGATGAATCCAAAGAAGTCAACACTGAATCACATTGTATTCAAATTGTCAAATGCAAGGACATAATTTTCAAAGCAACATGAGAAAGTGACTATTCGTGTACAAGAGAAACTCTGTAAGACTATTAATTAGTTTCTCAGCAGAAAACTTGCACAAAAGGAAGTTAAATGATATATTCAAAGTTCTGAAAAAATAAAACTGGCAACCAAGAATACTTATCCAGCAAAATTCTCTTTCAAAGTGAATCAGAGATAAAAACTTTCCCAGAAAACCAAAAGCTGAGGGACCTCATCACCACTAGACTTGCCTTGCAATAAATACAAAAGAGAGCCTCTCAAGAGGAAATGAAAGATGCTACCAGCAAAAAGAAAGCATATGAAAGTATAAAGCTCACTGTGAGAGGTAAATATATAAATATATAATCTTTTAAAACCATTATAGTGATGTATAAATTATTTTTATTTCTAGCGCGGAAGTTAAAAGACAAAAGTATAAAACATAGCTATAATTATAAAATATGTTAATGGATACACAATATAAAAAGATGTACTTTGGGACATCAATAACAAAGTGTGGGAGAGGATAAACATGTAGAGTTTTTGTAAATTATTGAAGTTGAGTTGCTATCAAAGTAGATTGTTACAAGTGTATGAGGTATATATGCCCCATGATACTCACAAAGAAAATGTCTATAGGAAATAAAATGAGAAAGAAATCAAAGCACATCACTATTTTAAAAATTAATGAAACACAAAGAAAGACAATAAGAGAGAAAAACAAATAAGGTACAAGACAAACAGAAAACAATTTTAAGTGGCAATTGTAAGTCCTTTCTTATTAAAAATTACTTTAAATGTATGGATTAAACTCTCTAACTACAAAACATAGAATGGCTGAATAACTTTTTTTAAAAAAAGAAACTCTAACTATATGCTGCCTACAATGGTCAAGACTCATTTTGGATTTAACAATACACATAGGCTGAAAGTATAAGCATACAAAAAAGATATTCCAAGCAAATGGTATTCAAAAGAGAACAGGGGTGGCCATACTTACATCACACAAAATAGATTTTAAGTAAAAACCTGTCCTAAGTAACAAAGGATATTACATAATGATAAAAGAGTCAATCCACCAAGCAGATATAACAGTTATAAATCCAACGTCAAGCAGCTAAATAAATGAAGCAAACACTGGCAAAATGGAAGGAAGAATTAAACAGCAACACAATAATAGAAACATATTTCAGTACCCCATTGGATATTGGATATTCCCCATCGGATATTCTCCATAGATAGAACACCCAGATAGAAGACTGATAAGGAAACAGAGGACTTGAAAAACACTATAGACCAAATGGGCCTAGCCAACATACACGGAGCATTCCACCCAATAGCAGGAGAATACACAATCTTCTCAATTGCACATAGAACATTCTCCATGATAGATCTCAGGATCGATTTTAAAACGAGTCTAACAAATTTAAGAAGATTGAAATCATACCAAGTATCTTTTGATTTCTTGAATGAATGAAGAAGCAGAAGAAAAACTGAAAATTTTATGATACATGAAATTTAACACTCTTGAACAACCAATGAGTCAAAGAAAAAAATCAAGAGGGAAATTCAAAAATAACTTGACATTAATAAAATGAAAACATAAATTCCAAAACTTGTGAGATATGTCCAAAGCAGTATTCAGAGTGAAGTTTAGAAGAACAAACACCTAATTTAAAATGAATAACGATCTCAAATAAACAACCTAAATTTACATCTCAGAGACCTAAAAAGAAGAACAAATTAAGCTCTAAATTGGCAGAAGGAAATAAAGATTAGAACATAAATAAATAAATTGGAGAATAGAAAAAAATGTAAAGTCAATGAAATTGAGTTGGCTTTTTGAAAAGATTAACAAAATTGACTAACCTTTAAATAGGTAAAAACATGAGATGTCTCAAATAATTAAATTAAAAATGAAAGAGAAGACATTATAACTGCTCCCACAAAAATCAAAAGGATTGAAAGAAACTCTATGAACAAGTATATGCCATCAATGAAAACATACAACCTACCAAAACTGAAGAATGAGAAAATAGAAAATCTTAACAGACACATAACTAGTAAGGTGATTAAATCACTAATCAAAAACCTCTCAATATAGAACACCCCAGGACTAGATGTCTTTACTAGTGAGTTCTATCAAACATTTAAAGGAGAATTTTATGCTAATCTGTCTCAAATAATTTTCAAAATTAAAGGGAAGTGTATTATCCTGTTTTCCCATTGCTAAAAGGAACTACTTGAGACTGTGTAATTTATGCAGGAGAGAGGTTTAATTGACTAACAGTTAGTTCCACCAGATGTACAAGAGGCATGGCTAGAGAGGCTTCAGTAAACTTACAATCACGGAGGAAGGCAAAGGTGAAGCAGGCACATCTTCTCATGGGGAAATAGGAGAGACAGAGCAAAGGGAGAAGTGCTACACACTTAAACAACCAGATCTCATGAGAACTCACTCCCTCTCATGAGAACAGCAAGGGGAAAGTCCACCTCCATGATCCAATCACCTCCCACCAGGCCTCTCCTCCATCACTGAGGATTACAATTCAACATGAGATTTGGGCAGGGACACAAATCCAAACCATATCAGTAAGGAACACTTCCAAATTTATTATGAGGTCAATATTACCCTTATACCAAAGCTAGATAAGGACACCACAAGAAAAGAAAACTACAGATCAATGTAACAGATGAACATAGATGCAAAAATCCTCAACCAGATACTAGCAAACTGAATTTAATGTCACGTTAAAAGGACCATACACCATGTCCAACTGGGATTTATTCTTGCTGTAAGGTGTTTCAACATATGAAAATCAATCCATGTGATATACCACATTATCCAAACAAAAGATAAAAAGCACACAATTACTTTGATAGGTCAGGAAGTGAATTTGACAAATTCAACAACTTTTATGGTAAAAATATCCAACCAACTAAGAATAGAAAGAAATTACATCAACATAATAAAGGCCACATATGAAAGCTTACAGGGAACAACATACTCAATGGTGAAAATTTAAATGGCTTTCCGCTGAGATCAAATGCAAGAGAAGGGTGACTACTCTTGCCATTTCTATTCAACATAAAACTGGAAGTCCTAGCTAGAGTAACTGGGCAAATAAAAGAAATAAAAAAGCATCCATATCAGAAAGGAAGAAGTAAAGTTACCTCAATTCACAGATGACATTACCTTGTACGTAGAAAACCCTACAGTTTCTACAAAAAAAAAGGACTAATTTAAAAATTCAATAAGGTTGCAGTATACAAAATAAACATATAGAAATGTGTTTTCCACCAAATGCAAACAATCCAAAGATGAAATTTATAAAACAATCTCATTTAAAATAGCATAAAAATACTTATGAATAAACTTAACCAAGGAGATGAAACACTTGTACACTAAAAATTATACAACATTGCTAAAATAAATCAAGATGACACGTATATGTCAAGACATCCCATGTTCCTGAATTGGAAAACTTAATATTGTTAAAATGTCCATGTTACGTAAAGCAAACTACAGACTCAGTGCAATTCCTATCAAAATCCCAAAGACTATTTTTACATAAACAAAAAAGAATTCTAAAATTCATATAAAATCACAATGAATCCCAAACAGTCAAAATATTCTTGAGAAAGAAGAACAGAGCTGGAGGCCGTACACTTTCTTATTGCAAAACATTATAAAGCTACTGTAATAAAAACCGTATAGTACTGTATTGGTCCATTCTCACTCTTCTATGAAGAAACACCCAAGACTGGGTAATTTTAAAAGAAAAGAAGTTTAATTGACTGATAGTTCCACATGGCTGGGAAGGGCTCAGGAAACTTACAATCATGATGGAAGGCAAAGGGAAAGAAAGACACCTTCTTCACATGGCAGCAGGAAGGAGAAATGCTGAGCAAAGGGGGGAAAGCCCCTTATCAGATCTCGTGAGAACTCACTCACTATCATGAGAACAGAATGGGGGTAACCACCCCCACGATGCAATTACCTCTCACCAGGTCCCTCTCATGACACATGGAGATTATGGGAACTACAAATCAAGATCAGATTTGGGAGGCAACACAGCCAAACCACATCAAGTACCACCATATAGACAGACATATAGACTAACAGAATACAGAGCCCAGAAATAAATGTACAAGAATACCCCCTGTAAAAATGAAAATCTATTCAAAAAGTCGTGTTGAAAAACTGAATATCTACCTGCAGAAAAAATTAATTTACTATTATATCACACCACAGACAAAAATCAACTCAAAATTGATCAGACACTTAAATGTAAAACACAGAACTATAAAATTCCTGGAAGAAAACATGGGGAAAGCTTCATGAAATTGGTCTTGGCAATGGATTCTCAGATATGACACAAAATCACAGGCAACTAAAGCAAAGATAGGCAAGTGGGACTACATCTAACTAAAAAATGTTTGCATAGCAAAAGAAATAATCAACAGAGTGAAAAGACAAATTCCAGAATGGGAAAAATATTTGTAAAGTCATGTATCCTATAAGTAGCTAATATCAAAAATATAAAAGGAACTTCCACAACTCAACAGCAAAAAATCCAGTTGAAAAATGGGCAAAGGACTTGAATTGACATTTCTCCACAAAGACATACAAATGGTCAACAAGTATATGAAGAGATGTTCAACATCACTAATTATCAGAGCAATGCAAATAGAAACCACAATAAGACATCACCTTACATCTTTTAGGATAGCTGTCACAGACAAAAAAAAAATGAAAACTGTGAGGATTGGAAAACTTGGAATTCTTGTGCGCTATTGGTGGAATGCAAAATGGAAACGATGTTACCAAAAACAATATGGAATTTTTTTAGAAATCAAAAAGAGAATTACTGTATGGTCCAGCAATTCCAATACTGTATATTTATCCAAAAATGTTAAAATCAGGATCTCAAAGAGATGTTTGCACTCCCATGTTCATTGCAGCATTATTAATGATAGTCAAGAGCTGAAAACAACCTATATGTCCACTGATGGATGAATGAATAAAGAAAATGTGATATATACATACAATGGAATATTATTCAGCCAAAAAAGGAAGTAAATCCTATCATGGGCTACAATATGGCTAAACCTTAAGGACATTATGCTAAGTGAAATAGGCAAAGAAAGACAAATATTTCATGTTTCCACTTCTTATATGCGGTATCTAAAGTAGTCAAAGTCATAGAAGCACAAAGCAGAATGATGATTGTCAGGGACTAGGAGAAGGGAGATAAGGGAATTTGCTATTCAATGGGTATAAAGTTTAAGACATGTAAGATAAAATAGTTCTAGAGATCTCTTGTACAACATTGTACCTGTAGTTAATAACATAGTGTATATCTTGGGATATTGTGATACAATAAGAAATATATCTTTAGTCTTTGTCCCTGGTTTCTTATACACAGCTCCTAAAATCTTTGAAATCTCTCAAATAATAAGTGTATTTTTGGATGCTAAGGTATAACTGATGGCTGGGGACTCCAAGATAGCTTCAATATGGGAGGACTTTTTGGCAAGGGAATCAACCATATGATTAGAGGGTTGGAATTTTCAGCCTCACCCCTTGACTACCTAGGAAGGTTGAGGAGCTGAGGGTTGAGTTGATCACTATGGCCAATGATTTAATCAGTGATGTCTATGTAATGAAGTCGCCATAGAAATTCAGAAGGACAGGGTTCAAGAGTTTCCAGACATCTAAACAATCTCAAAGGTTGTCTGCCCAGAGGAGGCATGGAAGCTTCTTGTCCCATCTTCCAAATCTCGCCCTGTGCATCTCTTCCTTCTGGTTCTTCATTTATATCCTGTGGAATAACTGTTATAATAAATTGGTTAACATAAGTAAAGTGTTTCCCTGAGTTCTGTGAGCCACTCTAGCAAATTAACCTCACTCAAGGAGGGGTACACGGGAACCCCAATTGATAGCCAGTTAGATGTACAGGTCACAACCTGGGCCTTGAGATTGGTATCTGAAGTGGTGAAATAGGGCAAGGGTGGGGGGAAGTTTTGTGGGACTGAGCCCTTAACCTGAGGGAGTTGAGGCTGTCTCAGGTAGATAGTATAAGAATTGAATGATAGGAACCCAGCTGGAATCCACTGGAGAATCTGGTGTCAGAAGTGCTGTGTTCAGTGTTTGTGTGAGAGTAGAAAAAGCGCTGTTTTGTTTTTCAATTTTCTATTAATTTACAATTTTGCTAAGAGGGTAGATTTCATGTTATATAGTTTTTACCATAATAATAAAAAAGAATAAAAGGATTAAAAATCATGATAAGAATTAACGGGATAAATATAGGTTTACTGCTAACGTTTTGAAACTCAATAAAGAGAAGACATCCCTAAAACATGTAAACAATAAAATTAAAACAAAGAAAACAGCAACCTATATAAATGATTGAATTACCTTCAGGAAGTGGTTATTGGAAAATGTAACTCAGGTGAAAAATATACATAAGTCCAAGAAGCATTTCAATAAATTATCAGGTAATAACCTCAGATGAAATTAATAAAAATCACATTTTTTAAAATTATTTGAAGTTAAGATCATAGTGGATAATGTGCTCTGTTAAAAATAAAGATGTTCCCTGATGAACTTGACCTCTGTGTAGTTCAGCAAGTTTTATAGCAAGGTCACTTAGACAAGCTAAAGAAAAAGCCAGGAAGGATAATACTGACACTAACAGAGATGAAGTAAAGAAACAATCTTTCTAGCACTTGAAAAGTTTTGTGCTCAAAAGTGCTGATGACACAGCAGGAATGAAACCTCTGTCCCTGAAGCTAAGGTCTGGTTAATATTTCATGGAGTCACTGCTCTTCAGAAGTAACAAAATTAATTCAGTGGCTGCACTGAGATCTGAGAACACACAACTTCCTCACATACACACTTTACAGAGCCCCGGCTCCCTGGGAAAGCTGCTGGAGTTCTGTCAACACAGGGGAGTTACTAGTGGAAGATTCTGTAATGTCATGCTGGTAGTAAACAAAAGTGGGGACCATAGGGACCATACTTTGTAGAACATCCCCAGGAAAGCTAACACATCCCACATGGACTCCAGAATCCTGTCAATGGTAGAATTTCAACTTTGAATGTTATTTATTTATTTGTTAGCTTGATTTAGGAGCAGATCCCACTTTTCAAATAAAGTTCTATTTGGAAATCCAGTATATCAAACTGGAAAAAGTGGATCTAAGCTGAATGAAATGGGCTAGGGAGGGTAGAACTCTGCTTGCCTTCCTTGGATCTCATGTCCCCATGGTGGCGCCAACATTTTTGCTGAGTTCTAGGGCTTCATAGAAAACAATTTAAAAAGGAATACATATTAACTACTTATACGAAGCTTTTAACAAAATTTTTGGACGTTTAGAATGAAGATTAGTAAATATTTTCACATAAATGAAATCAAAGCTAGATAATATTCACCATAATTTTTAAGAAAAGACACTATTCCTAATTGTCAACCAATCTGTTATATAGCGGACCTGGGAAAGCTGTGGAATACAATATATAGAAAAGCTGATTTTACTATTTGAATTTATTCAAGAAATATTTAATAGCATCTCTGATCCACTTGGCATGGACAAATCCTGGGAATATATAGCTTGTAGCACCCAGACTACATCAGTTTTTATGTGCAAAATTGGGTCATATTTATTACATATCTTATAAATCTAAACATTTTTGGACCTACCAGCTTGATTCGCAGAAGTCCACTTGTTTTCTAGAAGATTCTCTCAGATATTGCTAGAAATTCCTTGGGATGCTTTAATGATGACTACCTAGAATACCTGGTTATTTCTGTCTTCCTGCCAGTGTGGTGGAAACTCACATACAGTCCTGAAGGCTTCAAATCACAAAACAGACTACACACATACACACACACACGCACACACACAAACACCCCTGTATTGTTTAAGTCAAGCATAGTCTATGATGCTAATGAGAATAGGATATACCTTTTTTTTGTTGGAGTTGCCAAATCATTCTGAGCGTATGTGATCTTGATCCCTCATAGTCTACAGGGATGTGCCTTCTCTCACTGGCTTTATGCAGAGTTAATTACACAGGGAATTATGAATCCAAAAGGTGAGGGGTAAAGTGTGCCTGGCTTTTGCTTTGCACTTAATCAGAGGGGTGATTGTAGCAGCGAACCCTAGCCCACTGAAGGACGAGGTACTGGGAGATGGAATGGAGGCTCGCCCTCACATGCCTGCTTCTTCCTGTCTTAGGGTCCCACTGTGCTTGTACAAAGCACACGAGAAACTATTTCATACAGAAGGGAGGAGAAACCAGAAAGAGGAGGCAAGAGGAAGGCAATGGAAAAAAGAATTACAAAGAAGAAAAAAATGGAGAAAAGAAAAGCGTATAGGACATTTTGCAATAAACTGAGAAACAATGAAAATCTAAATCTAAGAGTGGAAGGAATTGAGAAGTGACTAAAATCTGGGTAAAACCTTGAGATATAACACAGTTCAACTGAAAAGAGCATATAGTTCATAAGCAAAATTTGTCATTGTGATCACATGTTACTGAGTTATGTGATGTAGTCAAGATGGTAAGAAATTCAAAAGCCTTTTTTTTTTTGAGAGACAGAGAGAGAGAAGACTGAGGCCTTTATGAATCCAAGGAGAAGGTTTTCTTCAAGGGTGTTATGAACTGTGGAGTCAATGACTTTCAATGACTTTGTGGCTATAAAACCATCTCGGGTTCCTCAGAGCCTGGCTACTCCAAGAGTAATATGTGGACTAGCAGCATCTGGGAATTTGTTATAAATGCTGAATTTCAGGCCCCACCCCATACCTTCTGAATAGAGCATATTATAGTTTGAGAAACACTGCCATGAGGATTACAAAGGCAAGAATGCTTTAAAACACATGTGTCCCCTCCAGAAACATGCAAAGAGTATCACAAGCCGAAAGCTCAGGTTTGTGTAACCCACAGGAAAACCCAGCTCAGGAAAAACTAATGTAACATCTGCTAAATATAGTACAGAAATATCTTCCTAACTAGACAGAGTTCCATGACATTCAGCACTAAAGTAAAATTTAATAAAGGAGGTTTAAATGCAAAATGTGAGAGATTGATGTGCAATGAGATAAATAGCAAAGTATAGTCACAAAGGTAGCATTAACTTGAGCAAAATGATCGTAAGAGAACTCACGACCAGCCACTGTAGCCACAAAACTGCACTAGAACGCATTACTACTGAGAAGAAAAGCAACTCAGATATCACAACTGAATTTTTGAAAAGGAGATCCAGGACCAGAACTTTACCTCTGATTACTCGGTTGTTAATTCCTTATGAAAATATTTAATTAAAAATTGGCATCTGTATAATAAATAACATAATTAGCTACAGATACACGTAAGTAAACTGCTAAGTAAATCCGTGTGTCATTTACCTTCTGGAGTTTCTTTGAATTATAAATTTTTCCTTCCCGAAGGAGGAACCCAATTCATGTGTAGAATTTGGCTAAGTCCTATATTTATTGCTCCTAAAGCAGTGTTTGTTAAACCAAGGTCCCTAGATAGATCACCTGCAGAATCATACGAGAGTGCTTTTTAAAAACCAGCCTCCTAGAATCAACTCCAGATAATGATTCATAATCCCTGTGGACCAAGGCTAATAATAGACATACTTAATAAAATGCCTAGGTGATCTTCATTCATTCATTTATTTCAAATATTACACCGTGTCTGGCATTGTACAATACACAAGATAAATCCTTAATCATTGTGATGCAGGAAATAAAGGAACAGCCGTTCTGTTATAAAGTGATCGGGAGATCAGGAATGTTTCTCTGAGGAGATGAGCCCTAGCTCCTCAGCCCAGATACAGAGAGAACCCACTTCAGCAGTGGCATCTGGCAAGTCCCAAATGAACAGGTGTTGCCTTTGTGGAGTCCCAGAAGCAGGGATGGTACATTCAGTGATACAAGAGTCAGCTCCAGACATTGTCAATATCAAGAGTCATCAGTATAACCATCTGGAACTGGGAAGAACATGGCAAAGCTAGAAGGCATCCAAAATGACTCATCACTAAGCACATGGCACACTTCATTAGGATACTTAGAATTCTTTGGGGGAAATACAGAGCTAAAGGATCTACAGAGCAGGAAGAAAAAGAACAGGAGAAATATGATTGGTTGGTAACTTGATTATGATGCTACTCCTTCCACCCCTTCACTTTCCTTCACTGCCTTTCTGTCCATTCTTCTCACCCAACACACACTCTGACACATGGATTTTTAGGAATTCTGAAAATAGCTTCTTAAAAATCATGTAATTCCAGGGTAGGAGTGGGCTGTGAGACACCCTATCTAAATACCTGGACATTAAGTTTGTAGACTTATGTCAGCTTTGTATCTCTAGTGAATAGAAACATTTAGTCATAAAATAGCAGCCTTCCCTTGCTAACAGGAGCAGGAAAGCAGCAGGGAAGTTTTATCAGTGATGTTTATATCTGCGGCTGCCTAACTAGGAAAAATACTTATGACGAGCACATTAGGAATTTTCAATACTATTTACAGGGAAGTCCATACTGTTACAGATGTATATATGTGGGGGCCAAGGCTCTTGGAACCCTAAATGTTCACTGAAAAATCACTGACATGAGGCAGATTAATAGGCATACAAATTTATTTGATGTGTTTAGATGGCAGCCTTCAGAATGGAGACCAAAAGATACAGAGGAAATTGTCCTTTTTTAATGCTTAGGTTTAACAAAGTATGGACAGCTGTGAAGAAATATGATTGGACAAAAAGGGTATAGCCTAACCTTAATAAACTGAGTGCGGAAAGCCAGCAAGGCATGTCTGTCAAGATTCCTTCTGGTCTCTCTGTGCAGCATTTATTTCTTCTGGGTGTGGGGCAGGATCCTCTCTAGAATGGGGGTCTTATGACCTATAGTCAAACAAGGTAGGCCAGATAATGTCTTTATGGCCCATTTTTACACAGATAGGGAAAAGGAAAAGTTAAGAGTATGATTTTTAGGATTCATGGCTGGCTTTTGGAAAAGAGGTTCTGGTTTGTATGTCCTGCCTCAGGAAAGAGGGATTCTAGTTGCTATGTGTGTTACTCAGAATCTGTATTACTCAGGGTTCTCTAAAGGGATAGACCTAATAGGGATAGCTGAATATATGAATGGGAGTTTATTAGGAGAACTGACTCTCCACTCACATGTTCACAAGATGAAGTCCCACAATAGGCCGTCTGCAAGCTGAGGAGCAAGGAAGCCAGTCACAGTTCCAAAATCTCAAAAGCGGGCAAGCTGATAGTGCAGCCTTCAGTCTGTAACCAAAGGCCCAAGAGGCCTGGCAAACCACTGGCATAAGTCTAAGAGTCTAAAACCTGAAGAACTCGGAGCCTCGTGTTCGAGGGCAGGAAGCATCCAGCATGGGAGAAAGTTGGAGGCCAGAAGACATAGCCAGTCTAGTCCTTCCACATTCTTCTCCCTGCTTTTATCCTAGCCACACTGGCAGCTGGTTAAATGGTGCCCACCCAGATTGACAGTGGGTCTACCTCTCCCACTCTACTGACTCAAATGTTAATCTCCTTTGGCAACACCCTCACAGACACACCCAGGAACAATATTTTGCATCCTTCAGTCCGATCAAGCTGACGCTCAACATTAACCATTACACTATGGCTAGCCTCAGTGGAAAATGGGCATGAAAGATGGAGGGCAGAAGGTCAGAGAATAACTTTTGCTTCTGAGGCTGCTGCTTTCATTTTGGGGTATTGTTTTCTGAGCCCCAACATATACAATCTAGAGCTACTTGAAAAAGTGTCAAAATGTATAGCTGAGCTCTCCAAAATCACTTTATACTCAAAATGTAAAGGCTTGTTCAATTGTTAAATATAATAAAATGCATATTTCTTTTAATTTTATTTTAGTCAATCATTGTTGAAAGAAACCATTACTCAAAATTGAAGCATAGGTAAAACATGAGTCACAGTGCCTAGCCCCAGAGAGCAAGAAATTTTATAAAAGGGGATAATGTGAATTTATCTATACAAAGAGTAAATAACAGAAGCAAAATCACATGAATCAATGAATTAGCTCTATCTCTTTAGTGGTATAATGGGAATACGGTAAGTCAGGGATGAATGGGGAATATGGTTCTAGAAGTAGATGGAATTTGTTAGAAAAGACCATGAGGGAAGATGAAGGAAGAACAAGTTCAGTAACGATATAAAATAACTATTAAATGTTTAAGATGATTATGAAGGAGGATCAGAGGATAAAAATGTCATTCTAAATGGAAAGAATCCCTGCAAAAAAGGAAGTATAGCATTATCATGAAATGTATAAGAAAGAAACAAACAAAAATTCTGATAGCTGGCAGAAGTGGTACTTGAAATGGGGTACAACAGAAAAATGAGAAGATTTAAGTCTGCAGAGAGTATAATTGCATACTAATATTTTATTATGAAGACAGTGATAAAATAATCCAAAAAATGAGTGAGAAAGATTATTCCTCTTGCACTGACACCCAAGTGAGATTATATCATGATATTCTATTGAATAAAAGATAATTCTATTTGGTAAGCTAGAAAGAAATCTATAAAAGCCCAAAATTATTTAATTTTTTTTACAAAAACATTTTAAATGCATGTTAGGTATCGAAAATACAATATAAAAGTGACAATAGTGGCAAAGATGTGCATTTAAGTGACCAAATGGGCTAGTAGCTAATTAAATTCAGTTTTCTCAGTATGAAACATATGACTGAAAAGTGAATGAGCCAGAGGATTTTATATACATATATATATATATATGCACACGAGTGTGTGTGTGTGTGTGTGTGTGTCTTCACTGACTTAACTTGAAAAAAATATATAATTATGTAAGAATTGGGTGCAAATATAATGGAAACACTACATAATATATCTGAAAATATTTAATACCTATTTAGAATTGCAAGTCTAGATATTTCTTTCAGAGGCATAGATATTGCCATTGTTCACATATAATTGATTAATTTGTTTTAAAATACTTATGAACTTGAAATTCTTAACTAAATAGCTACGAAATGGCATGAATTAAACAAAATACAATGGGCAAAACTCTAAATCAAAGACATGGAAATGTAATTTTATTGTGCTAAACCTTAGACTTGGCACAAAGGGTAACTTTCTGAGAACACTATTTTCAACATTCTAGAAACATTTAACTTTCTGATAACACTATTTTCAACATTCTAGAATCATTTATAGCAAAAAAATAATAATGCAATAATTAAATATATTCAAGACACTATTCTTGAGACAGCTTATGTAGAACAGAGAGCAATGTGGAGTTATCGTCACATAAGAGATAAGGAACATCTGATACATTCCTCATGGCTAGAACTATGGCTTAAGTTTGATGATCTGGAACAAGTATCTATTAGCCCCCGTTAAAATTTCCTTCCCTAGTGTGTTGTTATTGTTCAACCATGAAGAGTAAGGAACTTAGCAATGCAAGCTTCTTGTTAAAATAGAAGCTCTAAGAGGACAAGATTTTTGTTGTTTTTGTTGTTAACAACTCAGTAGATAAAACAGTGACTAGCATTCAGTTAGTGCTCAATAAATGCACAGTGCATGGAAACAGAAAAGGATACAGATTCAGGTTTTATTTAACCGAAAATATTAAGCATACCAGTGACACTATCAGTTATCCATGAATTTCTTTACATTTTCTCTTACTATTGTGTTACATTATCAGTCTTCTACACGAAAGTTTCCTGTTTAAGTTACTACTTCCTTTCATTTATTCTAAATGTGTATCTTTTGTGCAACAAGAAGTACCTTTTGTGCAGGAATGCCAAGGATGAAGCAGCAAGAAAGATTACTAGCAATCCTAGCTTTCTGCCACTCTAAAAATCCCGGGAGTTTCCTTCAACTTCTTCACTAACTTCTTGGATAGCACTTCTCCACCTATGGTTACAAGAGATGCACTAACTCCCACCCTCGGATCCATCAATGGGAGCTAATTCTTTCCCAGGTGATTTGAGTATATCCCACCCCAGGCCAAATGAATCTTTCTGGAGTCTTTGGAGAAGGCCCAAGCAATTTTTTTTTTTTTGAGACAGTCTCGCTCTGTTGCCCAGGCTGGGGTGCAGTGGTGTGATTTCGGCTCACTGCAGCCTCCACCTCCCAGGTTCAAGCGATTCTCCTGCCTCACCCTCCCGAGTAGCTGGGACTACAGGCACACACCACCACGCCCGGCTAATTTTTGTATTTTCAGCAGAGACGGGTTTCACCATGTTGGCCAGGCTGGTCTCAAACTCCTGACCTCATGATCCACCTGCCTCGGCCTCCCAAAGTGCTGGGATTACAGGCATGAGCCACCATGCCCAGCCAAGCATTTCATTTTTAAAATACCCCCAGGTTATGTTGTGCATCCAAAGTGGAGAAGTGCTGCTTCATTTGACTCATGTTTCTCAAACTTTAGTGTGCACGTGAATCACCAGGAATCTTTTTAAACTGCAAATGCGAATCCAGTAGGTCTGAATTAAGGGTCTGAAATTCTGCATTTTAAACAAGCTCCAGTTCATTCTGATGGCTGCTGGTATGAACCATATTTAGAGTAACAAAGTATCCTTTAAACTTACTGGGGAAAGGGAGATCCTTTTCACTCCCCATTATTGTGGTCCATAAAGGTAGTTACAAGTTTAGCAATTTCTTTTTTTTTTGCTTGTAACTACACACCCCTACTCCAACCCTCTTTGCATATTTTGTCTAAGTAGACCCTAATGATGCTTTAGTCTTGGAGTCCAGCTCTAAAAAAGTTATTTTCACTTGTCTGAGGGAAGGAAGAGAGTAATATTCAAACTCTCTCAGAAGATAAGAGCAAATATTTATCTGTAACAAATGCTCAGAAAAAAATTTAAAAAGTCAATTTTCTACGTTAAAGCAATCTAAAAGTCCCTTCTCAGCCATAGTTTGTTAATGTTGAGGTTCTATCCTATATTCTATAAGATATAGTCCAGAAAAGAAGTCACTGGAGAGAGAAAAATCTTATGAGAGTATATAATATATTGTTTTGAAGAAACAAATATATCTACTTACAGGAAAACACCCTTCTCCCTTGATCTCTCTATCTCTCTCCCACTACAATCATTTTTAAAGGAAGTTTATAATTTCTCAACTCTGGAGAAAAACATTTAAAGAGGTTTTTTTAAAAAAGCAAAGCCTAAACTCCACCTAGAATAATTGATTCAGTCCCTTGGGATGAGATCCAGGCATCTGTGTTTTCTAAATTCCCCCACTGATGCACACAGAGTGTGGGTTGCAAATCACTAATATAGATAGAGATGAAGGCTATACCAAGGATCTCTGGGTCACTTAAATTTCCAGGACTCCAAAAGGAACTGATAACAGAGATTGAAGAGTAGTAGTCTAATATGGTTTGGCTGTGTCCCCATCCAATTCTAATCTCGAATTGCAATCCCCATAATCCCCACGTGTTGAAGGAAGGACCTGTTGGGAGGTGATTGGATCATGTGGACAGTTCCCCCGTGCTGTTCTCATAATAGTGAGTGAGTTCTCACAATATCTGATGGTTTTATAAGTGTTTGACAGTACCTCCTTCACACTCTCTCTCACCTGCCACCATGTAAGACGTGCCCGCTCCCCCTTCTGCCATGATTGTAAATTTCCTGAGGCCTCCCTTGCCAAATGGAGGAGTCATGCCATGTGACTGTGAGTCAATTAGACTTCTTTCCTTTATAAACTACCCAGTCTTGGGTAGTTCTTTACAGCACTGTGAGAACGGACTAATACATAGTCAGAGTTCAAAAGATACTGAAAATGCTTCAGATAAAACTCAACACTCAATTATGAAATAAAACAAAAAAACTAGTAAGCAAAAAATGAAAGGGAAATTCCTCTAACCTGATTAAATATTCTATCAAAAACCTACAGCAAATATTTTATCTAATGATGAAACTTTAAAAGTATGCCCTTTAAAATAAAAGCATACTAAAGGTGAGCTTATTGCCACCAGTTTGTAACACTGTGCTGAAAGTTCTAGCTAAAGAGGAGGGCAAGGAAAAGCAAGAAGAACAATAATCAGAAAAGAAAATACAAAGGCTCATATTATGTGTAGACAATATAATTAGGCACATAGAAAATTTTAGAATACTTAGCAAGAACATTTTAAAACTACAACTTCTAAAAATCAATAGCATTTCTACTCAGCAATAATAACAATAATTATAAAATTTTATAAAAATCTGAAAAAATACTATTTACAAAAGTATGGAAAAATTGTAGTATTATATAAGGGAATAAAATTCAGTAGTTTAAACAATGAAATGCTGCTATATGTATCAACATGAATAAATCACAAAAATATAATTTAAAAAGTTTTATAATAAAGTATTTAGAATAATATATTTATCAAAGTTTTCCAGCAAATAAATAGTAGACATCATTTGTTAATAGCTATGTAACACCAGTAAGTAAAGGCGAGTGAGTAACACCAGTAAGTAAAGGTATACTTGGCCTTCTATATCCATGGGATCTGTATCTGTGAATTCAACCAATTAGGTACTGAAAATATTTGGGGAAAAAAAGGAATAGCTGTGTCCATACTAAACATGTATAGACTTTTTTCTTTTCATTATTCCATAAACAATACAACAATCATTTACATAACACTTGCATTGTATTAGATATTATGGGGAATCTAGAGATGATTGAAAGTATGTGGGGCAATGTGCATAGGTTATATGCAAATACACAATTTTATGTCAGGGACTTGAGCATCCCTAGATTTTGGTATACTCTGAGGGTCCTGGAACCAATCCCCTACGGATACCAAGAGACTACTGTTGAAACAACAATTTCAAGATAACTATTGCCTTACATAAGGGAGGGGAATGAAACAGGAGAGAATAGGAAACAGAGTTTTAAATCACATTTGTAATATTTGATTTCTTAAAAATGCAAAGTAAATAGAAAATCAAAATGTTGCCTTTACTATGAATGTTTATATTACCTAGGCTTTTTGATATGAGGTATATGTTATGGTAAGAAAAATTTACAGAATGGTGAGAGACGTATGAGGATAACCATGGTCATAGAACATCAGGGAATGTGAGAAAGGAGGGTTTTATGCAAAGTCTATACTGTCAAGGGGGCCATTTGATTGGTGGTTCACAAATTCACTGATTCACTAATAGTCATATAAATAAAGTGGATAAAACTTTAAAAATTTGTATCAGATAGACATGAGTTTGAATTTTAATTTGGCCTCATTTGTCATGTAGATTTGATTGATCTTAATTTCACTAAGCTTCCATATTTTCATCTCTAAATCCAAGTAATAATAGCCCTTTCTCATAGGATTATTTTGAAAATCAAATGAGATAATGTATACAAATAATGTATTATAAATATTGGTAACCTACTCATTTGCTCTACCTCTTTGGCCCAGAAGGAGTTGATTTAGTGAAATATCTTTCCAAGAATAATAAGTTCAATTCAGTTGGGATCCCTCTGTGCTTCCAAATAATTTAACAATATCATTAAGAAAGCAGAGTGTGGGAGAAAGACCTTGGAGTCAGATAAATGGGGCTTCATGTTCAGACTTCTCCACCTTAATGACTTAATTTTCTGTTTTCTTTCCAAGTCTTAAAAAATTGAGATAATAAAATATTTTTCACTAATTTGTTGTTAGTGCTGAGTGAGATAAAGGATGCAAGAATGATGAGAACAAAGTTCACCATAAAAGAGTTGTTCCATAAATGTTCATTGTCTTTAGAAAGACAAGAATAATAGGAAATGTGGGAATAAGTCACCAGAACACGTAACCAAATGCCTAAGTGGGTGTACAGATAAGCGTTCCAGGAAGCAAGAGGGTGCAATGTGTAAGAGTGTAAGATCCACTACCATTTTTATGGCAGGATTATTCCAAAGGTGTAACACTTCTCAAGTCTAGGCAAAACTACCTGTTTAAGGAAGCGACAAAATAAAATCTTCCTGTATCTCTCAAAGAAGTTCTTGAATTTTTGGCTCATTACCCATGAGAACATTCTTCATCAGTCTTCTGAAACATGATCCCTTGAGGCTTCATTCTCATATCTTATCTAATTCAACAAACTAGTTATGTTATCTTTTCCTATTTTAATCTGGAGCTTTCAAGACATATTTGCCTAAATTTTCATGCATCATTTGCAAAGCAGAAAATTATTAAATAAGACTCGGCTGCAGACTGTGCATTGGTGCACGATTAGTCTGAATCCTCTGAAAAAGCTGAGATAACCTCTGTGAGAGAGGCTTATCTAGCTTGTTTTTACAAATCGAAAACAAGTTGCTGAACAAGGGTTTATCTCAACCAGGAGAGCTACTTGAACAATTTAGATAACTTTCTATTTGCCAACGAACTTTCTGTTATCAGGAAATACTATAGCAAGAGGTTGGCCATGTAAAATATGTGGAAATTTTCAGCGTACATTTATATTCCAGCTGGAAAGATGATGTTGTTTAAATAACAGACAAGTGATGAAATGCTATTAAAAGTGTACAAAGTAACTGCCAGTCAAAAAAGCCAGAGCAAGCTGTCACAGATAGGCTCATATATCAACAGCCCTGTGACTTTTTGTTTGCTTTTATCACAACTTGGTGTATAAAGAGCCATTTACCTGACTGGATATGGGACAGTTGCCATTTTCCTCTTTCCTTTGAAAAGGTGTATTTTGGAGTTGTGTGCCTGATGATCCTCTACAGACAGAGCTTTCTGTACAGCGGTGTTTCTAGAAATCTCCAAAAATTCAGAAGATACGTTTAGAATCCTTCAAGATCAAAAGCTTCCTGCAAAATTTGAGGGGGTGGAGAGGGACAGAAATTTCAAAGGCTTCAAAGGAAAAAACAAACTTGCTACCAGAGAGTTTTGCGAGTGAAACTAATTTTCAGCAATGGAATCGATTACAAAAATAAAAGTGGCCTATCCCACAAAGAGGGAGGTAGATGGCAAATGCCGTTTCCTGTGCCACGCTTTGGCAAGTGGAATCTTGCAGTGTTAGGGAAATATCACAAAAGAATATTACACCGCGCGAGAGAGAAATGTTGAGAAAAGAGGACGAAAGCCTGACAGTGGGAGGAAGCAGATGCATTTGGATGGAACTCGGCAGGAAGTTTAATAACGTCGCCTCAGACCTGGCAACCCCTGAACCATAGGCTTAATCTAGCAATTAATCGAACATTCTAACAGTCACAGGAACAAGACGCTGGAGGAAATTCTGAAAAATAAAAATAAACTGTAAAGAATCTTTTGTATGTGGCAAACTGCAGATAGACCAACTATGCCTCTGATGGATTTTCATTAAGCAAAGGGAAGCAGTTCCATATGAAACGACACTTTTTTGAAATCAGCTGGCAATGAATTTGGAAAATAAAGATGAACCTCTTGATTTGAATACATTTATGAAATAAGATTGACAAAAATGGAGAAAAGGTATAAAGTACTGGGATAGAAAATAGCTAAATCATTTCCAAATTGAAAGTTTGGGATAAATGAAACTTTTAGAGAAACAAACATATACAACTGTGAGACTCACGATATTTATGAAAGAATTTTTATCTGCGAAAAGTCATGCTAAGTCTCTTGAGCAGGATATAAATTTTTAGCTTGAGTTCACTCCTAGAATTCACATGTAGCTCAGAAACAGAGTGTGGACCAGAAGGAAGGCTGTAATCTTAAACAGCTTACTTCATGCTCTGAGACCCAGTTTCACTATCATTGTAAAATGGAAATGATATTGATCTTCTGAGATTGTTGTGATGACTAAACAAGAATATTTATAAAGAATTTAGTACTTTCCTGGCATACAGTAGATGCTCAACAACTGGGGTTATGATCACCTTTATTAGGACTTTAACTCCCTTTACCCTAAGACCTGGAACACAGGGGATTTCGCTTGAGTTTTAAGGGAAGGACCTATAATTAAATAACTAAGTCTTTCATTTCTAAAGAAAATTAGCCTAGTTCAGTGTCACCAGTATTAATGCTCACATGTCAACAGGATATAGTGCCATGAAGTGGGAAGCGTATCAAACCAGGGAAAGACTGTAATAGCAGAAAGTCTCTAGACATAACATTCAATATCACTGATTCACTTGCTGAGAGAATTATCCCCTATTTTAGTTTTTTGAGTACCTGATTTATATGAGGACCAAGAATCAATGGGTGCTAAGGCCGTTTCCATTTTAACACCTCTCTAATCTTACTAATCTCCTTACTTACTAATCTCCTCTTAAACAAAGAAAGATCAGACTTCAAGTCCAGATTCCTTACAGGTAAGCATCTCTACTTAAATTTAATAACACTGTTTTCATAGTATTCATTCTTTTTGTTCCTTTTACAATTCTTTAATTGACACATAATAATTGTTTATATTTATTGGGTACATGTGATATTTTAATACATGCATGCAATGTGTAATGATCAAATCAGGGATTTAGGATATCCATCACCCATATCATTTATCATTTTTTTGTGTTAGGAACATTTCAGCTCCTCCTTTAGCTATTTTGTAATATTTAATGAATTAACTTGTAGTCCCCTTACTGTGCTATCAAAAACTAGAACTGATCCCTTCTATCTAACTATATGGTTGTACCCATTAACCAACCTCCCTTTATCACCCCCACCCCCACTCTTGGCACCCTGTGGTTAACATTATTCTACTCTTTACCTCCATGAGATCATTTTTTTTTTGCTTCCACATATGCATGAGAACATACAATATATGTTTTTCTGTGCCTGGCTTATTTCACTTAACACGTAACCTCCAGTTTCCTACATGTTTTGGCAAAGGACAAGATTTCCTTTTTATGGCTGAATAATATTCCACTATGTGTATGTATACCACATTTCCTTTGTCCATTCATCTGCCAATGGACACTTAGGTTGATTTCTTATCTTAACTATTACAGTATTCATTCTTATAACTGTCTTTTATTTATAACAATATATTGCTTTTTCAATTAAAGTAATTAAAGAAAATAAAAAATATTCTACCCAAAATTTACTTCTTTTGAAATATTTTGAGATGGCTATTCAGAGGGCCTGTAGACAGGAATAGCCCTGAAAAGCTGCCTTGTGTGGAAGAGATTGGCATCAGTAGAGAAAAATCTATAATAGTAAAGTAAATCACCCAAGCTTTCTCTGAGGCCTTCCCCCTTATCCAGATTTAGGAAAAATTAATGCAACCACAGGCTACCATCTACGCTGAGAGCTGCTACCTATAAGGTTTTATCTACATAGTGAGAACACCTTTACACCAGGCCTTCCTTTCTCTCTACCTCCCGTAAGTTCTCTTTCCACAATCCAATCCCCTATTCTTTCTGTAACCTCAAAATGGTATAAAAGTATGTATTTTTCTTTGTTTCTCATGTTTTCTATGACTCCCATACACACATGTAAACATTAAGAAATTTTCTCTTCCTTTTCTCCTATTTATCTGCCTTTTGTCAGTCTATTTTCAGTGAACCTTCAGAGGATGAAGAGTAAGTTTTTCCTTGGCCCCTACATAGTTATAAAGAGTGTGATTTTAAAATACATATACGTATGTAAAAAATGTGAACATATGTGAGGAAGAATATTCAGTTAATCATTGTTCAGCTTGTCATTAGTTGTAGGTTCTTGATAAAGTTGCTTAAACTTTCTAAGTCTTACTTCCCTGTTTATAATATGGGATCATTGTACTTATTTCCTAAAGCTTTAAAATAATTAATGTAACCATGTATGTGAAGTCTGTAACAGAATGTTCCAGCCCATAGTAATACAGGCTCAATAAATACTTGCTATGATTTTAGGGAATGCCAATCCTTGAGTAAGGGTGTTCATCATTCTATGAAACCAGTCTTCATATTTAACAGTCTGGTTATCCAAATTACCTTTTACTAAAAAAGCAGTAAGGTGAGACTTCTATTTTAAAAAAAGAAGACAAAACACATACATACAGAGTTCTTAATTATTTCACTCCTGATAACTGATAGAAATGCTTTAAAAATAACGGCAAGGCTGTTTGGTATATCTGAAAAGAGGAATACATAGCTATATGAGATTAATTGAGAATTAAATAAACACCAAGCATCCCAGAAACCATATGATATTCTTCTGGGGTGTACAGAGGTTGAAGAAAGTAAAGAGAGAGATGGATTTAAACATTGAAGATAAAGGAAAACAGAGAATAAAAGAAATATTACAACATGACTTATTTTAAGATGTTATACAACTTAGGGTCTTTGGTTGCAAGCAATAGAAACTGACTTTGACTAACATAAGCACGTTTACATTTTTTGACTCATAGTAGGGAAAGGCTGAAGAACCAGAAATGGAAATGGGTAGGAACATAGGTGGCTCAGAGGCATGAAATGGGAATAGAATCAAATCAGGAAAGGCTGCTTAGGATGTTAGTATTTGGAGAGGATAGAACTCTATTTTCAGTACTCTTTTCTTTCTGTTGAAATTTCATATTTTCGAAAGAAAGAATCCTCTTAGTCTAGCTCATGGCAGATATCGCTTCCATGACCAAGAAACACCAAAAAACTTAACATTAAAACCCCATTAACATGAACTCACTAGGAGAACCTCATGGTAATGTACCTATCAGGGAAAAAGTAATTTTAATAAACGAAATCAAAATTCTGGTGAAATGGAAAAACAGATGCTAAGCAGCCAAGGAAAACAAAGAGCCACGGCAAGAAGGATGAGGTCCAGGCCAAAGGCATTTCATCATCAAGACTAGCTTTCCAATAGCCATAGTTCTTGGCTTATATTGAATCCCAAAACACAAATCACTGACTATGGTGCTATGGAGAAAGAATGGCCCTCTCACATTTGCTGGACATCTTTGGTTTGCTCTTCAAGGCCTCCTTTACCTTTCTCCAACCCTGATCTCACTAAAATAATAATTCTGCATATTAGAAAGCAAAAAGTTAAAGGAAAATTAATAAGGATAATAGATTATGACTGAACTTCATTGACACTAAAGATACAAGGCCAGGCACAGTGGCTCATGCCTGTAATCCCAGCACTTTGGGAGGCTGAGGCAGGCGGGTCATGAGGTCAGGAGTTCGAGGCCAGCCTGACCCACATGGTGAAACCCTGTCTCTACTAAAAATACAATTAGCCAGGCATGAGGGCATGCACCTGTAATCCCAGCTACTCAGAAGGCTGAGGCAGGAGAATCCCTTGAACCCAGGAGGTGGAAGTTACAGTGAGCCAAGATCGTGCCACTGCACTCCAGCCTGGGCAATAGAGCGAGACTCCATCTCAAAAAAACAAAAGAAAAAAGATACAAATAGAAGTCAAATTTTAACCTGCTGAAGTTTGCTCTCTCCCTATTTAAATGGATTTTAATGGGGTGGACAGGAGGGGAAGAAATGAAGAAGGACATGGGCACATTATCTTGGAAGAATGCCTACTAAAGGGGCACTAGGCCAATAAAATGAGAGGTAGAGAGGCTCAGACAAACTTCAGAGAACTTGAGAGTCCATTTTTCTGTACTAGATGGAAATAACTAAAACAATGAACAGAAATATGCCACAATGTCCTACTGTTCTATTAATACATAGCTCAGTCTCAGATAATCAATGAGGTTTGGAGGGAGATTCATTTTTGTTTTCTTTTTTTTTTTTAAGACAGTCGAATTCACTATGAGGAAATTTTATGTTGGTAAGATTTCTTATAGGAAGTTTCATTATAGGCAATTTCATGTGATTTTTTAAACTATTTTTAATTCAAATTTCAGTAAAGGTCCTAAACACTGTTGACTAGATAAACCAATTCTGCTAATCTCTCAAATGACAGTGGCTAGACAAGGCAAGACAAGGAGGGAGGTTAAGCCAACAGATTTCAATGACAGGAGCAGTGGAGGGAGCAGGTTGTATCAGTCCGTTTTCATGCTGCTGATAAAGACAGACCCAAGAATGAGTAATTTATAAAGAAAAAGAGGTTTAATGAACTCACAGTTCCAAGTGGCTGAGGAGACCTCACAATCATGGCAGAAGGTGAAAGGCATGTCTTATATGGCAGCAGACAGAAGCGAATGAGAATCAAGCAAAAGGAGTTTCCCCTTATAAAACCATCAGATTGGCCGGGTGCGGTGGCTCACACCTGTAATCTCAGCACTTCGGGAGGCCAAGGTGGGCGGATCATGAGATCAGGAGATCTAGAACATCCTGGCTAACACGGTGACCATCTCTACTAAAAAAATAGAAAAAAATTAGCCAGGAGTGGTGGCAGGCGCCTGTAGTCCCAGTTACTCAGGAGGCTGAGGCAGGAGAATGGCATGAACCCGGGAGGTGGAGCTTGCAGTGAGCCGAGATTGCACCACTGCACTCCAGCCTGGGCAACAGAGCGAGATGCCGTCGCAAAAAAAAAAAAAAGAAAAAAAAGAAAACCATCAGATCTTGTGAGACTTATTTGCTGCTATGAGAACATTATGGGGGAACTGCTCCCGAGATTCAATTATCTCCCACCGGCTCCCTCCCACAACATGTGGGAATTACGGGAGCTATAATTCAAGATGACATTTGAGTGGGAACACAGTCAAGGCATATCACAGGTCCACCCCTAAGCTTTGTAAGGAGACCCACATTCCTTATGCCTCATTATTTAAAGTTACAAATCAAGCTAACAAGCTGAGAAATTAAATATGTTTATCTGTATTAACTTCTTACCAACTCACAGAATTGATTCAAACTTAGAATGATTGGATTCCTTGGAGTTCCATGTCAAAACATGAAAGTGCTGGTGGATACAATTCCTACTCTATTCCTTTGCTTTCTCCCTTCTCCTTACCACCCCGACACCACCCCGAATGGTAAAAGACCTCATGTACATCTATGTTGTCATGGAGTGAATATTTATGTCCCCCCACCCCAAATTTATATATTGAAGCTTTATCATCCAGTAAGGTTGTATTTGGAGTAAGGAAGTAATTAATGTCAAATGAGGTCATGAGGATGTGACCCTGATCCAGTAGGATTAGTGTCCTTATAAGAAGAGACACCAGGGTGTGCACTCTCTGTCTCTGAGAAATCACCAAGGAAAGGCCATGTGAGTACATGGTGAGACAGCAGCTGCCTGCATGCTAGAAATAGAGGTCTTACCAGAAATCCAGCTGGCTAGATCTTGATCTTGGACTTCCAGCCTCCAGAACTATGAGGAAATAAATTTCTCTTGTTTAAGCCACCCAGTCTATTTTGTTACATCAGCACAAGTAGGCTAACACATATGTGGACACCCCACACTGCACATCCAAGCTCTGTCCACACTTTCTGCTAACAGCCACCCTTTGGTTACCCCTTGCACACAGAAGTGTGCATAGTGGAGACACGGAATGCCATCAAGAAGATAACCTAGGCAAAGAACCATGCAGGCCCTTAGTACTCAAATATGGTCTGGAAGAGTAGGCATAGGTTTTGGGTAGGCATGTACCCTTGACTCCGAAGAATCCTTGCCCTACAGAGGAGAGTGTGGTTAAAGCAGGTTCAGAGAGACATCTCAAAAATGTGGGGCTAATTCTTAGGCCTTTTACCCAGAGACTCAAATTTTATAGATCTGTGATACCTCAGGGGACTGGATGTTTTCTATTCAGAATTTCTGGTGAGTCAGTTGAGAATCCCCCATTGGGAAACACCATTCTAAAGAGGAAATATTGGGTAGTGGTTAAGTGCATGGCTAAATGTGGTTAATTATATTCTGATCTAAAATACCTGACTTGGAATGCTGCCTCTATTGGGAAGTAGCCATGGAACTCTATACAAATTACTTAACTAATTTATGCCTAATTCCTTCACTATAAAATGGGATAAATATAAGTATTTCATTCTTATGGTTGTTTGAAGATGAAATAAGTGAGTATATGTTAAACATTTATAAATGTATCAGATAGAGAGTACAAAAATTTCTAAAAATTAGTTGACATTTACTCATATTTCAAATAATTGTGGAATGAGTATGAAAGGCAAAAAACATATTTATCAAATCAATTAATATATTTTGCCAACACTGGATAGGTAAAGATATTTAAACTACTGCCTGATGTAAAGTTTTCGACACATGTGAAATTTAAAACCTTCAATATGTTCTTCCTATATTCATTATCTTTCTCCTTCATTAACTCTCATAATTGAAACTTGGTTTTGAATATGCAATGAAATTGGTCTGCCAAAGGGATAAAGTTGTTGTCTCTACATAGTGTGAAAGTCATTCCATCTCTGCTATGTAAACTCCTATTAGTAAAAGTGCAAAGTCCATGTACACCTTGAAAGATTTCCCACTTGTAGGATTATCAAAATGTCCTGTGAAAGTAGACCTCACTGCGTATTTCCAGCATACTAAATTCCTAATGATTTTTCCCCCATGGAAAAGACATGCTTATTCTTATAGAATAAGAATATGCTTATTCAGGAACAGAACTAAGAAAGTATGCAGGCTAATGAAATAATATTTCAGATCTCACATTTCCATGTGGCAGAACAGGAATAGAAAGAAATCCTACTAAAGCTGGTACTGACATTCCCAGATGTGCAGCCATTAACACATGCTAAAACAGGCTTTTAAAAGAGTCTATGCATTTTTCTCCAAAGAAATATAAAATACCATTCTCTAAAACAGTCCCATAATCCTCTGTCCTCCTTAACTTAGGAGTTATCAAAGCAGCAAACAATTTTCTGGAACATTGCCACTGTCATGAATGTCATAAGTGGAAAAGAAGACAATGTAAATCAGCATCGTATTTTTATTTCTGTTTTATTTTTTTTTTGAGTCCTTACAGAACCATGCAATATTGATTTAAGGTAGGATTAGCCCACAGCAGTCTATGCATCAGTGAAGGGTTTAGTTGAAAGCCTGTTTATTCATTATTGTTTACTGCCACCCAACATATCTTTTGGGGATGAGGATAGGACTCTGCCAAAATGCTAGGTGAGAGCAAGCTGTATAAATCCACTCTCCAGCAGTACTGGTAAAGTATTAAATGCATCCCCTGCCTGGACCAGGGGCACATGCTGGGCTGGAAATGGCTCTTTTGGGAGGTATTGAAGAATGTGATGTCATACAACTTCTCAAAATGTACTAAAACGAAGTCCAGACATTATCATAATAATTTACATTACCTAGAGTCAGAAGCTATTGAGTATTCACAGGAGAATGAAGCCACAAGAACTGTCCCATAAAGGCTTAGTACTCTGCCATACTTATTCATAAATGTTGAATGCAAGATAAGTTTTGATTCCAATTGTGATCAACAATAATTGAAAATACAAAACCATGTTTTCTTAAGAGCTTCTTTGACAAGGTTTCTGAGCTCATCATTCACTCTTCCAGACTACATTGGGTACATAAATAATTATGTGTAAATGTGAAGATGGAAATTTTACAATATGTTTACACTAGGCATAAAAAATATGTCTTATTCATCATTGTATCCCAACTCCTTAGCGCATTAGCTGGTCCATAATAGGCTTTTAATTAAACATTGAACTGAAATAGAATAAATTTCCACTCATTTGTCGAAAACACCATACATTTTTGGGGAAAACACTAGCTCTTGCCTCTATTCTAATTTTCATCAAACTAGTTTTACCATAGGACAGTGTCAATAAATTCTTCAAATGGAAAGTTACAAGAAAGAGTGAGGTAGACTGATTTTATTAATGCCTCCCCTCCAATTGCCCCTTTCTGTGTTTGTCTTTTGTCATGTAAAACTGTAATCTCCCCAGTTCTGACTCAGAGCCTTGTCATGCGACTTGCTTTTGACAAATAAATGTTTATTGTTGACTGCCACAAATTTTTTGTGATTGTTTGTTATGCAGCATTATCTAACTCACAGAGGAAGCTAGTTTAGTCTTTTTACATTTTGTCTGTGCACTAAGTCTTCTAGAAGGTAGAATTGATCTTTTTGCTCTAAATCGGGAAAAGAAGGAATTTGGCATCTACTCTACAGAAATTATTCTTGGCTTCCATCTTTTTGGTAAAGCTCTACCTAATATGTATTACACTCTACATTTCCCTCTTTAGTATTCAGTGCCATACCATCTTTTTTTTACTTTCAAGATGCCCATGATTCTGCTAATAAAAACTATACACACACACACACACACACATCCTACAAGACCATGAACATGAAGTAGGACATTGGTATGATCTGAACGTGTCCACCAAGATCCATGCATTGGAAAATTAATTCCCAGTGCCATAGTGTTGGAAGATGAGGTCTACTGGGAGTTGTTTAGGTTACAAGTGCTCTGCCTTCATGAATGAATTCATGCTTCTATGAAAAGGGCCTGCTGGAGAGGGTTTGCTCTCTTCTGCTCTTCTGCCATGTAAGAACACAGCACTCATCCCCTTTTGGCCCTTCCGTCTTCCACCATGTGAGGATGCAGCAAGAAGTCACTCTCCAGATGCTGGCACCTTGATCTTGGATTCCCAGCTGACAACCCCTACAACTATTTCATTCATTTATCTCTTTATTCATCCAAAATATAGAGGCCTATGATATACGAGACACTGTTATGGATACAGGAGATACATCAATAAGCTAGACAGATATAATCTCTGCCCTCATGGTTCTTATACTTTAATTAAAGAAACAGAAATTAAACCAATAATGCCACAAAATAATAGAATTAATTCATGATTTAATAGAATGAGTAAAAATTTTAAATTAGAGGAAAATAGCAGGAATAACTTTTTGAAAAAGTTAAATATAAGATGAGACTTAAGGGATGAAAAGTTGTTAGGCAGAGGTGCCGGACTATACTCTGTCAACTTGCTTAAGATGGGAAATCTGTTTTCCAAATCCTTTTTTTCTGCATAGTACTGGATTAGAATTGTGGCCTGAGATTTGGAAGGCTGAAGTGAAGCAGCAGTCATATTTTTTGAAGTTGGTTATGGGCAAACGCTTTGGTAGACAGATATTTGTGTGTCTGGCATGTTCTGCAATCTCTAGCTCCATCAGTCTACATCTAGCTCTTTTAGTTAGCAGAACTGCTAACACTGCTCATTGATCATAGCTACAGACACACCATCACGTGTTTAGCTGTGGACCCAGCCAGATAATAGCTACACAAAGCAAACAGCTTCACATAACCCCCTCTACAAGCTCCCTCTTAATGGTCCTAAGCCGCTGGATGTGCTTGGCTTCTCAAATTGATCATGACTCCTCTCTGGCCTCCAATTTCTCCTTTTAGACTTTCACTGCCTCATTTCCTCCCACAATTAAGTCATAATTCCTATAATAAATTCATTATGCCATAATACTCATAGTCACTCTGCTTCTCTGGGTGAACCCTGATTGGCATGCCAGGTAATGGCATGAGCGGGCAAATAAGGATTCTAGGCAGAAGGAACAAGAGTCACAAAACCTCATGCTGGAAAAGAGCTTGATGTGCTTGAGGAACTTAAACAAACCTATGTTATTGCACTGTCATGTATGAGGAGTGAGAGGCATGAGTTTGGCCTAAAAAGGTAAGCAATAGATAGAGCTTTTGGGTTCTCAAAAGCCATAATGAAGGTTATGTATTATATTATAAAGGCAGTAAGAAGATCCTGAATATTTGAAGTAGAAGATTGGTATATGATATTCTTGTTTTTTTCTTAAGAAGAATTTGCATTGATTTCAAAAGCTAATAATCATTTTTCTTTTTTATTTCAACTTTTATTTTAGAGACAGGGGCTACATATGCAGATCTGGTACATGAGAATATTGTGTGACGGTAAGGTTTGGAGTGCAGGTCCTGTCACCCATGTAGTGAGCATAGTACCCAATATATAGTTTTTAAACCTCCCCTCCTCCACCTTATGCTAGTCCACAGTGTCTATTGTTCTTATATTTCTGTCCATGTGTGCTCAATGTTTAGCTCCCACTTACAGGTGAGAACATGTGGTATTTGGTTTGCTGTTTCTGCATTAGTTTTCTTAGGCTTATGACCTCCAACTCCATCTATGTTGCTGCAAATAACATGATTTCTTTCTTTTTTATGGCTGTGTAGTATTTTGTAGTACATTTATACTACATTTTTTTATCCAATCTTCCATTGATGGACACCTGCATTGATTCTGTCTTTGCTACTGTGAGTAATGCAGCAATGAACATACAATTGCATGTGTCTTTCTGGTAGAATAATTTATTTTCTCTTGGGTATATATCAGTAATTCTGTGAATAATGACATTGGTCGTTTGATAGGAATAGCATTGAATCTGTAAATTGCTTTGCACACTACGGCCTTTTTTACCTTATTAATTCTTGCAATCCATGAACATGGAATGTTTTTCCATTTATTTATGTCATTGCTGATTTCTTTGAACAGTGTTTTGTAGTTCTCCTTACAGATGTATTTAACCTTCTTAGTCAGCTGTATTCCTAAGTACTTCATTTTTTTTGTGGCTATTTTAAGTGACATTCCTTAAGTTTAAAAAATATTTCTCTAGATGCTCAGTGGGGAAAGGACTAGAAAGAAGGAAGAAAGAAAGCAGGTATCTATATGAGATGTATTTACTTGAGCTACAGAGGTAGGGGAGGTGGAGAAGAGTCATATCAAGAGTTACACTAGCCAAATTTGATCATTTAAAATTTGCAGTGAAATACTGATACATTAATTATAAATTTTATGGTGCTCAAGCATAATTTCACTAAAATTATAATCTGGACATTTCTAAAAGAGGAAAATACTTGTGACTACTGATTTTGCATGCCTCTCAATAATACATATAGTACAAAAAATATAAAAAGTTGTATTAAGTCACCACAGGTAATGATAATAAAACAGTAACATTGATAATATAGTTGAACCTCCATATCTGTGGGTTCTGCATCTGTGGATTAAACCAACTGTGGATTGAAAATATTTGAAAAAAAATGGCTGCCCCAAGAAACCACTTTTTCCTCCTGGGCCTCTGGTCTTGTAATGGGAGGGGCTGCCATGAAGGTCTCTGACATTGCCTGGAGACATTTTCCCCATGGTCTTCGGGATTAACATTAGACACCTTGCTATTTATGTAAATTTCTGCATCCTGCTTGAATTTCTCCACAGAAGATGGGTTTTTCTTTTCTTTCACATAGTCAGGCTGGAAATTTCCAAATGTTTATGCTCTGCTTCCCTTGTAAAACTGAATGCCTTTAACAGTACCCAGGTCACCTCTTGAATGCTTTGCTGCTTAGAAATTTCTTCTGGCAGATACCCTAAATAATTTTTCTCAAGTTCAAAGTTCCACAATCTCTAGGGTGGGGGCAAAATGTTGCCAGTCTCTTTGCTAAAATTAACAAGAGTAACCATTACTCCAGTTCCCAACAAGTTCCTCATCTCCATCTGAGACCACCTCAGCCTGGACCTTATTGTCCATATCACTATCAGCATTTGGGACAAATCCATTCAACAACTCTCTAGCAAGTTCCAAACTTTCCCACATTTTCATGTCTTCTTCTGAGCCCTCCAAACTGTTCCAACCTCTGCCTGTTACCCAGTTCCAAAGTCACTTCCATATTTTCAAGCATCTTTCCATCAACACCCCACTCTTGGTACAAATTTGCTGTATTAGTCCATTTTCATGCTGCTTATAAAGACATACCCAAGACTGAGAAGAAAAAGGTTAAATTGGATTTACAGTTTCACATGGCTGGGGAGGCCTCAGTATCATGGCAGGAGGGAAAAGGCACTTTTTACATGGTTGCAGCAAGAGAAAATGAGGATGAAGCAAAAGCAGAAAACCTTGAAAAACCCATCAGATTTCATGAGACTTATTGACTACCATGAGAATAGCATGGGAAAACTGGCCCCCATGATTCAATTACCTCTCCCTGGGTCCCTCAATTCTGGGAGATACAATTCAAGTTGAGATTCAGGTGGTTACACAGCCAAACCATATCAGATAGCCTTCATCAGTACCTTCCTATTCTATATTAACTTACTACTCCTCAAATCAAGAGGTGACTATTTTTTCACCTCCCCCTAAATTTAAGTTGGTCTAGTTACTTGCTTTGGTTTACAGAATACAACAGAAGTGAAGCTATGTCAGTCTAGGCCTAGCCTTGGGTGGCAGCTTTCCCCTCTTAAAAACCAGATGCCAGGTAGGAAGTCCAACTACCATGAGACCACTATGCTGTAAGAAAGCTCAAGCTAGCTATGTGAAGAAGCCACATAGAGAGAGAGAGAAAGAGAGATAGACACACACATAGAGAGAGGCTCAGCTCAGCCAGCCCCTAGCAATCCTTGCTGAGACTCCAGACATGTGAGTGGCAAAGCCATCTTGGATATTCCAGCCATAGCAGAAGAACTGCCTAGCTGAACCCAACTCAAACACAGGATTGTAAGAAATAATAAACTACGGTTGTTTTAAGACACTAAATTTGATGGTGCCTCTTTATTTAGAAGAGAAAACTGAGAAAACTTGTATTTACATAATTTAATTCACACAACAACACTATGAACAGTTGCTATAATTATTCTTAGTGCACAGGTAAGAAAACTGAGGCACTAAAAATTTAAGTTAGCAAATGGCGACAGAGTGAGACTCCATCTCAAAAAAAAAAAAAAAGAATTTTAATCAAGGTGTCTGGCTCTGGAGTCTTTCCCCTCAACTGCCAGATGCAATTGATATCAATAATGCATTCATGTGACCTGGACAAAGCATTTACAGAGATTATAATGTTATTTTCCAGGGTGTGCCACTCACACTTTATTCTTTGTGAATGTTTTCCCTGGATTTGTGCAACGTTCTGCTCTACATGTGCTCAACACAAAAACATTTCTAAGGTTTTTAGCTATGAGACCCGTTGAAAATATACAAATAATAATAAAATTTAAAGGTACACTTTGCTCTAAAATCATCTGGGATTGGCCTTTTGGCTGCATCAATAAGAATTCGTCAGAGTGCAAAAAGTGCAGGAAGCAGTGATTTTTTTTCTGACCAATGCAACTGCTGAAGTGGAATTTCACTTTTATGCCCTAAGGAAAACACTTAGATTTTATAGCTCCAGAGGCTGTTTAATGGTGTTACATATGGAATGTCAGGATGTCCATGATTTATGCACTGTAGGAAAAGCTTTTCCAGTTTAACTCAATCTCAAGTTATTCTTTCCACCAAAAGCAACAAGGGTGTAAAATCACCCTGTTAGTGTCACAGCCTGGCAAGGAAATACATTGAGTGAGTTGAGACATGATTCATCCTACCTCCAACCTTTTTAAGGTAAAATCTTGTTTTTAACTGTTATTTATGCCTATAGAAACCATTCCTTCTGGGTTTTTTTTTAACTTTCAATAGTCTATGTCATATATGTTTGGCCTCCCAAGAAGTCTCAAAATATGTATCAGTGGGATCATTCCTCCTCTTCATTCAATTATTCTAAAACATAAAGACATTTTGTCTGAAATTAAAGTAGTAATGGATTTGGTTTGGATAAGGGTTCATCTTCAAATAGCTGGGATCTAAAAACAAGTACTACCATTGATTTTGTTTTTAATAGCCATCATTTCCCCCTTACTTCCCTTGGGAATGGATTTGAAAGAACTTGAGATTTTCCACTTACATTAGATTGAACCATTCAACTCAGCTCTGTTTTTATGTCTTAAAGCTATCTTGGGGATTACTTTCATGCTATATTAAAATGCTCGCTATTAAAACAATGAGTTAGCTTTTTACATTATGATAGGCATACTATATTTAATAAATATTTATTAATATTTCCATCTTAGGGAAATTTCAGCGTGTAAAAGAAAATAAAAGCTAGGTATACAAAGACTCTTCTGAAGTACTATTTTGGTAAAAGTTTATTGCATTGGGATCTAAATGTCCCATGCATGACTAACAAATGTAATACTCACGACTCCATGTCAGATATTGAAAAAGCTAAGCAAAAAGAACCTTTTAGAAACAAAGAAGTTGGAGGTAGGTAATATATCCTTATATTGCAATATTTGTGAATCTAGTAGTTTAAAATAATCATAAAAGGGAAAAACACTAACATTTGCTTTAGGATCTTAAAGTGAATCATCTCAAACTAATTTTTGGAAGAGAACTTAAGGATTGAGCTGTTCCTACAATTTTAACACCTCTATTTTCTGTTATAAGTACATTTTTTCTACCTAATAAACCACTATAACCTCCAAATTGTACAGTAAGTGCCCAGAATAGAACTTTGCTGGAGAGGTATGTGTGTGCTTGGATTTGTTAGGTAGTATGTTTGGCAGGGCTTGTTTGATTTTTCCTTTCTAGGAATTCTTCCATTCTGGATATTCTGATCCAAGTTTCACCAAAATTTTTCTGTTAAACCCTAAACAAGCAGCTTAATGTGCTTATATTTTAGTTATTTGAAAAAAGAAGAAAAAACCTAGTTCACAGTGTTAATTACAGAAATTACCCAAAGAAATTATTTTCCAGCAATCTGAAAAACACAAACCAAATTAGTTCCTACTATTTCTGAAATTTTCAGAACATTTAATTTTGCAGAGCAACTAAGTTCTCATTTGGTCAACTGGTAAAACTGAAGTAACTTACATTTTTCATAATGTAGTTTATATACCAAAAGCATTAGGCCAATAACCAAGTAGATAAATTACTAATATTAAGAGTATGTTATTGAGAGCAACACATGGCAAATATAATTATCAAGCTTATTTATCTATCTATGGCATTTTATTTTCATTTAAATTATGTATAACTCCATGGCTATCCTTGTATTTTTTCCATTGTTCTATTTTTTCCATCAAAAATATCACATTTGTGTGCACTTGCAATTACTATTTAAGTCACTATTTTAGTTACTAGCGTTGCAATTACTATTTCAGTTACTCTGAAATTTAATTCTAAACATGTACAAATAATATTATAGCCATCATTTACTGAATTAAAGCAGGTTTTCTGCGTTTATGACACCTCACAATCCTCCCCTGTAAAGATATTCCTATAAGTACACCGTCAAAACTTAAGTAAGAAGTTATGTTCCTTTTAGGACAACAGCTGCACTATTATTCTCTCGCTACACTTCTCTTGTAGGTAGGAATTTTTAATATGATTAATCACACATTCATTTTTTTCAGCTTTTTCTTTTTAAAAATGTTCGTGCATGTTCTCTTTAAGAAACTATTCACAGTGCCACACAGTAATTAAACCATATATATATGAACACATAAGTTTGGGAATTATTTTTCCTAGGGCTCATGAAGTCCCAGCAGGACTTGCTCTATTATTCTATTGTTAATGAATAAGTAGTGCAACAAGATCAAGAAAAACTTAAAATGTGTATGTTGAAAGAAGTTGCTTTCAACTTCTTTCTTAGAAGAGTCCAAATCATGCTTTACAAAAAGCTGACTACGGATTTGTATAGACATCGGTAGAATCCCAGAGGTGATATGAAAATCCCCACAGTGCTTTCTGAGAAAGAGATTTAAGTATAGCAATTATTGCATTGTTTGTGGTTACAGTGCAGTTAACCTCCCTTATGTAGCCTTAGGCATAGATAGAAATTTGACATAGCAAAGATTTTAATGATTTTCTTCCTGTCTTACCTAATATATTTACCTTGATAACTTTATAGTATGAGAACTACAGGCTTTTTTTAAAGTAGAGAAAAGGGGTAATATTGAACATATTTAAGAATCTTTTCAATATGGGTAATACTTAATAAGAATAATGACAACTATAGCAGCAACCAGTGAAAATGGATTCTGTCTATAAATAATTCTTCCCAACCAGTTGAATATCAGCCTTGGCACAGGTTCATACTGTCAAAGAAATTTACAGAAACCTGAAAATTTCCATTCTCTGTTCCTTGTGTCTTTGCCTGTAAGTGCATTCCTAATCTCAAGAGCTTAAAGAACCAGATAAAGCATAAATATATACATACATACACTTAAAAGGATCAAAGAGGTAAGAATACAATAAAGAATTACTAAGGTCCGAAGGGAAGGAAAATTGAGGACTGAAGGAAGAAAGCTGATTTGGAACCACTTTTGTCCTAAAAGGATTTGTGGATCCAGGGAAATTGCAATATTTGTTTTGATCAGCTTCACAAGTAAGAGGAGACAGAAATTAAAGCCTGGCATGTTCAAGGTGGGAAGCTGAACAAAAAAACCCAGCCAAGTGGACTGCATTTTGAAGGTAGGGATGTCCCAGAAATAATAGATTTTATCTGCATTTACATTCAAATTTTAATCTCCTATGCTGTCCACAGAAATTTTAAACTTTGAAAATGGATTAAGGCAGTACTAGGAGTAGTAACCACAGACTCCTAGCAAAAATATTAGGAACATTGCTAAAAATTGACCATGGACTGAGTCATAAACCAAGTATCAACAAAGACAAACAATTGAAAATCATATAGAGTATGTTCTCAGGCTATAGTTCAATTAAGCTAGAAACTGCTGAAAAGGAATGAACAAAATAAAATGTTCTTTCAATTTAAAGAAAGCTGAAAATGCCAATAACCTTAGAAATTAAGAAATAAACTTCTTAATAACCTGGGGGTAGAGAGAAAATTATAATGAAAATTTAAAAACATTTAAAGTTGAAAAATAATGAAAATACTATATATCAAAACATGTCTGCAGATTTAGGCAAAGAAGTATTTAGAAGACTTTATATTGTCTAAAATGAATATATGAGAGAAGTATAAAATTGCTAAGAATCATCTCAAAGAGAGAAAAAAGAATAGCAAGAAAACTCAAAGAGTAGGATGAAATAAAAATAAAAGTAAAAATTACCGAATTAGAAAATCACACAATAGAAAAAGTCAACAAAAACAATTTTTTAAATTTCATAGATGAGGATCATAACATTAGAACTAAATATAGGATATTATGAACTGCTTTCAGCCAAGACATTAAAAATTTGAAAAAATAAATAGTTTAAAATCTCAATAAATTTATTTTTTTCTAAAAGAAGAAAATATTGAATAGCCTTTTAAGTTTTAAAGTAACTGTAACATTTTCCTACTAAAAAGGAAAACTACGGGCTTTGACTCAGCATTTTCTATTTGGCACAATGATATTCACTCATTTTTAAGTCTCTCACATTCCTCAATGTTTCAGTATCTCTGAGCAATGCAGGGTGCATTATCTTAGATGTATTTCTCTTTTCTCACATCCCATTAAGTGCCTAAATTCTGTTATGTCTATCGTTTAAGTCACCCTTAGATCTTCCCACTTCTCTTTTTCCTAAGAGATCATTGCTTTTAACCTCATTCAGGTGGCCATCATCACTTCTCTCCTGGATGACTGCAAGGGTTCCTGTACAATCTCTGTCTCTTGTCTTGTCCATTCTCAAACAAAGTGATACTTCTATAATCAGAGTGATATTTCTAAAACAAACATTTTATCATGTCTCTTCTCTGATTTTCAAAAAAGAGAAAAGCAGGTAAAAGTTAACAATAAAAAGCTTATCTTTCCATTTCCCAAGGGACGTAAAATATCTTTAACATGTTTTTCAAAGATTTTAGGAATACCCTTTACTCCCTTCATTGTTCCATCTTCATCTCTCACAATTATTCTCCTTAAACTCTAAGTTTTAAACATCAACATACTTCAACTTTTCTTAACAACCATGATTTCCCTTGCCTCTGAATACTTGTGTGTTGTGTTCTTTCTGACTGTAGCTCTCTTCTCCCATGTACTCGTTTTCAGTTGAACAACACTTACTAATCTTTTAAATTTTAGTTTCAACTTTACTTCCTTTGAGTATCCTTCATTTACTTTCCAAGTGGGTTAGAGGTCTTTCCTATGTGTTCACATAACATATTCTAACTTCCATCATAGCACTTCATAGAATGTGTTGAAAATATTTTCTTAACTGGTCTGTATTTTCGCACTTGATGGTAATCTCAAAAAGGCTAAAGTTATATCTACTTAACATCATAATCCCAGTATTTAATAGTACATGAAAAGATTGAATCACCCGTAAAATCTAGCTAAATTATATTTGACAATAAATGCTCAAAATTTTCAATAAAAAGCAACACTAAGATTAGTTTTTCAGACTGTAAAATTTCTATTGACCTATCTTAAATTCACTAAATCTGTCCTCTGCCATCTCAAATTTAATATTGATCCTCCATAGTAAATTACTGAATATGATCTAGCACATTTTTAATTCAAAATACTGCATCATGATCAAATAAATTTTATTATATTAATGCAAGAATAGTTCAGTATTATGAAATCAAGTGACATAATTTGTTCCATCAAAAATTACAGTAAAACTAAATAATATCAGTAAAGATTGAAGACACCATTGATAAAATGTAATGGTTAACATTGTTAAAACCTAAGTTATAAGAATATAGAAACCAAATATAATAAACTAAGAACAAATAATACTCTAAATAGCAAAACATTAAAAGTATTTTAAATTTTCTCTTATCAGCAGTTAATATTATTTTGAATATTCTACCAAATACACTAAGAAAAGGATCATCACAAATATTGCAAGAGATAAAATATTGTATTTTTGCCGATAGTGCAAATGTTCAGATAGGAAACCTACAGAACTCAAGGTAAAACAAAAAAGTCCTCTGAGAATTAACAAGAGACATGGCATGGTTGGTGCATATTTCTTTCCAAAAATGTCAATAGCTTTTCTCTATATGGACAATAAGCAGTAACAAAAACAAGAAAGATATTTCATTAACCATACTAAAAAACAGAATATTTTTAAGAGTGTTAGGCTAAATTTTTTTACTAAAAAATTCTTTATAAAAAACATAATAACAAAAGCTGAATTCATGGAAAGACATACCATGTTCTTGGATGAGAACACTTCATATGAATTAAATTCAGTTTTCTCAAAATTAACATATATTCAGTGCAATTCTAATTAGAATGCTCATATTACTTAAAATTTTTAAATGAAGGCAATTATATTCAAATTCATATGGAAATTGAACAACTGAAAATGCCAAAAAATATTATGAGAAAAACGATGTCAGAGGGACTATTACCACCAGAAACCATAGCATGCTATAAAAACACTAAAAAAAAAAAAAAAAGGTCAATATGGTATTTGAAAGAAATGGGCAAATAAATCAATGCAAACTAATAGAAATTCCAAATAGTTCTCTTATGTATGATAATGTAATATATGGCAACGGCATATTTTAATTCAATGTTTTATTTAATCTAGTACATGTTACTGTTATAACCGGCTAAACATCTGGAAGAAAAAAAATGTCGAACCTTCATCTCACACTATATGGAAAAATAAATACCAGATGGATTAAAGGAATTTTTTTTTTTTTTTTTTTTTTTTTGAGATGGAGTCTCGCTCTGTCGCCCAGGCTGGAGTGCAGTGGCGCAATCTCGGCTCACTGCAAGCTCCGCCTCCCGGGTTCACGCCATTCTCCTGCCTCAGCCTCTCCGAGTAGCTGGGACTACAGGCGCCCGCCACCACGCCCGGCTAATTTTTTTGTATTTTTTAGTAGAGAGGGGGTTTCACCGTGGTCTCGATCTGTCGACCTCATGATCCGCCCGCCTTGGCCTCCCAAAGTGCTGGGATTACAAGTGTGAGCCACCGTGCCCGGCCAGGAAATTTTTTTTAAGTTTTAAAATCAAAGGTTTCTAGTAAACATTAACAACAAAGTAAGGCTTGGATATACCATCTGAAGACAAAAACCCAGGAGCTATTAAAAATATACATATAGGCCTATTTGACTGTAAAGAATACGACACATTTGAGTACAAGACATACTAGAGACACTGAAGTCCTGATATCTTACTTCCGCCAAGCCTGCTCCCTCTCTGTCCTTCCTCATCTCAGTTCATAGCCACCTCATATTTTCATTGGCTCTGGGCAAAAGCGTTAGAGTCATCCTTGACTCTTCTTTCACATCTATCTTGAATAAGTCAGAAAATACAATTTCCTCTACCTCTGAAACAGACACAACTTCTGGCTTCTGACCATGCCGTTCCCATTGCTTTCTCCCTGCTGCAAACCGTCATCCCTTGAGGCCTACACTGCTCCAATAGCCACTTGCAGGCCTCTCCCCCTATTCTGTTTCTTTTTCATAAGGTTCCTGAAATTATCCTTTTTACAAAATTTATTTACTTAATTTTTTTTGAGACAGAGTCTTGCTCTGTCGCTCAGGCTGGAGTGCAGTGGTGCGATCTCAGCTCACTGCCACCTCTGCCTCCTGGGTTCAAGCCATTCTCCTGCCTCAGCCTCCTGAGTAGCTGGGATTACAGCTGTGCACCACCACATCCCGCTAATATTTGTATTTTTTTTCTTTTGAGACAGATTCTCGTTCTGTAGCCCAGGCTGGAGTGCAATGGCGTGATCTTGGCTCACTGCTACCTCTGCCTCCCAGGTCCCAGTTCAAGCAATTCTCCTGCCTCAGCCTCCCGAGTATCTGGGATTACAGGCACGCACCACCATGCCCAGCTAATTTTTGTATTTTTTGAAGAGACGGGGTTTCACCATGTTGGCCAGGCTGGTCTTGAACTCCTGACCTCATGATGAAACCCCTTTGGCCTCCCAAAGTGCTGGGATTACAGGCATGAGCCACCACGCCCGGCCTAATATTTGTATTTTTAGTAGAGATGGGGTTTCATCATGTTGCAGGCTGGTCTCCAACTCCTGAACTTAGGTGATACACCCGCCTTTGCCTCTCAAAGTGCCAGGATTACAGGCCTGAAATTATCCTTTTAAAAGACAACTTAGATATCATCATTTCTCTACTGTAAACCTTGCAATAGCTGCCCATTTCTCTCAACATAAAAACCAATGTCCTTACCACCACCACCCCCAACCTGGCCCCACACCCCATTCTTTCTCTAACCTCATCTACTATCCTCAGCCTTGGTTCACTCTGCACCTTGATTCATTAATCACAGCGGTGATTCCTCACTGTTTCTCCAACATAGCAGGCCTGCTGCTCCTCCCGTCTGCAATGGTCTTCCTCTGTCATCTACATGGCTTACTCTCACCAGTCTTTTTTATTTATTTATTTTTTCATTTTTTTTTATTATACTTTAAGTTCTAGGATACATGTGCACAATGTGCAGGTTTGTTACATATGTATACATGTGCCATGTTGGTGTGCTGCACCCATTAGCTCGTCATTTACATTAGGTATATCTCCTAATGCTATCCCTTCCCCCTCCCCCAACCCACTACAGGCCCCGGAGTGTGATGTTCCCCTTCCTGTGTCCAAGTGTTCTCATTGTTCAATTCCCACCTATGAGTGAGAACATGCGGTGTTTGGTTTTTTGTCCTTGCGATAGTTTACTGAGAATGATGGTTTCCAGCTTCATCCATGTCCCTATAAAGGACATGAACTCATCATATTTTATGGCTGCATAGTATTCCATGGTGTATATGTGCCACATTTTCTTAATCCAGTGTATCATTGTTGGACATTTGGGTTGGTTCCAAGTCTTCACTATTGTGAATAGTGCCGCTATAAACATACGTGTGCATGTGTCTTTACAGCAGCATGATTTATAATCCTTTGGGTATATACCCAGTAATGGGATGGCTGGGTCAAATGGTATTTCTAGTTCTAGATCCTTGAGGAATCGCCACACTATCTTCCACAATGGTTGAACTAGTTTACAGTCCCACCAACAGTGTAAAAGTGTTCCTATTTCTCTACATCCTCTCCAGCACCTGTTGTTTCCTGACTTTTTAATGATCGCCATTCTAACTGGTGTGAGATGGTATCTCATAGTGGTTTTGATTTGCATTTCTCTGATGGCCAGTGATGATGAGCATTTTTTCATGTGTCTTTTGCCTGCATAAATGTCTTCTTTTGAGAAGTGTCTGTTCATATCCTTCACCCACTTGTTGATGAGGTTTTTTTTTTTTCTTGTAAATTTGTTTGAGTTCATTGTAGATTCTGGATATTAGCCCTTTGTCAGATGAGTAGATTGCAAAAATTTTCTCCCATTCTGTAGGTTGCCTGTTCACTCTGATGGTAGTTTCCTTTGCTGTGCAGAAGCTCTTTAGTTTAATTAGACCTCATTTGTCAATTTTGGCTTTTGTTGCCATTGCTTTTGGTGTTTTAGACGTGAAGTCCTTGCCCATGCCTATGTCCTGAATGGTATTGCCTAGGTTTTCTTTTAGGGTTTTTATGGTTTTAGGTCTAACATGTAAGTCTTTAATCCATCTTGAGTTAATTTTTGTATATGGTATAAGGAAGGGATCCAGTTTCAGCTTTCTACATATGGCTAACCAGTTTTCCCCGCACCATTTGTTAAATAGGGAATCCTTTCCCCATTTCTTGTTTTTGTCATGTTTGTCAAAGATCAGATAGTTGTAGATGTGTGGTATTATTTCTGAGGGCTCTTTTCTGTTCCATTGGTCTATATCTCTGTTTTGGTACCAGTACCATGCTGTTTTGGTTACTGTAGCCTTGTAGTATAGTTTGAAGTCAGGTAGCGTGATGCCTCCAGCTTTGTTCTTTTGGCTTAGGATTGACTTGGAAATGTACCCTCTTTTTTGGTTCCATATGAACTTTAAAGTAGTTTTTTCCAATTCTGTGAAGAAAGTCATTGGTAGCTTGATGAGGATGGCATTGAATCTATAAATTACCTTGGGCAGTATGGCCATTTTCATGATATTCATTCTTCCTATCCATGAGCATGGAATGTTCTTCCGTTTGTTTGTATCCTCTTCTATTTCGATGAGCAGTGGTTTGTAGTTCTCCTTGATAGGTCCTTCACATCCCTTGTAAGTTGGATTTCTAGGTATTTTATTCTCTTTGAAGCAATTGTGAATGGGAACTCACTCATGATTTGGCTCTCTGTTTGTCTGTTATTGGTGTATAAGAATGCTTGTGTTCAACATACGCAAATCAGTGAACGTAATCCAGCATATAAACCGAACCAAAGAAAAAAACCACATGATTATCTCAATAGATGCAGAAAAGGCCTTTGACAAAATTCAACAGCCCTTCATGCTAAAAACTCTCAATAAATTAGGTATTGATGAGACGTATCTCAAAATAATAAGAGCTATTTATGACAAACCCACAGACAATATCATACTGAATGGGCAAAACTGGAAGCATTCCCTTTGAAAACTGGCACAAGACAAGGATGCCCTCTCTCACCACTCCTATTCAACGTAGTGTTGGAAGTTCTGGCCAGGGCAATCAGGCAGGAGAAAGAAATAAAGGGTATTCAATTAGCAAAAGAGGAAGTCAAATTGTCCCTGTTTGCAGATGACATGATTGTATATCTAGAAAACCCCATCCGCTCAGCCCAAAATCTCCTTAAGCTGATAAGCAACTTCAGCAAAGTCTCAGGATACGTCTCAGCAGTCTTTTAAATATCTGCTCCATGATACTTTCTCAGCAAGGCCTACCACCTTATTTAAAAGAGCAATCGCCTCCCAGGCCCCTTCTTCCTGCTCTATTCTTTTTTTTTTCTTTTTCAATGTTCTCTTTCCTAGAACTTGTCACCTTTTACATACTCTGCAATTTATTTGTTATGTTAATTGTTTTTGTTCCCCACCACCCACCCCAACTAAAATGCAAGCTCCTTTAAGGCAAAGATCTTTGTCTGTTTTACAAACTCATGTCTCTAGAATTGTAGAACAGGATCTACCACAATGTAGGAGCACAAAATAAGTGAATTTTGATGGGATGAATGAAGAAATGAAAGCTATATAATATCATAATAAAAGTCAATGGACAATAACTTAAGTACATTTATCTGCAGTGCAGGTGACTATCAGGTAAGTGATGTTTATGTAGTTTGACCTGATAATGCCACAAATTTATATATACATATATATGTGTACATATATGTGTGTGTGTGTATTTAGCTATATATATATGTGTGTGTGTGTTTAAAAAGAGAGAGAGAGACAAACTAGGGGAGAAAAACAACATGGTGATGTGTGATTATTATTTCTTTCATATTTATGTTTTTCTTTTTCTTAATTTTCTTAAATTAGCATGCAACTTCTATAAGTAGGGAGACATAAATATTAACTTTAAAAAAAAACTCAGTTGAACATTATCTTCACTAGCAATGCTTATTTGATCACTCACTCAGATATAAATTTTTGTTTCTCCAACCCATAGCATACCTCCCAGTATTTAAACCCCAGCTGTGGCCTTTGTTGACCCAACCCTATAGATGGTTAACTCCTGAAGAAAAATATGGAAGCTTGCATTATTTTTGTGAGTCCTTGGTATTCTCTACAGGATTTCACTACATAAAGCAAGCCTCTGTCTCTTGATAACGTGTTTTACTTCTCCAGCAGGCGGGCTAGTGCTCTTTTAGAGCTTTCTGCCTGTTTTTAGTGTTTTTTTGTTTTTAATTTTGCAATGTCACTTAATAATAAATATTTATTTTTATATATCCTAATTTTGATCATCGTGTACTCATAAAATCCTGTATTTTCATGTCCCATTATTGTATACATGAGCTATTATGGGTATTTTTTGTGTCATTTAAATAAATCACTAATTGCCACAATTTGAATTTTATAACAAAAGTGATGCATATTCATTGTAGGGGAAAAAAAACACATTCCACTTTGAAGGGAAAAATATCACTGTTAACATTTTTGTATATGTTCATTCATATTTTCCTTCCATATTATTAAATATACGTATTTATTTACTACAAAATTAAAATAATAAAGCTGATTTCCTACCAATATTATTAGTGAATTTTGCTACATCAATTAATACATGTCTACAATAGCCTTTTAATGGCTCTATAGTATTCTATATTACGTTGAACATTAATGTTTTGTCCATTTTTTACTCTTCTGAGCAATGTGGTTTTGTCTATTCTTGCATCTAAATTCTTATATGTATTTTTAATTATATATTTAGAATCAATTCCCACAAATAAAATTATTGATTCCAATGAGCAATAATATTTTTTTTCCTGCTTAGCTGCTTGATATTTAAAAGTATTACATCCTATGATCAAAGCCCTCATTTTTCCACCGGTATATTGGTAACATATCCTGGTGATTTTTCAACGTCTTTGTGGTCTAATTGGACGTTCGTTAACAGTTTAGTATTTAGATAATCTTTAGAATGAACAACATTGTTTCTTTTTAATTACTCGAAGTCTAGTTGAAGCAAGTCAAAATATCACAAATAGTTTCAACAATTAAATATGGCACATACATATGAAAGAGGTGGTAGTTCCACATTAAGGAGAACTTTGAAATAAATCACAATTATGTGGTGCTGTAAATGTATCCACTAAGTGTAGAAGCACAATTAAGAGTCTAATTATAAGGGAAAATACGATCACATCCTAAGTAGGGGCCTAAGCCACAAACCTGTTCCTACTTGTGCCATTGTGTTCAGGAAACCCTGAGGCTCTTCTATGTCAATGATTTGAGGAGTTTCCACAAATTTGCCCGTTTTATCTCATTCCTCTCTCCTTAATGCCCATTATCTGTCTCATTATCTTCATTAAATTCCCTTTATAAACTTTCTTAGTTATTTTTTTAGACCATATCTCCACCTAGGTTGCCCACCCAATTCACATCAGTCAAACCCTGATAAAAAAATATCATCCAAAATTTGACACCTCCTCTAGCATATCTCTCTGATGAAGAAACAAGAGGTGGTTGACAAAAGATTCCTACTGTCAACCAACTTGTCTTTCGAAAGGTCACAATTAAGCAAAATCCTTTCATCTGTTTAACGTATAAACATAAGACTTAATCTTTAAAAGCTTCATGCAAGTGTAGAAGACATAAAATGCACAGAAGCAAATGCTTCCCACTTTATTTTTAGCCAATGTGAAAACCTATAAACTGGGAAACATTAAGTCTTAATTTGGGGAGGAGGTATAGATGTTTAATGTTCATAGTTAGATAACTTCAAGCAATCAATGGATATTATTCTCACACCCCAGTAGAGTATATGAGGGTTTTTGTTGTGGTTGGGAAGATGACAGATAGAGTTGGAGGACAAAGAGAATTTAGTCACCTAAATCTATTTAACTCCACCCATCTCTTTCCCTTTTTATGATAATATCAAGTGATGTAGCCAGTAGCAAAGACTCAATCTTAAAATGTCCTTCCAGTTCTGTGGCAGGATATAACATGCCTTTTTCTTTTGGCCACTCAATTTAATTGTTGTCATTTCATTTCTAGTAAAGGGCAAAAACAAAGTTACGGAAGACTGTTACTTTCTACATGGCAACAAAACTTTTCAAATGTCCTCTGATGTGATTTTTTTTTTTCCTAGCACTGTTTGCTGACCCATGGCCTTTCCATGAATTTGGGAAATCTATTTATTTAGACTAATGGTAGAAGCTAATTAAATGTTTAAAATTAAATTAGTGTTTATCCATGATACTTCCAAATAGGCTCTAGAAACCCATTGCCATTGTAACAGTCTAATATAAAGTACCTTGATTTGTAAGAGCCAAGCACCTAAGAGAGAAAGAGCTGAATTTTTGAATTCCAAGAAAATTTGATTTGGAAGGCAGTCATAGTTATACTACAAAATATGATAGAAAAGTTTAGAATATAACTCCGAGGGTTTTTTTTGCTGGTTTTTTTTTTTTTTTTTTTTTTACCACAGAGAAAGATGAAATCCTTTGCTAGAATTCTTTTTTTTTTTTCCTTTTGAGAAACCTGGAGGGAGGAGAAAAGAGAGATTCAGCTATAGATATGGGTTTCAGAGATGGAACTCCATTAAGAAAAAACTCTGTAATGAGTTGGGAATCATAAAAGAAAATGTCAATAGAAATCACCTAAGTGATTTGAGGATACAGGAATAGAGGGGAATTTTGCTCCATGTTTCAACAGATCTTTGGAAGGAAGGAGAGACTAGTAACAGAGAGCTCACTTCAAATAACAGGATCCTATAAAGAGAAAGTATAGATAGGAAACCAAAATCTATTACCCACATAAGGGGTACAGTTGTCACAGTGTCACTAAAGGCAAAATTGGAGGATGGTGAATTGTGTTGGCAACCACCAGGCCATAACTATGGCAAAAGGACAGAACTGGAAAGACACAAGCCTCAGGAAACTTCAAAAGCAGAAGCAGCTAAAACAGAGGCTCTCAAAGACTAGGCCGAATAAGCTTAACTTAAATACCTCAAACAGAGGCTGTTGACAGCCAGAGAGGAACCAGAGGTCTGGTCCTCAAAATGATTTGTATATCATCCACTAAAAAAATTTTTAAAGGCTGCTTATACTCTTGCTCATGTTTAAATTGGCATCCATAATTTTCCATTCTAGCCTCACATAGTTGTAAAATATGTCATTTCTAGTGTGCTATAAATATTGAATTTTAAAATAAACCTGTTATATTGCTCTTTTAAATGAATCAAATGCAATCGAAATACCATACAGATTTGATATCTGCCATAATCCATCTATAAAACATATATAAACTAGCAAGCTCCTCTTTATCTATCAGAAATTTTAGAATAGAGAGCATCCTTTTTTTGAACTTATATCTTCATTTCAGTTTCACTATAGAACTTAATGTGATGTAACATTATGCCCCAAAGCATTTATCAATGTATCATACTTCACTATAACAAAATATGCATATAAATTGAAATTTCACTTTCTGTTTTGACTTCGAGATCATGAAGCTGTAAGTAAAAAAGAATAGAGAGTGTTAGCAATAGAAACCCAGTTAAATTAGGGTATTGCTATATAACGGAATACTATGCAGCTTTAAAAACCCATAATGATTATATCTATGTCTCACTATATATTAATACAGAACATATCTTAAGGTATGTCAGGAGAAAAAGAAACTATAGAATAATGTGTGAGAAAAAGTAAAATTGGAATTTATAAGTGAAAGCTTGATTTTATAAGCAAAATTTCTGAAATACTAAAACATTATATTATACTGCTTTCACACTGCTATAAAGAACTACCTGAAACTGGGTAATTTATAAAGAAAAGAGGTTTAATAGACTCAAAGTTCCACATGGCTGGGGAAGCCTCAGGAAACTTACAATCATGGCGGAAGGCAAAGGGGAAGCAAGGCGTGTCTTACAGGGCAGCAGGGGAGACAGAGAGTAAGGGAGTAACTGCCAAACACTTTTAACCACCAGATCTCATGAGAACTCCCTCACTATCACCAAGAACATCATGGGGGAAACTGCCTCACCTCCTGCCAGGTCACTCCCTCGACCTGTGGGGATTACAATTCTAGGTGAGATTTGGGTGGAGACACAGAGCCAAACCATATCAAATGTCAACAGTCATCACCTTTTGGTGGTAGGGTTGGAAAGTAGGCAGATAAGGCAAGAGCAGGAGAAAGATGTTTACTAAATCACAATTTATAAATCTTGAGTTTTGAAAGATGTGAATATTTTTATATATGTTTGCATGTAATTGTTACTAATATATCATGACAAAACACTTTGAAAATTATAAATTTTCGTAAATAATAACTATAAAGGTACATCTCAATGAAAATGCATCACTTAATTAGATAAATGATGCAGGAATTTTCCCCGTGTGAATAAATATTAGTTATTGCTAGAATGTAGCCAAAATAATTCTATTCCAATCTTATTTTTAATGGTACAGTTTATTTGCTAAGAAACTTCTATACAATACAAGTAGATGGGAAGAGAAAAAATATTGTATAGCTATTTCATCGTTTTTATTTTTCATTCTTTCCAAGTTTTATGCCAGAAATCTTATAATAACTATCATAAAATTAATTTTAACTATCAGATGATAACTAAATTACCTCCTCCCTGTACTTTGTTTAAAGCTAATAACTGGATATTATCTAATTCACAAAATGACTTGTTACCTGGTTATTAGGTATAGAAGCACATAAAAATGTTATAAAAAGTTATCAAAAAACTATTAATGATACCTGTTATTCTTTTAATTTTAAAATTAAATTTAAATGAAATTTAAAATAAAATAAAAATAAAATTATTGTTAATATCAATAACTTTGTCACACATTTTAATTACATTTCAACTTTTCTCACATTTTAAATAAGATTTTTTTTCTAATCTGGGTGTGGAAATTTTATTTAATTTACTTAAGAGTCTGCCATAGGATTTAATCAGAAAAGCCGATCTTTATTATCAGACTCATTAGCCTAATATGATTACTTTGTACTGGAAAAACATCTAACTTGATATTCCTATTCAGACAAGCATACACATTCTCATGACAATGATCCACTTCTGACTTCTAATTCTAAGATAGATAGATAAGGCACAAACCCTGCCAGAGTTTTGTCATCTGGATGAAATGAGTCACATGGCATTGGGCATTTCTTACCAAGGCTTTCTTTGTGTTGCATTTACTGTATTCTCATTCAGGAGCAATGCATTCTTTGACAATAGTCAAGGAATGGAACAGGCAAAGCTTTGAATCAATAAAAAAAATCCCTCCCCCTGCCTCGCCCTGTGTTTTCTCAATTCAGACCATCCCCATACAGACCAAAGTACATTGTTTCTCCTGTCACTCTGCACTCTTTTAATATAAACATATAAGATAGAACCCAATAAAAATACAGCCACCCGAAAAGACAAAATAACACAAAACGGTGTTCCCGTTAAAGCATGAGTTCAGAGTTCACTTACGTGACCCCTTTTTACTCCTCAGATCTGCTCTGAGCCTCCTTCACTGAGACTTTGGACTCCACGGGACACAATTTGAAAAACATTGAGCTACACTGATTTTTTATGGACCTTAAAATCAAACCTGCAGCAACATTAACATTTAGAACGAAGTTGAGAACCTCAAAAGAATTTTTTTTTTTTAATTTTCTGAAGTAGCAGATTCGGCACCAAGAGAGATAGGCAGCCTAGGTTTGAATTGTAGCTTGGGCATTTATGAGTGATATAGATAACTTGAATAATAAATATATTTAGCAAGTTACTGAACCTCTCGAATCTCAGTTAAGCCATCTATGATCACCCTGTTTACAGAATTGTTAGAAAAATTAGCAATAATAGATGCCAATTACCTGACGTGTACTATGTAGCTGATACAAAGTGGGGGCTCAGCAAATAAATATGTGGGGTTTAATAAACTCATGAACTTTTAATTAAGTTATTTTTAGCAAAGCTCTCTTCTGCATCTGTCTTCAACAAACATACCACACTTTTTAAATATAATACCCTTATCTTTGGGACAGAGGACGGGAAAACACATAAGTGCAGATTTTTGGATAGTCCAACAAAGAAAATAATCCCAAGGCAGATGAGTTGGGTCCAAAGAGAAGAGAGTGTTGGATCATTTTTACAAACTTCTAATACTACATCTGATATGTCAGGACACAGAGTTTGTCGCTACAAGTGAGAAAGAGGTGGATGGCTACAGCGAGACACACTGAAACAAAAGTGAATTCTGATAATCCGGAAAGAAAAAGACTACTATAATGTGTAACAAAGGGCCATCATTATATTTCCAAACAGGCAAAAGATTAAACTATTTTCAACATTTTGCTTTTAAGAAATAAAGTGAATCATCTTACAAAATGCTATCATCAAAAGTACTTCATTTTTATAAGTTTTGGCTCTTAAGGTATTCAGTTTCCTCCAGAAAATCCATTTATGGTTTTATACATTTACTGAAAAGTGATACGTGGCATTGTAGTATAGTGCTGAAACGTCGATGTCCTGAAACCACATTGCCTAATTTCAAACACAGTCAGTAGTTGAGTTTAAGCCCTATCTATATCCATCCTTAAGTATGTGACTTTGGGCAAGTTTCTCTTAACCCTGCGAAGGCTTTTACCAATCTGTACAATGGAGTTAATATTAATAAGTAATTTATAGTTTTGCTGTGAGAAATAAGTGACCTGATGTAAGTAAAATGTTTAGTACACTTCCTGGAACAGTACTGATTCAGCAAATATAGAACATTATTAGTATGACCACTACTACTGCTGTCACTGTACTTCAGTGATAGTGGCACTATTGCTAGTACTAGTATTACATGTTAAGTATTTCAATTTCAGTCGTTTTAGGTCACTTACTACTGGTTCCCCAACGATAATACAATTTTCTTTGTAATAGGGTCCATTTATCACTTTTAAAAAAATCTGTCAAATTCCTAGCAGAGTTCTGAACTTTTAATAAGTGTCTCGTAACATTTCTTGACTGACTATGTACATTATAGTTCCGTAAATGTGAATTCATTTACATTTTAACTCAACACTTTAAGAAAACACCCAGCTTCACATTGGTATCTCCATTTACTCAACTCTATGTTGCAAACAATTAATTAGGGATGACATGGCACTGTTTGAGTTTTGGCAGACTATAATCTATAGATTTTAATACAACCGACTGCCTAATTCATCTATGCTGGTCTACATGCCAAGAAAATATACGCAAATTAAAGGATATTTTTTGGTCAAAGAAAATCAGAAAAATGGACCTGCCATTGTGACTTTTGAAGCCAAAATTTTAACTTGAACGGTTTTATTGATGCTTTTATTTATAGTGAGCTTTATTTATATCATAAATACTAAAGAAATAGTATTTTCCACCAAGGATATTCACAGGTATAGCATTAGCCAAGTAAACATGTCATTAGTTGTCGTAATGTGCTCAACATTTTTCAAAGTAATATGAAACAAAAACATTTCTGTTAAAAAATTTGAATTCTGATGTCTAAGCAAATACCATTTTCAATACACAATTTGTCAACTGAAAGCACCCTCTGTAAAGAGATCCGGAAATAATAAACGGTTTCTAAATTAAATCTTTCCTCCTGTTATTTTCACTCAGTACAATCAAAATTAGGGAGTATCTACTATATTCTCTAATTTTAAGAAAATGGGACAATATGCAATAACGTATCTATTCATAGATGTATACATTGCTTTATAGCTTACATAAGAAGCATGGTACAACATTTGGTGTGTGTGCATGCAGACCAGATATAACTACCATAGTTAAACCCATGTAAATTATCTCTTAAAATCTAAATTCAAGTGCACCAAGCAATACTATAGTTAAAATTACATAAATGCAATAGATAGCACCATTGTTCGATCATTTTGTGTCCAGAATTGGTGGGTTCTTGGTCTCACTGACTTCAAGAATGAAGCCGCAGACCCTCGGTGAGTGTTACAGTTCTTACAGGTGGTGCGTCCAGTGTTTCTTCCTTCTGATGTTCAGACGTGTTCAGAGTTTCTTCCTTCTGGGGCGTTCGTGGTCTCGCTGGCTTCGGGAGTGAAGCTGCAGACCTTCACAGTGAATGTCACAACTCAAGATGGCACATCTGAAATTGGTCGTTCCTCCCGTCTGGAGTTGTTTATTTCTCCCGCTGAGTTCGTGGTCTCGCTGACCTCGAGAGTGAAGCTGCAGACCTTCCCGGTGAGTGTTACAGTTCATAAAAGAAGTTTGAACCCAAACAGTGAGCAGCAGCAAAACTTATTGCAAAAAGCAAAAGAACACAGCTTCCACAGGCTTGAAGGCAATCCAGCAGGTTGCCACTGCTGGCTTGGGTAGCCTGCTTTTATTCTCTTATCTGACCCCACCCACATCCTGCTGATTGGTCCATTTTACAGAGAGCTGATTGGTCCATTTTACAGAGAGCTGATTGGTCTGTTTTCACAGGGTGCTGATTGGTGTATTTACAATCCCTGAGCTAGACACAGAGTGCCGATTGGTGCATTTACAATCCTCTAGCTAGACATAAACGTTCTCCAAGTCCCCACTAGATTAGCTAGACACAGAGCACTGATTGGTGTGGTTACAAACCTTGAGCTAGACAGAGTGCTGATTGGTGCATCCACAATCCTCTAGCTAGACACAAAAGTTCTCTAAGACCCCACCTGACTCAGGAGCCCAGCTGGCTTCGCCTAGTGGATCCCCTGACACCGCGGACGCTGCAGGCAGAGCTGCCTGTCAGTCCTGCACCGCGCGCATGCACACCTCAGCCCTTGGGCGGTCGATGGGACCAAACGCTGCAGAGCAGGGGGTGGCTCCTGTCGGGGAGGCTTGGGCCCGCAGGAGTCCACGGGAGGGGTGGGGGAGAGCTCGGGCATGGCAGGCTGCAGGTCCCGAGCCCTGCCCTGCGGGGAGGTGGCTGACGCCCGGTGAGAATTCAAGTGTGGCACTGGTGGGCCGGCAGTGTTGGGGGACCTGGTGCCCCCTCTGCAGCTGCTGGCCCGAGTGCTAAGCCCCTCACTGCCTGGGGCCTGTGGCGCCAGCTGGCCACTCCGAAGGCGGGCCTGCCGAGCCCACACCCACCCTTGCACTGGCCCGTGAGCACCACGCGCAGCCCCGGTTCCTGCCCGTGCCTCTTCCTCCACATCTCCCAGCAAGCAGAGGGAGCCGGCTCTGGCCTAGGCCAGCCCAGAGAAGGGCTCCCACAGTGCAGCGGTAGGCTGAAGGGCTCCTCAAGCATGGCCAGAGTGGACACCGTGGCCTGAGGAGGTGCGGAGAGCGAGCGAGGGCTGCTAGCACGTTGTCACCTCTCAATTAGATAGATAGATTGAGAGAGAGAGAGAATAGATTGATGGAGATACAGAGCCAGACAGACTTCAGTAGCTAATTTAATTATTATTCAATAACAGCCCACTTCCTCATGTCCTCTCTTCACCCTCCCCAAATTCCTTAATTTATTTTTATCGTTCTGAATACACCGTGAAGCAATAAATAATCAGGCATACAAATACAGGTTTTGATTGTGTTAATTTTATTATAAACAAAATAGCCCTGGAAAAACTAGATTAGATTTTTTTTACAAAAGAAAGTGCAAAGAGTAGAAAGAAAATTAATAAAGAAATCAGAAAGAGATGTGAAAAGAACTAGCACCTGCTTTTCATAAGCTAAAATGAATTATTTGATACAGTGACAGACATTTATTGCCACTCCAATATGTATTCCACTCTACTTGATCTGTTTAGGTCAATAAATGTATTTAAAGAAAAAAAAACTAGTTAAATTTTACAATCTTCTTTGCAGCTAGGCTAGGAAAAGCCAAGTCCTGATCAATTAGATGTCAGTGGGAGGGGACAGGTAAGCAGGCGGGAGCTCCCAGGAGGGAGAAAAGGCAAAGAAGAGACTCAACTGATGTATCGCTTTTCCCTGTTGACCGTATTGCTCCTCCTGCCTAGAATGAAGCTGAAGGCATAGCAGCCATCATGTCCCCACAGCATGAGTATAAAGATGGATGCTGCGTGATTAGACTGGCTAATGCCTATTAAAAATGCATATATTTTAGAAGGATATTTGTGAAGAAAACAGAGCCTCCTATATATATAAAAACATACATAATTAATAGACATAGCCAGTCTAATCATTCAGCATCCCACTAAATAAGTTACCTGGATACCATGTGCTCCTTCCCTCCCAAAAAGATGTAAATTCAGGGAGTCTTCTGTGGATGGGAGACTAAGAACAAATACATTTTAGGCTGCCAAAGGCCTGCGTGAAACACAACATGATCAGATTACAAGAGTCAGGAAGAATCACCTAGAAACGACTTGTTCTCTCTGAAAATGCTAAACTTAATTTTATAAGTCATAGTACGCTGGCAGAAAACATAATCCACTTTTGCTTAAGTAGAAATGGCTTTATTACAGCATATTAAGTGGCTTATAGAATTGTTGGGGAGGTTGAAGAAACAAAATTTAATTTGAATTTGCAGAATGACTTTAAACTACATCACAAATTTGAGCCACTGATACTGAGTTCCAATCCAAAATATGCGCTGGGGATGGAAATCCAGTGAGATAAAAATTTAAGGTGCATTCACCGTCCAAACTGTGCAAGTCCCACTGGGTAAGCTCCCCCTTAAATTTAGTAGCCTAGGTTCCTCATATGCTTCAACCTGGTTCCAATCCTAACGTCTATGAAACTAACAGAATGAGAGGGACTGGATTCAGAGCAGACATCAATAGTAGAACTAGAAAATAAAATTAAAAATGGCTAAAACAGTCTCAATGTTGTGTTTGGGGTGAGGGATGGGAGACATCCTTCTAAGTGTTCAATATTTTTTATTATTGCTCAAAATGTGTGTTTTTTTAAAAGTAAGTGTTATTGTGTATTTTGAGGTTTACAACATATTACAGGAGATACATGGATAATAAATTGTTACTAGAATGAAACAAATTAACATATCTATCATCTCACATGGTTACTTTGTGTGTATGTGACAAAAGCAGCAAAAATCTACTTATTCAACAAAAAACTCTAATATAATATAATTTTATTAACTATAGTCCTTATGTTATATTATAGCATTATTCCTAATATCCAAGATAGGGAAACAACCTAAGTGTCTGTCGACAGAAAAATAGCTAAAGAAAATGTGTGATGTGTGTGGGGGTGTGGGGGTATGAAATGTATGGAATATTATTCAACCTTTATTGCTGTCGTTTGTTTGTTTGTTTAGAGATGGGATCTCGCTGTATTGCCCAGGCTGGTCTTGAACTCCTGCGCTCAAGAGATCCTTCCACTTCAGCTTCCCAAAGTGCTGGGATTATAGGCATGAGCTACTGCACCCTGCCAATTCAACCTTTAAAAAAGAAATTCGGCCGGGCACCGTGGCTCACGCCTGTAATCCCAGCACTCTGGGAGGCCGAGGTGGGCGGATCACGAGGTCAGGAGATCGAGACCATCCTGGCTAACATGGTAAAACTCCGTCGCTACTAAAAATTACAAAAAATTAGCTGGGCATAGTGGCGGGCGCCTGTAGTTCCTGCTCCTCAGGAGGCTGAAGCAGAGAATGGCGTGAACCCAGGGGGCGGAGCTTGCAGTGAGCCCAGATCGTGCCATTACACTCCAGCCTGGGTGACAGAGCGAGACTCCGTCTCAAAACAAAAACAAAAAAAAAAAAAAAAGAGAGATTCTACCATTTGCCACAACATGGATGGACCTAGAAAAAATTATAAGTGAAATAAGTCAGATACAGAAAAAAAATTACTGCATGATCTCACTTATATGTAGAATCTAAAAAAAAAGAAAAAAGAAAAGAAAAAGGTCAAATATGCAGAGATAGAGAATTAAAAAATGGTTACCAGGATGAGGGTGGGAGGAGGAAATGGAGAAGTAGTTCAAAGGACATAAAGCAGCAGATGTGTAGGATGAGTAAGCTTGCAGATCTAATGTTCAATGTTATTTTTAAGGGAAAAGTTTTGACCACTTTAATCAGTGCCACCGAAGTAACTCCGGCTGTGTGTAACAAAAGCTCCTGATGACCTGCATCACATCTTCTCAGTCTACAATGCCAAGCCGCTGCTGTTGTGCATAATTCCATGTGATCTCAGACTCACCTGGAACTCAAGACTTCTCACCTCAAATATGTGCTTTGCACTTCTTGCCCTGGGGCATTCTCAAAAGCCACAGCAGCCAACAAAGGCAGCCTTAAGTGCAGGGAGCTAACCACCCCAGGGGCATTTCTCTGCTAAGCAAGAAAAGGAGCTGGTGGATAAATGCTCCAGCCAGAACTTCTCAAACTATTTGTATGAAAAACCAGCTTCCTTTCTCCTTATCTTCCTTCCTTCCTTCCTTCCTTCCTTCCCTTTTCTTCCTTCCAAGTTTTTAACCTATATGGAACCCATACTAACACTTTTGTAAAATCACACACTTACATGATGCAGCAATGTCAGATTGCTATAAGAGATTCTCAAAGCCGACTCTGACTTTCTGAACTTGGTCTTGTGACTGGTGACAAACGTTCTGGGAACAGACACTGGTCCACAGAGTACACTCTAAGAAGCACTGCTTTCACCTTTGTCCTTCAGGACTGCAATTCAGGAGGCATTCTTTACACTTCTCGGGAGATTCTGGCCAAAAGAAACGTTGTTTCCCACATTAATATACATTCTTATTTTGACTTTTCCTCCTTCCTCACTCTTCCAGCTTGTTCACTCCTGCTTCCTGTATCCCTACACCCTAAATAAGCAACCTGCAGCAATAAAGTTCTTGCCTCAGGCTCTGCATCCTGGGAACCCAAACAAAAACACCAGGATGGCAACAGTTCTGGAATCAGAAGACTGATACGGGGGAAGCTGTGAAATAGAGATAGTGCATCCATGTAAAAAGAGGAACAAAAACTACAAACAGACCATCCTCAAAGTAACAGGGGAAAGGCTGCTCATCACGTTCCTCACTTCTAAAATGAAGGAAACAAATTATTGACCCTTCCTGGGACTTCTGCACTCTCTTGAGAGTTAGATCAAGATATAAGTCATTTTCATCTGTTATTTCGTATTATTCTCTATTTGTATGTGAAACGGTATGGATAAAAATCTGGTTAGACATATTTACCACAAGAACATGAAAAATCTTACTAAAACCTATAGATCTTGTCATTATGTTTCTAAACCTCTCTTTGCCTAAATTCTCTCATCTATGACAATGCGTTAGATTTTAGAATAAACTTGATATACATCTTACTACAACTAAAATAGAATCCAAATAAAGCATTTGGTAAATTACCCAGCACAAATTAGGTATTATTAAATAATTATCATTTTCTCTCTCATGACCCTCTTTTTCCACTCATTATGTTCCTGCCACTTTGGTTTTCTCCCTGTTCCTCAGCCCCCAAGTTCTTTCCTGGTCCTGTACATGCCTAGAATGTTCTGTACCTTCTAACATCTCACACTCCCCATTAGTGCTAAGTTAACTTATGCTCATCCTTATGTGAGCATACTCATGACTTCTTCAAAGAAGTATTTTTGACACCTTAATCTAAGTCTACCATTAGAGACTTATTCTTCCCTATACTTTTTCTATAACACGCAATTGCAATTCAGAAACTATTTTGTTTTTCTGATTGTCATTCTGTTCTCCATCGTCTATACTGAAGGAACTTGTTCAGTACTTCTGCCTCATATAATGGCATATAATTGGTACCCACACATATGCACTGTGTAGACAGATGTTAACATTGGGCTTTTTCTGTCTCTATCTTATATGAGGCTACATAATGCCTAGAACAAAATTACATTGAAAATAAGCCCACCTATAAATGTGATTTGCTGGATTAACTAAACAGAACTTGCAAAGGTAGTGTTCTAAGAGAAATTTGTGATTCTTGCCTAACAGCCATATGAAAAATCTAAATGGAATATTGGAAGAGAATATTCTTATAGGCTTAAGCGTCTTATAGGCTTAAGCCTATAAAAAGAGCTTCAAGAACACCCCTGAAATAACTGATAGGTGTTCCATAAAGTTTGAGGCACACAAGACTGTAGTCTGAAACACACCAGGGAAATCAAACTGCAAGAAGCTGGCTACCAGACTGGGCTGTGTTGAGAGTGTGAATAAATGACTATTTCTTGTAGGACAGAGGGAGAACTACAAGTTGAGATCCAGGACGTAATCATGTTTACATTCTTTGCAAAAGGACTTCCTAGAGTGATGATGTGACCCTAACAAAAAGGGGAGACCCCTGATACGCAGGGCATAGCGCATAACTAGAGGAGATAAATAATCCACATCACAAGAGGTTTGGGTAAATGTTCCAGTGGGAAATGTCAGAGGAGGCAATTAGAGTGTTTTATAAGTGAATAATTCCAGTGAGATTTTTCCTCTCTCTGGCATCTCCTTCCTACCCTTGCCTAACCTCTAATCCTAGAAGAAACAAGTAGTCTAGTGGTGAGAGTGTGGGAGAGGAAAGAGGAGAAGCTAAAACGGGAAGCCTCTCTTTCCAAAACACTGCAGGTTCCAGCCTGAGGCAGATTCTAGCTGAGGAAACATTAATTTCCTATTAAGTTCAGATTTCTAATTTTATATTGGAGTGAAAACAATAGTTACAAAATGTCAAGAGAATTTTTTAATTATGTGAAAGTGACTAGAAATGTCACAAATGTATCTCAAAATTTTATTCAGGATATGAGGAAGAAGAAGTCCAACAGAATGGGTTTTAACAGTTGTAATGGAGTGAAGCTGGAGAGACATTCTTTTCTTTGGAGTTTCTATAAAGTTTATTCATGTATTGCCTCCGGCATTCAAGGAAATTTCTGCCAAGATACTAGCTGAACACACGCTAAAGGAACTGACAGTTAAATGACCATATGCGAGCGAAGTACTCTTTTAACATAATGGTTACGTTTGAATAAATGATAGACTGAGCAGAAATAGTCCTATTATCAAATGTACATTTTAACAACTTATTGATGAATAAACGTACTGCATGGGATGTTAAACGGCAATCAGCTTTTCCTTTGTGCTTTAAAATCACGTAGAAAAGTTAACTAAATTGATTATTTTTTGTGTGTTATAAGATAATCAACTGCTACATTCACTCCACTAATGACACTGAAAATTTGTGAGGCACTAAAATGTATGCTTATAAGCAGAATAACTTGACTATCTAACTTTTGTCTAGTTTATTATCCGTGGCATACCACATAGATCTAGAAAAATATTGTAAGGTTCATCGAAGTTTTAAACAATTATGAAATAGCAATACCCACTACATAGTTTAAATATTTTAAGCAACATCTTTAATCACCTCTTTATAATTTATGGAACAGACTGTAAAATCATTACAGATGTGAATTAATAATTAATATGTAATATTATCTCCTTATAAATATATATTATAGATGCATTAAAATGCTTTGCTTGCAAGGTGAATAATAAAGTTTCTTTTATGACTGCTACATACATTATAGTTTTGTTGTAAACTTGTGTTTCACACTTAGTTTTCCAGGCCAGATGATTGCTATCTCACATTAATTTAAAACTGTGATAACTACCCTTTGGATTATGCAGATAATTTCTCTGCAGTATTACTTGTTAGCACTATTCACAAATATTCAAGTTTTCCTTCCAGATATATGGCAAGATTTCATTTTCCTGCTTCCTTTGAGGATAAGCATGGTCCTGTGACTTTCTTTGCCCAAGAAAGTGGAATCAGTGTTATCACTTCCAAGTGGAAGTTTTAGAGTCCTGTGAGCTTAGAAGCAAATGTCAAGATGTAACTCCTGTCAACCTGGAACTGGGAACTTAGAATTCATGCCCATCCATTTGAGTCACGTAGCATGAGTGAAAAATAAATACTCTTGTACTTAGAGCAATTTGGACATTGTTTATTGCTGCAGTATAAGCTAGATTAGGAAGTGGCAAACATTTTCTGTAAACGGCCAGATAATAAGTATTTTAATCTTTGCAGGCTATAACATCTCTATTGCAATTGTGTCCAGAGTTTGTTCCTTCCAGTGGGTTCATGCTCTTGCAGACTTCAAGAATGAAGCCGCGGACCCTCGCAGTGACTGTTACAGTTCTTAAAGGTAGTGCGGACCCAAAGAGTGAGCAGCAGCAAGATTTATTGTGAAGAGCGAAAGAACAAAGCTTCCATAGCATGGAAGGGGACCCAAACAGGTTGCCCCTGCTGGCTGGGGTGGCCAGCTTTTATTCCCTTATTTGTCGCAGCCCATGTCCTGCTGATTGGTCCATTTTACAGGGTGCTGATTGGTCCATTTTATATAGTGCTGATTGGTTCATTTTACAAACCTCTAGTTAGCTATGGAGCACTGATTGGTGCATTTTCACAGAGCACTGATTGGTGCATTTTACAAACCTCTAGCTAGCTACAGAGTGCTGATTGGTGCGTTTTTACAGAGTACTGATTGGTGCATTTTACAAATCTCTTGTAAAACAGAAAAGTTCTCCAAGTCCCCCACTCAACCCAGGAAGTCCAGCTGGCTTCACCTCTCATGGTTACTCAATGCTGTCACTGTAAAGTGAATGCAGCTCTAGAAGGAAAAAAGTAAAGGACTAGGCATTACTGTGTTCCAATAAAACTTTATTTACAAAAACAGTTGAAGTTAGTGAATCAGAATTTGTCTGTGGAGCCCTAGTTTGCCAATCCCTTGTCTAGCTTATTCAGACATAGTCACACAATGGAGTGATGGAAAGTTCATGAAGATAAACATCAAATCATGTATTTTAATTGATTATCCTGATGTTTTATATTTTAGAATTTAAACTGATACTTCGAAGAAGTTTTAAAGTTCTTTGTGGTTTTCATTTTCCATGTATTTTCTAAACAGTATTTATGTTTAAATGAGGTAAAATAGAAACATGTTTTTACATCCTTGAATTGAAATATTCAAATATTTCTCCTTTTGCTTAGTCTAAATATAAATATCTTGACAAGGTTTGGGCAACATTGCTTCATATTTCCACTATTCAATTATAGGAAAATAAACTATTGCAATATGTCAGTCTTTAAGTATGGTTGGATGAAGATGCAAATACAAACTTGTTTGAATTATCAAAAAACAAAAAAATTTCTCCACCCAGAAAGAAGTGTCTCCATTCTAAAACTCAGTGGTGTTACATAGGTGAGAATATGGCTAGAAATATCAAGGGTAGGTTTATTTCATTTATTTAAACACATAGCTTAAAAACTAAGCTGAGTCCTGCAAAAAAAAGCAACATTTTTCTCTACATGTAGGTTTCTTTACACATAAATTGCCAAATTTAAAGTTGGAGATCAATGCAGTGTTGGGATTCCTTCGGACCTGTGCTATAGTATATATTAACATTTTAATACATAATACTACATCTGCATATATTCATACTTAAACATGTTCTTCACACACAAACACAAGTATATATAGTAAAATGGCTAGAAAGGAGAATATTTGAGAAAGCATAATTTCTATCCAAGGGAACTATAATCTCTAAGTGATTTTACTCAAAAAAATAACATCTAAATTCTTATTCTTTGTAACTTACAATGATTTTTTTGTTTTGTGTCGAGACAGGGTCTTGCTCTGTGCCCAAGCTGGAGTGCAGTGGCACGATCACAGCTCACTGCAATCTTGCCCTCCAGGCTCAAGCAATCCTCCCACTTAGTCTCCCAAGCAGCTGAGACTACAGGCATGCATCACCATGCCTGGCTAATTTTTTATTTTTTGTAGACATGGGTTCTCCCTAATGGAGGAAGCTTGGTTTGAACCAGGTTGGTTTGAACCCCTGAGCTCAAGTGCTTCTCCTGTCTTGGCCTCCGAAAGTGCTGGGATTACAGGAATGAACCATGGCACCCAGCTTACAATTATTTTTATTTTAATAAAATGTGTTCATATTCCTCATTCTTTTTTCAGAGTAACTTCTTCATCAAAATTTAAAATAAAAAAAGTAAAAGTGGTAAAGCGTATGTGAAGTATTTGGGTGTTAATGTAATAAATAATTACATATTTCAGTGAACATACTACTTTTTGGCTGTTAGCTATTATACCTGTAGTGTCATTATGTTTTATTCTACACAATTCAATGAATGAATTTTTGAAACGGCAAGTTGTGTTAATTCCTTTGGATTCATTACTTTTTTTCATGAAATAGCCTTTCAGCCTTGGAATTATTAGTATAGTGGATTCTTATACTACTAAAGGTGTTGCTGAATTGTCTGGCTTACAAGAATACTCATTTAATTAAATTTTTTTTCCATTCATAAATGATTGTTAAAATTAGGTCAAATTATACACCAAATGCATTCCAAAGTTCCTAATTTTCATTCGGGTAGTTGTGAGTAGAGCTTAACAAAAGCATCTCAAAGCATTGAACTTTCTTCCACGATGTGTTTGTGTGTTTGTGTGTTCGTGTGTATGTGTGTGTGTGTATAAATGTAACCTTCTAAGCATGTAAAATATGCACTTGCTCTGATTTTCCAGGTTCTCCCTGAAAGAAATATTTAGAGTTTGGTACTAAAACCATCAACATTGTGGATTTTAATGGAAATGTTGCCCAGCCTTTCATGTACTGCTCTAAATAATTAAAGATTATAAAATTCTTCGTTTGGTTTTTACCATGTAGATACATTTATTCTAACAAGCAGAACATTATATAACGTAGCCCAAATTAACAAAATGCAAAGAATATCATCTCAGCAGGAACCCTGGAACATGAAATGGATTTCCATCGCTGGAATTTTTGTTACAGCTCATGTGGGTTCTGTCTATATACTGTAGCAGTAACATTTATGTGCCCAATTCTCTGGCTTAATCTTACAGTTTTTCTGTATGAGAGGGGGAAAAGACTCTACAAATAAGCTCTGTGTATGAATTACTGTTGTTTTATTTTCTTTTGAAACTTTTCCCCCATGGGCTTGTTTTGTAATTAAAATAATGTTACTTACAGGGAGGTCTTGAGATTTTGCCCCATCTTTTTTATATTTTAGAAAAATGTCTTTGTTTCTGAGTAGTTGAGAAATCCTCATGACCTGGATTTATATAATTACGTCATTAGAAGCGTTATTAATTTACTTAAAACATAGCATTCTAGATTGAAAAGATAATATGAAAAACTATTATATGTATTCATTTTTAAACTACATGTTCAAATCCATAAAATATCTATTGACTCTCTGCTATTAAAAAGATAGTTCCCCTACACTTCCTCTTACTTTTCCTAATAGTTCCTGTTTTCATTAATTATATTTTAAAATACAATATAATGTATTTGTGTTTGTATATTATATAAGTGAAGGCTTATCACTTCACTTCAGTTACCACAATTTCCATAATCCTGTTTTAGCTACTACTTAAATTAATTCAATAAACTCCACTAGTTCAATTTATATGGCTTCTCCTTTTCTGGATTCTTTATTTGATTCATCTCTTGGTTAACAGATGTTGTTGTCAAGTAGTTCTTTTCAAGAAACATACAGAGGTTCCTTCTAATCCTTCCACACTTGAAGACATTTGCTTTTTTTTTTTTTTGAGACGGAGTCTCGCTCTGTGGCCCAGGCTAGAGTGCAGTGGCACAATCTCAGCTCACTGCAAGCTCCGCCTCCCGGGTTCACGCCATTCTCCTGCCTCAGCCTCTCCGAGTAGCTGGGACTACAGGCGCCCGCCACCACGCCCAGATAATTTTTTTGTATTTTTTTTAGTAGAGACGGGGTTTCACCATGGTCTCGATCTCCTGACCTCGTGATCCGCCTGCCTCGGCCTCCCAAAGTGCTGGGATTACAAGCGTGAGCCACCGCGCCCGGCCTGCTTCTTATCCTTTATGTCTGAGGTGCAACAACTGGAAAATTACTGAGGGAAATTTTTCTCCCCTGAAAAATTTATATATGTTGCTCTGATATTTTCTGGTATTAAGTACTGCTGTGTAGTTTTGGTAAGTTTAAGTTTTTCCTGTTGACCTATTTTGTTTCATATTGTTTTCTCCATGTATTTCTTTCTTCATTATTAAAGTTGAATAACTTTCCTGGCCTCCTTTTGATCTGCAGATTCAAGTATTCCTTTATTTCAAGAATATTTCCTTAAGGAAAATTTTATTGTTATCTGTTCTATTTGCTCTGCTATCTTCTTTATCAATTGTAGTTTCCAATTTATCTCCCATATACCTTTTTTTTTTTTTTTGAGACGGAGTCTTGCTCTGTCTCCCAGGCTGGAGGCTGGAGTGCAGTGGTGCGATCTTGGCTCACTGCAAGCTCCGCCTCCCGGGTTCATGCCATTCTCCTGCCTCAGCCTCCCAAGTAACTGGGACTACAGGCGCCCGCCACCACGCCTAGCTAATTTTTTGTGTTTTTTAGTAGAGACGGGGTTTCACCGTGTTAGCCAGGATGTTCTCGATCTCCTGACCTTGTGATTTGCCTGCCTCGGCTTCCGAAAGTGCTGGGATTATAGGCGTGAGCCACTGCTCCCGGCCCCGTATCTTTATCTTCTCTATTAGTATTTTTATATCTTCCTTATTCTAAGTTTTGTTTTATGATCTTGCTGATCTTCACCGTTCTGAAAAATTTATTTTATTGCATCCAATATTTTCTTCCAGCATTATTTATGTTTCTCTTTCATTTCTTTTCTGAGTTTTGCCACCATTTTCCCCTTTTATTTTCTTTTTTGATTTTTTAAATTGTGTTAACTTCATCTTTGAACTCCTGTATCTCTTCTTTGAGCTGTTAATTTGAGGTAAATCACATCGCCTACAATTGATTTTAAAACATGGAATATTTCTTGCCAGAATATTCCTTTTACTCCTTGGATAAATTATTTTATAATTTATATGTTTATTTCTTATTTGTCTTCTCCACCTTTTCCTTATTTTCGTTTCTTCTTTAAAATTTTGATGCTTTGCAGTGTATTGGGTGGCACCCACTAAGAACTACTCTAGGTATTACAAATAGCAGATTTCAGTAAAAAATGTGTTGGAAGAACAGAAGGAGTGAGTAGATGGGTGATTGCAATGCTGCACAGAGATCACTAACTAGAGGAAGCCATTCACACCTATAGGACTAAAGAGGCAAACAGGAGATAATAGTATTACCTAGAGCCCATAAGTGTGCACACCACTGAAGCTGCTGGAGTGACAGTTCTGCCACTGCTGTAACTGGAATTCCCACTGTTGCTGTCAGTCACTCATTGAAGTTGCCCACCACAGTATTTTTGCAAACCCCTTCATTGAAGGAGGACCCAGTCACCTGCAAAATAGCATTTGCCAGAACAAAAATAATAGAAAAAAATAGTTATTTCTTCTTGCCTTTTTATGTCCTATCAATATCTCTTATTGGAAGATCTTAAGTGGAACCCAGCTAACAGGAGTCTATGACCTTCTTAGTCCTTGGAAATACAAGGGAGAGTATAGAAGGACAAAGGATGGCTGAGATCCAAAAAGCAAAAGCTGGCATATACAGTATCCATACATAATTTCAGTGCTTGTTCCCTTCTGATTAATGCATATGTTTGATGAGCATAATGTGGGGTGAATTAAGAGATTATCAGCAGATGTACATTGTAGCCATGGTGCAGGATTTCAGGATTCTCCTTTTGGAACATTTTCTCACCAAAGTTGCTGTTTCTCTTTCACCTATATATTTCTTCTGATTTTTTCCTCCAAAGAGGTTAGTGTCTTTCAATTAGGATCACTTCAGTCACAAGCATTTTTGTTTGAAATTTGATCATAACTCCCTCTCCCTCCCTTCCCCATTTTCCTTCTGCAAAAAAGGCTGTCATTGTGGCAGGGAAAACTAGTGTTTACCAAATATCCACATACTTCGTCACATCCCCAGTCTCCCTTGCAGATAGGATAAAAGCCACATGGCTCTTTATGGAGATTGAATTGTGAACAGAAGTGATATGTCTCACTTGCCCTGGAAGACCCACTCCTGATGGCAAATATAAAAATGGAAAAGAGTTGTCTGAGCTGTACCAGACTTCATACAAGCAAAACAATCAAGTCACTGATGTCACTGATAGTTTTGTGCTTATCAATATTAATTGCCTTGACTAGTCAGAGACATTAGAGAGGACATGATAGGTTCACACCACGTAGCTCCTCTTCCAGCTCCATCATTCTTTCTATTCCATAGGCTCCAACTGGGCTTGACAAGAATAATTTTTGTGTTATCTCATGAATCACTCACACCCCTGGATTTCATTATTCAAATACATATATATTTTTTTTTCAGACAATTTTAGGAAAATATATTTCCTACTCTAGGTTTGAGAAAGATGTGTCAACTTTTAGCAACTTCCTTAACATTCAAATTTAATAATATTATATTATGCAATTATACACTCCAGGTTTTGTTTTGCAATTTGAGCTGTATCCTTGTATCATTGAAATACCATTTTATCCATTTTAACTTTTTATTTGTTTGGAGAAATGTTTTTAGTGAATGTAAATGACAATTTTTTTTCTCTACCGTTTATTTATAACTCTTCTGCAAGTCCTACTGAAACTTTCCATGCAATATGGCATAGAATGGACCATGTCAGTTCACACAAATGGCTTTCTTTGCCCCTTTCCCTTTCCACCTTTTCCCAATATAAGTTAAATGAGGCTAGATAAACAGACACATGACATTCACCCAAAATTATGATAAAATTGTGCATAATACTTGGAATAGTTATTTGAGCACATGAATAAACAATAAATACCCTTCAAAAATTGGGGTTATATATATATAAATTTTTTTTTTTTTTTTTTGAGATGGAGTTTCACTCTTGTTGCCCAGGCTGGAGTGCAATGGCGCTATCTCAGCTCACTGCAACCTCTGCCTCCCCGGTTCAAGCGATTCTCCTGCCTCAGCCTCCTGAGCAGCTGGGATTACATGCATGTGCCACCACACGCAGCTAATTTTGTATTTTTAGTAGAGACGGGGTTTCTCCACGTTGGTCAGACTGGTCTCAAACTCCTGATCTCAGGTGATCCACTCGCCTCAGCCTCCCAAAGTGCTGGGATTACAGGCATAAGCCACCATGCCCAGCCCAGTAAAATATATTTTTAACTTCAACTTTCCTTCTGATCTTAAGAGTATTCAAATCTACTATGCTTGTAAACTCTTTTTATAACACATATGCTCACTGCTTAGAGTCTAACACTCCTTTTCTCCATTTCTAGCTCCTATTTCCTTTTTTTATATAAACAGTGTTTTTATTTTGGGGTAGCTTTTAACGAAATATGCAGACAGAAAATAAAAGACCCCAGGTCTCTATGAACAATTTAACAACAAATAATAACTGTAAACGGGTAAGAGTTGTTTGAACAGCATTTCTCCTCTAGATATAGTGAGTTTCATTTAATCAGATTATGACAAGCCATTTTTTCCAACGGTTCATTGCTACATCAATGTTATGTAATTACATTTCTAGTGCAATTTTTTTTCAGTTTTTGTATAGATTGGATAAAAGATTAAAAGCAGAATGGAAACCTAATAAAACAAGACGCACTAAGAACAAATATGAATATATCACTTAGGGAAACTTGCTTTGGCTTATCCATATCTCATTTAGTACTTTGAAATTTTTTACACTAAATATTAAATATTTTAACTCCCATCACTACCACCGACAGACATCCTCATATTTTTTTATTCTCAGCTAAGATTAACTCTAGCCACTTTTTGAGCACCCACTACTGGGGCAATATCAATGAGACAAGCTTCCAAAATGTTCATCTCTTCTCGGCCCAAGATTTCTTTGTCAACACCACCCTGTAATTCATCCTGCTCCTACTATTGTTATTACTGTTACTTTTTTTGCTGTTATATCACTACTGTACTACTATTCCTATTGTTATTAAATTCTCTGATGAATTTAGCAAAAGCTGTTCTGGTGAAATGATGGAATAGAACCCAAATCATAGTGGACTGGGAGGCGCTAAAAATTGAGAAAATGGTGAACACAAGTAAAAAAGTCATTCTTTTGAGAAGATTGGCTGAAAATGAGAAAAGAGGCATGATGAGCAGCAATGAGGTCCTGTGTGATTGATTTGTGATTATTTTTAAGTAAAAGGTACTTGAGCAGGTTTAAAAATAAGAAGTCGGTGGGGCGCAGTGGCTCACACCTGTAATCCCAGCTCTTAGGGAGGCCGAGGTGGGCAGATCACTTGAAGCCAGGAATTTGAGACCAGTCTGGCCAATATAGTAAAACCCCATCTCTACTAAAAATACAACTAACTGGGTGTGGTGGCACGTGCCGGTAATCTCAGATACTTGGGAGGCTGAGGCATGAGAATGGCTTGAACCCGGGAGGTGAATGTTGCAGTGAGCCGAGATTGGGCCACTGCACTCCAGCCTGGACTACAAAGGGAGATTCTGTCTCAACAAAAAAAAAAAAAAAAAAGAAGAGAGAGGATTCCCTTGAGAAAGGGAAGGTGAATATATAGAAGAGAGAAGGGAAGAATAAAAGGTAAAGCTTCTGAAAAGGAAGGAATAAGATGGATCCAATGCTGGGAAGAAGGAATTATCATTAGAAATTTGGGTGAAAGCTCTCAGTTTTTTCTAGTCAGAAGAAGGAAAGAAATAATGCAAATGTAGCAATTCTCTGATTTGGCAGAGGTGAGTGGAAGGATTTGCTATAGGAGGTTGTGTTATCTGCTGAAAGTGACAAGGTGGAGGCAGTGCTTAGGGTGTTTAAAGAGGATGAACAAGGTACAAAAATGGCCATAAAAAGGAGCTAAGCAGATATTTCACCAGAGATAAAAGAGAATAGCCAAGGAGTTATCAAACATTCATTTGAGGCTGGGCGCTGTGGCTCACGCCTGTAATCCCAGCACTTTGGGAGGCTGAGGTGGGCGGATCACGAGGTCAGGAGATCGAGACCATCTTGGCTAACACGGTGAAACCCAGTCTCTACTAAAAATACAAAAAATTAGCCGGGCGTGGTGGCGGGCGCCTGTAGTCCCAGCTACTCGGTAGGCTGAGGCACGAGAATGGCGTGAACCCGGGAGGCGGAGCTTGCAGTGATCCGAGATCGCGCCGCTGCACTCCAGCCTGGGCGACAGAGCCAGACTCTGTCTCAAAACAAAAACAAAACAAACAAACAAACATTAATTTGAATGCAGTGATTGCAAATCAGTAGTGGAACACAGGTGACCTCTGGTGCGACTTTCTCCAGGACTACTCCAGCACCAGCATTGAGAATTGGCTGTTAGGAAGAATGGGTTTTACTAGGAGGTTTAAAGTAATTAAAAAGGTATGTTTGTAATTACAAAGGATTATTAAAATGACAGAGTATAAAACCTGAGCTGGATGATGAGACAAAGAAATGACTGGGAAAAGTAGAGAGATTAACACACTGCAGTCTCCGAAGAGGTAGATATAACTAAAGTTGTAGAATAGTTCGTTCCTGATTATCTTAATTAAATAGAAAATGATATTGTCTACGAAGAATGTGGCTGGATATATAACTTGGACCATCTTTGTAAGGTACAGGCTATCTCTTTTTATACATGAAATATGTTTTTTGAGAGTGAAATTCACAATTTCACACCAAAGTTTGCATTTGTTTTTGTAAGGAGAAGGCATTAAGGAATTGTTCTTTAAATGTACTAAAATGCATAGTCTCAAATGCATATTTCCTAAACAAAAGCATACAGCTATTTGCTGAAGTAATTACTAGTTCAAGTTGGGTGGCCTGATGCTTTTCATCTGAAAGTTACAACCAGCTCTGATTCTGTACATCAAATGAAATTTGGTATGGGTATATACACATACATATGGATAACTAATTAACATTATTTATGAAGCCACAATAGTATGCATTCCTTTATAATAAAAGGCACAATTCACTGTTTTATAGAAGAACAAAAATAAACACAAGGGAGACATTTATCCCCAAGTTTAACTTCTTTGTATAATTTGAAAATGTCCAAGATTACTTTTGTTTTATTTCTAAATACCCATGGGCTTCTTGAATATAGTTAATAATAGTTTTCTGAAAAGTGATTACATTCCTTTAACGGTAATACATGATGGAAGAAAATATCAAATGGAGGTTGTACTATCATAACTCATGAATAGATCATGAAAATATTTAAGATTGATGGTTTGATAAACTTTTAAAAATAACTAAGGTCCATTCTAATTTAAATATATTAGCTCTGTTAGAAAGAAAAGCTGAGATGGGATAATAAAAATGAGTCATTTCTAGGTACGTTATGAGACAATTTTACTTTGTATTCTAGTCTATCAGGTACTCCTTACTGAAACATCTGGAAAGCAGCCTAGAAAATTCAACCATAAAGTATTTTGTCTTCTATCAATAGAATGCGTTTGTCCATTAATTTCTGAAGTGATTTCTATACCCATGGAATTTTTGAAAGTAGCAATACATAAAGCAAATGAATGAAAAACTGGATACATGTAAAAATCTTTGCTGGGCCAGTTAGCTTTTTACATAAACTGCTAACATTTGAGAGTGTTCAGCAAATATGTAGCTTATGCCTCTGTTCAATGAACTGGTCTTCACTCACTAATTTGTTTATTTAATGGAAGTCTATTGTTCTTCCTAGCAAATGTAATATATCAAAATAATATTCGTTGAGTCCAGCAAAGCGCCAACCCTCTCTGGACATTAGCCAGTTAGCAGTAACACATGCAACTGGGGAAAACGGATGGAATCACATACGTACACCATTACTGTTGGAAGAAACCTTAGAGATTCTTGGGCTCAACCCATTTATTTTACATAAGAGGAAATTGAAACCTAGAAGAAGTGGCTTGCCAACGTTTGTACAAGTACTTATAAACTGGACTAGGACCAGAGCTCAAATCTTGGACTGTACATCCAATAATCTATTTTCCAGCTGATGAACATAGCAGAAAGATGGATATCATTTTTGCAACATATTAGCTCTATGCAGTCCCATAAAGATAGGTTAATAGCCTCTTCACATATTGGAGAACAAAACTTGGTAATTAGAAGGAGCACTACAATAAAGCTTGTTATTTTCCCATTTTTGATAACATCATAGTATCATAAATAAGAATATAAATGTACAAACTTACGATTCAAATTCATGCAAAACTATTTTTTAGTCTTTAGTCCTTAGGCTATTCAAGGCATTATGACTACTGAGATTATAAATAGACACAGTGGCAAAAAAAAAGTATAATGGCTTAATGGTTTAAACTATTTCATATTGACAAATACGATAAATTTTCATTTTCTGGCTTGAGCAGCCGTGAATATACTACCAACTCCATTACATCCATAAGGTATTGAAATGAATTGAGAATGTGCTATATCTCCTATTAATAGAGTAAATAAGGAGGATTTTAACTTGACAGTCTGTTGTTATATGTGAGTAGGGAAGTGAACGTCACAGATAACAGTAGGCAGATATTTATGACAATCTATATGTCCTACTTTCTCAAATTTAAGCACAAAATGAGGTCTCATTTTATATAAGTAATGTAATTAAAAGAGTTAAGACATCATCCTTGATAACTTTTGGTTCTTCTTGTTCTTACATTTCCTGTGAAGCATTTAACAATTAACTGGAGATGCTTACTAAGTTCTGGTCATTATCAGAGTGTAGAGAGAAACCAGAAAAATCTGGCCACCAGTTCCATATGTTACTGCTGCTGTTACTGTGGCTGCCACATAGCATCTCTGTTTAAAACAGGAGCTGCTATAGCCCTACTACTGGCAAAATCTAAGGCACATTACATCAAAATCAGTGCATCAATTTACTGCAGGCTCTGTCCTCTGCTGGATGATTTAATGTCACCTGAGCAAAACTCATCACCAAAACCTAATAGCTCAGATAAGTCACTTTCAACTGAAAATAAAACAACCACAAAAAAGACTGGGTGTCTGAGGAACATACCATGGTCACACTCTATCACAGTATTTTCTCAGTGAGCAGTTTTTCAGGATGCAGGCAGCAGAGCGACTTGCCCCAGAGACGAGCATAATTCGGTTTCTTCCAGCAACCTGTAGGCCTAACCTGCTAGCATTAGGGCCCTTGCAATTTACCTCAAACCTTTCCACAACGTCAGCATGGCTGAAATGGACAAAGTCTTAATTTCAAGCTCAAGACATGCCTGGAGGTAGCATCTCCTCACAAGAAGTTAGGTTTTGGGGTTAAACACAGGCATCAGTACAGAGGCCTCCCTGGTCTTCTCCCCTGCCACCTACAGTTATTCATTGCTTTTTCACCCCTCCAGCCTCAGAGATATCATTCCCATGCCTCTTTCTTCTCTCTCCCAAATCATTTTATTTTCTCTCCTATTGGATCATTCACAACAGTATGCACATACAATGTTTCAGTTACATTTCTTTTCTTCCCTTCACCCTACTTCCCACTTCATTTATATATCAATTCGTTGGTCCTCCTTTATGGCAAAAAGCATTGTAGATTCAAGACATCGCCAAGCAAAGTGTTCTCTATGGTGGCTTAATGTCTATATTGCTCCCAATTTTTAAGTGGTTGCCACTTTTAGTAACAGTTTTGCTTTCTTTTTAAAAAGAGAAAAAAAGTATTGCCCAACCTATTGGGTCCTGTACTATGTAAACTGCAACAACAAATAATTGTACCCGATAATGTATCCCATGTGAAGTGTTTGAAAGAAAAGATTTTAATGAAACTTTTTTTTAAATGGTTGAAAGTTCACAAATAGGCTTTATAGGTATTATCTCTGACACGTTCTAGAAAATAAAATGCGCAGCAGAGACATGGCATATTTGCCTTTCCCACCACCCTATCAACCCCAAGCTCCATTTGTTTTCATCATTTAATATTAACAAATATTTATTAAGAACCAACTATGTGTTTGACCTTATACTGCCCTCCCCTTGTAATGACCTTATAACGTACAGAGGTAGAAAGACACAGCCTCAGTTCTGAAAGATCTCATAGTCTAAACAAAAATAGGAATGGAAATAGCATTTAAACTAGTTACATACAAAATTTTACAGGAACAAGAAGCTGACATTTGCAGAATGAATAGGCGTTGACCAGGCAAGCTAGTAAAGAAGACAGTATTCCAGGCAGAGGAGAGCATTTGAAAACGAGGAAAAAAAAAAAAGGAGTTGGGCTGAACACACATATAATTTGTTTACTATATCTGGAGTATAAAGCTTGAAGCAGGAATAACCAGGTAAATTTGGAAAAAAAATATGGACCATATCTTGACAGCCTTCTATGCTATACTAGTTTAGGTTCTATCAGGTAGGCCAGTCATTCAAAAATGGACAAAAGTTCTAGGTAGAAAATAGGAGAAGCACATGGGAATTCTTTTCCAAATACACATGGTTACCATATGTATTTTGAAAAACGTCTCAGGTGATTGATACA